>NC_137971.1:16107313-16760145 GCF_963924665.1 Micromys minutus
TGACCTAATACTACCTTCCCTAACCCCAAGGTTTTTAAGGCCTGAGCCCAGGAGGTTGGGTCAAGAGCCTGCTCCGAGAATTACTACTTTGATGGGGCTAGCATGGAGGTGCCATAAGTAACATCACATTTGGCCTTGATAAACCCTAGAACCTGAACATGCAGAGACAGGGTGAAGCTCATGTTGATCTCTTAGGCAGGAGAGAGAGTACTGTCCCATCAAGGGGTGATGGGGATAGTTTCTCTACTTGCTTACATGCACTGAGGGGTGTGTGTGGGAAGCATCAGAAGCTGAGTAGTTTGGAGAAACTTCCAGTGAAGAGCTGGTTTCACCTGGCAGCAGGAATGTGGACACCTTGGCAGTAGGGAGCTATGAGTAGTTCTGAGTTGTGGTCTGGGCTGATGATACTGATAGTAGAATACACGTGGGAAAAGAGATGAGGTAGGAGGGTCCTGGGAAGATGATGCCTTCTTGTTGAGCGTCCTACCAGGTAATACGCATGCTGCAGCAGTGTTCTCCAGGGAGAGTCTAGTGAGTGTATCTATTGAGTCCCTTTCTCTTGAGAGTTTGCCCTGAACCTCTTCTCTGCACCTCCTTGACCTGGAACCTCTGCTAGCTGTCTCATCAGCTTCTTACAGATGGCACTGAGGAGGAACGGGGGCTTATCTGTTGGGGGGAATGTGTGGGTGGTGGTCTCAGAGTAGCTGCATGACTTACTTGCTTGGTGCTATCTAGGCTGTGAGGCTGGCTGGAGAGCTGAATGGTGAGAGTGAGCGTCTCTCTAAAGTCTGGGGCTGCACAACCACACTCAGGACCTCTATTCCACCCATAGCCCCCCCCAGCGCTTTAAGCCTTCAGAATTCCAAAGCCAAAGAGCTCTCTGTCTGGGGATTCCCAGTCCTGGATAGGTGAGTCTATCATTTACTGTGGCTTCTTTTCAGCCCCATCTCACCTGTTGCTATCACTCTGATTGATCCAAATAAGGGTCATCCTCAATGATGTTTGGGTTTCTTCAGTGACTAGAGTTCCATGCTAAAGCAAATAGGAGCCACTTTGCCTACAAGGGGGTGGGGCTTTGAGGAGGCGGAGCCTTGAGCATTCACCTGTCATCTATCCAAGACCACATTTGTTTAAGCTGTACTCAAGGAGCTAGGTCAGCTATCCTGCTGTTGAGGACGGAGTGTCATAAATGGGTACTGACCCCTTTAGTCCTCGAGCATCCTTGCTGTAGGAGGCATGAGATGGTACCCAACCCTTCTCAGCAAGAATGAGGAGGTCACAACAACAGAGTGCTGGGCAAATGAAATGCATAAAGCTAGGTGTACACATAAATCCGCAGGCTTGTATAGGCAGGGGTTCTTCCATAAGTACACACATGTCGCTATCTGTGTTTGCCACAGCAGTGTGTGCCTATGGGAGTCATTGTTCTGGCTGTAATAGTGTATGAGTGTCAGTTTCACGAAGACACACGTGTACATCAAGATGTGTAGACGTGTAGTTACATACACATATGCCATACCCTGCTCCTGCTCCAAGTAGTTCTATGAAAGGAGAGAGCAGAAAAGGTAGGCAAAGGCATGGCAGGGGTAGGTGGGGGGTGGAGATATGGTGGAGAGCCCTTATAAAACGGCAAAAGCTATAGGGAAGTAATGAGCTAAAAACTCATGCCTGGCTCCTTCCTACCCCCACCCTTTTATGGACCCTCCCAGAAGGGCCCAATGCCTCCGTCCCCTCACCTCCCTTGGAGCCCTAGTTTTAATTTGGGCGGTGTAATTTTGGTGCGAACGGTTGGGCGCCTTTCGTTGGGAAATTGGGAGGAATGCAAACAAGATTTCACTTCATTAAACAGGGGCAAACAGTAGAGAAATTGCACTTACTTATGGAAATGACTTTTAAACATGCACAGCATTTACTGGCACTGCCCGAGCTGAAATTCTGTGAGGATTATACATGTGAATAATTCACCACGGGCCAATTAGATCTCACTCTGTCCCTAACCCCCAGCAGACCCCATCCTACTTTGTCTCGATTATGGCTTGGGCTCCTCCCTCTCCAGCTTTTCCCATCTCCCCTTACTTTTTGTCTGTTATTTTGGAGACCATGCTGAGAAATAGGTTATCACGTTGGTTTTCAGAGATGCCTCAAGCACAGTGACTTCTCAAACCTCTTCCCATACACACAGACACAGGGTGAAACAAAGATGCAGATTCACAGGCTTGAAACACGGATGCTTCTACCTGGCAACACACATGTACAGTTTGACAACCCAAACACGCGACTACACATTAGGAGCACTGAACAATTGCGTGGAAGGGTTTGTGATGTCCCCAACGTGGTGATACATACGATGACAACTTAAACATGATACTCATAGACACCCATTATAATCCCGGAGAGCAAGTGCAGACTCATAACTCGGGTGACAATAGACAGCCATGCAGTGTGACAATTGAAACACGATTCACACAGTCACACATTGTATCATCATAAACGTTTGATAACTCAAATGCGATGGCGTAGACACTGTGGCAACTCAGAGAGACACGCCATGTTGTTAAGATGCAAATAGATTGTCACACAACAATAATCTATAACGATTCAAAATTAGAGTCACACACACAGAGACACATTGTGACTGTTCTAACTGAATAATACCATCATAATTTGGGGACAATTCAAAAAGGTTATGCATTGCCTGTAATTGTGTCAAGACTCATTCCATACCTGATATAGCCTTAAGATCCAAACCTGGTGATGTTTACAGCTTGACATTATAGAAACAAAGCACAACTCGGGGTAAACATGGTGCCAGTTTTAAAAGAACGACAACTCACATCCAAGAAACACGTGGCTTACAAGAACATACAGTTGAGTCATTCCAGCATGGTGGCATGGGTTTAAGCACATATGATGTCAACTGAGATGTCACACTAATTCCAGTGTTCTGATTTATGCATCTTGCTTACTGGTTCATCTACAGAAACACACAGAGAACACTTGCCAAGCTTCCAAAGCGATGGTGTGCACACTGTAACATGCCAAGTACTCACGGAGTTGCCTGTATATGAAGTAAAACAGAGGGGCCTGTTCTGGGACAAACAGACATGCTGACCCACAGAGATGATGAGACACATAAAATAGGACACATGTGGTGACATTGTCAAAGCAAAATACTCTGCATCGAAACGGAAATTATAAATGGAACCAGCAGACACAAACTTTAAATGGGGTCATACAAAGAGCACCCCAGCGACAAGGATAAACTCTGAGACATATTGCCACTTATAATGGATACAGCATAAGATCTACACACAAGCTCAGGTCCACTGCCGTGTCATTACCAACAGCTATGCCCAGACTCCAATCCTCCACCCACCTACCAACCCAGACACTGTATCCACACTGTGACAGGATAGAGACCAGTAGAATCAGTCTCCCCCGCCCCCCAAATGAGGGAGGGCAGAGAAAAGTATGGGTAGAAGGGACACATGGCACAAGACAGAACTTTCACAGGAAAGGAAGCCATGATGTTGATGGCTGATGTTTAGGGAACACCTTCTCATGCTGATGCCTTAGGCCAGTCTGTGACCTGTGTTAGTGCTAGATGGGAATTAGGAGGTGAGATTATCTGAGGAGCTGGTCAACATCTGAAGCCTTGAAGAAGCTTTCTGAGATGTCCCCCAGTGGCTAGTGAGCATCCAGAGCTTAACAATAATTTCACAGCTATCACCGGCCCCCTCTCTGCACAGGGCAGAAGTTTCTTCTGGTCACTGCATCATGATCTTTCCTTACTCCAGACTGCATCGGAAGTAGAACCCAATACAGTGCAAGCCAAGCCTTTTTCAGGAAAGAGAAGACACTTGTCCTAGCCAGGAACCTCCCAAGCTACTGAGTGGGCTTTGAGAACTGAGAGGGTATGTCCATATCAGAGCTGAACCCCCTAACCTCACATGTCAAGGTATGCTGGGTAATTTTGTATCAACTTGACAGGAGCTTGAGTTACTGGAGAGGAGGGAGCCTTCACTGAGAAAATGCCTCAATAAAATTGGGCCATCAGCAAGCCTGTAGAACATTTTCTTCATTAGCGATTGATATTCTAGGGCCCGCCCATTGTGGATGGTACCATCTCTGGGCTGATGGTCCTGGGTTTTATAAGAAAGCAGCCCGAGCAAGCCATGAAGAGCAAGCAGTAAGCAGCATTCCTCCATGGCCTCTGTACCAGCTCTTGCCTGCAGGTTCCGGTCTTGTTTGTGTTCCTGTTCTAGGTTTCTTCAGTGATGGGCTACAATATGGAGACATAAACCAAACAAACCCTTTTCTCTCCAACTTGCTCTTGGTCATGGTGTTTCATTGCAGCTACTGAAACTCTAAGACACAGGGTTAGCAAGAGTTTAGTTACCGGCATGTGTTGAGACTGGTCTGCCTTGTCTCTGTCCTGCAGATTCAGATGTGTCCAAGTGCCACACTTGCCCCATACTGGATATCACAGTGAGGTAAATAAGTGACATTTTCGATATTCACACGTGGGAAGCTTGTACCAGAGTGTGTGCATGCTTCACACTGGTTATTTTGCCACGGTTTTATGTGTCTCTCTGAGGGCTCGGGTTTGACTGGCTCATTGTATATGTTGATGCCCTTGTAGCAAAGCTCAGGAAAGAGAGGATCATCGGACTTACGCCATCCCTGTGACTTGTCATCTCAGGCGAAAATGTGTGATTCAGTGCAGTGTGAGAATCATCCTGTGCGGGGAGGTAAGTGGGTGGGATTTTGTCATCACATGGTACGGTTCTTCTGCTAAGACCTTAAGACCACTGAAAGCAAGAAAATCTACCAATGACTGGAGAGATGCTCAGCCGGTTAAGAGCACTGACTGCTCTTCCAGAGGTCCTGAGTTCAAATCCCAGCAACCACATGGTGGCTCACAACCATTTGCATGAGATCTGATGCTCTCTTCTGGTGTGTCTAAATTATATGTAATAAATAAATAAATCTTTTTTTAAAAGAAAGAAATACCATCAAACTCTCTAGAGCTACAGCACCTCATCTGTTCTAAGGCCTAGGACCAGGAGACTGACCTCTCAGGACCATGTTCTATCTATCCTGCTATCCCCATTTCACAGAAGGAGACACTGAATACACACAACCAGCAAGGAGATCTGGAGAGGGGAAGGGTGAAAGCCTAAGGGGGGGCAGAGAAGGTAGAGGTACCAGGTAGTGTTATGACCCATTCCCTGTTCACAGTGATGGAGTGCCCTGGGCCACAGCTGGTCTGCTGCTCCCTCTCCTCCAGTGCCAAGTCCCAGCCATTCCATTCTCCCAGGTTTAGCCTCCCTTCTCTGTCCCCTCCCCACTTTCTCCCTTGCTCTCCCTCTCTCCAACGGGCACATGTCAGAGAACATTATGTGCACCGCGGATTTGCATAATTCAAGAAGCATCAAATTAAATTTGCATAATTCCTTTGATTACACTTGTTATTAAATGTAAGTGACATTGATTTACAAAATGGCCCAATATAAGGTTAATAGCAAATGTCACCTTCCAACAGGGTGAGTGTGTGTGTGAGAGAGAGAGAGAGAGGAAGTGTACACGTGTGTGGCAGGGGCAGAGATTGCTGGAGGTTGGACTGGGACTAGACTCCCAGCATTTCTTTTCTTCCAGGATCAGTCCCTCTCACTGCTGCCCATCCCCTGAGCCACTGCAGGCCATAGCCCTTCCTACCGAGGCCCCGAGTCCTGACATAAGAGCAGTTTACTGTCCAGTTCACCGGTTCTGCCCATCTTCTCCAGCATTGGGTCCAGTAGAGCTAGATTGTTAGTAGATGTGACTGAAGAGAGCCTCAGAGCTGGGGGGTTACTGGTGAAGTGATTGGGGACCAGAAGCTATGAAGCATGGGAGTGTTTTGGAATTGTCCCCAGAGATATTAATACCAGAGGGAGAGTCATGAGATGAAGGCAGTCACTTGGTTCCCAGAGGACCCGGGAAATATGGCGAAGGTTGGGCAGCACAGGGAGCTCTGAGGCTTCAGAGGGAGGACAGTGGAAACACCTAGGGTAATGTGGATGAGGATCCCAAGTTCAAGGCTGTGGGGGCTCAGGAGCACAGCAGGAATGCCAATGGAACATTGGAGATGGGTCCAGAGTCCCATACCTTGGCATCTGAGACACCAGAGCCTATTTTGAGTACAGAAAGGAGCACAGGACCTTTTTCCTTCAGCAGCCCTTCAGGGAGGTGCATGGCCAAACCTCTGTACCCAGAGAAGAATGAGGGCACAGATGCCTGAGCCACCGTGAAGGACAAGGGAAAAAAAAAACAAAATAAAAATAAAACAAAAACCTTAAACAAACAAAACACACACACACACACACACACCCTGGCAAGGGTCCTTTGAACTAGGCTAAGGGTTGACCTCTAAATGTACCCGAAAGTCAAACTCAACCATCATTGTCTTGAATAGAGACAGTGTGGGGAGCTCAGGACTGCAAGACTCAAAGATCCACAGGACAGCTGTTTAATTTCAGGCACAGCGTGCACACGAGGCTACGTATACAAAGACCTACAAGTGCGTGCACCTTGTAGACACCACAAATAAATACTTACAACTGCAGAACAGACAGAGGTCATATTCCCACCCCCACCATATTTACCCACACCTCTACAGATGCATACCTGCCAATGCCCCAGCCTGATCCACGTGAGGATGTGCATGTGAGTGTGGACATGTATAGCCACATCTGAACCTAAAGGTACTTAAAAGGCAACTCGGGCTTGGATATGTGAATCATCAGTGTGGTTCAAAATGCAGCTTCCTGGTCATCCAAGCACAGAGTTGGAAACTTGCAGACACACACACACACACACACACACACACACACACACACACACACATTTACACACTTCTAAACATCTGGCAATGACAAGGCATACAGGCATGATCTACCTCAAGAGGGGCCTTCTGTCATGAACCCCAAGATTCATAGCCTTCCAGAACCTGGGGGACTTGAAGAGGAGTGGCAGAAGGGAGTTAGTTCAGCACACAGCCATCACCTTCGTGAAAGCAACTGAAGGACCCCAAGAAGGGGCCCTTGTATTGTTTCTAAAGAGCCTCCCCTGGAGCATCTTGCATCCCAGTCCTCTTGGAGACAGGGCCCCTCCCTCATCTGCAGTCAGCTGCAGTATGTGTGTGTGCAGGGGCGGGGGCAGGGCTCACCATCCATCCTCTCTCTGGGTGAGGATATCAACAAGGCAGTAACTAATCATTAAACCCACTGGCCCTTTTAAACAAGGGAGTAGAATTATGGGCAGAACTGTTGGGGGCCAGGGACCCTGGCAAGGGTCCTTTGAGGTAGACTAAAGGCTGTGACCTTTAAGCACACCTGAGAGCCAAACTCAACCATCATTGTCTCGAGTGGGAACGGTGTGAGTGCTCCGGGACTCACAAACTCGCAGGGACGAGTGTGTAAATGCAGGCACAGTGTTCACATGAGACCATATACACAAGGATCTACAAGTGCAAATACCTTGTAGACATTACAGATAAATGGCTAAGACTGCAGGACAGACCTAGGCCATGGCTGTGTTTATTTTCACTGCTCTCAGATTCACCCATCTTCAATACTGAGGGTCTAAAGGATGTTATGTTCAAGAGTCATAAGGAATTGGATTCTTCCCTCCCTGCCTCCCTTCCTCCCTCTTCCCTTTCTCCCTATCTAATTAATCTACTTGTTGAGTTACAGTCTTATTGCATACCTTACAACCATCTGGCCTCAGCCTCCCGAGTGACGGGATCACAGGTTTGTGCCACCGTGCCTAGCTTTGGGTTCAAATCTTGCTTCAGTCATTTCCTAATGCATTGCCTTAGTGAATCATTCGGAACTATTTTCTCTATGCAGAGACAATAACGTCACCTATCTATCCGTGGAGATAGTAAGTGAGAAGTGCCTGGCTTATACTGGATGTCACTGTTTCCTGTCATAAGTGTTGCCCAAATACCATACTGTGCCAGGCTGGCTCAGGCCGGGGACTGAGCAGGGGGGTGTGTAATACAGAGATAAACCAGGCAGACATGGTAAGAGGTTCATGAGGAGTTCAAGGCAGAGGCTTCGTCCACAATTCTCAACCACCTCCCCTAGGTGCCATAAGAATTTCTCCCCCTTTTCTGAGCAAACCCCACATCCTGACTCATGGGCACACACAAGCTTCACCTCCTGCCACTATATGTGCTGTTTGTGGCTTTTTCTATGTTTCATAGACCAGCCAGGTCCATTCAGGATGAAGAATGCAGTGGTAAGTGCACACAGTAGGTGCACAGACTTTTCCTTCTCGGTTCTTTGCTCTAGCCGATTCACCTCACATTGTCTTGCCCTAGCCAAGTGGGAATACTGCTTGGATGCCAGCCTCCTAGTTAGCAAATCCATAGGCTTCCCTCAATATTTCTTCTTTGCGACCTCTGCTCACTTGGCAGCTGCCCCACCTCTCCTCCTTGAGACAGTCTCCTTTCTCAGTTTCCTTGACATTTCTCTTTCCCATTCATCTCCCATCCTCCCAGCTCCAGGGGTGGGGGGGGCTGCCTTTTCAGCCTCTTACTGCTTCCCTCTGCTTTCCCCCCACCTCTAAATGGAACTGTGCCTCCCACCCAAATCTCAAGCCCTTTTCACCCTCCCTGTCTCCTTCTCACCAACTACCAATCACCTGCGACCTGTAATCTCCCCCGGAACTAAATACCCAGCGGAGACTTCTAACTCACACTCTATCTTCTAGGTGACAGGGTTGGATTTTCCCCCCTGTCTCTTCTGAGTGGCACATCAAACGCACCTCTTGGCACAGCTGAACACACTACTTCTTTGGCAGCCTTGCTCGAGAACATCTGACTTTACAAGATGCCAGGAGCTTATGCTAAGGGAAGTACACGGCTGCACCCTTGAACAGCTTAGGATCTAGTAGACTTTCCTCCTCATCTTCATGTTTCTTCCCACCACTGCCCCTGCTTGCCAATCCATTCATCTACTCACACAGCCCCATAACCATCCGGGCATCTCCTTCCCACTGCCTTCCCATCCTATCATTGGTCAGCTCCAATAAAATCATTTCCCCAGAACTACTGGCTCTCATCACGACCTCTCACTTCTTGCCTCTTGAGTGGTCTCCTCAACATCTGTTCTCTGGGCTGTAGTTGGTCCCACTCACCCCTACTAATCAATCTGTTCAGCATACAGCTTTCGTCGTGGCTTGAAGTGTACCCTGTCACCGCCCTTCGCCTTACCCCAATTTGTTGACGTTCTAACCCTTGACAGTTTGTGAGTGTTAACTTTTGTGGCAATCGGGTTTTTGCAGATGTAACTAAGATATAAGTTCAAGTCGAGTCTTACTGTGTAGAATGACTTTTAGTCTAACATGGCTGAGATCATCGAAGGGTGAAGCAAAAGTCTGGTGAAGACACAGATCCAGAGGAAAGGTGGCCTTGGAAAGAGTCAGGAATGAGAGAGATGCTGCCACAAGCTAAGGATGTCCTGCCCTTCCAAAAGATAGAAGATACAGGGACGGATTCCCACTACGGGCTTCAAGGGAACTCGGTTCTGCAGATCCGTCATTTCCATCCATTCCCACGAAGTACTAGGAACTGAAGCCAGGATGTTAAACAGGCTAGACAAGCCCTCTACAGATGAGCTACACTGCGCATCTTTGAACTCGAAGCTTCTAGAATAGATTCTCCATACGAATGAATAAATTCTGTTGTTTCAAGTCACACAGTTTGTGGTACTTTATTACAGTTCAACTTTGAAATCCTCAGTGGTTCCCAACACGAATTACTCCAAACCACTTATGATAATAACCATCGCTTCAAAGCATTATTTCTCCTGAATTATTTCATTCAGATTTCAGCACAGTCTTAAGTAGCTGTTTCAATTTCATCTTGTTTTCCTAACCAGGAAACTGAGATGAAGTCTAAACAAGTCCTTAGAACCACAGCCCTTTGACTGAGGTCTCACGCCAGTACTTTTAATCTCCGGCAACTTCATCTCCAGTCCAAACTGGTCCTAATTTCTTCTTTTGTCTCTACTTCCAACCCATTTCCTGCTTGTATTCTCAGCTTTGGCCAGACTCTTTGATCTGTTTGCTGTTTTTCTAAGGACCAGGTCAAATGCCACCTCACCAACTGATCACAGGATGAGAAGAGACCCCCCCTCTGTAATTCCCTTCTTGCCACATATAACCCTGCTGTGACGGATCTCCCACAGTCCCACACAGCTCACAGTGTGGGACATATATCTGGTCTGTTGGATACATCGACTGGATGCTTCTCCCCGTGAGGAAGTTAGCATCACCTATGTCAAAGGCACAGGTTTTGTGGATCCAGGCTCTAGGGCTAACCGGGCTGACAGAGCCAAATCGTGGTTAATACATCTGTAAATGGAGGGAGGGGAACTCTTTAAAAAACTAATTTAATTGATTGATTTTATGAGCAAGAATATTTTTTCCATTTGCATGTTTGTGTACCACATGTAAGCCTGGTGCTCTTAGAGCCAGAAGTGGGTATAGGACCCCCTGGTACTGCAGTTATAAATGGTTGTGGGCTGCCATGTACGTGTTGGGAACCAAACCCAGGTCCTCTGGAAGAGTGGCCAGTGCTCTTAACTAGTGAGCCATGTCTCTAGCCCTAAGGCTAACAATTCTTATTACATAGACTTGTGAAGATTAAAAAAAAAAAAAAGTTGTCTTATGGAAGGTACCTTGCAGGCAGAGGTCCCTGGAATATGGGCTCATCTTTCGGACAGTCTTCTAATCCTACCCCACTCTGGCAGGGTTTCCTGGTTTTGACATAGCAACTGGCCTGTGGGGACCAACCTAGGTCCATCTCTGGGCTTCTTCATGAAAGAACTGAGAGTTGAGCCTTCCCCAGTGACAGCTGGCGAATCTCAGAGACATAGCACTGGATAAGCACCCGGGGCCTGCTCTGTATGTCTCCGAGGTTCAGGAAATCTGTTCTTGCTTTCTTGTGAATGTTTGAACCTAGTTCTGATCACCTGCGGATTTCTCCTTCCCTTCCAGTAGATTCCATTCTGTGTTTAAATGAATTCAAAGTGTTTTCCCGTTGCTCACGGCCAAGTGAGAACTGACCGTTGCCATAAGCAAAGGGTCTAACACAGGGTAGGGCTAAGATTCTTTCCCAAAGAAGAGTATTGAGTGATCTCTTATCCTACAGAGGTGCTCTTTGGGCCTGTCCTAGAGAGGAAAAGAGGTCTGGCTGTATTTTCCATAGGGAAGATATGGGCTGGCCTGGCTGGTTCTTGTACTCCAAGCTTTAGCCCTTGATACCACTGTGAAATTGTAAAATTCTTATTCATACTTTATACTCCCTCCCCCCAAATAGTGTATGAGCAAAAACCAGGCTGAGCTAAAACCACAAGATGGGGAGGGTCTTAGGAAACTATAAGACAATGGCTTACTATAGACACATAGAGATGATAGTTTGTTTGTTTTTTTTTTAATGTCTTATATATATATAATAAACTTGGGTAGCAAAGGGCTCGTTACAGATGATTCAAAACCTGGGATTACTTGGCAGATCCTTCCCTGGTGGGTGGCAGGTGTTGGTACTGTGCAGAAGACTCTGTCACGCTGGCTACGCCCTCTAAGGTGTGCTCTAATCACTCATTGCCTGGTGTAGACTGGCAGCTAAGCCCCATACAGCTGGAGAAAAATCTGTGGACACAGCACAGAAGTGGTTTTTCTGCTAAAGTATTAGAAATAATTGTCTATGGGGAAAAAAAAAACAAAGTTGATAGCTGGCTGGCTCTAGGGGATCTTTGAGACTGTATGAAGACAATCTAGGAAAAGTAGACGTCACCTAATTAGTGTATACAAGGAAGTGCTATGATTGCCCCCTCCTGGCTCTGTGTCCTCTTGCATTATGGGAATTTTGGTGAGCTGAGACCTTATTCTGCAACTTGTTCTGAAGCTCTGAGTGCTCAGCTTCTGGGGTACAGAAACCCAGGCTCAGGGTTCAGGCGAAAGAGATCTGCCTGCTGCACAGAGCCCCAGGACTGAGAGGGCGGGGTGGCTCCGTCTGCTTCCCATATGGGGACATTGTCTGTCCCTGCCTGAGGGGCCACCTCCCTCCTGCTTCACATTGTCCCTTTGCTGTCTCCTGCTGGTCCAAGCCCCAGCCTGCATCTTCCCTGTTCATTAGCCTCCTAGTGGTAGCCCCAGGCAGGACACGGGAGTCTGTTAGCGTTTCTCCAGACCTGAAGCCCCTCAGCCAGCTCACCCTGGGCTCTTCTCAGTTCAGGGTCTCACCATTGGCACACAGTGTGTGTACGTGGAGGGGGCACTATGCCAGGAAGGCCTCCGGTTACCCTGATGTTTTTGCTGGACCTGGTTCAGACCCCTCACACCTTTTGTGAAAGCCCCACATTTTATGACTCTAAGCCCTGATGGAAATGAGGCTGGGGTTTCACAGAGTCATTCAGGACTGGGGTCTGCCACTTTGAGGGAAGCCTAGGCATGAAAGGGTACTCCTAGCTGGGCCATGCTTGAGAGCCCAAAGATTTATCATTAAAGATAAATTCTACAAAGCCCCTTGAGATATTCAGAGAAAGATCAATGAATAAGGCACGGTGTCCTGAGACACCAACCCAGAAGCCCAGCTCAATTTCTGCCACGCCCCCAGCTTGCAGCCTTCACTTCCACAGCTGAACTCTTTACTTCGTCAAGTCAAAGGGCATTGGCCACGATTTCTTTCCCTAGTTCCCTCCCACAGCCCTCTGTTTTTGCTTTTGCTTTGCATTCGAGGCTGACACTCAGTTCCATTTAGCTTCACAATCAGAGCGATTTTCCCTCCTTAGCCTCCACAGTGCTGAGATTACAGGCATGCCCTACTCACCACACTTGGTTTCCCTTTCTGTAAATTCCTCCTCCACCCAACACTTAAGGCCTGGGCCAACACTCCTTTCTTGCAGAAGCTTCCCCCAGACCCTGCTGTTTCCCTTGAGCCTTTCCAGGGATCCTGGCTGACCCTGTTCTCCATTTCTGATTCAGTGGTTGGACCGGGATTTGAACACCTGCCCTTCAAACGAGTTCCTTGGTGAATCTGCTACTGCTGTTCAGAGATTTGAGGACTACCTGCTTAGAACACTTCCTTGGGCTCAGTATTCTTAAAGAACCAGCTTTAGGGTGCAGGAGGCCTGGTAAGCCCCAAGACAAAGACAGAAAAAAAACTTCTTGGCATCACAGAGGGCATCTGACATTTAGTGTAAAGGTCATGGGACTCAGAGTGAGGGGCTGGGCTAGGTGATGCACTTGCTTCCCAGCTGCTAGGTCTGATGCTAACCAGTTTCTGTCTGTTTCTATTTCCTTGTATAGAAAAGGGGTGACGGAGGTGGGGGAGCCTGGAGAGTTGGCTCAACTGTTAAGAAAACTTTCTGTTTTTGCAGAGGACCTGAGTTTGGTTCCTAGAACCCAGGTGGGATGCCCACAATTGTCTATAGCTCCTGCCTTAGGGACTCTGATGTGCTCTCCTGGTCCCTTTAGGCACCTGCACGCATGTGCACATAAACATGCATGTACACATACACACACACATAAAAAGGGAAATAAAGTGTCTGGAGAGATGACTCCGAAGTTAGGAAACTATGTGGTGGCTCACAATGTCTCTAATTTTAGTTTCAAGAGCTTTGACTTCGCTGGGCACAGTGGGGCACACCTTTAATCACAGCACTCATGAGGCAGGCAGATCTCTGTCTCTTCCAAGCTTCCTCTCCTGACCTCCTCAGACATCAGGCACACATATGACAAACATACATACATGAAGACAAAACACCCCCCATGAGTAAAAGTTAATTTAAACAAAAATTAAAAATAAATCAGATTGGGCAGTTTGTCTCAGACTCATTGTGTTTGCTGTGGGTCTCACCATGGTTTTCGGCAACTTTTGCATATTCAGCTGATTTAGTCTTTATAAGAATCCCGTTAGGGAGAAAGTATTATTATCACCACTATTATTCCCATTTAATAGACAGGAAAACTGAGGTTAAACAACATGCTCAAAATCACATAGCAGCAATAGCAGGACGTGGATATGTAGCTCATGGGAGAGCATTGCTTAACATGCCTGAGACCCTGGACTCTATCCCCGACAGAGAAAAATAGATACAGCTAATCAATGGTGAAGCCTGCAGGTGACCTCTCTGTGACTCCAGCACCTCTCTACATCTTGGAAGTTGCACGTTTGCATGCATTCACTACACTTGTATGAGGTGCTGTTCTGTGTAAGTGCTTACAAGTGTGTGCAAGGGGCACATAAAGCGATGATAACAGTAGCCAGGCATTGAGTACTTACTGCAGGCCAGGTAGGTTTAACCAAGGCCACCTGCTTGCCACAGGCCCACAGCTCACATCCCATGTGTCTTAGCTAAGGTTTCCACCACTGTGATAAAATACCATGACCAAAAGGAACAGTTTGTTTCATTTCACAACTCTGGCGTCATACTCCACAGAGAGAAGTCACTGAAGGATCAGACTCAAGGCAGGAACCCAGAGGCAGGAACAGAAGCAGATGTAATAGAATACCGTTGCTTGCTGGCTTGCTCTCCATGGCTTCTCACCCAGCTTTCTTATACAATTCAGGCCCACTTGTTCAGGGTGGCACCACCCACAGTGGGCTGAGTCCATTTACATCAACCATTTATCAAGAAAATGCTCGACAGACTCTCCTCAAGCCCAATCTTCTGTTTTGTTTTCCAAAACAGCATATCATTGTATAACTTGGCTGTCCTGGAACCCACTCTGTAGACCAGGCTAGGCTCAAACTCACAGAGTTTGCCTGCCTCTGCCCATTCATCTGTTCATTCACCCATCCATCCATCATCCACCCACCCATCCATCTCTACCTGTATTGGTAACTAGGATTGTTGCCCTGGGTCAAGTTATTTTTGTTTTGTTTTATTTTGAGACAGTATTCCACTATGTAGGCCTGGCTGGCCTAGAACTTGCTATGTGGACCAGGCTGGTCTCGAACTCACAGAGATCTCCCTACCTCTGCCTTCCAAGTGGCAGAGTTGAAAGTGTGAGACACCATGTCTAGGACTGTCAAATTTTTTAGGACCTGGTTGTGAGAGATTGGAGACCCTAAAGGGGAGGAACCGTGGCCTCTCTTAGCCCCAAGTTCCTGGGATGGGTTTCCTTGATTCGAGTGACTATAGGGAACAGTCCATCCATGTATGAAGGGAGGAGAGGTCCTAAGCCAAAGAGAAGAAGCCTTCTCTTCCTCATTCTTGCCTTGCCAGGCTCTGATGGGCGCCTTCTCGGAAGACAATTTAAGAGCTGCTCCTCTCTGTTCAGCTCTCACACGGTGGGTCAGAGTCTACGCTGGAATCCAGGTTAGTTTATATCATCAGAAGTGATTTCCTTTGTGTACCCCCTCAGCCCTTATATTCTTCTATGGAAAGTGTGTGTGCACTCGATCTGGTTGTAGACAGAAGGAGAGAGAGTCAAAGGTCTCTGCTGAGGCTTCAACGAAGGCAAGACTAGTGGGCCAAGGAATAAAAAAGATCTTAGAGTCTCGAAAGAACAGAATGGTGTGACTAATAAGTTTCTTTTAGGAATGGGGGCAGAATTACCTGGATCTGCTGGGGTAAGTATTACTTTCTATCTTGAAGAAAAATGTGTGATGTTGATACTGTCTCAGAACAAATAGGCCTGTGACTGATGGGTAGTTTACCGTTTATGTAGCCGCTTTCATGTACTTTTGACAGCTCAATCAGGATTCCAACAGTTATAAAAAATGGTTTTATTCTAGTAAGTTACAGGAGGGGAATGTGTGCCCTTGCCCCTGCCCTGGGCCCACTGGGCATTGCATCTCAGCTCATAGGAAAGATACAGAGGCTGACCACATGGAAAGTTAAGTAGGGACATGTTGAACCTCTCTGGTAGGGCACGAGAGATGTGCTTTTAGGAACTATTTGGCAAGACTAAGGAGGGCTGCCTGGGAAAGTTCACAGCCTTTGATATCTCTGGGAATGGGCTGGGGGGGGGGGGTCATTGGCATGAAGACCAGAAGATGAAGCCATCAAGTATCCAGGAGAGCTGGAACCAGACAAGTACTATCCTTGAGACCATATGGAGGTTCCAGGCCTGAATGTGGCTCCCCTGTCCTGGGTCCAGCTTGTAACCAAGCCACTCTCTTGGCTGACCCATTACTCTGAGGACAAGAAACAGCTCTGTGGCCCTCTTGGCCCTCAAGTGGCGGCATATAAAATGACAGTGGCCAGAGCAAGAAGGTGGAAGACACCAGACTGGCTTTTTACCACTGAACACACACACATGCACACACACACACACACACACACACACACACACACACACACACGGGGGCAGGGGAGGGAAGAGAGAGGGAGGGAGAGAGAGGAACAGAGAGGGTGTAGGCATCTTGGGGTGGGGCTCACTCGCTTTGAGAGGATTTTAGTCTGGCAAAGTCCAGATTTGTGGGAAAGGTCACTCAGAGACTGACAAAGTGATGACCCTGAGAGACAGGATTTTCTCAGCCATGTTTTAAGGCTTTGCTCACACTGGTGTAGGTGACAGGCCCAAGAGGCAGCCAGAGCTGGCACTGACCTGTCATCAGAGGTGTCTCCAAGCTGACTTATGACTGTGTTAGAATTAGGAACACCTACTAGGAAGTAGCCTCTCAGGGTCCATCCCACTGGGCTCAGGGTAAGGCTAGTCATATATATAGATATCTCTGTGTACACATGCAGCCATTTCTCTCTCTTTCCCTGTCTCTCTGTCTCTCTTCCTCTCTCCCTCTCTGTACCTCTCTCTCTCCCTTTCTCTCCTTCTCTCTCCCTCTCTGTACCTCTCTTTCTCACTCTCTCTTCCCTCCCCTGCCCCCGTGTGTGTGTGTGTGTGTGTGTGTGTGTGTGTGTGTGTGTGTGTGCGTGTGTTTTCATTTTGCAGCATGACCCTCTTAAGCAGGATCTGGAGACAGACTATTTGGGTCCAAATCCCTTCCCGTTCACTTCCTAGCTGTGTGGCTTTAGACAGACCTCTTGACCTCTTTGTGCCTCTGTTTCACTTGCAAATCAATACACATTAGGCCACTCTCCAGTGCTGTTGGCAAGATTTAAAGAAATGGCACTGTGTCTGTTTACCACAGCACACTGAGGTCACTCACCTGGTGGCCATTCGTCCTCTCCCCCTTTCACACAATTCCCAGAGGATCGGCACTGACTGCTTGCTGGGCAGAAGAACTAAACAGCCATTTATGTTAAAATGCACATAGCAAGTAGATCTGAGGATACAGGACGGGCTGGCAGTTGTGATGTCGCCTAACATGTCCTAAGAGCTTACTCCAGGCCAGAGTAATTAAACAATCAGCATGAAAAATTCATCCATGAACATCTTTGCCCCTGTGAAGGTAGCAGCTTCAGGGGAGCTTTGTGAGGGCTGAGAGATGGCCCTGGTGCTGAGGAGCACTTGTTGCCCATGCAGCCAGCTGGATGGATCTTGGATCCTAAGTCCCACAGCACTGGGCTCACAACCACAGGGGAGCTGATACCCTCTTCTGGCCTCTGCAGGCATCCCCCCCTCCTTGTTAGTCTTCATTCATCTCCCGTCTAAAGGGGAGGAAATTAGAACTAGGCTTTAAAGCCAACTGTGGTTCAAAGATGCATAACAAAATATCTGTCCTTGGTTAAGTTCTACCTAAAGAAACTGTGGGCCTAAACCCCCAAACCTAGATATGAGTCACTGGAGACCCTCTGTTAATTGTATGGAACTCAGTTTCCAAGCCCCACTGCGGAGACCGATGGGATCTTGTGCAGTGTGGACGACTATGCATTCTGTTGCATTATGGGTAGGGTGCCTGTGCATGTGGGTGTGCGTGGGGGTGCGCAGGACTGTGGGGCTTCGGTTAGCACAGGTAGAGGTCTGGAGGCTGCAAGGCTGGCTTCCGGGGTGGGTGACTCTGGGCCTAGGCCCCAGCTTTGCCCCAAGGCTGCTCTGCTTGGTGCTGGGAGAGAGAAAATGAAGCTGCTCACTTCCCCTTAAACACCACAGATTAAGGGCCCCGCAGTGGGCACGGGCGGGAGGGCGCGTGTCGTTCTTGTTACAAATCAATTCATTACCGGCACTCCCGGTCGCCTCCGATCTTCAAGGATCGGGGGTTTGATGAAGAGGATTCATTTCAAGAAATAAACCTTTTAAATTAACCACGAGATGAGGGAGATTTCTTTATTTAAAAAATGCTCAGGCCCCGCCGGCTTTGTTTTCTCTCTCTTATTAGCGATGTTATTAATAATCCCACCCTCACGCTCCAGGGGATAGGCCACCCCTGCCTGGGAGGCAGAGCGCTGTTAGGGATGCCCCCGCCCTTGGCACCAGGACATCAAGTCTGTCTAGTCTCCCAGGTCTACAGCATCCAACAGTAAGGCTCCCTCCAGGTGCCCCATTTTGACTTGGGCATGTGGCTGGGAAGCTATGAAGTGACCTTGGATAAGTCGTTAGCCTTCTGCCTTCTCTTCTCTCCCCAGCAGATGAAGACAGAATCATTATTTTCTACAGATGTCCTTGACTGAGGATTTCACCTTTGCATGCTGTCAGTAAGCTGATGAGTCTAAAGAGGCTAGAGAGAGAAATGACTAAGAGGGCAAAGACACTGCCAAGCCCGACATGAGTCCAGCCACTAGCACCCACACCATGGCAAGAAAGAAGGAACCGAGAGTTGTCCTGCTGACTTGTCCAGGAGTCCTCTGGTATGCCACACACATACATGCGTAATGCACACATGTATACATTCATGTAATAAACAATTAAAAATGAGCCAGGGAGTGGTGGCACACGCCTTTAATTCTACCACTCAGAAGGCAGAGGAAGGCAGTTCTCTGAGTTCGAGGTCAGCCTGGTCTACAGAGTGGGTTCCGGGACAGCCAAGGCTACACAGAGTAGCCCTGTCTCAAAAACAAAACCAAACAAAGAAACCCCAAAATAAAATAAGATTTAAAAATGTTTAAAAGAAAAAAAGGACCCCTCCCCACTCCACCCCAAAGGAAACTTTGTTTTTTTCTAACTCCATGTAGAATCTTCTTAGCAGAGGTGATTTTGTCCATCCAGCCCCCTGCTCTGGTCTCAACCTGGACGCAGCATCTGGACTTGTGACCTACAAATCACAAGGCAGACTAGGGTAGTGGCTCAGAGGCAGAGCTTTGGCCTAGCATCCCCAAGGTCCTGGCTTCAGTCCCAGCACTGCAAAGGCGCTCTAACCTGTGTCGTCTTGCTGGGTGTGTGCTGACACCACGGCAGTGCATATGTTTGTCCTGTTTCACATACGTGGATGGTGAGGTGCGCCTGGAGTGTAACCCACAGCCTGTGCAGGAAACTCACAAGTGCCCCAATGGGTCATCTGTGGAAGGTACAGAAGCAGGTGTGTCCAGGGTATGGGGAAGGAGTAAAAGAAGCAAAAATGAGGGCATGGTGCCCTGGGGCAGGAAACAATAGGAAACAGAGGTGGATTAAGACAGTGGGCTCCAGAATAACAATATGGGGCGGTATGGACAGCTGTGTCTGTCTGTCTGTAGCCACCTGGAGGAGTCGGACCCAAGGAACGTCTATCTAATGACTTGCTTTAGTCTGTCTTAAAGACTCTAATCCGTGAGACCATGTGGCTAGTCTTACAGGGCCTAAGCAGACATAAGGGTGGGAAGGGACCTGCATAGGCAGGCACTGGCTCAGGAGGATGTGATCTGCCAGTTAATGACAGAGAAAGAATGTGTCCCCAGGACTCCATTCTGCTCCTGTAGCCTACACTGAAGACTGAGCCTGAAGCTGAATCTTAGTGTAAGGAAAAAATGCTGGTTCTCAGCAAGGACAGGTGACAACATCTTGCCTTTCATAGAGAATGTCTGTATCTTAGCCAAAATATTCCAGAAATGGAAGCCTTAACTCAGTATAAGATCTCCACTAGACTCCCTGTTATGGGCCTACCAAGGAAACAAAGTCATGGCCTAAGGTTCTGTGGGATATAGAGCTAGTCCAAGGATTAGATAGAACAGGCAGCTAAAAGCACATGTTCACTAATGGCATAGGACCGTTGTCTTGGTCCACTCTGGATGCTATGAGAAAACACCCAGGTAACAACTGATAAACAATAGAAGCTTGCTGCTCATTTTGTTCTGGAGGCTGGGAAGTTTAAGGCACAGAAAGTCAGTGTCTAGGATGGGTTTGCTTTTTGAGAGCATGTTTCTTGTCCTCTCCTTTCAGTTTCTTCAATGAGGCCACCAAGTCCTACCAAATCAGCCTACCTGTCAATATGATATCATTGGGTATTAGAACCTAGCGTGAGTTGGAGGTGAGGCGCACCAACAGGCAGGTTATATCAGAGGGAGAGGTGTGAAGTCCGTGAAGATGCCGGCCACAATTTTCTATGGCTTGATGGGTTCAGAAAAGCTAGATTAAGGCTTCCTGTTCCTTGCCTTTCCCTTCCAAAATGAAGATAAATGGACAGATTATGGTCATGGAGAAAGCTAAGAGCAAACTGGATCCAGAAAGGTGGAAGCTCAGAGCTCTGGAGCACCCACAGCCCAAGGGACATCAGGGAGTTCCGGGGTTCCACACTATGGGAGAAGGAGGGATTGGAAGCATCAGGGTAGAGCATAAGTAAGGCAGTTAAACTCTATTTCTTAGCTTCCATTCAACTGGTTTCTAACCTAAGAGTTCTTTCAAGGAGAGGGCATGTTACCATCACCTGAGTGGAGCTTTATTTAGTTCACTCTTTGTGTGGCCCAGGGCTTTCTCCTAGGGGTATGTGTGTGTGTGTGTGTGTGTGTGTGTGTTGGGGGAGGGGTGTTCTGCTCAGGTATTACCTCTCCACCAGGGAAGAAAACAACCCCAAAGGCTCTCTTGCCTTCCAAAAGCCCCCCCCCCCCCCTACACACACACAACATCCTTCCTCTACAGATTGGAGGAAGGAAGGGAGGGAGGAGAAAAAGGCCTTCCCAGCTTAAGCACAGACCTGCCCAGGTGTGTGTGTGGGACCCGTTCACCATCTCATTAATGTGGAATTGTTTTTAGGTTAATAATCTTGCGTTAATTTTCCCTTAAAATATTGTCTTTGACCGTTAAATGCTCACACTGTTATAAAAAGAACGTAATAAATGATCTTGAAGCAAATTCTCCTGCCAAATGTCATAATTTATTTGCATAATTAGCTCTTAATTTTAATTCAATATGCAAATCCACGCTTCCTTTCCATTGCTGCCGCCTGTTTCCCAGCCAGGCAGCCATGAATTTACTGTGAAGCTTTCTATGGTTGTCAGAGGTGGGGGTGGGGAGGCAGGCACCTTCCGGGGCTGTTTCTTGGAAGAAGGACTTAGAGAAAGATGATGGACAGATCCATAGATGCAGGCCTCCACGGAGGGACTAACACTGGAGGTTCTGGGTAGAAGTGCTTGGAAACATAGTCATACAGGGTCCGTGAATCCAAACTTACAGGCTGCTTCATGAAGTAGCCCATGGTCACCCACTGAAACCCCTTATATAGATAGAAATACTGCCAGACAAGGACATACTATCCAGAAGTAACAGACATGAGGACTGACCTTCAGAGACATGGGCTTGCCCAGAGATTCCTTCAAAGACAAATATCCAGACACACAGATAAATAGATAGATAGATAGATAGATAGATAGATAGATAGATAGATAGATAGATAGATAGATAGATAGATGGATAGATGGATGGATGGATGGATGGATGGATGGATGGATGGATGGATGGATGGTTGGATGGATGGATGGATGGATGGTTGGATGGATGGATGGATGGTTGGATGGATGGATGGATAGATAGATAGATAGATAGATAGATAGATAGATAGATAGATAGACAAACAGACAGACAGAGGGACAGACAGACAGACAATGGTCTTAAAGGCTGAGGAGATAGCTCATTGTCAAAGAGTGTTTAGTCCAACATGAAAGACACGGGCTATATATGGAGAGAGAGAGAGAGAGAGAGAGAGAGAGAGAGAGAGAGAGATTATTTAGGTCAGAGATGGTGGTACTTTTAATCCCAGCACTTGGGAAGTAGAGAAAGACTGAAAGTTCAAGGCCAGCCAGGACAACATGTAGAGTTCTAAACCAACTTGGGGCATGACATCAACCCTGTCTCAAAACAAAGCAAAACAAACAAATTTACAGCTTATTAGGGTTCATGTTCCACACAATTTACCTATTTAGAACAAATAAAACAATGGCTTTTAGCATATTTACAGGATTATGCAATTATTTCTATGACGACGGTCCCTACCTCTCTTTAACTGTAAGCACACAGTAACCTATGTCATCTCTGTGTGTTTGCTTATTATGATCATTTTATATATACAAGAAATCAGTGTTTGTTTGTGTGGTGTGACTGTATGTGTGTGTGTGGTGTGTGACTGTGTGTGTGTGTGGTGTGACTGTGTGTGTGTGCATGTGTGTTTGGTGTGACTGTGTGTGTGGTGTGACTGTGTGTGTGTGGTGTGACTGTGTGTGTGCATGTGTGTGTGGTGTGACTGTGTGTGTGGTGTGACTCTGTGTGTGTGTGTGGTGTGACTGTGTGTATGTGGTGTGACTGTGTGTATATGGAGTGACTGTGTGTGGTGTGTGACTGTATGTGTGTGTGTGGTATGACTGTGTGTGTATGTGTGTGTGTGGTGTGATTGTGTGTGTGGTGTGTGACTGTATGAGTGTGTGTGTGTGGTGTGACTGTGTGTGTGTGTGTGTCTGTGTGTGTGGTTTCCTTCATTTAGGGAACAGCTTTTCTTTTTCTTTTCCCTTGCAGTGCTGGGATCAAACCCAGGACTTGGCATACGCTAAGCAGTGCTCTCAACCACTGAGCTAAACCCTCAGTTTTGACGTAATGCTTCAACCTTATGCTTTAGCATGAATAAGCTATTCAGTCTTCGAATAGGTGCATAGTATTCCAATGTACAGAGAAAGGCAAGTTTTATTTCTGTATTTGTTAGCTAATAAGCATTTGGGTCCTATGGATGAAACCTTGGGTTTTCTGTATAAGATATGTTCCCACTGAACTACACGACAGCCTGTTCCTATATTTTAGTTTTAAGAAGTAGGGGGTCTTATGAACACTTTTATACAAATTATTCTGTGAAACCTCTTCATTTCTCTGGTGTTTATTCCTAGGATTAGAACTTCAAAGTCTGGCTTTTTTCTGTCTACTCTATAATAAGAAAGGCCTGTCCCAGTGGCATCTCACAGGATGTCCACCTGTGTTCGTCTGTGATGAACATGGTATTCTTCACAATAGTTTTTGCTTTCTTCACATTGCCGGACATAGAAACTCAGATCCTTCCATGTGCTCATGTGTGAGGGGTACACACACTCGTTCGCACTCGAACACACACACACACACACACACACACACGAAGGATGGGGAAGAAGGGGAGTTGTTTCATACTGCACAGTCGTACACTGAGTAGCTATCACAGCCACCTGGGCACAAAACACAATTCCCCGAAGCATAAACAGATGTGCCCAAGGTGATCCAGACACCCACAGAGAGACCTTGAGGACAGGGACTAGAGAAAAAGGTAGAATTGCTGTCAGATGGAGCTAGCATCTGGGGAAGATTCTGATTCCGGAGGGGAGGCCTGTCATGGTATCAACAGGGATGAAGCTTAGAGTTTGGGCCTCTGAGAGTCAGGCTAAGTAGAGAGAAGAGGCAGGACAAGAAAGATTGGGGTGAGCTCGGTAGATGGGGGCTCTGTGCTTGAGTCAAGTAGAGTCTGAGTACCAAGTACCCACTTTTCCATCTGTACCAGCCCTACCCTTCCCATAAGCCGGGTGGCCTTTGTCCCCTTCTTCCCCCACCAAGGAAATGTGACCCCCTCCTACCCTTTGCCCCCACCTGGCAAAAAAAAAAAAAAAAAAAAAAAAAAAAAAAAAACCCTCTGGAGACAAAAGAGATCTTTTTCTGGGATAATTAAGCTTCAAAGACAGCGGCTCCTCCCAGGAAACTGATCAGGTTTGCCCTCGAAAGGCCCTCTGTGTGGGAGGAGAGAAAAGCATAGGCTAAGAGGCCAGGTGACCAGGAAAACAGAAAGCAAGTTCTGAGATTCCCTGTGGTCAGACACTGTTCATCACAAAAGTGTGACCTGTTTCTCCTTAGGAAAGGGCCTTATGAAGCTGAGGATAGCAATGGATTACCACACTTTCTTCTTGAACTCACAGAAGTCCTGGGTGTGGGTGAAAAGAACACGTGTGCATTTGTGCGTGTGTGCATGTGCGCATGCCTAGTTATTATGAGTGTGCGTCACTACTGCTATTGAGGCTCCGTGCAAGTATGAGAATGTGCGCCTGTCCCCGTCTCCCCCGGGGGCCCACCCCTGCCCCTGCCCCCCTGCAGAAGACTCTCTGTGCGGTCTCAGCTGAGTTTTTAACCTGGAGTGATCGCTTTCCTGATTTGCCACTTTAGTACTCTTGTTAATGAATTTTTAATCTTCTTAATGACATTAAACACGGAAAGTAATTAAGGAAAACAAGTTTGAAACTGCTGACTTCAACCCTTTATTCACAACTATTTAATGTAGAATTAATTTGATTTTGCCCATTATTCAAATGAACGCACTACCTTCTTCCCGGCCCCAGGCCTGTCCCCTTGCTCCCTCCCCTAAATGCCCAGAGACCCCCTGTCATGATCACCCAGTTATCATTGACCCGAGTGGGTGACAGTTTCCTTGTGACTTGTCTGCTTTGGACCTGGGCATAATGACTAAACCAAGCTATGGTGGACGGATGGTGAGGAAGGCAGAGAAGAAGTTGGAGGGGTCAAGGGAACTGAAGGAAATCAGGAAGACAGAGGAGCACCTCAGAGAACCTCACTGGAGCTGGAGGGTGCCGAGCTCTTGCCCTTCTCTCTCTTCAGCTTGAAATCACCCCTAGGTGCTCTGCACACTCAATAATTTGGTGTAAGCCTTGGGTATTTAGAAGTTTGGACATTCAGATTCCTGAGTGTTGTTGGGCTTAAGAATATATAAAACTGTGGAACACAAAACAATCTAATGTTTTGAGGTTCAGGACCCTGAGTAGTCATGTTCTTTTTCCAGAATTTTAGAGCAAGAGGAAGCTGTCTCTCCATGCTCCAAGCCTTGGGCTGTCATTTAGACTGAGGCTCCAGGCAGGGAGGTTCAGCTCTTTGAAGCTGAGCTATCAGCCTTCTCCTTTTGATTTTGGGCTCCAGGGTCCCGCTTTATGTGAATGTCTGTGTCTACACAGGGGCTTTCATAGGAGATGTGGAGTGGCCATGACCTCTTAGGTGGCAGCAGAGATAGTGGAGCCAGTGTAGCAATGGCCTCAGACAGATCAGACTGCAATCCTGAGTGAGGCAAGCCCATGACCTGTTCCCTCCTCACCAAGGAGGGAAGCCACACTCACACCTGAAAGAGCGGTTGTAATGGACACTCAAGATGTGCTCTGGCAAACCCTAGCACCATGTCTCCTGTTAATTCTTGCCCCATTACCTCCAAACCCCCAGAGAGTGAAAGACTCCAGGGCTAGACAGACAAAGAAATTAAGGACTTCTGGGTCCAAGAGGATGAAGTAGGAAGTTAGGGACCTGCCTTGCTACTAAGAGGGTTGGGAGAGAAGAGCTTCAGGAGAGGTTGGCTTGGAGAACCCCCTTCTCTACCGTTGAACATCTCTAGAAAATTTCCTTCCCATAGTCTCCTGAATTATCTCCCCTGGTGGGAGGGAGGGTGTTTCTCTCTCCCTCTTTACCCCTTCCTCTTGCCTCTTCACTCCAAACGAGGCTCCCCCAAGTCATTTCACTTCTGTCAGCTTCTGGAAGATAAGTACTTTCAGCCCCTACCCACCCCCAGCCCCAGGCACTGAGCCATGAATGGGCTGAGCTGAGACTAGAGTCTCCCTCACCCCCTTCCTCCCATTCCAGGGACTTTATGGTCTGAGACACTGCTGGCTCTTCTTTCTCTCTCTCTCTCTCCCTCTCTCTCTCTCTTCCCCCCCTCAACCCCTGCTTTTACTTTCTTCCATGGTAGTTCACAGCATCTCTGGCTCTGTGGACTTTCTGTAGCTCTCTATCGTTCTCGTTACTATGATCATAGATTCTCGTATAGATTTCTAGCTATAGCTGTCAGGGCTCGTGGTCTGAGGAGGAAAGACAGGCTGAAGCAGGAGACACGGAAAGAACCTACCCTTGATATAGGCAGGTTCTTGAAATTTTGTCCAATGAACTCCACAGCTGGTATGGGATGTGTCTGTTATTTTGCCATTTTTCCTGCCCCCTGTCCCCTTCCCGTTGCCATCCGGGAAGGGCTGGTAAAGCCCAAAGAAGACTTGACCAATGGAAGTCACTTGTATTGTCCCTCATGACCCCCACACCCTGTCTCACAGTCCTAAAAATCCTCTCACTAAGCCCCACGTTTTCAGACAGCACTCACCAGAATAACAAGCTTGCACACCACACACACACACACACACACACACACAAGTATGGGCAAACATGAATGCGGATGCATTCGCAGATACACACAGCTCCCCCCAGACTGCATGCACTCGCACACACAGATGCATACAGGCACACACACACACACACACATATACACACAGAGATCCCACAGGCGCCCAAAAGCACAGGGCAATGATTAATGTCCCCTCAGAAAAAGAAATTATATCGAATAAATTAAACTACTGTGGCAGCAAATTGAAAAATAAGGATGTAAATGAGGTTTGAATACTTAATATCGAAGACAAGGGGGAAGGAAAAGGGATGGCTGGGTCCCCTGAGAAAGAAATGGATTGTCCCTCTTGCCCTGATTTGACTAGTTCCTGTCCACAGACCTGAGATGGGTCAGGGTACAGGGGGTTCAGTACATAAAACCCTCTCCCCAGTGGTCATTACTGAGAAGGTTCCAGAACCTTCTGGAAAAAAGGTTCCCCCTGGAAAAACTCAAGGAGAGGAACAGAGAGGAGAGAGAGTAACTACCTGGCAGCTCCCAAATACAAAATGGACGCTTGCTTTCAGATCCAACACATACTGCTTCGAGGCCCACCTGGCTTATGTGTCTCACTACCCAGACACAGATAAGTCCCCACTCCCAGGATGCTTGAAGGAATCTGATCACATGGCTGAGTCCCCCTCTATGCTGTCAGCTCAACTCCAGAGAGGCCACAGAGCTCAACCCCCAGGTCTCCCTAATTTATTCAAACCCAGAAGATCATCACACACCAGAGACATCCTGTCTACCATATGCCAACACCCAACCTCCCTCTGATACAGTCCTGCCCTGGACAAAGCCTCAGTCAGTGGCACACCTGCATAAACACACATTCTCTCTCTCTCTCTCTCTCTCTCTCTCTCACACACACACACACACACACACACACACACACACACACACCCGGGGGGGGGGTACAAAATCTTTATGGCACATGTTACACACACTGCACACATAGTCACAAATACACACACAGTAGAGGGTAGCCCATGGCTGCGCTCCAGGCCATTGTAGGGAACTGAGAGACTTCTCCCTCTCCTGGAGCTTTAAGCAGCCTGCCTTCCTCCTTCTCCCCCTCTCCTCTTTTGTGGCTCTTCCACATAGCTCCCATCTCCACTCTCTCAGTTCCCCTCGCTGCCTTTGTCTGGGGACACCCCAATGGACTCCTGCCTCCTCCTCATTCCTGGCGGTCACAGGACCCTGGGTCTCCCCCCCCCACCCCATCCCCGTGCTCACCCCCCCCAACCCCCTCCTCCGCCTCGCTCGCTGTCGTCTCTGTTCATATATATTTAGTATTTATTTACAAGGCTGGGTTTTTTCCCTGGGCGGGAAGCCAGCCGTGCACAGAAATCCTTAAGATGCTATAAAGCTGGTGAGGTATAAAATGGAAAGTGGTTAGTGCGCTGTTTGGAGATATCTCACCGGCGGCCGGGGGGCCGCGCCGCCCAGCCGCCCGCTGTAAATCTCCCGGAGTTTAGCGCGCTTGTTTGTACGTGGCCGGGAGGGGAGGCCGCGGCGGGAGGGGGCGCCCTAGTGCCCCAACTCTCCCGAACAGACTGTCTCCAAACTAGGGTCACTCCCTTCTCAAAGGGACAGGGGCCAAGAGGGGCAGGGAAGGAAGAACAAAGGCTTCTCAGTTGGGCCCCACACCCCCAAGTAGCCCATGCCCCACCCCCATCGGTGTGTGTGTGTGTGTGTGTGTGTGTGTGTGTGTGTGTGTGTGTGTGTGCAAGGACTAGATTTTACAGGATGCCCATCCTACTGTATGGCTCTCCTTCTTGGACAGGAGTCTATTCCATGTGTTCCCCTATCTCCAAAAGGCAGGGGATGTGAGAAGATGGGAGACCACCCAGGGGACCTTGTTGGAAGGTGCAGAATTTAGGGGGGAGCTGTGGAGTTTCTGTACCCTTAAGAACTAAGGTATTGCATCTGGTACCCTGGGTGACATCACACCAGCCATTTTATCTTCCCAGAACCTTAGCCCCCCTTTCCCCAGTGAGATCTGAACAGGGTCCGCTCACAGGATGGAAAGAAAGAGGAAATGGGACTGAGGTAGGTAAACGGTGTCTGACACACAGTAAGTGCTCAATAAACGCGGGCCAGATTTATTTGTGTCAATCTGCTCAGCGGTGGCTTGTTTCTGTTTAGTGACTCATTCATCTAGTAACAGTTTGTGATACGTCTTCTCACCCATTCACCAGGTTTTAGCTGTGCAGTGTTGGACTTTAAAATGGGGAACCTGCCCAAGGCAGGGGAGGAGCTCCAGTCTGGACAGGGCTGTAAAGGCTTACCCAAAACGGTGCAAGCCGCTTCTGCATCAGACATTATTTTGAGGTGCTGGGAGGAAAGCACTCTCCCCAACACACACCCTCTGGCCCCAGTCTGCCTATCAGCCACTACTGAAGTCCCTGTGGGGAGCAAGGAGCAGGGAGGAGCTAGACTGTGAACCCCAAGAGAGCAACTCTGGCTCCCTCCACTCAGCTCCCCCCACAACAGCCTGCAGAGTCCAAGCTGGCTCTCAGGAGCTGTCAGTAAGTGCCCTCTGATGGATGAGCTGGGAAGGCTGACTCTGCTGCGGTTCCCTCTCGCTCCGGAGGGATGACACACCTGTCATACGGCCTGCACACGCACATCCCAGCTCACCTGGACACATGTCAGGAGGGCTAGGAGTAATGACAAGAAGCTCTTCAGTGGTCACTGTCCAGAACAAGAGGCTCGGAAGAGCCAAGTCCCTGCCACATAACCAGATCCTAGCAAGATCTGCAATGCTATCTATTCATTCATTCATTCATTCATTCACTCATTCATTCCTTCCTTATTGAATAGAATATATGACAAGTGTCTGGGATAACGGAGCACAAGTGAGCATTATTCAGCCTGAGCTCTGAAGAAGTTTCTAGTCAGGACAACTGTAAAGCAACCACACAACCAATGATTACACTACAAAAACTAAGATCAGAACCAGGAGGTCGATACAGGATAGTAAGGTCCCTAGGGAACAGAGAAGGGACTCCTACAAATAGCCATTGTAGCAGCCCTGCCCTCTGGGAACCTGGCCATAGGGGATTTCACACACACACACACACACACACACACACACACACACACACACACACACACACACACACACGATGGCTTCCTTGTCTCTGCTCTTGCTAGCGAGCTGATTTGGTTGTTGGAAGGGGGCCCTGCTGCAGAAGGAAGACAATGCCGGCAGAGAAGGAACCTGAGTGAGCCCAGAGAGGTTGGCAGATGCTGAGTGGGCAGGGCCGAGGGGAACCACGCTGAGTCCAATTTTACTGGCTGGTAAGACCATGAAGGAGGATGACAAGAAGTCTCGGAGAGAAGGGACCAAGCAGGGGCCAGATCACAAAGGGCCGAGAACATCGGAGTAAGGAGTTTGTGCTTTATCTAGTAGGCAATGGGGAGCCGTGGAGGGACTCTGATCGGGGAACTGAGATGACCAGAGCTGTGCTTTAGGAAAATTAATCTGGCAGCAAAGTGTAAACCAGCTGGAGACAGTGCAAGCTGGAGGTAAAGAAGACGCCTTACCTGGTGACTGGCGTGTGGAAGGTACTCTGTAGGCCTGATGGTTGATTTTTCAAAGCGACCGGAGAGAAGCTGCAATAATGGCTTCTGGTCAGACACTGGTGATGTGAAGCAAAGGTAGATGTGAGAGATATCAGGGAAGGGCCGAGGATCTAGAGCGGTAGGGTACCTGACCTGGGGTCAGTCCTGAACATCACATAAACCAGGTGTGGTGGTATAGAGCTATGATCCTGGCACTCAGGAAGTAGAATCAGGAAGGCTAGAAATTCAGGGATATCCTTGGCTAAATATTGAGTCTGAGGCCAGCCTGGTCTACACAAGATTCTATCTCAACAAAACAAAATCTAATAAACAAACAAATGGAGCAGACACCAGGTAGCGTCTCCAAAAATGATTCAGTGGTGGAGGGGAGGTAACCGGTGAAGGAAAGTCCTGAGCACAAAGGGTACTCGTGTGTAGATGCCTTTAAGGCATGCACCATGATCTTATAGTCTCCAACAGCTGCTCAGTGCTCCAACCAAGGCCTAGACCAGCTGTTTCTTTAGTCCCCTCTCCTAGTGGCTGTCAACCTAGACCAGGCGTAAAGATTAGAATCAATGAGAGAGACTGATTCTTAACTTGGGAGTCCCCAAGACCCTCAGATCTCGAGGACTATGGTAGGTTAGACTGGCCTTGAACTCCTGGTCCTCTTGCCTCTACCGTGTGAACGCTGAGACCATAGGTATACGCCATTGTGCCTGGTGGTTCATTTTCTTTATTTGGCTGCAAACCATGCACCATGCTCAGAGCTCTTTGATGCAGGCGAACCCGTATCCAGACTTCTCCCAGGCAAGCTTGACTGTCTTCCCCTGGCCCTGGACATCTTGCTTTCTCCCTTTGTCCTCAGTTACACCTCCAAGTGCTCGGACTGGTGATGCCAAGGTCCCCCAGGGCCTGAAGAAGTCCAGGATACAGGAAGTGGCTGGGGCGTCAGGGAGCAGAGGGGTTGAGACTCTGAACCTTGCTTCCCACTTAGGAGGGGCAAGGCACAGGAGGTGGTGTGGGCCCCCACCCTCCCGGAGGGGACCCGCAGTCCTAAATGCCCCCGCGCCTTCTCCATATTGTGGGAAAAGCTGGTGCATCCATCACTGTCAGCCACCGAGTTTGAATAAATTTGAATGCACTGAACCGCGGTTGCAGTTTCTCTAATATCGCTTTCCAGTTTGAATATTTCACTTGCTTTTTTTTTTTCAAATTTCTCTTTATCCCACAGTTTCTCCTTTTCATCCTCCCCCACAGTAGCTGAGCTCGGTATACAGAGAGGACGGAGCCTCGAGGGTGTCTGAGATGGGGAGAGGCTAGGTCCTCAACAGCATGGGCATCTCTGGTTTCCCACCCACGAGATCCCTGCCTGGCACGTGTGATCTCTGCGTTTGAGCTTGATTTTCCTTGTTCACGTAGGTAGAGTGATACTAAGTAGAGTGTGCCCTTTGCCTGTGCCCACACACCTGCAGCCAGCACTACAAGGACAGGCCATAGGTACCAGGGTCCATGCCTTTTCCTCCAGGGGCCCAGGCTCCTTACCTACTAACCCCCATTATTCATACACACACACACACACACACACACACACACATCATCATCATCATCATCATCATCATCATCATCATCATTACCATCATCATCTGATATATTAATTTTTACTTAGGTATTAGAGGGTAATTACAATTTCCCACTCAAATCTTGCCCTTTAGGCCCTCTATCATGGCCCTAGTCTAGATCCTGTTGTCTTTTCTATCCTATTTGTATGGCCAAGCCTCCTGGATAAGGGCTCCAGGAGGGTGTAGGATAGGAAAGGGTCCTGACGGGGCACTCTATAGATCCCCTAGTCTGGCCAACTGGCCCAGTGACTTGTTAGACCGTACCTAGAGCTACCTCCTCTGACCATCCTGAAATCAGCTCCAGAGAGTGCTGAGGAGCAGACAGGGAAAGAGAGCACCCAGAAACGAGTGAGAAGGAAATGCATTTGACATGAAGACCACATAGGGAGTTGGAGACGGATCTCCCAGGGCCAAGGAGATGGCTCAGTGGCTAAGAGCACTTGCCTGGGGACCTAGGTTTGATTCTCAGAACCCACACGCTGCAAAGAGAAAAGTGACTGCTTGAAAACTATTCTGCCCAGCATATACCCGAATGTGCACACACATGTATGTGCACACACATGTATGTGCACACACAATTAAAACATTTTTTTTCTAAAGTATGGTTTTCTGGGGACTCATCAAGTCTTTGTGCCTCTCCATAAGGAAGGTCTAGCTATACCTGCCCTGGCGTGACAGCCACATCAACAGTCTATAGAGGATAGTGGCCATCTATAAGCCTCACAATGACATTAACCATTAGAGAGGACCTTGTTACACGGGACCAGCTGGACATCTAATACCTCGACCAATACGACTGCCATATTGGGACTATTTTCTTTTGGTCCTCCAAGGAGCCACCATTTAGGCCAGCCCTCAACAGTGACATTGCTCATCCAATCATTGACAGTGTTACACTCTAAGAACATGTGACAAAAGGGATGGGGCGGGGAAGCCAGAGGCCCCAAGAGTCTTTGCTTTGTCTCCGTTTCTGTTTCTGTTGTTTTTAGGTGGTGATTCCGCTCCCACTATGGGCCTGGTCCTCCATGCGTACAGTTATCTGGCAGAGCATCAGGAGACAGGGAAGGATGGTCTGTCTCTCAGGGGCACACGGTCTGCCAGGGAGATGAGATTACCATTAAGGGAAACATTTATTTACTTACGTATTTGTTTATTGTGCCCACATATGACTGTGTGTGTGTTTGAGGCGGTCTCAACTCTGTATCTCTGGCTGGTCTAAAACTTGCTACAGAGGCCAAGCTGGCCTTAACTCATAGAGATCCACCTGTCTGTGCCTCTGAGAGCTCTAGAATTACAAGCGTGAGCCACAACACCCAGCTTGTAACATCGATTTTTTTAACTTCTATTTCTAATGTCATTTTTTTTTGCCATATTGGAAACAACTTAAAGGAATTTACCAAAAACACTCACAAATCTCAAGGTGATTAGAACAACAAGGTCATACAGACTGGTTGTATAGCTGGTGCGTTGGCTGGGCTTGCTCTCAGGGAGGTCACACTGCTGTGGGTCTAGGTAGTCAGGGAAGGCTTCCTGGAGGAAGAAAAACCAGTCAAGGCCTTTAAAGGTCAGCAGAAATCCTAAGTAGGCTCAACATCCGGGCAGCAGGACTAGAGTATGCAGTGGAGCTGAACCTGTGGCCAGGACAGAGCCAGGTAGGATTTGGCAGTGAACATGTAGAAGAGAAACGGTATGTTTGGGGGACGATAAGGAGACAAGACAGGACGAAGAGGTGGTTATGTAGTCAGTATGCCAGGAGATCCCTCAAAGGAGCTGGCCCCACCCAGTCCCGCCTCATTCCAGCACAGACCTCACCCAATCCCGCCCCATTCCAGGACAAGCCCTCCGCACCCTCTCTGGTGGTCCCACCACTGTGAGCTCAGACTCGGCATCCTAATGCTCTGGACCTTGTGGGGGGGAGCCCTAAAAAGGGGGCCTTAGGAAGATGAAGAGATGGGCCTCCTGTGAGGAGGGTGGTCTATCTCCCCCTCCCCGGAGTGCCCCCGGCCAGGCCTGCGGCAGGAGGGAGCGTGGCGTGAACGGAGGCTCGCTGGCACGCCCTGACAGATGATTGACTCGAAACAATATCTAAGGCGATCAGGATAAAGTGCTGGCCATTTCAAGGCTCAGCAGAATTCAGATTCTAATTAGACTTCTCACCACATTCCAAATAAAAATGGTTCCCCTGGTATCCTCTTTGCCTATCAGGTGTCTCTCCCTGATCGCTGGAACAAAACGCATAAAGAAAGTGATTAAAGCCATAACAAAGGCATAAAATTGGAATTATCGCTGCCACCACATCTGGGAGCACAGAGTGTCACCATTCCGCCCCCTCCTCCCCAAACCCACACACACACACACACACACACAGAAGTGCTGCCCCATCCAGGCTCTGGGCTGGGTGCCCCGCAATGACAGCCTTCTGACAGGTGAGGAGGAAAGGGATGGGGTACAGGAGTCAGGCCTTGGATGGAATGAGGGCTCCTAAGTTGCTAGGGGTTGAGGACTCGGAAAGTGTGAAGCAGTGGGGAGGTGAGGTGCTCCAGGTCTAAGGAACAAGGGGGGTGAGCAGACCTAAAGTGAGGTGTGTGGGGGGGGGATGGCCACTGCCTTGTGTCTAGATAATGGTTAGTGGGGAGGAACTTGGAGCTCTTACCTTGAGTGCAATTTCTCAGGGCATGCACACATGTATACACACACACACACATATACACACATACACACACATACACACACATACACATACATACACACATATGCATATACATACACACACATGCACACACATACACACACACATACCCTCACAACATGCTGAGCATTCTATAGCATGTCACATGGTATCCATACATCCTGGGAGACCCCTATTCTGTCAACAGATCAAAAGTTCCCCTGCCCAGGTAGTTTTCCATTGCCTTCCCTTGCCTACTTACAGGGGGCACCAAACTCTACAGATGGCTGTTACTATTGGTCTAAACATGTGTGTGTGTGTATGTGTGTGTGTGTGTGTGTGTGTGTGTGTGTGCCACAGAGAGCTCAGCATCCCACTACACACATTTGCATGTAGGCACATCCCCACACACCAGGCCTATAACAATACCCTCACACAGTACCCACAGTCTGGAAATGTAGAGATGTCCCTCACCATCTCAGGGCCAGGGGCATCCAAGCCAAAGGGGTGCTTCTGGCCTCTCTAGGCCTTTTGCACTTTTAGCTGCACCCCCTACCTTACCCACAACAGGCAGTCTGGTACCTGGTACCCAGCATCCTTGCTCCCTGTGTGGGGCGGGTAGGCGGGCGGGAGGTCCAGAGGAGGGTGAAGGAGTGGGAGCGTGGCTCTGAGCGGGGACGATATAAAATTAAAAGGTAAAAAGCAGGAACGCAAATGGAGGGTGCCTTCAGCTTCCACATTATTAATGACTCTTCAAAAAATCGGCGAGTTTTCCAATCTTCTCCGAGAAGCGCTTGAAGGAGCTCACAGATGAAACTGACCTTCAAAATGTTCTTTGGTCTTTAGTTAAGAAATTCGCTCGCCATTATGGCATCATTAGGGAAACAAGGATAAAATTACTCCATGGTTAATGACCTATAGTATCTCCCCACCAAAATTTGTTTCAGATCTAATAAAACTGTGCTTAACACACTCGGATGAGTTATGAGGACTGTTCTGCAGGGTATTAAAATGTGGAAAATAGATTTTCCGAAGCTGGGGGGACTGGACTTTTTGAATCAGATAGCAGAATGGAATTTTCTGGGCAATAAATTCTTCCATGTCTCAATTTCATCTCGCGCTCTCTCTCCTGCCTGCCTCTGCCTCTCTCTCTCTCTCTCTCTCTCTCTCTCTCTCTCTCTCTCTCTCTCTCTCTCTCTCTCACATACTCTCTCTCCCACTCTCTGTCTCTCTCTCTGTATTTCACAAATTTTCCTAAAATCCTTGAGCAACATGGAAACCTTTAAAATCTGAAGCCTCCATAAACTTTGGGAAAAAAGAAAAAAAAAAAAGAAAAAAGAAAACAGCAGCGTGCAAAGGCCATGCATGTGAGAGATAGCAGAAGATGGAGTGTGTGTGCATGTGTGTAGAGAATGTGGGGGCCAGGGGGTCCCCTCCTCCCTTGCATCCTTCAGGTGTCCTGTGCCTATCCAAGGTGGGAGTGACACCCTCCATCCCATCGCTGGCCAAGCTGGCAGGTGACAGTCTCTACTCTCAGATCTCAGGACTAACCCATGCTGGTGGGTTAGCGGTCCTTCCCAACACACCTCTTCTCCCTGGCCACACCTCTGTGCGAGGTGTCGGCCTGTAGGAGAACGCACCTGTTCCTGTTCACTCCAACGTCAGTGGGTGGGAGGGGGCCAGTCCTCCTGGCCTTGTGAGGGGTCAGAATGGCCCTGTTTGACACTTGTGCATGCATGCACATGAGCACACGCTGACACTACCAGTGGGCACACCTAGACGTCTGGGCCAGCCGGGCTGGAGGCTAAGACCTGAGTCCCTGGCCTAGGTGGTGGCCGGAGGTTTTCGGGGGCTGGATACTGCCGCGGAGAGAGGTGGCTGGCGAGGTAATGGCATTTTGCTCTCTTTAAACTTTAATCTTTCCTATTAATTCCCTGCAACTGGAGAATGTGTGAGAGTTAATGTTCCGTGAACGTGTTTCGCACTCCGCAGTCTCTTCGAGCTAATTACCTTCAGGTGCTAAATGGAGGGAAATTGCAATCCATTTGGATGTGAAAAAATTTCGCCTTCCCGTCCCCTGTGAGACATCCTTTTTCCTGAGTGCTGCAGAAAGAATGCTCTCTGGGTGGGAGTATTTTTTCCTAATGTTTTTTTTCTTCGGCCTTCTCCCCCGCCCCCTTTCTCCAAGACTCTGGGCTCTGCAGGACGAAGGTGGCTGGAGCCTGGAGGAGACAGGGCCTGGGCACTGAGTTCCAGCCCTGGCGGAGGACAGGTTGGAAAGGGACTTGTGTGCCAAGGAGACACCCTAGCTGTGGACCTGGCCCCCACCCCCTTGGAAGCCCTGGGGTGGAAGTGTATTTACACGCTTAATAACACGCTTATTACCAGTGTTTCTCAGCTGCTAGCTTTTGAACACAGGTATAATAGAATTTTACAAGCCACATAAAAGCTGTCCTTCTCTTGGACCCTGAACTGGTGGCCAGTGGGCCAGAGGACAAAGAACAGAGGGTGAAGACGAGGAAAGGAACTTGAAAAGAGAAGGCGTGAGACTGGGGCAAAGAGAGGCAAGGGGACTGGGCCGGGAGGAAGATGGATATGTGCTATGTGAAGATTTGAGATGGGTCAGGGTGATATTCCCATGATGCAGTGCTGCTGGACCACCAGGAAGAAGGCACTAGATGGGAGTCAGCTCCAGAAACCCTTAGCTCTTGAGAGAGAACTCCCACCTCAGTCAGGGATGGACCCATCCCTTCACCTTGAACCCTGACCTGACCTTGGTCAAAGCCTCCCGAGGAAGACATCTCAGCTGCCTGCCTCCAAACACAGTAGCCTTTGAGAGTTCCATTCTTAGCCCAAGTTGGGGCAAAGACTACCCAGACAAAATATAGCTTTCTCGGTTTATAGACTATCAGAGGGAGTCCTCCCAGGGGAGGCAGAGCCGTCATGGCAACCTGTGTTTTAGCCTGCCCTTTGAGGCTCTCCCTGACTTCTTGTGTGCCCTGTTTAGGGTGGGAAGAATACCCCTTCTTTACAACAATGAAGAGTCTATTTGGGGAAAATAGTTGGGCAAAATACTGAGATGGCTTGGATTTATTTACTTATTAGAAAAGAAAATTAATTTGGAGCTAGAGAGACAGCTCAGCAGTTAAGAGCACATAAAATTAAATTAAAAAACAAACGTATTCTAAAGAATTTCAAATTATATATATATGTCTCTATATATTTAGATCTCTATAGATTTATTACCTATCTTCAACAATTATTAACATATGACCAATATTATTTCCTCTATTCCCCATTTCTGTCTCTCAGAATCATTTGGAAGCAAGCTATAGAGATTAAATCAGTCTACCCAGGAATATTTCAGATGCATTCCTCACAGTGAAGTTTCACAATCTTAGCACAACATGCTATCATTTTACCCTATGGAAACCAACTGTGATTTCCTACTTGTCTCCAATCACTACTCAGTGTTCAAGTTTCCCTGTTGGGTTTTTTAATTTTTAGAAATATTTTGTTGTTTTGTGTGTGTGCTGTTGTTTTACCTGCTCGCATGTCTGTGCATCACATGCATGCAGTACCCCTGGAGGCCAGAAGAGGGCGTCAGGACCCTGAGACTGAAGTTACTAATGGTTGCGAGCTGGCCATGTAGGTGCTGCGGATCAAACCTGTAGAGGAACAGCCAGGACCCTTAACTGTGGAGCCATTGCATCAGCCTTCTTCTGTTTGACTTTAACCAAGGTCCAACCATTGTGTGTGACTCGTGTGGCCCATATGTTTCTTTATTTAAGATATTACTTCCCCTTCCCTCTCTTCCTCCTCTTCTTTCTTGAGACAGGGTCTCATTTTATTTCCCAGACTGTCAAGAGACCCTTGTTCCTCAACCCCGAGAGTAGTTGAGGAGACAGCATATGGCACCATGCCTAGCTTCTTTCTTGCTTCTCAAGGTTTACTGAGGAAATCGTACACCACTTGTCCTACGGAATTTCCTTCATTCTGGAATTTTCCAGTTGCATCTTTTTGTTACAATTTAATGATTCTCTCGGTCCCTTTAAGTTGGTGGGTTCTAGAGTTGCTTGACTTCTGGTTTATAGGTAGTGTGAACTTCCTGGAGCCTCCCATCAGGGTTGTATGGATTCCTGGTGTCTTTCTCTTTATGATATTAGGATTAGGCAGTAGGCTTGCTCACTGTCAGCTGGCTCTAGCCATTACAGAGCTCCCTCCATTTTGTCCCCTCCAGCTTTTCACCTAATGATTTGAATAGCAATTTACTATCATTGACTAGATCAATTATTTCATTACATGTTTTTGGACTTCTTTTTAAAAAATTATTTATTATATATGAGTACACTGTAGCTGTCTTCAGACACACCAGAAGAGGGCATCAGATCCCATTACAGATGGTTGAGAGCCATCAGGTGGTTGCTGGGATTTGAACTCAGGACCTCTGGAAGAGCAGTTGGTGCTCTTAACCACGGAGCCATCTCTCCAGCCCAGTTGGACTTTTTTTTAACGCTGTTCATTTTCTCCAAACTTTTCATTTTGAAAAGTTAAAAAACCTACCAAAGAGTTCACTGTTTTAAAGAACACGGGGACCCCTGCCCGGCCACGATGCACAAATCTGTAACCCCACATTTGCTGGGTTGCTCTCTCTCTTCCCCAAGACATTCTTGTGCCAAATGCTGACACAGGGGTGGCATTTCACCCCTAAACACATCAACATTTATCTATCTCATAAGACAAGGGCATTCTACTATCGCAGCACAGTGCAATGATCACTTTTAGAAAATTAGAAGACCACGTTCACTGAGTTATTGTGTGACACGTGTGCACATGTGTTATATGTATTCATGTAGAGGTCAGAGGGCAACCTGTGGGAGTCAGTTATCTCATTCTACCATATGGGTTCTGAACTCAAGTCTTCATGTTTGGTGGCAAGTTTTACCCAGAGAGCCAACCCACTTCTAGGAAATTTAACATTTATTTGTTTGTTTATTCTTTCAACATTTATTAATCTGTATTTTATGTGCACTGACGTTTTGCCTGCATGTATGTTTGTGTGAGGATGTTGGATCTTGAATTTACAGACCATTGTGAGCTGCCATGTAGGTGCTGAGAATTGAACCCAGGTCCTCTGGAAGAGCAGCCACCTTAACCACTGGCCTGCCTCTCCAGCCTCATTCATTTCCTGAAATTTAACATTTGTTTAGTACAAGTTTGCATTGAGATTTTTTTTGATTGTCCCAGTAACATACTTTTAAGTTACCTTAACCTGTTCCAAGATCCCACGTTGTGGGTAATCATTTGTCTTTTTATTTGGAAATAGCTTCTTAACTCCTTTCTTCCTTCCTTCCTTTCTTCCTTTCTTCCTTCCTTCTTTCCTTCCTTCCTTTCTTTCTTCCTTTCTTCCTAGTTTTTATGAACTTTACAGTTTTAGGAAGTCCCTTGGATAGACCTATCTGATGCTTTCCCATAAATAAATCCAGGCTAAGCATTTGGACAGGAATGTCGTCACCCAGCGATGTGTGCCTCTTGGAACATTGGGGCACATGACATCAATTCTGCTGCTATTGGCAAGAATGGTCTGATCATCTTAACGCAGTATCATCTTGATCGTCTAGATTTCTCTAACATGGTGGGACTTTCTGCCTTTATGCAATGTATTTTCTATAGGTAGATTTTGTTTTACGTTGTGTGAATGTCCTATTTTCTTTCATCACGAGATGGGTCTTGCGTGTTTGTTTGTTTGTTTTTAAACTTTGTTGTTTGATTTGTACGGCTGTTTTGCCTGCATGTGTGTCTGTGCAGTTAATGAGTGCATTGCACACGGCACCGGATCCCCTGGAGCTGGAGTGATAGATGGTCATGAGCTTCCATGTTAGTGATGAGAATTGAACCTGGGTCCCCTGGAAGGACAGTCAGTGCTCTTAACCACTTAACCATCTCTCTACCACACCACCTAGTGGTTTTAGCATCCACCAGTGATCAGTTAGGATTCCAAGGGTCCCAGTGTGGTGAAATTTATATTCTAACATCGATTCTGCTTTTATTAGCTGGCGGTCCTCTCTAGCTGCGATTAGTTTTAATAAGGAGGTTGTTTTCATGGCAGGAAATAAGGCTTAGGCATGACTATGGACCTTAGAGGTACCATGCTAATGGAAGCCACCAATTAGTGCCCTAGGCATGTCTGTGGCTCTTCAGGGACACTTCTCCCCAAGGTCAAGTACCCTTGTGGCCTATAAGGGCCCTCATTTCATAAGCCCAATGACTTCTGTTTTTTCTGGACCATAACCAACCTATATGCCTGGATACATAGAGGGTTGTTGAGAATGCCAGCCAAAGGGAAGATAAAGTCACTGCACATGCGCGCGCGCACGTGCGTGCGTGCGTGTGTGTGTGTGTGTGTGTGTGTGTGTGTGTGTGTTCTCAAACTGCCCTGCCTCTGTGTATAGTTCCACAAGGCACAGATGTTCATTACAGTTCTTGCATGGTTCCTCACTTAAATTTTTTTTAAAGGTTTATTTTCATTTCATACATATGGGTGTTTGCTCGAATGTGTGTTTGTATACATGCATATATACCTGGTGCCTACAAAGGCCAGAGGAGAGAAGTAGATTCCCCCTGAACAAGAGTTACAGATGGTTGTGAGCCGCCATGTGGGTGCTGGGAACCGAACCCTGGTCTTCTGCAAAAGCGAGTGCTCTTAGCACCCCCACTGGAGAGCTCTGGGTACTGCTTCCTCTTCTTACCTCCCCACTGCAAAATCCATCCCTGGAAAGTTTGCAGTAAATGAATCTAAGCCAGATGATTGTAATTGGGAATGGAGAGAAACAGCACGTTTGTCTCCACAGTGCTCTGGCTGGTGCTCAAAGGTTGCCTGGACACCTCTGCCCTGCAAGGACAAACCAGTGTGACTGCAGGCAGGGCCAAATGCCACCCTTCAACCCTTGGTCACTGCAGAGGGACTTGGTCTCGCTAGACTCAAGTGGCCATGGCGGTGCTTCCCAGTCTCCTGTTGCCTTACGGACATGTTCTCTTTATCAATAACAAATGCCCTAGTTTTTCCCTTGCTAGTGTTTCTCGCTTAAATTCTTGTTTAATAACAATATTGTTAGCCTAACCTCCCTTTGGTTAATAGTTGCATAACATACCGTTTTGTTTAACTTGGTTTGAGGAAAACTCTGGTTTTGCAGTTCAGGCTGGCCTCAAACCCATCCGTTCCTGCCTCTGCTCCTGCCCCTGCCCCTGCCCCTGCCCCTGCCCCTGCCTCTGTCCCTGCCTCTCTGCCCCTACCCCGTCTCTGCCCCTGCCCCTGCCTCTGCCCCTGCCCCTGTCTCTGCCCCTTCTCCCGCCGAATACAGGCACAGAAGGTGTTTGCTACCATTCCTTCAACACACATCTTGTTTGACAACTTGGCTTCTCCTTGTCTGTTAATTAATGTTTTTTTCTCCTCAACTTTAAAAAGCACTTCACTATTATTTTATGGTTTCTTTCATGTTTTATGAAACTCTTTTGTAAACAGAGTAGATCTGGATTTTTATTTTATTACTTAATTGAAAAATTTACTGCTAATACATCTATACAATGAAATATGATCATGCACACTCTGTTTTTCCCTCCAGATCCCCCCTGTTACCTCCTGAACATGTCCTCTTCCTCCTAATTTCATGTCTTTTTTTTTTTTTTTAAAGAACCTACTAAGTCCAGTTAGAGCTGTCCATATGTATATGGGACCATTCATGGAAGCATGAGAAATCTACCAGTGGTCACACCCCCAAAACAGAAGTCTTCTCTTGGGGTTGCAAACTAGTACGACCACTTTGGAAATCACTCAGAAAATTGGACATAGTCCTACCTGAAGACCCAGCTATTCCACTTATGGGCATATACTCCAAAGATGCTCCAACATATAACAAGGACACATGTTCCACTATGTTCATAGCAGCCTTATTTATAATAGCCAGAAGCTGGAAAGAACTCAGATGTCCTTCAACAGAGGAATGGATACAGAAAGTGTGGAACATTTACACAATAGAGTACAACTCAGCTACTAAAAACAATGGCTTTATGAAATTCTTAGGCAAATGGATGCAACTAGAGAATATCATCCTGAGTGAGGTAATCAGTCACAAAAGAACACACATGGTATGTACTCACTGATAAGCAGATACTAGCCCCAGAAAGCTCTGAATACCCAAGAAACAACTCACAGACCTTATGAAGCTCAAAAAGAAGAAAGGCCAAAATGTAGAAGCCCCAGTCCTTCTTAGAAGGAAAAAAAAAGAAAAGAAAAAGAAAAAATTCATCATATATTATTATGTAGCAAATTTTGTGAGCTATCTTATAAAATATTTTATAAACTAAATTAATTTTAAAAATGAAAAAGAAAAAAAGAAAAGAAAACACAGCTTTTAAACCTCATGGCTAAATATACTCAATTTGTAGCTGAAAATTTGTTTTGATTAAAATTCTTTCTCTGTTCACATGTAAAAACAAAATTAAAAAAATAAAAATAAAAAAAGAATTCTTCTCCCTCTTCATAGCTACCAAACTGCCAACATCTCCTTAGGCAGGAATGGGCCCAGAGCCCATCCCCCATCTCTGCAGGCTTTTGCCTGGCTTGATGCTCTGTAGTGGACCCGTTTAAGTCCCCTTCATGGGCACATACTACTTCCCTCCCTTCTCGTGACTGATGCCCTTAGACGACTTCTATCGTCTCATTCTTGTTTCTCATTCTATCTTGTTTTCTGTTCTTTTCTTCCATGTTCTTTCCTCTTTTGTGCCAATCTTTTCCCCTGTCCTTTTAAACAATGTTCTTGTCTCCTGGTTTGGAAATTAAGCGTTATATTTTTAGAGAAATGAGATACCCTCACCTTTTGAGTGTGTGAGTGTGTGAGTGTGTGAGTGTGTGTGGCCTTGGGTTTTGAGTCCCAGTCTCTCGTTGCTTGGGGTTCACCTGTTAGTTAGTTAGGGCTGCTGGCCCGAGAGCACCAGGGGTCCGCCTGCCTCTGCCTCCCCAGCTCCGGAACCCAGCACACGTGACTTTTTCTCCACACAGATTACAGAACTGAACTCGGATCCTCAATCTTTCAAAACTTGTGCTTCGATGGCTGAATTACCCCCGCCCCCAATCTTACCTTTAACTTTTTAAAAACATCGTAGTTTACCTTACAGAAACTAGAGTCGATTTGATTTCTAGCAGGAGGCCTTAGAAAGCAAGGCTTCCCATTTTTGTGTGTTCATTGATTAGGATTTTAATTTCGTCGTATTTTCAAACTGTTCCGAAATTATCATTACTATCCAGGTTTATGTACATAGTTACCGTGTTATTTACTTTTTATTGTTTCAAATAACCCAGATTTTCTTTTTAAGGCTCAATATCCTTCTGACTGGAGTACTTGTTAAATATGACTCTAGCGTGTTTTCTTTGAGAACGTATTCACTATGTATTACGATGTGTGCGGGCGGGTGTTCGTGGTACGACAGAAGGTCAGAAGACCATCGGGTGGGGTTGAGCCTCTTCCCTCCTTTGCATGGAATCAAGGATTGTACTCTATTGATCGGCCTTGAGCGGCGAACCCTGCCTGCCAAGCCAGCTTCTAAGCCCTACATGTTCTTTTAACAAAGACCTGTGAACAGGAAGCTCTCTTTCGTCAGAAATGGAAATTGTTTTTATTTTATTTTTTTCATTTGTGAAATGCAAGTCTGCAGCAAGGGTGTCTGGGGATTGAACTTTGACCCTTGCTCCCAGCCCTTGCTTTGTTTGTTAGATAGATTTCCTATTGTGACCTTGAACTTTCGTTTCTCCTACCTGGATCTCCAGAGACTTGTCGGTCATGGGTCATTGTTCTCTTTCTATTGTTGGATGGTTGTAGTGGATTGGTCTGATGCTGCTCGTATTCTAATGTGAAAACTAGTTCCTCAGAATGAGGTTTGACCAGCAGAGGCTTAGGTACTCAAGTGACTCCCTGTCAACCTTCTCCCCAATTTAACTGGAAAAGGCTAGAGCCTGTGATTGGGCAGTGGAGGGAGAAATGTGGGCCTAGGGGTTCCAGAGGGGGGTGATGGAGAGAAGGGAGAGGAAGAAAATGAAGGAGGAAGATGGAAGAGAAGGAAGAAGCTGCCATGGACCAAAAGAACCACATGGCCAGGAGTAACGACAAGTAACAAGGGGACCTATAGCTGAGGAATTAGCTAAAATAGCCCTTGGTCTGCCCAATCTAGGCATATGGCTTATAAATAAAATATCTGGATTGTGTCTTTTATACAGGCTTATTAGGACCATAAATTCCAACAACAGATGATTGTTTGGGCTTGGGAGTTGAAGTTGACTGTTACTTTCTTCCAGGAGTCTGAAGCTGTAATCAATCTGTCTTCTGGTTTCTGTGACTCTTGGGGCCTGTCTGATTGCTACTAAGATAGTAGCCTGTAAGTCTGTGTTCTGTAGTCTGACTACAGTGTATCTAGGTGTCAGCCTGGTTTGTTTGTTTCTTTGTTTGTTTTGGTGTTTTTTGGCTCAGAAATCTAATCATCCGCCTTGTCTGTCTCTATTTTTTTTTCATTTTCTTTTCTTTCTTTCCTTTCTTCCTTTAACCAAGATTACACTCCCACATTCCATACTGGAAAACTCCATTCTGTTTCCATAACTCTGTTTTCTTCTGGACGCTCTGATCTGTTTGGCTTGTTTTATCCCTCACATCTTTTAGCCTCTCTTTTGTAAATGGCTGTAACTCTGAGTTGTGCTTTAGTTGCTTTCCAATACAACTCACAAAGCTACAGTCCAGTTCTCCAACCTTCTTTTCAGTGATAATGTTAGATGTTTATTGTTTTTCTCCAACCAAGTTCCCACACCTCTTTTGAATAGTGAGAATCTGACCTCCCTCTTGTGTTTGTGACATAAGCTCTGAAAACTCAAGGATGATTCTTTCCCACCTTTAGGTCCCAACAGCAAAAGCTACTTCCTCACTCTGCGTGTCCACCAGGGAGGAAAGCCTCCTGCCTTCCATAGAACCTACTGGTGGCTCTTGGTGCCTCCTGACCTCAGGAAGGGAGCTCTGCTCTAGCTTCCTTGCACACAGAGACCTGGCTCACCCCTCTTCCTCCCGTACTATTAAACTAACTCATGTAATGTATTTGAGCTCCTGAGCCCATGAACCTCCCTTAGGTTACATCCCCTTAAGCACTGTGGATTTGCATTTCTTTTTATCCCTGTACACAGGCACTTGTGTGCTTTGCTTTAGAATGTGGTCGTATATTTCCCAGTTGATATAATGAGCATATGTAAAGCTGCCTATGTTCAATTATTATTTCATTAGTTTCTGTTTCAAAGGCAAGACGTCACCCTGTGTCAGCTTCATCTACTGAGTTACCTGATGTCCCTTCAGACCTCAGCCCAACCCATTTCTCCCACTGGATTATAGACTCTTCTAGGGGTTGTTTAGACTTTTATCCCACTCAAACATCCAGCCCCAGCAGCAAATATTGTTGCTGTTCTTCACATTGCTTTTGTTTTCATTATTTCAAACCCTAGTGTTCAGCGGTGACAGAAAATCTGATTGTGGGTCTGCTATAAGCATTTAAAGAGCACAGGCAGGCAGCTCAGCCTTTGGTATTACTCATCCGGGTTTCATTATTCACGAACAGCATCTTCCTCAATCACCTTCAAGGACAAATCATCCATTAGACCAACGCTTCTTAAAGTACAGGTTGCAATCCTTTAGCAGTCATGAAATCAATTTAATGAAAGAGAATAAAATAGAAAATCAAATACCAGAGTGCATCATATATGTAGTAATGAAACTTTTGGGTGTGTGTGTGTGTGTGTGTGTGTGTGTGTGTGTGTGTGTGTTTGCTCAGTCACCAAGCAACATGTATTTTAGGCTATAAGTCAGGGTGGAGGCAGGAATTCCTGAGCATCCAATTGTCTGCCTTTCTCTGAGGTCATCACTCAACCCATCACCCACTTCTAGCAGATCACAGACATACACACAGCCGACAGGCATCTATGCTGATTCCTTAGAACTTGTTCAAGCCCCAAGTTGGATGAAGACTTCCCTGAAGGTTCACACTGGCCTAGATTAGAAAGATCACACATGGCCAAGGATCCTCAAACCTGTGGTTCACACATGCTCCCTGTACTCTGGATTTCCAAACTTCATCCATAATTCCTTCTTCAGTTTCCCAGATGGAAACTTAACCTTTTTTGTTTGTTTGTTTGTTTAAAGAGAAAGAACAACCAAAACCCTTAAACCAAGGTCTTACATACTTCAGCTGGCCTCGAACTCTCTATGAGAATGATCTTAAGCATCCAGTCTGTGCCAACTCCCAAGAGCTGGGATTCCAGATGTGCAGCACCGTGTGCAGCTGATATAATACTGAGAGTCAAACGCAGGACTTCCTGTGTACTCAGCAAGCCCCCTATGACTGAGCTGCATCCCCAGCCCCTGCAGAACCTTTTCACAGACATCAAACAGGCCCTTGGGACCTTTATATGCTGCTTCCTGAGACGCTTGTCCCCTTAGACTGAGCTCACGGCCACTATATCCGGAGGTTGTGAGGACAGTGAAGTCGCACACTTGCACTCAGCATCTGGGCTATTGCTATCTGTAGAACTCCCTACATAGACTCAAAGGAAGAGACATCGGCTGTAACTGCTTCAGGTTGAACAGGAGCCTCCTGACCAAGAATCCCAGTTCTCACCCTCAGCACCTCTGCAAACTGCACGGGGATGCAACCCATTTCACATACAATGAACCCTGTTATGAAGGGATTTGAGCTTCATTTAACTCGTGCGTTCCGTGTAATCCATGCTGCCAAAACCCAAAGAAGCCTATTTTCTCTCCTTTAAAATGGAAATGTGCTGATATGTGTTGAACCCCTACTATGTGCCAGGTACATTAACATCCACTATCCCAGTAATCCAAGAATTGGTGTGATCAGCCCATTTTACAGCCAAGGCTTGAGAGACCGGAGGTTAAGCAGCATGGTTGGAGCTCCCTGGCTGGTTAGAATTTACCGGGCCGAAATTTAGCCAGAGCAGTTAACCGGTGTCCTGTACAGTTCGCTGCTAATGGGCTTCACTGGTAGCCAGGACGCAGACGCCAGGCCTCAAAGAGCCTGTGCTTCTCCGCATGACTGGCCTTAGAAGGATGGTCAGGACGTTAGATATTTCTCCTGGCTGGCTCGCTGTGCGTCCTTAAGCAAGCCAGTGACCTCTCTGAACCTCAGATTATCCATCCCCCATCAATACAGGACTTTGTGAGCCATAGGTAACACTGGCGAGAGATACTTTATAATAAACACAAAGAGCCACACAATGGACCAGCTTAGAGTAAGCAGCTGTGTAGCCGAACAGCTCACTGCATCTCCATTCTCTGTTGGTTAGCACCTCCCTCTGCCCCTAGGATAAAACTCAAAATGTTGGCTTGACCTTTGACCTTTGAGGACAGCAGGATATGGCTTTTGTTCATTTCCGGTCCTCATAGGGTTCCCACTCCAGTGGCCCCGGGTTGTTCTTGGGTCAGAGCCTTTGCATGTGCTATCTCCTGCTCCCGGGGTATTTTCCTCTGTAGCTATGGCCCCACCCCCACACGCTCCATCCCCGATTGGCCAACTAATTTGCTCATTCGGTGAGTAGGTGAGTAGCAGTTAGTCGCTGGAGTAGGTTTCTCGCTCTGGTAGTGTGAGGCTTTGCCTCTTCTGCAGCATTTAGGAACAGGGTTCCTTTCTGTACTTCACGGGAGCGGTTGCTATGGTTCTAGAGGAGTCTTCCTTGCTGCCCACAGCTGGCAGAAAGCTGGTGTAAGGGCTACCCAGGTATTTGCTGAACACACTTTAAGAATCCAGTAAATATGAGCAGAAACATCCCCGATTACAGACATTACGTATTTCTTACCTTGTATACATTATAATGTATTTCTTACATCGAATGTGCAGCGAAGGTTCATTTTGGTGAAGCTTCATTATTTTGTTTCACTCCTGTGTGGAAATAACCCCTCCCCACCTGTTCAGAAACAACTGTGTCTTGGGGGATCTGCCTTCACTAATTTGGTTAGTGCCCTTAGAACTAGTGAAAGGAGAAACTGCTTCCTGCCGTGTGAGGACCCAGCACCAAGCACCATGTTTGTTTTAGTTGTTTTTTAGGATTATTAGTTTTTGAGACAGGGTCTCCTGTAGCTCTGGCTGGCCTTCAACTGCTGATCTTCCTTTACCTGATTCCTCTACCTCCTTAATTCGGGATCCAGGTAGGTGCCACCGTGTCGAGTGCACCTCGAGACCGTTGAAGCACGGGGAGCTGCAGACCCTCCTCAGACAAGGAAATCGTCCACTCCTGACCTTTGACCCTGTAGCCAGAACTATGAGCGGTACATGTCTCTTGTTTGTAAACAGAGTAGGGGTAGCCTTACCAGGACTGGCTCTAAACAGGTATTGCATAAGAAAAGCCTTCTGTGGCTGAATATTTTAGAAGGCTGAACAAATATATGTGGGATTTAAATTTTGTATTTAATTTAAAGCGCATTTATTGTTTGCCAACTTCATACATGTTTACAATGTATCCTGATCATCCCCACCCCCACCCAGGCCCCTCCCACACACCCCCTCTCAGCTTCATGCTTTTTTTTTTTTTCTCCAATTAGTGCAGCTAAATATTCATGGGAGCAGGCCATCCACTGCAGCACCAGCAACTCATAACCCAAAAGAAATCGACTCTTGTTTCCCTGGGACTCATCAACTACCACCAGCTGAGGAGAGCTAGGCGTGGCCCCTCTCCATCCGTGCAGGAATGCTGACTGGCTTGATCTTGCACAGGTCTTGTGCAAATAACCATAGCTGTTGGGTTCCTGGGTGCAATAGCTTCGTTCTGTCCAGAAGATACTATTTCCCAGTGCGATTCTGAGCATGTGGTCAGTTATTCTCCGCTCTTTGATTAGTTGTACGTTTCTGCATTAACCACTGAGCTTTAAAAAAAAAAAAACAAAGAAGAAGAAGAAGAAGCAGCGTCTCAGACCTTGATAGCAGCACTAGTCTCTGGCTATTGCACAAATATTTAGAAGGCAGTTCTCTCCTGACGTGGGCATTGCTAACAAAGAACATTCTTACAATGAGAAATCTATGGAAACAAGAAGCCAGATGATCTCTGGGAACCATAAAGAATGAACCCATTGGGACAGCTAAGAATGAACCCATTGGGACAGCTAAGGAAAAAGGGGGCAGGGTGATAAGACTTGTTCATTCACAAGAGTCACAGAAGTGTCAGTCTGCTCTGAACACAATATGGGGAAAGAACTATCCGTATACAGTGGATGGATGCTGTGGCTAATAGCTTAGACTCTCCAAACCAGAAGAGGCCCAGTCAAACACACCCCCAGACCAATACAGGAAATAGACATGTGCTTATATCGCAGGCAGCTTTAGGTGCAGACAGGCTGTCACCTCGGAGTCCAGAGGCAGGCGGTGTACAGTAAGGAGTGACCTTCAGGAGCTGATACCACTGCCAGACCAGGGCAGAGACAGAACTCCCCCAGGTCTGTGTGAGAAAGCCCAGCCCTCCCAGAAACAAGGCTTTGACTACCGGTCAGTAGTACATCAGGTAACAAGGCTTCACAGGGCAGGAAGAAACAGGCTAGGAGAGAGCTGAGGTTCTTCTGGGTCTGTCACCCAGGCTGTGAGCATGCGTGAGACCAGATGAAGAGCAAAGAGGAGCTACACAGCAAGAGGATGAGCCAGCTCCTGCTTCTTCCTGGGACTCTAGAGCCAAGGGCATCAGCAGCTCTGAGGTCAGGGGTGTATAGGATGGACACTCAGCAAGGGCAGTCCAAAGGGAGACTTACGATGAAGGCTTCCTGGTGCAGCCATGGTGGTATGCTAAATTTACTATGCTTGGTCCACTCTGGTCTACAGCTGGGCTGCTAGCGTGTGGTGGATGTTGAAAGTATAATGTTGTTTTCCCCCTCTATCCTGTAAGTATGGCAAGAGAAGATGCTAACCGGGGCTGGTAAGTTGGCTCGGTATGTGAAGGCTGCCAAGCCAGACAGTCTGAGTTCAAGGACCCACATGGTAGAGGGAGAGATGAACCAGTCATTTGTCCTCTAACCTCCACGTGTGAACACACACTCAATGAAATGAGTAAATGTAACGAAACGATGCAGTTTCACCCTGATTCTGTTGAAACGAAAGCAGACGGGAGGAGCTAAAGGAGACCACTTCTGGTTGTGAGTTCAGACTCTAGTGGACATCGGAAATAGATTCGAACGTCCCAGCTCCAGGCCTGGGCCTCCTCCAGCATGTGCTACATGTCCCCCAGCCTCTATAGACATCAAGCCCTCTCCTTCCCACTTCTTAAACCTCAGAGACTCACCCAGAACCAGCCAGCCAGTTGGGCCTTTCAGGAACACCTTCCCTACTGTGGAAAAATGTCCTCTCAGCTTCCAGATCTTTCCCTGCTGTCTGCAAACATTTGCTCACCATTATACACAAATAATGTCATAGGCAAAAAGTATGGGTTTGAAATCTGACAGAAATCCTGAGATGCGCAAAGGTCTAAGACTCCACTGAGCCTTCCTTTCCTTATCTATAAAATGGGGCCGGCGTGAGGTTCTCCGGTTAACCATTAACACCTACAGGAGCATCTAGCCTGGGAGAGTAAGAGCCTTCAATAAGTTTTCGTCATTATTATGGATATCGACGCAACTTTTAGAGCAACCTGTACTTAGTTGGCTCACTGGCGTAAGTGACACCATTCATCCTTTCGTAAAGCACGTTGCCTGCGCTCATGGCTCATCAAACGCTCACAGCCGGGAGGCCGTGCACCGGGCTCCTCCCATTTGGCTGAATCGCAAGCTCACCAAGAGTCATTTGTTTTGAACTCAGCCTGTTTGTGCCTGCCGCACATATTATTATTAGATAATTTAACTAAATGTTACAGAAGCCGGCAAAACATGCGTGAAAAACCAACGTTGCTGCTTGCAAAGATCTCATAACCGTAGGTTGCTTAAAGTTTGTATCAAATTACGTGCCGATGGGAAGACGGAAATAAGAGGCAAGTCGGAGAAAACCCCGTACTCTGCCCTTCTTGCTTCTTTACCACGTTCCAGTTTTCAGTCCCTGGTGAAGAATTCAAAGCCAAAAGGCAGGGTGAGGAGACAGGGAGGTCTTTAAAATTAAAATGTGTGTGTGTATATATATATATATATATATATATATATATATATATATATATATATATATATTGAAGATAGTATAACATCTTTGCATCTCTTATGTGAGATCAACAAATACAAAGCTGTTTTAAGAGGCTGAATATTCTAACCAAGGCATTGTGACTATACACCACGGGAGAAAGATGCTGGTGCCGTCCGTTCAGAATAGACACGTACAAAGAAAGGCCTTAGCCCAACATCTAAGCAATGAGTGAATTTAAGTTAAAATAAAGTATTAGTGGAATGTGAAGGCAAAGTAGAAAGTGACCCCAGGCTTTAAGAATACAGGGACAAGCTGCCAAACACTGTGGGCTATCATGGAAGTTAACAGGGCAGGGTATAGGGGATCGCTGGGTGGGTGGGCGGGGCCTGAGCTGGCTCTGCCATCCCTCACTTCCGGCTCTCAATCCCTTTCCAACCTTCCTCCAGCATAAATGGGTGCCCACGACAGACGCTGTACACATCAAAGGACTGGCCATGGTGTGACTGTGCTGGTCAGAGGACAGTTTGCTGGAGTCACCCCTCTCCTTCCTCGATGTGGGTTTCAGGGGATCCGACTCAGTTCATTAGGTTTGGTGGCAAGCACCATCAAATGCTGAGCCATCTTGCCAGCCCTGTGTGTAGCATTTCCACACTGTAGCCTCGCCCATTTGATGGGTGTCGAGGCCGCAGAGATAGTCTGTTCGTTCCTAAGGTCGGCAGCTTGTGTCTCTCTTTGTGAGTTTTGTGAGAGGATTGTCTGTTTTATTGATTTCCCCCTCTGTGAGACACTGTTCTCTTTCACTGGTTTCCTCTGCTGTCTCTGTTTCTGATTTCAGCAGTTTTTCTGCCCTTGTCGTCATTACTTCTTTCTTCTGCCTGCTTTGGAATTATTCTGCCCCCTACCTAGCCCAATTCTTAAAGAGTTTAGATTGTTGATGTGAAAGCGTCTTGCTCTCCAGTATGTGAGTTTAGGGGTATAAAGTTCCCAGTCACCACTGCGGAAGTTAGTGGCCCCAAGTTTTGACATGTTATATTATCATTTTTATTTAATTCCATTAACTGTGTGTGTGTGTGTGTGTGTGTGTGTGTGTGTGTGTACGTATGTGTAGGTATCTACACATGTGGAGGCTAGAGACTGACATCATGTGACTTCCTTGCAAGGCTGACCAATACATGTGTGTTGCATGTCCTTTCTCGTGCTTGTTTTAGCAGAACATTCTCTCTTCTGTGTTTGTCTGAGCACTTCACATCTGTGTCCACTGTAATGAAACGTTCCTTCACGTGCCTGTCCCCGCCAAACACCGTCCAACCGGCTTTCCAAAGCACCCTTAAGCTCCCACTTCCTCGATAATTTTCTATTTATTTTTTAAAACGTAAAGATCTATTATCTCATTTTTATACTGTGTTTTCCCTGCATGTATGTATGCATACTGCATACATGTCCGGTGCCCCAGATGCCAGAAGAAGGCACTGGATCCCCTGGAACCGGAGTTACACATGGTTGTGAACTATCCTGTGAATGCTGACAGGTACCACCTCTCCAGGCCTTCTGCTTTCTTTTTGGAGACAAGATCTCTCACTGAACTTTAACTGTGCCGGCCCGTGGACTTCCTCTCTCCAGCCCTCCAGAGCTGTGGCTCTAGACTCTACTCGGCCCAGCCTTCTCACCTGGGTTCTGGGGAACAAACTGTGACCTCCATGCTGTGTGCAGCAAGCATTTTACTGAGTAAGCCGTCTCCCCAGCCCCCAATTTAGTACACTTTAAATTTCCTTCATGACTTTCTCCTTGGTCCCTGGATTATTTGCTGCTCTGTTGCCCAAGTGTTTAAAGATTTTTCTTGTGGTCCTCTGTTATCCATTTCTAAAACTATTTTTTTGTTATTGTTTGTTTTTGAGACAAGGTCTCACTATCACCCTGTGTAACTTGAAACTTGCTGTGTAGACCAGGCTGGTCTCAAACTCGCAGAGCTCCTTCTGTTCTGGAATGCTGGGTTAAAGACCTGTACCACCATACATGGCTAAAAATAAATACTTTTAAATTCCATTTCGTTGAAAGACACACTCAATATGGCTTTTAATTTATTTAAAACTTGTTTAGGAGTTGTGGTGTGGGCATGCTCCCAGCTATTTGGAAAGCTGAGGCAGCAGGATTGCAAATTCATTGTCAGCGTGGAAGGACAATTTAATGAGATGATGTCTCAAAGAATTTGAAAGGGTTTGGGATGCAGATCACTGGTAGAATGCTTGCCTAGCAAGCATGAGACCCTCCATCCAACCTCAGTAATGGAAGGAGAGAAGTTCAGTTTGCTTACTGGTTCAGGTCATGGTGTGAGTCCTAGAAAAAGAAAGAAAGAAAGAAAGAAAGAAAGAAAGAAAGAAAGAAAGAAAGAAAGAAAGAAAGAAAGAAACATGGTATGTGGGGTTCAGTGAGTAGGTGTGTGTGTCACCACTCACAGAAGACAACTTTGTGGAGTCAGCTCTCCCCTTCCACCCCTGTGTAGGTTCTGGGATCGAACTCAGTTCCTCGGGTGCACCTCACCTGCTGAACCAGTCTGCCAGGCCTGTAGGAAAATGGCAAGGATGCGGAGAGCTCCAGGATGTGGATCAATCCTGCTGGCTGAAGGCGTCACTGAGCTCCGGTTTTCTGTCCAGGTCCTCTGGTAATCCCAAGCGGGGCTGCCGAAGACATTGCTGTTTTCCTGCTTCTTCTGGTTCTGTCAGGTGTTGCTTCGAATCTCACAGTTCTGCAGCTTGGCACACACACACACACACACACACACACACACAAAGGATTCCTAGGTCATCCTGGGACACTCATATTACACAGTCTCTTCTCTGTCTCTGATAACTTTCTTTGCTTAAGAGCCCACTTTGCCTAGTATTAGCATAGCCCCTCTGCCTCTGATCAGTGTGTATGTATATGACGTATCTTTGTCCACACTTTTGCTTACAGCCTGCCTTGTGGTGTAGTTATACTTGAAGTGAGTTTCTCACACACAGCCTACAGTTGGGTTTTTACTTTATCTCTTTTTGCTGCTTGAATACAGGCCTTGTACATTTTAAACTCATGTTTTACTCATGAGTTTCGAGACACAGTCTCGCTGTGTAACCCTGGCTGGCCTGGAACTCAATATATAGACCAGTATATGGCCTGGAACTCATAGAGATCTGCCTGCCTCTGCCTCACAAGTGCTGGGGTTAAAGGTGTGTGTTATTTTGCTTCGCTTTGGTCTTAATCATGATTTTTAATTGTGCCAAACTCTATCCTTAGAAATTACTTACATTTAAGGCAATTGTTGATATCTGTGGGCTATTATTTTTTATGTGTGAAAAGCCACACATGGCTACACATGCCTATAACCTCACCATTGAGGGTAGGAAGGCAGGCAGAGCCCAAGAGCTCAAAGCCAGTTAGTTTAGCCAAATGTTTAACCTGGTTCAGTGAGAGACCTTATCTCAAAAGCATGAGGTGGAGAGCAATAGAGGCAGCTGAAATGCCCAGCTTCAAGGGACTGAAAACTGCTAAGCTCTTGGGCTTTTCATTCACAGCTGGCCACTGTTGGATTAGTTGAACTGAAACCTATAATTCCAATAAATTCATGCATATATATGTATATATAAAAATACATGAATGTATACATACATTGTACTATATATACATGACATATATACTATCGATATACTATATACTATACACTATACACCATATACTATGTACTATATGGAGAGAACTTCATTCGCTAAGTTCTGTGACTCTAGAGAATCCTGACTAATACAGGGGGATATATGTACATTTGTGTATACATGCTGTGTATGAAGTATATGCACATGTGTATGTGCATGCTTATGAGTGGAGTATATGCATGCTTGTGTGTGGAGTATATGCCTGTGTGTGTGCAAGCATGTATGGGATGTATGCACATGCATGTGTGCATGCTCATGTGTGGAGCATGTATACATGTGTGGTATATGCACATGTAAGGCCAAAGTCAGGTGTCTTGCTCTATTGATCTCCACCTCATGCTTTTGAGATAAGGTCTCTCACTGAAGCAGGTTAAACATTTGGCTAAACTAGCTGGCTTTGAGCTCTTGGGCTCTGCCTGCCTTCCTACCCTCAATGGTGAGGTTATAGGCATGTGTGGCCATGAGGATGCCAGAGACTTGAACTCAGATCCTCGGGCTTGCACAGAATACACTCTTACTTGCTGACTGAGCTCTTTATCTCCAGCCCCTATTTTACCTTTTGCTTGTGTGTGTTTCTTTTTCTGTGGGTAACTTGCACACTTTTTACAGTTCCACTTTTATTTTTCTATAGTGTTTTTGGCTGAAATATCTTTGTATTCGTCTTTTTAGTATTTCACCATACATGTGTGTGTATGGATACATGTAATCACAGCCATAAATCATCATAAAATTATCAGCACAGATAAAATTAGAAACTGTTTCTCTTTGATTCCATTATTTTTCTACATTAGAGCATAACTGTGTTAAGTATTGCTTCTGCGTATATCAGAGTATTGTAACTTTTAGTTCAATAGTTAAAAGTAATTTGGAATGTTTAACAGGCAAAGAAAAAATCTTTTGTACATATACATAGTTTTGCTCACGGTCTTTCTTTCTTTCTTTCTTTCTTTCTTTCTTTCTTTCTTCTTCTTCGTCTCCTTCTTCTTCGTCTCTTCCTCTTTCCCCTTCTTCCTGTTCCAACCAGCCTCTCTCTGTGGTGTGTGTGTGTGTGTGTGTGTGTGTGTATACATTCATGCACCTGTGGTGTGTGCATGTGTGCAAGTGACTATGGAGGCCAGAGGTCAATGCCAAGAGTCTTTCTCTATTGATTCCTAATCTTATGAGTCAGGTCTCTAGTCATCCCATGTCAAAATCCAGCTCAAAAGCCCATGTCTTCCAGTCTCAAGATCTGGACCACAGTTCTTCTCTCCTCTTCTGGATTGTAGTTCCAGATATAGTCTAGTTGACAACTGGGAATGGCCATTAGGTCCTCCTTTCCTCCCTCCCTCCCTCTCTCCTTCCCCCCTTCCCTCCCTCCCTCCTTCCTTCCCTCCCTCTCTCCTTCCCTCCTTCCCTCCCTCTCTCCTTCCCTCCTTCCCTCACTCTCTCCTTCCCTCCCTCTTTCTTTCCTTCCCTCTCTCCTTCCCTCCCTCCTTTTTTCCCTCCCCCTCTCCTTCCCTCCCTCCTTCTTTCCTTCCCTCTCTCCTTCCCTCCCTCCTTCTTTCCTTCCCTCTCTCCTTCCCTCCCTCCTTCTTTCCTTCCCTCTCTCCTTCCCTCCCTCCCTCTCTCCCTCCCTTCCATCCTTCTGTCCTTCCATCCTTTGTCCTCCATCCTTCCTTCCTCCTTCCTACCTTCCTTCTGATGTTGGCAATTGAACTCAGAACCTCTCATCATTAGGCAGGGGCATCATCACTAAGCTACATCCCAGTACTTGAACTTTTTCGGCACTGGAGATCCATCCAGGGGTCTGCCACTGAGTAACATCCCCAGCATCTCTGAAACATTTCGTGTGTGTCTGATGGCTGCTCTAAAGTCTTTGTTGTATAATCTTCACATTTTTTTCCATCTCACCGTTGACATCTGTTGATTGTCTTTTTAAATTCGGTTTGATATCTTCCTGCTTCTTAGTATGAAGAGTGATTTTCATTTGAAACTCAGACATTTGGGGGGTTATATGACTCTTGATCTTATTTAAACATTTCCTTTAAACACAGCAGTGCAGTTAAGGGACAGGATCATCATCTTCTAACTGGAAAGTGAGGGAGACATCCGTTGCCCATCTGGCCCCCTCCAGTGACTGATACCACCCTGGCAAAGGAAGGTTACAACCAAGTCTCCTCTGATGTCTCCCCAGTGCAGAGAGGGAAGGAGGGGTGCCTCATTGCTGCTGGGCCCCCATATACCTCTAGTGAGTATTTGTTATCACCAGTGAGATGAAGAACCCATCTTCTCAGTTTCCAGGATTAAAGTACAGGCTCAAGTCTCCAGTCTTTGTTGGTTTGGGCAGAAAGTAGGTCACAATGTTTCCTGTGGTATTTGCTGCAGCAGAGCTATTTAATGTCTAAAAGGTGCCTCCTTTGGTTATTTGTTTCATAATCTTTCGACTAGAGAGAAAAGAATGGACAGCCGTTATTGATTTACTTATTCCGCACAGGGCTGTTTTCTTTAGCTCTGAGCTTGGGATATTAATGTAAGACACTAAGAAAACTCGGGAAACTCACCAGCAAGTTGTTAGTTGTAGTTTAGTAGTCGTTTGTGGAGAAACTAAAGTATGTCCATCTTCCCAGGAGGGAAAGAGTCCTTTTGATCAATCTGATGCTAAACATTCTGTGGAAACTTCCAGACCCAGTAGAGACCTCTGGATACAGTGTATAGGTGCTGCAGAGTAAGCAGGAATAAACCACCCATGGCTCCCGAATGGCGGGTACACACCGTTTTGTAGGATAGACGGCCATATCTCATGCAGCCTAATGCATGGTTAAGGGCATGGCTCGGAATCAGTCAGGATGGATTCCCAGTTCTAGCTCTGTCTCTTCTAAGTTCTGTGACCTTGGGTAAGTTAGTTAACCTCTCTGAAACCATCTCATTTTTAAAACGGGAGGGCGATTACCACCAACCTCATAGGCTGCCAGAAGACTTGATGAAATTGTACGCACAAATCACTTTGCATGGCGTCAGCATGTAGCGAGTGCTTAGTAAATATTTGTTGTTGTTCCTACAAGGCAGCCTGTGCCAAGTGTAATAATTCTCCCTTAGCCTTGTCCTTTCTAGACAGAGGCAGCCTCTTGCCTTTGTGCCTATACTTCCCTCTCCTCCATTAACGGTTATGAAAACCTTCATAACCTGTAGTCTCCTTGGAAGGGTTGAGACAGACAGATGCGCAGGCTGAGGGGTGACAGAATGCTCTGTTTGTTTTCATTCCTTCATGCACCCACACATCACTTTGGCAAATCCTTGTTGAATGCTAACCCTGTGCTCGGCACTCTGCGTCTCCTGGGAACGAATATCTGAGCTCTGGGAACAGAGTCTCCGTGCTAAGGAAGCAATCAAAACACCCCCGTGTTCACGGCAGGAAGAGATCACGTTTGGTTTGCAGAGTCAGCAGAGGGTCAGTGGTGGAGAGGGCATCTGAGACTGATTTCAATCAGTAGGAAGAGAAGCAGACAGGAAGCCCTCAGAAAACAGAAAGGGATTGGGGAGATGTCACCCTTGGTGGAATGTGCACAAATGCTGTGCACAAAGACCTTAGTCTGACCCCCGGTACCCGTATCAAAAAACTGGGCATGGTGCCCAGTGCTCCCTATATCTCCAGTACTGAGAGCCAGAGGCAGGTAGACCCCAGTTACGGACCTTATGTTAAGAGGCAAGATGGCCGGGGCTGCAGATTTGGGTCAGGAGGTAAGAACTTTTGCAGAGGACCCAGGTTTTGCTCCCAGCATGCACATGGCCGCTCCGAACAGTGTGTTGCTTCAGTTCCAAGAGATCTGACACCCAATTCTGGCCTCTGAAGACCAGACATGCACTTGGTACACATACATACATGTAGACAAAACGCTCAAATCATACACATAAAATGAAAATAGAGCCAGGGGACACGGCGACCTAGTACTTAGGAGTCAGGGGCAGGAGGATCTCTGAGTTCAAGGCCAGCGTAGTCTACAGAGTGAGTTCCAGGACAGCCAGGGATACACAGATAAGCCCTGTCTTGAAAACAAACAAACAAACAAACAAACAAAAAAACCCAAAAAGAAACCAGCCAAATGAACAAACAATGTAAAGGAAATATAAGAGAGGACCATAAAACTGCTCACCAGTAAAAGCCCTTGCTGCACAAACCTGAAGACCTGAGTTTAGCCCTTGGAACCCACTGTGGAAGAGAACCAACTCCTGAAAGCTGTCCTCTGACCTTTCATGTGCTATGGCATGCACACGTCTGCACACACAGACACACGCATACAAACACTAATATAAGTAAAGTGGAATACAACAAAAATGAGCTGGGTGGTTCCTGCCCTAGCCTGTCCTCTGATCTCCATATATGTGTCCACACTTCGAGCACACACCCCCTACTCTCTCCCCCAGCCTCCAAATCAAGATAAGAAACAACAAGGCCTGGCAAGAACACAAAGTCTTTGCAGGGGGCTAGAATGAAGGGAAATCAGAAAGTAAGCGGAGGACACCAGTAGAGAGCTGCAAAGGCCGGATGCATCAGTCTGGACTGAAGAGGACTGTATGTGGCCAAACTACAGCAGCTAAAACATAAGATGATTTTTCCGCAAGTAAAATCATTTTAGAGGCTGGCACTCTGGGATTTCTATGTCACCAGGAGCACAGCCTCTGAATATCCTCAGCAAGTGCTTGCAGCTTTTAGGTTGCCTCATAGTCTGACATACCTCTGGGAACTTCAGTGTATCAGACACGAGGGAAACAAAGGAAAGGAAAGCTCCACCAAGGTCTTTGCCTTTCTGTGGAGCTTGTATTTGCTCATAATTTAATCCCATTGTGGCTTATCTTCATTTTATCCTGTGGATATAAGTTCTGTTGCCAAAGATCCAATTGTGAATAGATCCTGGGTAGACAGCTGACAGTTCCAAGAGGAGTAGACTCCATTCAGAAGGAAGTGAGAGCCTCGTGGTGGATTCTCTGCCGTGGGACAGACTCCATTCACACTGTACAGAGAACAGGATGGATTCCCTCTCTTCCCTTGAAGTCAGGGAATGCAGGAACTCCAGTCTGCATCTTAGATTATGAAACGGGCTTAACCGGGTGAGACTGTAGCACAGATTTCAGGAGGAAGACTAGACCCTGAGATGTCAGTTAAAAGATGGTTATGAGGAAAGGTACCCATGCAAGAGAAAGTGAGGGGCAGAGGGCACAGAGCATGTCAAGACTGCATCACGTGGGTCGTGGCTGACTGCATCACGTGGGTCGTGGCTGACTGCATCACGTGGGTCGTGGCTGACTTCATCACGTGGGTCGTGGCTGACAGCTGACCAATGGTGGCGGAGCTGCATGGTGGGGCTATTTTTTGGACAGGAGGGATGAAAGGAAGGACTCATTTGCAGCCAGGCACTTTGACTTGGAACAAGAGGTTCAGAGAATGAAAACGGAGGACCAACGGCTCACTCCAGATAACAGAATAGGCTTCTGGGGAAATAGTGGGAAACGCAATGCCTCAGCCCACAGGCTGTGCAGAATAAAAAAAAAAATCTGAAAAAATATGTTTATGAATTAGTCTTAAACAATAAGAAGTAGAGAGCTTATAATAAGCTTATAATATCACCACTTCCAATAGTGGAAAAGTAGAAACATTAAATATTAGAAAAAAAAATAGATCAAAAGTATGAATGGTCTATGCTCCCAAACCCACCAACTAGACAGGAATATAGCGCAACAGTCTAATACTTGTCTAACATGGACTAGTTCCTGGGTTTAATTCTCAGCCAAGGGGACAAAAACATTTCTGGGGCCAAGGAGATAGCTCGGTTGGTAAAGTGCTTGCTGTACAGTCATGGAGACCTGAGTTCAGTTCCCAGCACACACATAAAAGCCAGCGCTGTGCTCTTGTAAACTGGGGAAGCAGAGATAGGAGGAGCCGTATTTGGTGAGCCATGGGGTTCAAGTGAAAAACTTTGTCTTAATAAGCAAGATAGACAGCTCCTGAGGAACATCTGAGGTTGACCTGTGGCCTTCACATGCAAGTGCACACATGGGTACCCTCCCCAACACACACACACTTGAGAAACAAATCAATTCCAATACTATAAAAACATTGTCATCGGCTGGAGAGATGGCTCAGTGGTTAGAGCACTGACTGCTCTTCCAGAGGTCCTGAGTTCAATTCCCAGCAACCACATGGTGGCTCACAACCATCTGGAATGGGATCTGATGCCCTCTTCTGGTGTGTCTAAAGACACCTACAGTGTACTCACACATATTAAATAAATAAATAAATAAACAAACAAATAAATAAGTAAATCTTTTAAAAATTGTTGAAACGAAGACCCAAATAACCTGAGGAAAATAGTATGTCTACTCATTCCTGTTGAAATAATCATAATCTATAAGTTGATGTATGCAACCAATTCCATCTCAAAGTCTCAGCAGACATTTTACTTTTAGAAATTGATACATGGATTCTAAAGTACGTACAGGAATGATGAAGCCCTCGGCCAGACGAACAAGCAACTTGGAGAGGGAGCAGAGTTGACAGGCGTCCATTGCCTGATTCCAACCAGCACAGTCTGCTGTTGGCAAAGAGCTAGTGGAGCAGACCAGAGCCTTGCAATAGAAACTGCATAAATGGTCAAGCGATTCATGATAAAAGTCGGGGGCACTTCAGTGGGAGAAAGATAATGTCTTCAACAAATGACGCTGGGACAATTGATAGCCACTCGAAACCACAAGTGAGACTTGTCGGTTGTGAGCTGGAGGTGTATCTCAGACAGTGGGCACCGTGTTTATCCAGCATACATGAAAGCTTTAGCTTTGCCCCCTGGTGCACATACACCAGGTCATGTAGCACATGCCTATAGCCTCAGAACCCAGGAAGAGGAATCAATCTGGAGGGCCAGTTCAGTCATCCTCCCTACAGCAGTTTGGGACCAAACTGGAATACTTGAGACCTCATCCAAACAAACAAACAAACAAACAACAAGAAAGATACAGAAAAAAAAAAAAGAAGAAGATTAAAAAAAAAAAAAGAACTTCAGTGCTCAAGTTTGGTAAAGATTTTCTCATTAAGACCAAAAAAGATAAACTGTTTTTTAAAAAATCAATAAATTGAATTTAATCAAATTAAAAACAATCTTTCTTCAAAAGATAGTGCTTTTTAAAAAAGGTAAGCTGGGCGTTGTGACGCTTGCCTATAATCTCAGCACTTGGGGTGCAAGCAGTGGGGGTGAAGAGTTGGGGGCCAGTCTGCTCTGTAGATTCAAACTCTGTCACAAGCAAACAAAATAAATACCGATGGTGTGAACCACATAAGGGAAAAACTGTTTGCAAAATACACACCCAGCAAGAGCACTTTGAGAGGCTGGGAAGATGGTTCAGTCAAAAAGGTCCCTGCTACGCAAGCACAGAGGCCTGAGTTTAGATCTCCATAACTGCATGAAAATCTCGGTGAACCACGGTATATCTGACCCCAGTGCTGGGGTCAGGGGAGGCAGGTGCATTCCTCAGCTCATTAGCTGAATTAATGGGTTCCTGGTTTGCTGAGATCCCCTGCCTCAAAAAATAAGGTGGAGAACAATCTAGAAGGACCCACACTGTTACCTGAGGCCTCCTGTACACAACTGTGTGAACACATGCACACACCCACATCCATGTGCACATATGCCACACACACAATGAAGATTCACACACACACACACACACACACACACACACACACATTCACATGTGCATAGGCATCAACGAGAGAACACAGAAAAACTACGGTTTTTATTATTATATCAAAGCAGGATTTTATATATTCGAGACTGGTCTCAAAGTTCCTATGTAGTCAAAGAAGAGCTTATGAGCAAGGGAGCAAGGAGAGCTGCCGTGGTGTGGGTCTCTAGGTATCCTCACAGCTCAGAATGTCCCATTGCTAACCGTCTGATATAGGCCAGTTCTTCACGCTGTGCTGGGAATCAAACCTAGGACTGTGTGCCTCCAAGGTACTCCACTAAGTGAGCCACACCCTAGACCAACAGCCTGTTTCTCAAAAGCAGAGATTTGGGTACATAACTCTAAGAAGATAAACAGGTAGCAAATACACCTGAAATGGTTCTTTTCCATTAATTTATTGATTTATTCACCTGAAAATGTTGACAGAATTACTTTCAGTCAGGGAGTTGTCTAGTTGCTACCCACCCCCTGTCCGCCTGCAATGTATGCGATATGCTATGATTTTAAATACTTTTAACATTGTATTTGTTATGATTATTATTGTGCATATATGATACATCCGTGCATGCCCCAGCATGTGTGAAGGTGCAAGGATAATTTTCAGTTCTGTGTGGGAACCGAAATTAGGTCACCAAGTTTATGTGGGAAGCATTTCTACCCACAAAACCATCTCTCCAGCACAGAGATTTAGTTTTTCTGATGTGCTATTGGAGTTGAGATAGGATTTCTTTCATGTAGCCTAGGTGAGCCTGGAGCTAGCCAAAGCCAGGATGACCTTGGGCTCCTGGTTCTCCTGGGATGACAGGCCTGTGCGCCAGCTCCGGGTCTGGGAATCAAACTAGGCGCTTTGCAGCAGGAGGCTAGCACCGAGGACCAGAGCTCAGTTTCCAGCACCGAAGGCATTGGGTGGCTCACAACTCCAGCTCCAGGGAACAGTTGCCCTCTGCTGGCCTCTGTGGGTACTGCACTTACCTGCCTGTGCTGGTGGAAGGAGAAAAAGTGACTCCTGAACGCAGTTCTTTAGTCTCCTCATACATGTTGTGTCTCACTATCACACACACACACACACACACATAAACACACACACATATACACACACCACTCTTTTATTAAAAAATATTAAGGAACGAGATGGCACAGCTGGTAAAAGCACTTGCATCCATGAGCCAAGCCCAACAACCTGAGTTCCGTCCCAGGGACCCACAAGATGGGAGAAGGAAACCGATTCTCTTAATTGTCTTCTGACCTTCACAGGCATGCAGGGGCATGCTGTACCGATTCCAGAATGAATGAATGAATGAATGAATGAATGAATGAATGAATGTAATTAAAAAGAGTTTAAATCTTGAAAAAGAAAAGAAACAGGTTCACGTTTGCAGAGGGGTGGGGTTGGATATTGAGGGAGAAAGGATCGCGTGAGCCTGTGTGGGTTGAGAACTCTCATTGTCTCGACTGCAGCGCTGTCCTCCCGGTTGTGTTCGCACCTCAAACCACTGGATTGCTAGTTTGAAACTCATGCAGCTTGTGGCGCACCAGTTATATCTTAAGATGCTGCGGACATGTGCTCTCTGACCCCACCTTGGGACTAAGTCCAAGACTCTGGGAGCGGCATCCCCGAATCTGTGCATGAGGAGCATGCGCAGTTGCTTCTGGTGCACAGCAAGGACTGGAAAACCGGATTTGGGTTTAAACTGCAGTGGATGCTCAAAGTAAAGCTAGGCCCAAAGTTGAGTTGCTCGTGTGGACACCATGAGTTAAGGGTGTAAGATGCTGACGCTGTGGAGAGATTTAGAAAAGGAAGAACACAGTAAACGCAGGGAGGCTGCAGCCTGATGGCAGGGAAAGAACCGGAACAGATGTCAAGGGAAGAATTCCAAGCGCAAGGTGATTGATATTGGTCTGCTATTTACACAAGCATTCTCCGGTCTCAACCTGTTTTCAAGCCCGGTATTGCCACATCCTGACAATGTGATCCTGGAAACCTCACTCGGGTGATGCGGCTAAAACAAGGCCCTCATGCAGAAAAGCTGGGATCGGGTGGGTTGTGTTCACTCTGGTGGAGGGTGCACTGTGCAACCCGGAAACCCGGAGGGCATTTGTTCTACTGCCATCTAAGGCTGGGAACTTCCTGCAGGAAGCTGAGGCCATGCTTTCTGCACACGCCATCAACATTCATACCTAGACCCGACGAAGCATTGTCATTTCCATGCGTCTAAGGAACTGGGGTTCTTTTTTTTTTTTTTTTAAGATTTATTTATTTATTATATATGAGTACATTGTAGCTGTCTTCAGTCACACCAGAAGAGGGCATCAGATCCCATTCCAGATGGTTGTGAGCCACCATGAGGTTGCTGGGATTTGAACTCAGGACCTCTGAAAGAGCAGTCAGTGCTCTTAACCGCTGAGCCATCTCTCCAGCCCTGGGGTTCTTAACATAGCTGTGTTTGTGCCAAAAATAAGCGTTCAGTCAGAACTTTTTATCCTCCCGGGCCTTTCTGTGCTTCCCACACCCCAGTAGACTAACCACAGCAGGGTGGCCAGGTAGACATGTTTTTCCTGGTAGGCGGCACACACAGCCTGCCGACCAGCCTGGTTCCTGCCTCTGCTTAGGCATGTTTGCACTTAGGCAAGTTTTCCCAACAGTCTTCACCCTTTGTTTTCACAATGGGGACAAATTTGTGAACAGAGTAGAATCTGTCTGTTTCCTATTTTATATACTTTCTGCTGCCATCTTTCTTGCTAACCGTGGCACCCAAGCCCTGCTGGCTGGTGCCTCTTTTGAGTCTCCTCCCACTGGTGTCTGTCAGCAGCAACTGTTTCCTCCTCTCCCCCCACTCCCGTTACATCAGTGTCCCCTCCCCACCTTCCCGTGGGATGATGGCCCCAATTCCTTCCTTCCCCACACTTCCTGGTGATCACACACAGGCCCACAGCTGCCCCTAGCCCTGGATACAAACACACTTGTCTCCTTTCAACTCGGAAGTGAACAAGGGAGCAGCATTCACTGGTGAGGCTCCCCCCAAAAAATGTCAGCTTCACCTCCCTGAGGCCTGTGAGTTGTGCCCTTCAAAGTTTTTAAACTGACCCTTCCTGGCATTTCTGCCTTCATACCTGTGACCACAGGTTGTCTCCTATCGACCCAGTCAGGGATGGTGTTGGGTTTGTATATGAAGTGTCTCCCCCAGCCCCAACGTCTCATGCGTTGAAGGCTTTATCCCCAACACAGCACTCGGAGGTAGAACCTGAAGGAGGCGGTTTGCACTGTGGTCACTCCATCGGGAGTCATACTTAGATAACGTGATAGGGAACTGGCAGGAATTAGGACGTCGAACCTGGTTGGAGGAAGTAGGTAACACAGGAGATGGGCCTTGAAGCCGGTCCCTCCTTCTTTGTTTGCCTACTGTGTTTGTCCTTCTACTCTGATGTCCTGCAGAAACGCTGTTATTATCTCCATCTTACAGATTAGGGAACTGAGGCAGCGCATGGTTGACTAACCTGGGAAACAGCTGAAGAAAGTATTCTAATGCACAACTTGCAATTACAGTGCCATACGTCTCCGCAATTCCCCTTAATTAAAAACTCAAGCTCTTCAGCGGAGCAGGGCAGCAGACCTTTGCAAGCCGCCACACCCCTCCCCCTCCCCACTCTGTGGCGCCCTGGCTGCTGGGTTCCCATACCTGCTATACTTCTGTCGGGACGTTCTGGTCCCTGTATGCCCTCCTCCTGCCCGTTTTTGTACAACTTTCCCACCTCCTTCTGAAACCAGCGTGGGCAATGCCTCAGAGGGACATCTCCCATGTTCGCCTTTGTTCTCCCCAGCTCTGGAAGGCACTTCTGGGGGATGCTCTAAGAGCTCACCCACATGCCTTTCATGAGCATCCTTCTCCTCAGATGCTGGGAGAGCTGGCCAAAGGTGCTTTCACAGACGACTAGCTTCATCTAAGGAGAGTGGCCTTGCCCAAGATGACACCTGCTTCCTGTGGCCAGCACATCTCATGACACTTCTGTGTGGAGTACAAATACTGAGCTGTCCAACCCCAACTGGGAACAGCTGAGAGGTTGCTCTGGGCCCCGTTGCTCTGGTGTGCCCGGACCCGGCTCTGATTGCTTCCGCTCCCTCCCATGCCTTTTTACTCCAAGGGGTCCCTTCACATTAATCTTCATCTCAGCATCAGATCCTAGGGTCAGGGGAGCGTCAGGGCATGGGCTCTGTCTCTGCTTTAATATTTAATAGTTAATAGTTACCACGACGCTTATGTCTTCCCATATAGGCTCCGAGACCCCTAAATAGTCAGAGAACTGGTGCTGGGCCCCCCTGCAGTCCTCATGGGCTCTAAGGCAGGATTCCTGGGAGCTCTAGCCCCAGGGCCACAGCATGGCAATAAACCACAAAGCCAGACTCCATTGATCCACCTGGTCATGGCTTCTTAACCAGATAATTCATCTCCAGGTGGTCCTGGACTTCCTGACCCCAGGTGAGTCATTAATTCGGTGGCCGTTGTTGTTCTCCTGTGCTCCACTGACCCCCCTCCTCCTGGTAGCCCCCAAACCACACTGTGAGGCCAGGGGATTGATTTCAGCAGGTGGGAGGCGGGGCGCATGGCAGTGAGATTTCAGCACCCTGTCTGTCAGAGGCTGTGACCACTCTGAGAACAAGTTACTCATGCTCAGATGGCGTTTAGCCAAGGCAACTTCATGTCTGAGTTACAATCTCCCACACCAGGCCCTAGTCCTGCATCCACAGCATCTGGAGGTCAACATGACATCTCCTACCTACTGGTTCTGAGACCTTAGGCCTGCCCCTTCAGCTACCAGAAGCCCCCTCTCTCCGGGGTTTGTGTGCAATGATACTGTAGCAGAATCCTTTGTACACAGGAACCACTCAGTAGCAATAGCTCCCTCCCTCCAAACTTGAGATCCTGTATTCACAGAGCAGAACAGCAGAAAAATGACTTTTACGTAACAGACTGAATGCCAGCTCCTTCTCCTCACCCTGATTATACAGACTACTGCAGTCCTTCCAACAATCCTGCAGGGTTGTACTATCGGTAACCCCATTTTGCAGATGAGGAACACACGGAGAAGAACACAAGAGCACGGAGAAGTTAAATAATTTCCTTGCATTCACACAGCTGGGAAGAGGTGGAGCAAAGCTTCGAACTGTACCCGAGAGTCTGGAAAGTCCCAAACCAGTTGTTGGAACTTTTCCCCTCTCGGGGAAGAGAGTTAGCCACAACAGCTTCGGGGATAGAAATGGCAGAGGTGGGGCCATGCTGGGCCGAGCTTCAAATGCCACAGGGATCCATCTTGACGGGAGACCTTCCTGGATCAATACTACAAGAAGAAACAGCAGCCTGCGGGATGGGGGCAAAGATGTGGCCTGCAGCTCTCACAGGAGCACGTGGGGATGTCTGCTGCCTGTATCCTTCTCAAGTCTCCGTTGCCGCTTACCAGTCCCCGACAGACCATTAACCCATAGAAAGATTTAGAACCCCCAGACTCATCTTGGGATGGCCCTCAGAAGTGACCTACATCAAAAACCCAGGTCTCTTAGTGCCTGTAGTGAGCTGGAAGGTGCTAAAGGGAGGGTGGGAGAGGGGCAGCAGGCAGAGCTGGAGAGGATGGAGAACCTGTCTGCATGGAGACTTCTGCATGAACATGCCTTACAACACAGAGACACCCAGAGAGGGATCGATGGAGAGAAGAGGAAGGGGAGCCCAGAAGTGAGGGCTTAACGGCTTTCTCGTTGTTCTCAGGGCACCGGGTGCTCCCTGGTACACACAGGGGCTCAGATAGTTAATCACTGCATTAGAGACTTAGAGTCCACTCACAAAGTGCTCAGTGACTGAGGCAGGTACAAACATGGAGGCAGCTGGCTTAGGTGGGGAGGGTGGTGGAGCCCTCCCTGCTGCCTGCAATCAATTCCTGAGGCAAACACTGGAGTCTGAGCAGGCTCTCTGTTGCTCTCTGACCTGTGGCTGAACAGATCTGAAGGCAACTTACTCCAGGGGTCTAATGCCAGGTTCTTGAACTCTTGGCAGGAAGAAAGCAGGAGAGCTAATCAGGAAGAGAACCCAGGCTGAGACTCAGTCTCCTGATGCAGAGGACTACCAGGAGTGCTCAGAACGGGGAGGGGGGAGGGGAGGGGAAGGGGTAGATAGCAGACGCCATGTTCTCACCTTCCCCTTCCCCCTCACCCCTTCCCACACCCAGGCCCTGCTCAGCACTGGACCAGTGCTGTGGTCACTCCGATAGTGAGCTATCTAACGTTGGAGGCGGGGCTTGCCCCATCACTGCGGGGACACTGAGAGACAGGGCAGGAGAAGGAGGAGACCTGGAGGAAAGGGGCGGAAGAGGAATTAAAGCTAAACAGAAGGAGCTAGAACCATATTTTTCCAAACAAGAAAATGGCATAGTTAATAGAAATATTTAACAGGCAATAAACACGGCCCTCAGGATCTGTGGTTCTGGCTAGCCTTCCAACCCTCTGCTCCTTGGTTTATCTCTCCATCCATGTGTGCGTCCACACAGCCATGTGCCCACTTCTTTCCTTTTGCTTTTTAATTGGTCTAACTCGCCCCATATCTACAGTGGCCAGTTTGATCACGTGCCTGCCTTTGTCCACCTGCCCACTGATTTCCCTACCTGTTCACAGATCTATTTAACCATCTGGCTGGCCACCATTCACCCATCCATAACACATCTGCCTGCCTGTTAGCGAACTACACGTCTCTCTTCACCCTCCCTACACCATGTTTGATTTATCTGTGTACCGATTGTCCTGTCTCTTTCTTCGCCTGCCCAGCTGAAATTGACATGTTGGTACATACATGACTCAGCTATCAATCTCGCTCCCTGATGGGCTGTCGACTTCCTTGCCAAAGTATCTGCCCCTCCACTGTCCTCTACAGTTTTCTTTCTACCCTCCTGTTGCTTGGTCTTCCCTCTTTCCTTTCCTTCTGCCTCTACTTCCTTCCATCTACAACCATTCACTCCAAAACCAAGTCGTGAGCCCCTACTGCATGCTCAGCTCTTCACCAGTCTAAAGGGAGATACTGAAGGTAGATCCGATGTGATTTCTGACCCCAAGGAATCTGTGACCTGGGATGTATCATCAAAGAGAATAACATGGGGTTGAGTAGAGGAACACAGAGGAGAGTCCTCCTCAGAATGAAGGTTTCCTGGAAACCGCAGCAAGGGCCTGGATGTCAACCCATTGGTCAGTCCTTTATTTCTGTTTCTGTATATGTTTGGCCCAAGGAGTGGCACTATTTAGAGGTGTGGCCTTGTTAGAGTGGGTGTGGCCTTGTTGGAGTGGGTGTGGCCTTGTTGGAGTGGGTGTGGTCTTGTTGGAGAGGGTGTGGCCTTGTTGGAGTGGGTGTGGTCTTGTTGGAGAGGGTGTGGCCTTGTTAGAGTGGGTGTGGCCTTGTTGGAGTGGGTGTGGCCTTGTTGGAGTGGGTGTGGTCTTGTTGGAGTAGGTGTGGCCTTGTTGGAGTGGGTGTGGTCTTGTTGGAGAGGGTGTGGCCTTGTTGGAGAGGGTGTGGCCTTGTTGGAGTAGGTATGTCACTGTGGGAATGGGCTATAAGACCCTAGTCCTAGTTGTCTACTAGTATTCTGCTAGCAGCCTTGAGAAGAAAATGTAGAACTCTCAGCTCCTCCTGCACAATGCTTGCCTGGATGCTGTCACATTCTGGCCTTGACTAAGACAGTCCCCATGTTCCAATCCATGTTATTGTTCACCCACTGTGGCCACTCTGCCTAGAATCCATCCATTTGCAGTAGATGAAGAACCTGCTTCAGTCTGTGTATTGCTGTTGCCAGTCTCCTCCTAGTCTATACAGCCCTTCTTCCTATCCATACATCTTCCCCATACTCACCCATCTCTCTATTTTTTTTTTGTTCTTTACCAAATTGTTGGTTGTTCTGTGCAGTGTTGAGATGCTCTCAGCTACAAAAAGCAAATGGAACTTCCAAAAAGAGCTTAAACTTTGGTCAGAAATTTGTTCTCTAATACAGCAAGGTATTTGGGGACAGAGAGGTCCTCAGACTCATTAATGGAACTGAAAGGTATCATCAGCACCTGGATGCTTTTCCCATCTCTCCTCTGCTGTTCTTTGCCCACTAGCTTTAGAACTCAGGCCAAAACTCAGGGTTTTGTTTGACCTCAGGAAGTCAAACAGGCTGCCGCAGCTCAACACATTGTATCATCAAATAGCAAAGTACAAAGTCCCCAGAGAACAGGCTTGGGTCTCCCGTGTGGCTTTTTTGAACAGTCTTTGTGTGCATGACCATTGGTGTGGGCATGAGAACATACATCACAGTGCACACGGAGCAGTCGGAGAACAGCCTTGGACGTTGGTCTTTATCTTCCACACCATTTGCCACTGTGTGCCAAGCTAGCTGGCCTGGGAGCTTCCAAGCATGTTCCAATCTCTGCCTCTTGTCTTTTTAATTTTTTTATTCATGTGTGTGTGTGTGTGTGTGTGTGTGCTGCATGTACGCCTGCACACCAGAAGAGGGCATCAGATCCCATTACATATGGTTGTGAGCTTCCATGTGGGTGCTGGGATTTGAACTCAGGACCTCAGTCAGTGTTCTTAACCACTGAGCCATCTCTCTCACTCCTCTCTTGAGTGTTGGAATTACAGATAAGCATTATCACTTTATGTGGATTCTGGGACCCCAGACTCAGGTCCCTCTGTTTATGCAAAGCACTGAACCCACTTACTCACCTCCCCAGCCCTAGACCGGCCGCCATTTCTAAGACTGAGGTCAAGTTTCTCAAAGGACTCCCACACTGACAACCTCCCAGATGTCAGTGGTCAGAAACTTCTTATTCCATTTTTAAAAGTTTGCTTTATTTGATTTTATGTGTGTGCCAGTGTTTTGCCTGTGGACCGAGTGTGTGTCTGGTGCCAGAGAAGACCAGAGAGGGCATGAGATCCCCTGAACTGCGATTGCAGATGGTTGTGAGCCACCGTGTGGGTGCTGGGAGCTGAGCCCAGGTCTTCTGCAAAAACAGCAAGCCTTCTTAACCACTATCTCTCCAGACCCTATTATTTCATTTTTTTTTAATTTATGTATTTTTGTTTGCCCTTTGGGACAAGGTCTCACTATATAGCCCTGGTTAACCAGGAACTCACTCAGTAGACCGGGCTGGCTTTGAACTCACAGAGATCTTCGGACTCTGCTGCCTCCCGAGTGCTGGGATTAAGGGTGTGCTCCTCCACGCCAGGCTTATTAATCTATTCTTAGTCTCTAGCAAAAGGAAATGGAATTAAAAGGACACACCAGTGAGCAGTCATGTTTGGGGCAAGGGAAGCCTTCGCTCTTCTTCAGAGCATTTGGATTTCAAACACCAATGGGTTCCTTTGACAAGGAGAAGGCAGAACGTGAGGCAGCGTCGTTGGGCAGGCCGCTCCTACAGCCTGTACCCCAAGCCGTAGATCCATTCTCTGAGAAGTCCGCTGTCCATCTATCCATCTGCCGATTGATTGGTCTGCCTGCTGGTTGTTTCATCGGTCAATCCGTCTTCAGGACTGTCTCCCTGCTTGCCTACCCACACCAGTCTGTCTGTCTATCTGCACATCTCTTTGCATCTCTATTTGTCTTTTGGTCTATCTAGAAATAAATCCGCTCATCAATCGTGTGCTTAGTCAGCATGCCCAGCTATCTGTTTTGTGTCGCCGGCCACTGCTGTCCTTCCGTCTTCTGCCTGCCCCACATTTAACAAGGGGACGGCTCTTGTGTTTCTTTCTCCCCCATGGGACACTCTAAAATAACTCATGGAACTCATTACCCTAGTCAGGCCACAGACCACAGGGCCCAAGCAGGAAAGATGGTGGCAGAGCCAGGCCTCATAGTTATCTCAATATCAGACGGCCCATGGCTCCCTTCAGTCTTGTCTAAAAGCTGAGCTTCTCTGGTCTGGTCAGGTCCTTCCAGGCTGCAGCTCCTGGAGAGTCCTTTGCTGGAATGACTTATTTTATTCATTTTAATTGCTTTTCTTCCCCCCCATACTGGGTTTCAACATAGCACTCATTTATTCGTAAATAAATATTTATTGGGGACCTACCCTGTGCCAGGCTCTTTGTTAGTAAGGAGACTCAGAAGTGAACCAAATGGGTGCACTTCCATTCCCAAGAGCCTTATTCTATGCACAGATGTGGGCACACTTATACAATCTTATTATGACTCTTTGTTTTGAGGCAGGGCCTGACTATGTAGTCTAGAACTTCCTATATAGCCTAGGCTGGGCTTGAAGTTGTGGCCTTCACATGCTATAACTAGAAGCCCAGATCTCTGCACTCTGCACTTGACTCCTACACAGCTTTATATATATATGTATGAAATGTATATATATATATGTATATATGTGTATATATATATATATATATATATATATATATATACATACATTTACATGTGTACAGCCTCACTCAGTCTGTATCAGGCTCTGCCAATATTGAGCCTCATATATGATGGCATTTCGGGGCTGTTCTAAAGCAGTGTATTTACACATACACGCATGCATGCACGCGCACGTGTGTGTGCACACACACACACACAAACACACACACACACACACATGGCACACACACAAACACACACACACACACACATGGGTGGAGGAGACACAGAGACAAAGATATAGAGACAGAAAAACTGTGTGAGAGGATGCTTACCGCCATGAGGCCTCCAAACAGGGTACAGATGTACCCACCCTGTTCTTTTCCCACCCCTGTACGACCTTGAATAGTGGTTCTTGACCACATAGGTATAACCTGGGCAACTCATGGAGTAGAGATGGTCAGACATCCTCTCTCTCTCTCTACTCTATCCACGCCCCTGTCTGGCACAGGAGTTACTTCCATCTGTCTCTCCCTGGGAGTGTATCTTTTTTCCTTCCCCCTGTCTCTGGCTGCCTGACTCTACATGTCCCCAAAAAGTCCCCTGTGACTATTCCGAGTTGTGTTTCTATTGAGTGAATCTCTGGATCTAGGACTGGCTCTCTGTCAAAGTGGGGTGTTTTACTGTTAGGGTGAAGTGCTTGGGGTCATGTCTGTGTACATTTGAACTGTTGTGTGTTTGTATGTCTGTCTGCTGTGGAACCCTGTGCGGTTTTATCCAAGTGTACACGCACACACACGTTCACACATACAGGCACGCACATGCCTGACTCTCCTAATATGCTGAACGGGCCATTACACCTCTTGCATGCGAGGCTGAGGATGGGTGGGTGGGGGGATGGAGGGAGGCAGCAGGATTCTGTGAGAACATTAAATCCCAAATAAAGTAGAAAATATTTTTTAAGATTACTGACTTCCCGTTTTCTCCGAAATGGAGTGAGACGAGGCCGGTCCCGAGGCAGGGGCTCCGCAGGGCCAGCCACTGGAAAGGGGCAGCTCTTTATTTTTTATTTTTGTAATAAGAGGAACTGAATTAGAAAAAACGGGAAGGAAGAGCAGAGTCAGATTGTTAAAGGATTCAATGAGCTGTGGCCAATGTATTCGAAAGGTGCTTAAGGCAGCAGAGCCGTTCACCAAACACACACTCAAGCTCGCTCGCGCACGCACACACACACTGTCACATACACAGGCACACGCAGCCACACCAAGCACCATCACACTCACACGACTGAGACAAAGGCACATTCAGCCAGACTCACACTGGGACACAAAGACACACTGTCCCACACAGGCCCTGGATGGGAGGGAGGTACATACTCTGAGGTACGCATGCCCATCCAAGGCTGCAGGGTAATCAGATGGACCCCCCCCCCAAGAGACACAAAGGAATCTCACAAGCATGAACTCACACTCACAGGGACAAGTGATACACCCTCCTGGTTGCATACACTCAGCACCCTGGATCCCCACAGATATGCTCAGACACCCCAGCACAGCCACAGTATGAACATCTCCACACCTGTACCCCCACCTTGACTCACCCCAAAGAACCCACAGCCCCGCACCTCCTATTCTCTTGGCCAGATGCCCCCATGACTGGTCCACAAAGACTCAGACCCCCATGCCCTCCAACCTCACCCAGGGCCACCCAACACATCGTACATGTGGCTTTAATGATGAGGCTGGGCCCAGGGGCGGGGTCAGTGGGAGCGTACTTGCCAAGCATGTGGAAGAGCAATGTGTTTGCAGTGATTTCCGCCGGACAGTCCCATCCATTTAAGCCCCACCAGCCGCCTGTGAGCCAGTCAGCTCATCTTTACTCTAGAGAGGAGACAACAGAACTCAAGTGACCTGTCCAGGGGCATCCGTGAGCAGCAGGCCAAGCCAAAACTCGGGGTGGTTTAAAAATTCAAATTCTGACGCACAGACACATATGGTCTTACACGGGCATCCTCATGAACCAAGCCTGATGGGTGTTTATTTATTCAGGTTCAGACACTTCTGTAGACAGTAACCTGCAAGAGCGCCCAGACAGCCTTCCCCAGAAGCCCCTGGCATTCATCCTGCTGCCCTTCTGCAGCTGCTTTGCTCCCATGCCTCCTCCAGACAGACTAGCCGGAGCAAAGGCTCCAGGGGAGGGAGCAGGGGCATGCACAGGGCTCGTCCACCCTCCTACCCCACCAAAACTACACCTCCTGGGGCCTGGGAAAGGTGAGCCCCAGCTTCTCTGCCCCACCCCTCCCACACACCCTAACCGAGGGGGACATTAAAAAGTGCTGACAGGGCAGGGGAGAGGCCACCTGCCTACCCGCCAGCCAGGCTGCTTTCATCCCATGGGCCTCCTGCCTGCTGTAGCCACAGACGCCTGCCCTGTCTTTCCCTCCTCCAGGTCCCTTCTTATTAATCTGTCCCATCTGACCAGCCAGACCCACCCCTTTCTTTCCTCTGCCCCCAGTGCCCGTAGGGGAAGCTTCATCTCCCTAACGTCTCAGAGCTGATAGGTAGAGGCTCCTCAGTCACCACAGGGGCCTTAGAAGAAAACCCTCCAACAGTCCCAGGGAGTTCGGACTCCTCTGGGTTAACAGCAGGCGTCAGGACTTCCCACACTAGTCGCAAAGACACATTACACCAGCCAAACCTCGAACCCAGCTCTGGGATACACATAGCACACAGACAGCTGTACATATAGCTACCGGTAGATCTTACACACAGTTACACACAACATCCTCAGGGATGGCCATACATTGTGACACTAAAAGGGCTGTCACTACAGCAACATAGCTACATACAATGACATGGTACAGGAGCACCACACAGGAACAGAACTACCAGTGAGGCCGGCTTACCGTTTCATAATGGTTTACTGAGTGATAGTGACCACACATTTGCACCTGATGATACACATTATGGTGGGCAAGAGTGATGACCTCTACAATATGGAAACAACACACTTATGAATCACACATATCCCAAAACTAATAGGCATATCCCACAAAAGTCAGGACAGGTCCAACTAAGGACACCCCAAGCAGCACGTGACTGAGGTCAGAAAACCAGAATAGAAATGAGGGTGCCAACTCGGGTAGTGGTGGTGGTGTACACTTTTAGTCCCAGCACACAGATCCAGGCCAGCCTTGTCTACAGAGCAAGTTCCAGGACAGCCAGGGCTTCACAGAGAAACCCTATCTCTTGAACACTCCCCCAAAGAAGCCTAAACTAAACTGAGTTGGGACAGGATATTTAGTTACCTTTGCCAACAACTTTTGAAACATAAATTTAATACTAAAATAAATCCCAGTGTCGGCCGTGGCTCCAGAGCTCCAGCCACGGGGACTAGGCATGTGGCTTTTTTCTCCGTTCTCTTACTTTACCCTTAGTTGTGGGTCTCGTGCTAGCCAGGTAAGATCTACCCTGACAAGGCTTTCCTAGTAGATGATCAGCCTCCCTCAGTGACACTTCTGACACAGAGCTTTCCTCATGCCCCAAGCACAGCACCCTGACCAAGAGCACTATGGGGTCCCATGGTGTCTGCCTTTGTTTCTCACTAATTGTCAGGACTGGCACCTGGTGGTCCCACGAGAGCATACTACCTACTTGGCACACAGACTCAGCAGAAGTCTGCTAGGTGCATGAGTGACAAACACCGTGCATGTAAAAGAGCGTGCTTGACCACAGTAAGTCCTAGGATACAAGAATCTGACGGAGTTTAGTAAAACCCCGTGTTTGCTCTTGGTGTGTGACCTTGATTGGGTCCCTTCACTTGTGCAGGTTTCAGTTTCCTTGCCTATCTGTGAAGCAAGTGGCCTTGTAGTAGGGCTTTGTGATGCTTTGGGGGTTTTCAGGCCAGAGTGATACATTCAAGGATGGAGCAAGGGTGAGCACACTTCAGCCACGGTACTGCTGTTTTGGTGCAGTTTCATGTGGGCCAGGCTGACTTTGAACTTGCTGAAGATGACCTTGAACTCTTGATCCTTTCGCTTCCCAAGTGCTGGGATTCCAGGCGTGCTCCACCACACCCAACCCTTCTGCCGTCATCTCTGTGTTGATGCATTTAGTACTAAACAGAAAGTTTACACAGTTAAAAGTAGCTTTGGAGCCTGAAGACTAGGTGACCTCTACTTTCCCTTCTGGATGTTGCAATGCAATGGAAACAAAGGTAGTTCTTTTCTCTGCAAGGTTCTTTCAGGAGACCCCCATCTGCAGACTCAGCAGAGCAAAGGAGCCCAGTGAATATGCAGCGAATGAGCCAGTTGGAAGGGGATTCCTAGGAGAGGAGTTTTCATCGTCCCATGCAGATCCCTAACCCTGGTGACAGACTCAGAGACAAGTGCCCTAATGGGCAGAGGGAAGCAGGGCACCACTTCCCAGAAGGGACAGTGATCAAACAACAAGAGCTAAAAACAGACAAACAAACGGGCAGGCAGGGTCTGAACAGGAGCTGTGGACAGTGGGGAAGGGGTGCGAGCTGTGAACTATTTGAAAAGCCCACACACACTGAAGATGACAAACAGGACACACTGTTTAAAAAAGATGCATTTATTATGTATACCACATTCTTGCCTGCATGTGTGCCTGCAGGCCAGAAGGGGGCACCAGATCTCATTATAGATGGTTATGAGCCACCAGGTGGTGACTGGGAATTGAACTCAAGACCTCCTGAAGAACAGCCAAGCACTCATAACCACTGAGCCATCTCCCCAGCCCCAGGACACGCTCTTAATATCATGCACCTTAAGGAGCTGAAAGGCAGGGAAGTACCAGGAAAACCAGGTAAATGTGGATGACCACAGGATGCTGGCTGCTTTTCTTTGGGTTTGAATCTCCAGCAAAGGAGGTCACGGTCAAGCTGGGTCTGTAGTGTGCTTAGGGTGGAAGACTCTTGCTTTTTTCTCCTCCAGCCTCAGCATCTACCACTCAAACACCTGCCTCCTGGCTCTAGCTCTGTAGCTTGCCAAGCTTCTCTGCACCCCAAGCTCCATCCATCTTCTCCCACCCCTTTCTCCCCTCATTGGTTCATCTCCACTGTTTGCGTCCACCACACTTCTGTAAGTCAGAGGCTCTGGTGGTGGTTGGATCCTCAGTTCCTGGGCTGGTAACACGGAGCTGCTTCTACAGCTACAGGAGCTCTCCTGGATGCAGAAGCCTCAGCTCAGTCTGAAGGTTTTCAGTGCTTCCCCCTCCACACCTCTCCCACCGCTATCTATCAGCAGGACTTCAAACTCAGGTAGCAATTTCATGATGGGTTCTCAAAGGGGCCCTAACACAACAGTGAATTGGACATGGGGTCCCCAATGAATGACTCCCTAAATGACACTCAGTTCCAGCCAGCAGCTCCAGTTCCCCACTGGACATCTCCCCCAAGAGGATCTTTCATACTTTAAATTCACGAAATCACCTCGAGTTTCAAACACCCATCTATCTCAGAACCCCCCCCCCCAATCTTTCCACCATGCGCCTGACGGCTCTGCCCAGACCACCCGGCGTTCTCACACTGGCCCCCTTCCTTAAGCCTCTCATGCTGTTGTTTCTCTACACATTCCGATCCAAACCCCAAACCAGCTCATGTGCCATCATAGACAAAGGTTTGTTCTACTGGATGAATGGGTGTTAGATTCACCTCCTCTAATCTGCCCTCTTCCCTGGCTTCCCAAGACTCCTCCCCCAGAACCCTGGGTTTTCCACTTCTGCTCTGAGATTAGAGCCTAGCCTTCTTAGATCTGGCTTGCCCTTGTCTCCAGCTAGGTACCATTCTTCTTGGATCCCAAGTTCATGTCAACGTGGACTTTTACCCAGGAGCTCCAGGAACTGGGATTGGTACTTTCCCAGGGAGCTCAATCCCAACAGCTTCTGGCTGTTCCCCTCGAGTATCTCGGCTGAGGTAGATCACTAGCACTCCTGGTTCCTGTCCTTCCAAAGCTCCTTCTGGAAACTGGGACAACAAAAATGTCCTTGGTTGAGAACACCAGTGGATGATGCTCTATACCTTTCCCCTGTGACCCTCTCTTAATTACCAGGAACTTCCACTTGCCTCCATATCCTTAGATTTGGCCGGAAGTGAGGTCGGAACCGTGACATTCCCTATAATAGGAGATGCTACTGCTACCATCTTTACTTTCAGATGAGGAGATGGAGAAATTAAGCAGCCTGGCCAGGGTCACCTATAACTCAGGTGTTGAGAGAAACCTTTCCCATATCGATTCTGTGTGGCCTTGGTCAAGCTTCCGTCTCTGAACTTCACCTGCCTTATTTGTAGACTGGTCAGCATCGGACGCCATCTGGCTCACAGGTGTTTGAGAACTGGTAATACAGAACAGCACTCAGCACAAAGCGGAGGCCCCTCTCTGCGTCTTCCCTGCTTCTATGCAGAGCTGCTCCTGGCTGCACACATTAGCCCCACCTTTCTGTCGGTGATGCATCCCATCCGACCATGCTAGCTTGCCCAACTGTTATCTCCCCGCCCCGTGCCCCCCCCACAACATGGCAGACTTCTCTGACTCCAAGCTAGATTCTCCTTACAGAAATTCTGCTCCTTCCTGTCACCCTCCAGCCTGGGCTGCCTGACTGGAAAGGGCTGAGCTCAGCCTTGACTGGTTTTGGAGATGGAAGCCTGAGTCCAACCTGAACCTAATGACACCATCCTTTTCTTCCCAGACCCCCCAGCCTTTGATGCCTTCCAGTCTCCATCCTGTTTCCTCCGTCCTCTTCTAGAACTCAGATCTTCCAAGTACAGACCGTTTTCCTCTCCAGTGGCTCCTTCTCTCTAACTGCCAAATCCTTCTCAAAGTACCAACCTGCCTCCTGTCCTCCATAACTCTGTCTCTATTTGCAGCCTGTGTTTCCTCTCCACCCTCTCTCTCAGTTGCCTTCTATTTAGCTGGCTTCTCAGTCACCAACTCCAGTGTACTTTGCAGACCCAAGCTGCTTCTCAGCGTTGACCTTGGACTGGGCATAGTTAGGCACGCCTTTAATCTCCACACCTGGGAGAAAGAGGCAGGCAGATCTCTAGGAGTTCTAAGCTAGTCTGGTCTACGTAGTGAGACCTTGTCTCAATGAATAAACTCTCAGAGTCGATCTTGGTATACAGACCTCCTGTTCCCTTCCTTCCATCTTGGTGACCTCTACTCTTTGTAAGTGGCGGTTGGGATTGAACCTAGGGCCTTGGGTATGCAGGGCAAGTGTTCTACACTGAGCCATGTGCTAGCCATGAAGGTTCTCTACTCTCACAGTTCCACCCCCACTTATCTGGCAAATGCTTCCTGGGCATTTCCACGGGTTTTGTTTTGTGCTTAAACCATCTCTTCTTTAGGTACTTTCATCTGCCCAGTGTTTTCCATTCCTACTAGGCGAGGCCAACCCTGTGTCCCCTCTGGTACTAGCCACACAGTGTCATCAGCCAGGCCTCTAGGCCCTTCTCCCTCACTCCACTCTCTGCCCTCTTTCCTGTCCACCAGCCCTCGGGGAAGTCCTAGCTTCTGTCATTTTGCTCCTGTAGAACGTCACACTGTCCTTTACCTCTGCTGTGTTCTGTTCCCTTTCGTTAGTTAGCTCATACAAAGAACACCTCCTGCAATAAACCCTACCCATTGCAAGGGTAGCTCTAGCTGCCCCTCACCTAGGCGCCCCCCACCCCACGAGATTTATTTATGTGTGTACCTGTGCCTGGCATATGTGTGAGGATAATACAGAAAATGGTACCAGAGGTGGTTGTAAACCACCTGATGTGGGTGCAGAGACTAAACTCAGCTCTTCTGGAAGAGCAGCAAGTGGCTCAACTTGTTCTTAAGTGTCTGGCAGCTCCAGCCTTCTCCAGTAGGGCTTGTTGCTCACCTCACCCCTTTGCCAACAGACTCAGAACTTGACTATCATGCCTCCCTTTCTGTGGAGAATGTGTCTCATGTCCCACACCAGGCCGTGTGATCCTCAGAGATGTACAGCATTGTGTATTTGCATGGGCATTCACTCCTAAGGTTAAGCTGGAGTGACATCCATCATTTGAGGGGATGCAAGCTCCCTTTGTCTGCAAGCCCCATTGGTTAATGATTTAGGTATCGAGGGATCTTTCCGTGATGTTGCCCTGCAAGGGTCTTCGGAGTTTCTTGAAGGTATCATCAGTCAGCAGATGACTGGGTGTTCATGAACTGCTGAAGGAGAGAGTGCTCACCTTTCAGGGAGCTGAGCCCTACAAGAAACTCAGAGTAATGGTGAACAAAGGGGGTGGGAGTGGCTTCTATTGCAGGAAGCATCTGGAAGAAGCTTCTGGAGACCTCACATGAGCCAGCCTTCCAGAACACACACTTCAGCTTCACTGCTCCCAGGGTGACCAGGTATGGTCTAGTTATTCTTAAGGAGCATCTTTGTCCCCACTGAATAGTCAGCAGCTTGGGGCTCAGTAGTGAATGGCTGTCCCCATGGGCTTCAGTGACCATGACAGTCTCCTTTTCCTGTCCTCCTGGTACCACTGGGATATGGCGAGTCTTCCTCCTCAGGCCTCAGAAGTTCTCGCTTCCTTCCCGCTCTGCTCCTCCTGCTCCTCACCTAATACAGTCTGACCACATTTCTTTCAACAGCTCATCACACCCAACAAACACTAGTACCAACACCCAGCTACTAAGTATCTTCCTCTCTGGATGCCTACATCCAAGTTCCTCTATGGCTCTTCCATCTGCCAGGCCTCAAAGTCTGGGAGATTGTTCCCATGCCCAGACTTACCTAGTTACCTGGAAAGCAAGCTTGTGGTCCTCTTGCCAGCCTGGGACCATGATGTCCTTGTTGTGCCCACCTGGGCTCTCAAGTAATGTGGTCAGAGCACATTAGGACCAATTGGGAAAACTGCTAAGATTCAGCCTTCTAGGCTCTTGCCAGAACTTCAAAGTGATTCTTCAGCTATAACTAGAAAGCCGAAATCTCCCAGCCCCTTCTCTGGAGATCCTCCTGTTCCTACAGGCCTTGCCCTAAGTGATGACGCTTCACTTGTAAGACTGAACTTCTTGGCAGTGTTATTAAAGACTCTGGGACATAACAGAGCTGAGGTGAGCTAGTGCCAGTCACATGACCTGTCACTGACTGACATTTAGGGCCTTCCATGACCCCACAGCTGTGGTGCCCCTGATCTCTGGACTCTCCTATCAGAAGAGTGGCCCCTGGCATGGTGAGCCATGTGATATGCAGCTCATATTGGGAAGCATGGGACCCGCAGGTGCCACAACCAGGGTCCAGGGGCTGGGCCATGAATTCATCTCCAGACTTTTGTCTTTCTGTCACACAGGACTCTTAGGACTAGCTGGCCTGTGCAGAGTGGGCTCTCGGGCTCCCCCAAGTGGGCAGTGTGGGTAGTACAGTGCCCTCCTTGCTGCCCATTGCAGCACCCAAGGTGGCTCTGGATCCCTGCATGGAGCAAGTGCGCCACAGTGTGGCCACAGCAGGGGCAGCTCACCCCAAGGGAGACACTGGAGACAGGATGCTTGAGGTGAGGACATACAGATTCCCTCCTACTTCACTGCCCCTAGGCTCACTTCCATTCCTCATCCTGACTTTGGGAAGGCCGACATGTTCACCTATTGGAAGTAAGGGGATGCAGGCTCACATTCTCTTTTGTGTTTCAGCTACAGTGCCTCTGTGAGGGTCAGAGTAGACTCTTGTCCATTCCCAAAATCTCAGCACCCCAGAGCCTCTGGCAAGCTTCTGACAGCATCTATGCCCATTGCCCTGCAGGCTGCCTATCAACTGAATTCCTTCATCTGCACCCACCCTTAGGAAACAGAGCAGAAAGCCAATGATCATAAAACTGCACCCTGTATTCCAGAGGTGGCTTGACCATCCCAGCAATCAGCGACACACACACCTTCCTCCGTCCCCCTGTTGTGCTGGTTAATACTACACATGACTATATTAGGGTTTTAGTAATCACATCACACAGTTGACTCATATTGAGCTTTCAGTCAACTAAACCCCCCAGGTCTTTTTTCCCTGAACTGCTGTCAAGCTGGGTCCGCCCCCCTATCCAGTACTTATGCCATTGATTTTGTTTTAACCTAAGTGCAGGACTCTGCATTTATCCCTGTTAAATTTAATCTTGTTGGTTCCAGCCTGTTGAGATCGTTTTGAATCCTGACTCTCCCATGCAAAGTATTAGCTGCCCCTCCCACCTCCCAGCTCTGTCACCTGCAAATTTGATGAGCCTGCCTCAGTCAGCTGTCAATAAACATGTCAGACAGGTCGCAGGCCTAGACTGAGCCCGAAGGTATACTTCCGGAGACTTCCTTCGCACTCAGACTGATGTGAATCCATTAATCAGCTCCCACAGCACCTAGCTCTTCACCGAAGCCTCATGCCCGTTTGGTTCAGATGCATCTGCCGAGATTTCTCTTGCCCTAGCAGCACACTTGCCCTTTTTATGTAACCCAAGGCATTTGTTCAGTTGTAACCTCAGGGGACTGTAGGCTTGCCATGGTGCCTCTCCTTCATGACTCTGGGCATCGGGATCTCCTGGGAGTTATCTTTGCTATTACTTATCCTTCTGAGATATCTTCAGGATCTCTCTCTGATATGTCCTGTTACCACTCTGCACCTCTGGAGATCTACTTACAGTTGTGCAGTGGCCTCCCTTGTCTACAAACTAAAAATGTCCTTCACTAGCTGCCCCTTAAATGGTCTCTGGGGTCTATCAAACTTTTCCTGTCTCCTAAACTGCAGTCATCTGCCTTCTAAACTAGGCAGTGCAGTGGGGCTCTGATGACAGAGATGGAGGAAGAAGATTCACAAGCCCAGGAAGACCAGGAAGAGCCTGTTAACTCAGACCAGTCAGGCGACATCAGACTAGGCAGGTATCCTGAAGTCCACTGAGCTGTCTGGTCATAGACTGGAACAGCACCAGCCTAAGCAAGGGATTCTCTCACATTTCCTATACAAGCTGGGAATAGCCCTTAGACCCAGATGAGATGGAAAGACAGCCTAGTTGGAGATAATGAGAGCAGAGAGATGTGCAGGGCTTGCTTGCACTCCTCCTGGGCCTTATCCTTGGCTAGACAGTATCGGCCATTTAGGAATCCCAGAAAAGGGCTGGAGAGATGGCTTAGTCTACTCTGACCCTCACAGAGGCACTGTAGCTGAAACACAAGAGAGAATGTAAGCCTGCATCCCCTTACTTCCAATAGGTGAACATGTCTGTTCTTCTAGAAATTCTGAATTCAATTCTCAGCAACTATATGTTGGCTCACAACCATCTGCAACGGGATCTGATGACCTCTTCTGGTGTGTCTGAAGACAATGTATTCATATACATTAAATAAATGAATCTTAAAAAAAAGAAAAAAGAAATCCCAGAGAGCTTAAATTCAGGGGTCACCCATTCGCTCCTGTCCATATGGGTCACACAGGTCACATGTGACAAACCAGGTGTTAAGAACCAAGAATGAAGAGTGGAGACCGAACACAAATGAGCTGACGTACAGACAGCTGCTGCTCAGCCCCAGCCAATCACTGTCACGTAGGAGCCCTGACTTCATTGTCATTAGATTAGCTGATTTTGCACAGAAGTGAGAAATCTCTTTAGACTGGAGATTTCTAACTTAAATGCTATCAATTTTGAAGACCTATAAAGCAGTTAATGGCCAAACTCCTGTGCTCCAACTAACAGTGATGCTTCCTCTTGCCTGCCCTGTGCTCTAACAGTGGGGTCCTCTTTTGGCTGCCAGCTGTGTGTCCTTGGAAGGTGGGCTGACAGGGCTGGAGTCCAGTCCTGAGAACTCCCAGGCCACGAGGCTGACTTTTCTGCTCCATAGAAACAACTACTCAGAGGCTAATTCAAGAGTTTAAATTGAGCTTACAAGTCTTCCCAATTTATTTGTTTATAAATATAAATACACAGGGCATCCAGATTATGTTTAAACCCCTTAAGTATAAAAATGGAAAATATCATTTGATGTATTTACCTTGTTTTGTTTGAGACAGGTCTTGCTATAGCTTTCAGCAAAGCCTCCCAAATGCCAGGATTATATATAGGTAGCACATGCCAGCACACCCATCTTTGATTTCTTAAGTACTTCATTCATCTGACCCAAACTAACTTTTTAAAGGACTTAAGGCAGGTCTTAGTCATTTTAAATGTCTCCAAACTACACAGGAAGAAATGAGACTTCAGCTTTAAAAAAATCAATTTAAGCACTCAGTATTTTTAAATGTTGGCATTACACAGCAAACCTGTTTATAGTAACAGACTTTTCCTGATGTTAAGGATTTAACTAAGAGAGCGTGTACTCACACATGCACTTCAGCCAGCACTTAAGGGTTGAGGCAGCAGGACAGTGAACTCAAAGTATGCCTGGGTTACACATGACACCATCTCAGGGAAACACAACCAAAACCAAAACCAAACTTCCAAACCCACAGATTATTTTTATTTATTTTATTATTATTATTCCAAACCAGTAGTGACATGGGTTTGATCCAATTAAACATGCTTACCCTTTTTCTGAGGCCTCCACTCTTGCTAGATGCTTGTCTAGCAAGAACACAATGAAATCACCCCATGTATTTGGGCTGTTTCAGATGCCAGAGATGGCAAAGTAGCCAGAAACCTTGGCTAGGCACCAGCAGGATTGTTAAGGGACCTAGAACCCCTGCCTGTGAGTATGTAAAGCACAGTCACAGTCGGGTCCCCAGCACAAATCAAAGTTGCTGCCCGCCCACACGCTGGGATGGCACTTTTCTGCACCTGGCTGTACTTGCTCATGAAAATCTGAACCCAACTTAGGTGCTTTATCATGCATCTTGGTGCAAATTTCTTGGCCCTAAAAATAATTAAAACGGCTTCCCACTTTAATGGTTGTCTGCTTTCTATTGTTTCTTTTTTTGAACCACCACTCCTACATGTTTTCAAATGAAGTCTGGCTGGCTGTGGTCAGTTTCGACTGTTCTGCCTACAGTTCTCTGTCCCCACCCTTAGTTACGTCTGTCTTTACCTGGGTTTTCCTTACAGCACACAGTGGCACCCTCTTTCTCCTCTCAGTCTGCTGTATGCACCCCATCCCCACGTTCATTCAATACCGTAGAGTTCTATACTTCCCTGCTGTGACTCTATTCATACTCCCTTGGGACCACAGCTCTCCCCAAAAGAGAAAGGACATTTTGGCACTGATCATGCTCAGCCAAGTCTTCCTCTGTTGGACAAACAACCTGCCTCCGAAGGAGCAAAGGAAGCTAACATACTGAGCACTTAGTGGGTGCTAGACTCCGAGTTCACAATCTCACTACACTAATTTCTCGTAGCCATATGAGGGCACCTGCTAATGTAGTCAATCAAGCTCAGAGACAGTAATTGAAGTCAATGTAAACCAAAATTCAAACCTAGTCCACACAACTTCAAAAGGCTCTCTTGCATACACTGCTTTCAATTCTTAAAGAAAATCCTAGCCAGTCTACTGTGGCGGTCTGGCAGTGTTCAAATGCTGCTTTGCTGACCTCAGTTAAGGCCATGGCCAACAACCTGAGAACCTCTGAACTTCTGTGGCCCTCCTCTCTATAAAAGATCCCCCACCCCCCTCAGTAACCACTCAAGGAGGAGCCTTTACGGTTCACTTTATGTTCATTCTGCTTTCACAGCACTGAAGTGTTCCAGCAACTCTGAAAGGCAGTGGACGTAGTGACTTTAAAGATGAGGGACTGAGGCATACCCACCCATCTTCCCTTGACACTTAAGGTCTTCCCACCCAACAGCTGTGGCCTGCACACACACCCTCTTGGTCCTCTTGCCCCTTCAACAGGTCTGGGTCTCCATCCCTGCTCCCTGAGACCCTATCCTGGCAGAACCATCTTTGACCCCAGTCCTGCCTTACGGATTTCCAGTCCCCTCCACCACCTTATGGTCTCTATTTTTCTTTCTTCACCTTAAGTACAACACCTCTTCTGTGTGAACTCTGGGAACTGGACCTGGAGAATCAGGGTAGAGTAAAAGTTCTGCTATCAACAGATGTTCTTCCTGCACCCACAGAGCACTACAGTTCTCATAATGAGGCACATTTCCCAAGTGCCCACCCTGAGCTGGGTCTGAAGGTCCCCACACAAACCCTCGATGTTGCAAGCTACCTGTTATTTCAGACCAAATCAGGAAGCTGGGGCCCTGAGAAGTTAAGGTTAGTTAGGAAGTGGTTAAGTGGGGACTCAGACTCACACACGGCAGCGTATCACGCAAGTCCCTGGGAGAGCAACGGCTATGTCAGAAGTGAAATTTTAAAGATATGCAGAAGCAACATCTTCTAGCCTGGGTGACCTGCCTGCAGACTAGCACAACAGCCTGTGACAGCTTTGCACCACTGTGGCCCTACTGTGACACCGTGCACACATTGGTGTCTCCTTCCATCCCCTGAGTACTGTCACCAGCTAGTACAAACCTTCAAGCAATTATCCTTATTCCTGAAGAGGGGAAAATAGGTCTGATGTATTGACTATGGTCCTGTATTTATATAGTGTAGAAATGAACTCTTGATAGAGCTGGAAGTCACCGACAAGGGGAAGGGAGCCTGGAGCAGGAGTCGATGCTCACCCCGTGCTCTGTTCAGGCATCGACAACTAGGCACACCTTAGGACTGCCACAGGACCTAGCTGGGAAGCTAGACAGAGAAGAGATCCACTCTGGGAAGGAAGCTTTGTGTAACCGTCACAGAGTGCAGTTATGAAGAGGTCAAGTCCAGGCAATTTGTCATTTACCCAAAGTTGTGCAGAATGACAGACCCAGTGTGCACTCATCATTCTCAACGTCTTCCCTACACTACACAATATATACGCAAGTAGAACAAAAAACTGGCACGCACACACACACACACACACACACAGAGAGAGAGAGAGAGAGAGAGAGAGAGAGAGAGAGAGAGAGAGAGAGAGAGAGAGAGAGAGAGAGAGATTTTGGGTTAATGTACAGAGCTTCCCTAAAGACAGGGTTGACCTTAATGAGTGAACAGGTCTTAAGCAAAAAGAATAAACCAATAAATTTGGCTGGTGTAATGAGGAAGACAGCCAAGGCCAGAAGCCAGAGTTACATAAAAGAGGTGACTGCAGGTGACTCTAAATGCCCTGCTGCCCAGAGGGATGGCTTAGCATAAAGCATCTTCCCTGATGGGGTTAGTGCTAGAACCTGGAGAGGTTGCATAGCTGTAGAGGGACCCATCAAAGTCTGGCACCATTAGGACAAAGGGAGGTAGTCAGAGGTGGTTCAGAGTCCATTGTGGGAGGTGCTGGAAATCCCACTAAATTTCAGGATGAAGCCTGAGTAACCTGATTAGCAGCAGCTAGGCTGTACGTGAGGACAGTAGGGCACCTTGAATGGTCAAATCCGAGTTATCTACCCTTCACAACAAATTCAGGCCAGCAACTACAGATTGCCTGATTTATGTGACTAAACAAAGGGTTTTATTCTTTTCATATTAGTAAATCTGGTTCTTTCTCTGGCAAACTCTTTTGACTAGGTATAAGAGAAAGTCGTGCAGAAACATGCCTTCTACTTTTCCTGCAACCCAAGTAGCTAGGTGTCTTCCGTTATCAGTTCAGGCTGTATCACTCTATAGAAGGTCTACCGGCTGTGGGTATCCAAGTTGGGTGAGGTGCTTGTCCGCATGCATCCTAACTCCCCTACTGAATGGAGAGCACTCAGTGCAAGGGACTAGCACAGTGCCTGGAACAGAAGCACTTAACAAACAGTACGTTAACACCCACCCATTTTCTTCAATTTGAATACCTATGCCCTCGAGCAATCTTAACACACTTGTCATTTTAACACACAGAATGTCATAAACTGAACCACAGGGGCCTCAGCTGTCATACTCTCTTCCAGAGGAATTTAGAAGGGAGTGCAACAGGTCCTTGTGACACATGAGTTGGGTAGGTGCTCACACCTATGCCAGTGCCTCTTATGAGAGGCAATAGGTTCTCCAAGCGGAATGAGGAGCAACTGAGCTGCAAGCATGTCGTGAGGGGCTCAGAACTAAGCGTCTCATCAGGGTTTAGAGAGGGTTTAGAGAGGATGAGTTGCTGAAAATCTTATACATCACTGAAGCCAAGTTTTAAAAATAAGTCACATACTATAAACCACCACCACAGCCATTTATTAAGTGCTTGCCAGGCACTGTGCTAAAGCTTTACAGACATTATTTCAGTTAATCCAGCAACCCTGAGGTAGATATTTTCAAACCCCCACCCCCACAAGTCATTATTGTAAAGGAAACTGAGACTCAGGTTAAATGAATCAACCAAGGTCAAACCCAGCTGGTAAGTAGTAAGCTAGAAATGTACCAAAGGGACCAGACCCCAGACACATACTTCTAAACACTAGACTGTTTTCCCTTGAAAATTAAGGACACACATTCCTTCCCAAAATGAGAACAGATTTTAGGTGAAGAGGGGTGGGCAGTTTTAAATTAACTTGACTCAGCTGTTGTACTTATTCTCTTGGAGGAATGGAGAGTCATCCGGTAATAAGCTGACCACTGGACCCTTTCTCTTGACCCCCCACCATCCCAGCCTTTCTCATGGGAGTCCTCCTCTTGACACCAGACTACTCAATATGCTGCTTCCCTTCTAGCAAGCTCAGGAACATAGGGGTCTGTCAAATTTTGGTGACACTGAGCCAAAGACCTGAGAGAAATTAGGAGACATTCAGAAATGTCCCTCATCCCTGAACTGCTGGACCCTAAGGCACGAGGACACACTCAGATGGAAACACAAAGCTCCCTCTTGCCACCCTGGTTTCCCAAGCCCGGCCTCTTTCTCAGTCTCCTCACTAAGTCCTTCACTCTCCAGGTCCCTCCCCAGTTGTCTCCAAGGCATCACTAATCACAGGCCCATGGGCCTTGAGGACACCAGTTTCTGAGCCTGTTCCTCCAGAGATGTTCCCCAAAGTGCTAAACGGGGCTCCCTGTGGGTCTACAGTTAAACAGAGCTGGCTGAAGTATAAAGGACCACCATAGTGAGACAATGAACCAGCATGGAAAGACAAAGGAGTGGCAAGTGGGCAGAGCGGAAGGACACACAGCAACAGAGCTACCTGAGGTCAGGAGTGAAGCAGGGACAGAGAGAAACCCTGTAGAGAGGGCTCCTCCAGCCAAGCTGCCCAGCACTTGGAGCCAGGGAGCTTCTCTGAGGAAAAGAGCCTTGGTAAAGAGGCCACTGAGAGCCTGGGTAGGAGAAAGCTCAAGGATCCACTTCGAGATGGGTTAAGAGGACACCAAGAGAACTGGGAACTGGAAAGACCTGGGCCGCTACAACCCTGAGCTACTTCTACCATCTCATACCTGCCCATCTAGGTAAAACTGGTCAGAGGGTCACTGCTGGTAGCCCTTACTAAATTCTGCACCAAGTTTTGAAGGATGAAAGACAACAGAGGTAGGGAACTTAACAAGGACTGAGATAGCACCATCCTTGAGAAGTTCACATTATGAAAGGAGACAGAGGAGCCCCCTCCCCAAGCCTTGAAGGGGCCTGGGGTCTAAGGAACACACTAATGGTGAGGACTACTACTTGGTACAGATTAATACTCTTAGGCTTTTGAAGGAACAGGGGGTGAGTGGTGAGGTAAATCTCAAACACTGGAAGATCTAAGGTGGATTCTCCAGACCTTTTTGATAGCCACATCACTGGGTCACTGAGCCAGGAACCTGAATGTTCCCACAGCCATGACTCACTGATCCAAAGTTAATGTTGCTGAGAGGCTTGAGGATGAGTCTCCTCCCAACAGACTGTACTGTATTCAGCTCTTCCTCACAACCCCTCCCTGCACACACCTAGGTTCTGCTACTCTTCACAGGGCTTCCTTTCTAACTTCCACCAGTGTCTGGGGTTTGATAAAGATCAGGTTTCCTGCACAAGGTCAAGTGCTAGGAAGTGACTGATCCTTGTCACACGTGGAGCTCACAGTGTTGACTACTACAGAAACACTTCCTGTAACTAAGCACACATAACTAGCCTACTGTTACTGTACCAGGGCTTGTGCCCACCACATACTTACTCATCTACCTTTAACCTCACTGGCTCATGCAGAAAGATGTCTGTTTGCAAATCCACCTCAAGCTGGGACTGGACTTCTAGTCTATGAAGGCATGCAAGCTCTACCACACTTGTGGGAACTCCAAAAGGGTACTTGGCCCAGAAGATTCTGGGGTCAGAGATAGGGAGTGTCTCCCCATACTGGGTTAGCCCACTAGTAAGGATCCTTCCTCTCTCTGTCTCCTAACAGATTCAGATTAATGATGGCTCATTCCTAATTGTCAAATTTCTTTTCCTTCATCCTGTGTCTAATCACCAGTGACAGAAACCATTACGCAAATGAGAGCAGACGACTTCCCCCAACTGTTCGCGTTGGTAAAAACCTTGTAATTTAGAGCTCTGATTTGTAGGGGAAGCTGGTCTCCCCCAGGCATCCTGGGCATCTGCTCAACTGATGCCCAGAACAGCCCCTCCTCCACCCCATAACTCCAACCCCCCAGCAAATATTTGACTTCACAAAACAGTAGTTTTTACTGTACTGCTGGTATAAACATGAGAGCTTGCAACATGGCTGACCCCTGGACAAGCCCAAGTCTCCACCTTCCTTGGCATGTCTGACTCCCATGTTGCTGGCTAGAATGAGTAGACAGTGTAGCAATGCTTCTGCAGCTGCAAGTACAAATGGAGCCTCAACAACCCTAACCTAAGTGACATCTGCATGTCATCCCCAGGAGGAAGTGGCCCAGCAGAACATGAATCAAGTGACCTAGAGCTACCCAAAGCATGCAGAGGCGTGTTGAGAAGAGCTTTGGGACCTACTGCAAGAGTACACAGCACCCCTCCCCTATCAGAGCCAGAGCTCATTCTTCCCAGAACCCTTCGCTTATTAAGATGCTTTCCAGGCAGCTTTCCCATGTCTCTAGCTGGAGCCCAAAGTCTTTCACCCTTCCACACCCTCTTGCCTGAGCCTGTCTGCACACTGCCTAGGGAACAAGGCTTGAGGTGAGGTAGAGAACCAACAGCATTTGGAAGAAATGGAGGAGCAGGGGAAGGGTGGGTTTATATCCAAACAGCTTTAGGTCTGACCCTGACTACCACTCTTCACCTACTCTCTAAGCAGTTTCCTCATCTGTGAAGAAAGAAGCTACCACACAGCATTGTGAGTGACAGAGCTAAAAGCAATAAGTACACCACATCAAGTGTCTAAAATCAGGAACATCATCAAGGTCCAATCCTGTGATGGCCCCAAAGCTCACCTTTTCTTTCCTTGCCCCAGCCACCCTAGGTCAGACCTGTGAGAGGCAGAGTACACTGAAGGATCAACCAAGCAGATCCAGATTCCCTGCCACACCCTCCTGACACCTTTGAGGGCAGAGCCAGGAACACAGATCTGCTGAGAATGAAAATCTGCCATGGTGGCCAAACTGATGCTACTCTGCCTTGCTCTTTCCTAAGAGATGGAGGCATGAGTTTACTGCAGTCCCATTGTCCAGCACTGGCTGTACTGAAAGAGCTATGCTCAAGAAGGTACCAGAGGTGCCAGGTCTGCATACCCACATTGCATCAGAGCCCCCAGAAACGGGGTACTAAAGATTCTTCCCCTAATGCACACAGAGGTGCGCAAGCATACACATGCATCTTTTCAGTCCATGGGGCACTGTAAGCTGAGCTTCAGGGGGCTAAGACCCAGCTTTGACACTGGAGGTCAAATCTACAGGGAAGGGGAATAAAAAGTGACAAAAGAGTAAAATCAGACTTCCAACTCAGATTTTAGAGAAAAGGATGATGGAGAAGGGACTTGAGGTAAGTGGACACAGGGCCACCAGTCTGCCAAGCTCAGGGGCCCATTCCCTCTTAACAGATGTGAGTGATGGCACTCTGCTGTGTAACGTTGAGCTGCCCAGCTATGAGCTGCAGCCCTGAGGAGGGTTCCCATAAATAGCTACCAACAGAAAAGTAAATTCTATCTCCAAGCTCTACCAGTTCTGCTCCAGCTGTTATGTGACGCTTTGTTGGGTCTGGCAGAGGCGCTGGCTCTAAGAGCCAAGAGAACATTTTTTCCCTTGCCCTGAGGTGGATGAAAGGTATTGAGTTAGCTGCCTACATTTGACCCCATTTCATCTACTCAGCCAGGAAGCTCAGCAGGAGCAGGGGATGTAGCCTGGACAAGGAAAGACATAGGACCTGGAGGCTTGAGCCAGTCAGCTTTAGGTAGGCTGTAGTAAGATCTGACCAAGAAAGGATGGCTAAAATCCGAGTTTAAAAGCTATAGGCTAAGTCAGGCAGTTCACACTATACTGTCACATTGGACAATGTAAGCAGTAGAGAACCTTAGTAAGCAAAAGGGATGGCAAGTGTGAACACACATACATACAAGTGTGCAGATATGTACACACACATGCAGAGGTTCATACCCCTGGAGCCCAAAGAAGTCAGAGCTAGAATCCCCTCAATGCAGCACAGGGACAAGAGCTGGTACTGAAAGAGAACAGCTGCATCTGCCTGTATTTGGACATATGCACAATCCTCTGTTTTTAGGTCCCCAAGTTTTCCTTCTATGTATGGCTTGAGCATGTAGTTCTCAACTGGAATCCTATCTAATCCTCTTTCTCTAGAAGGCTACCTAGGCTCCCAAAGATAAGCCTCCTTCTTTCTCAATGTCCTGTTAGGGTCCCAGCAGCTATTGCCACCTGGTTTGCACACTGACTATGCCTCAAACACTGGCAGAAGGCAGACTGATGTGCAGATTCATTCTGGCACCACAGCCCAGATGTTGTAGGTAGGGATACAGGAGCATCTCCCCTCCCAGGCTGAGGCACTGAGGCTTCAGGAGACAGGAGCTAAGAGCCAGAAGTGACATCCTGACCCAGGAAAAGGGAACAAGGAACAGATACATGCATGTGTGTGTATACACACATGCATATGCACACATGTACACACACACACCCTGAGGTTAACAGACTAACACAGACATGATTACAACCAGAAGCTGGGACTCCACACACTAAATGCAGGACTTCAGGGGGCAAAGAGGGAAGGTTCTGGGGCTCAAGAGGCAAGGGTGAGAAATCTTTCCAAATGGGAGTGGAGTCAACTACCCTGCCTCGCCTCAGACACCTGCCTCCAGGGCCATGGCAAGAGTCCAGTCCATTAAGTGCAGCGTGCAATACTAGTGCTTGGAGTGTCCTGTCCTCATCACCGAAGCATGTGGACAGGATAGCAGTCACCTGGCAGGAGGCCTTGCCCTCTGGCAGGTTAGTTGTAACGGCCTTTAATCATGGTGTTCAACAAAGGCCCCACCTGTAAAGAGATATGAGAAGCCAGTCAGAACCTCCTACCTCCTGATCCTAGCACAGGACTGGGTATGTCTGGAGACATACAATAACCAGTTAAGAGCAGGGACAAATGATTGTCACATCTTGTAAGTTTTCTAATCGACTTTCCTAAATGTCCAGCTTAGTATTCTAGAGCGAAGACTCTCTGGAGGTCTAGTTTATTTAGAGCGATGACTCTCTGGAGGTCTAGGTTATTTTTCCTTCCCTTTTATAATACCCCGTGTATCTCCAAGCAGACAGAAAATGGTCTGAGGAGCTAATAACCCCAAACACCTGAAAGTATGTCTGCAGGTTTCTCCAATGCGCTGAAGAATCTTAAATGCTTCTCCATCCTCAACCAAGGCCATCTGCAGTTAGTACTGTACTCTCAACCCCACAGGCACCTCTAATGTCGAAGCTAACCATAGGAAGGAGGTAAGGCGAGTCTCCCTCTTTTATCCAGTGAACAGTAATGTACCTGGGTGAGAAGCAGGACTCAACACCACCTAGAGCAGCCCTGTCCCAGCTGGGAGAGCACAAGGAGATGCCTTATTACACACTTCCCTTTCCATAAGAATCCGCTCAGGGGTCCCCAGATGGCACATACGCCCTAAGGCAGACATTACTACTAGCATGGAACAGATTATAATGGATCCGCCAGTCAAGCCCTGCTCTCATTTCCTAAATATACAAATCAACTCTATGGAGAAGACAGCAGCTGCTGAAACACAAGAGCTACAGAGAATGTCAGCCCTTACCTCTTGTGGGTTTCCCAAGGCCTCTCCAAGCATTTTCTCAATGTTTCTCATGATGGCTACCTTCTGATGAGCTTTGAGAGGATATTCAATTCTCTTAGGGGTGGGAGCCCCCTACAAAGGAAGCAAGAGCTCAGGAACTACCTTTAACCAGGCTTGCAGCATTACCTCTCTAGCCCCAGCCTCCCTTCTAAAAAAAAAAAAAAAAACAGTTCAATTTTATTCTTTTCCATCTCCCTGCAAATCACTTCCAGGGATAATCAACAATCCCAGCCCAGCCCAAACCACTTACAATCCTGTAGCTACTTCACCCCCGATCCACTTCCATATGGACACACACACCTCTGTATGTGTGTGTATATACCAACAACAACAACAACAATAAACACTAATATTCACCTTATACCAGAAGTTCACAGTGATGGTAATTCCCCCATTTAGTAATGACTCTATGTGGTGCCACCTATTAAAAAGAAAAAGGAAAAAAAAGGGGGGGGGAAGAGGTCCTGTTTACTTTCTAGAGACAAGGATGAAAACCTTGTATAGTTCAGTTAAAGAAGAGTGAAGACGGGTGCTTTATGCTCATCCTGTGAAATACACAGTAGGCTGGGGGGTGCTGTATTCAGTCTCCAAATAACGAACAGGTGGTATAGAGAACACGGATCTCTTTGGATTTGAGAGTTGACTTCCTTTCTTGAGAGAGAGCTGTCCTCTGTGCTCAGTGTGCTCAGTCTGGACATGCTAATCTTCCTGCAGGTAGGTAATCCTGCCACAACTGAGAAGGGACGCAAATAAAGCTTTCTGGAAACGGGAAATGAGGCATTAAGAGGCCCCCAGCCCTAGCCTCCTCACCAGTACATCGGGATGTAAAGAACATCACCAGGGCCAACCACTGTTTCATAACCAACCACGTTCCGGAAATTGGGGAAACTCTCGTAGTCAGGATTGTCAAAGTCCACCTAAGGGTCAAAAAAAAAAAAAAAAAAAAAAAGGTCAAAGGTCAATCAAGTGATTGCTATGACAACTTAAAAAAGAAAAGACTTTAAAAAATTTTTCAGTTTGTACACAGGGGACACAATGGACATTAGCTGGCCTCTCAGAGAACAACCTAAGGAAGTCCATGCTCATATGTCACACTATAGACTTCAGTGCCCCTGAGCTCTGAAGAACTCCTCAAAAGCCATTACCCAAACCTTTCCCCCAAAGTCTAACCAGACAACTGCTACATGAATTAGCAAGGCATCTTTCTCCTCAAGAGGATGTCAGGAGCTGAAGAAATGGTTCAGCAGTTAAGAAGAGTACATGCTGCTTTTGCAGAGAAGCCAGGTTTGGTTCCCACACCTACATGGTGGCCTTATAACATCTGTAACTCCAGTTCCAGGGGATACTACGTCCTCTTTTGACATCCATAGGCACCAGGCGTACACATGGTGCAAATACTTATGTGCAGGCAAAACACTCACACCCAGAAAATATTTATTTACCTATCTCCCTATCAAAAAGAAGCATTCACAATAAAAGAGAATGGTTGTTAAAGTGGGTGGAGGCATTTGTAACTGATGAAACCGAGGCAAAAAAACAAACAAAAAAGCCAAAACCAAAACCAAATTAAGGAATCTAAGTCTCCCAACATTAATGATGGAATTTGTTCCCAACAATTAGCTCTGTTTATACTTACAAATATCTGGGATCATCACAGGAGCCTAGAACATGTAGGCTATACTATGAAATTATTCTCTGGGCTTGTTTGTAGAACAAGACCAGTGGTAAAGCAGACCTGAAACACCCCCAAAAGGAAGGGCAAAGATATTCCAGCCTCTGATCTCAAAGGCATTCCTAGAACCTGGAGTTCCACACCCTCTTCAGACCACAGAAGCTCACCTGGCTCTGCCTGTCACAGGGGTGATGCACGGGGTATGGATAGAGGCACTCGAACTGATCCGGAGGAAATAAGATGCATCTCTTATGGCCTTTTATCTGGGCAAAAAAGTTCTGTTGCTCATCATAGTGAGCAGGTGTCACATTTCCTGCAAAAAAACCAAAACAGACATTTTCTTAGCTGAGGTGGTGGCTCCCACTGCACAGGTGAAAGGCAGATACAGCCTAGTGCAGCTAGCTGTCGTCCCAGTAAGTGGTCACTCAGTCAAGTGTTCCAGTTTATGAGTAGTAAACTCAAGCAACCATCACTGGGCAAGGAAACGATGCTCAATGGTGGCTGATGCCCTTACTGGCAGCAAGAGTTCACAAAATACGTCTGACAGGCAACAAGCTTACGTTCTTCCTGACTATGGCAAAAATCCAAGGGCAGCAGAGCAATCAGAGACGACTGCGGGACTGGAACTGATGGGGCGCACTCTCCTCTGAGGAGTTCTTCTGGAGCCAGAGACTCGAAACTGCGGTTCTCACCTCACACCAGTGAGATACAGCACTGCTCAGAGTAACACTGGGCTGCTAATTCTCAGGGAGGGAAAGGTTACTAAATTACTGAAGAGGGCGGCAGAATTTAAGATATTGCTTAGAATGTCACTTCAGCCAGCTCTTATAATGCAGGGCTGTGATTCCAACAACTTAAAGAGTCTGAAGCAGGAGGATCATAATTTCAAAGCCAGCACAGACAACCTAGCAAGACCCTGATTTAGCATGAAAATGTTTTTAAACCAGCTGGGATAACTTAATGGTACAGCACTTGCCAGCATGCACAAGGATCTATGACAATCCCCAGTATCACAAGCTTAAATGTATAGATACACATACATATACTGCTACCTTGAATTAGTTCTGCCCTAATGCACCCTCCATCTTCTCCTGTGTAACTAAGGTCACAGCTGAACCTTCTGTACAATCTGAGCCTAGAGAACGTGGTGGTGCCAGCTGAAATCCTAGCACTAGGAAGGCTGGGCAGAGGCACTGTGTGAGTGTGAGGCTACCCTGAGATACACAGTATGTTTATAGCCAACCAGGGATACATAGTGAAATCCTGTCACAAACTACACATCTAGTGTGCCAAAATGGCTGCCTTCCTACTATGGACAATCCAAATGCATCCTCAAGTAGCCCTCAAATCTCTACCAGAGGCACCTCCTTCCCAGAACCTGGCCACAGCAGAGGCAAGCTAGGGGTTAACCCAGAGCCAAGGAAAGTGGAACTGTATTTTTTTCTAAAATGCCAAAGTTGGCTTTAAAGGGGCAGGTGAGTGTCAAGTCATAAGCTGCAATGTGAGAAACCTCTTTAATAGTGCTATCAAAAGTCCAAATCTGAGGAAATGCCAGTCAGATGAGAAGAGACTTAGGGTTCAGTCAGGTCAATGGCATTATTCTGTTTCTGTTCAAGTTCACGCAGCAATCGGTACACAGCTGTTGATGGTCTAGCGCTGAGCTGGTGCTGGACACTGAAAGATAATAACCCCGCCCAGCAAGTGGTCCTTCTCCCAAGCAGTGCTTAAACACATCTTTCCACCCAAAACAAAAACCAAAGGGCTAGAGGTGGCTCAGTAGTTTGGAGCACTTGTTGCTTTTGCAAAGGAGCACTGTTCGATTCCTAGCATCCACATGATGGCCTACAACCACCCTAACTCCAGTTTGAGGGGATCCACTGCCCTCTTATATCCACCTGGCACCATACAGAAGGTGCGTATACATACATATTTACATATACATATACATACATGTACACAAACCATTCACACACATGATTGAAAATTTAAAAACCATTTTAAAAAACCTAAACACATTTACATATTTACTTGTGTACATATAAAAATTCCCAGCAAGAAACACAAATGAGTATGCCATGAAGCGTCTCTAGAGAAAAAAACCTAGAAGCTGAGTGTAAGGGGAGAAGACTGATGGCTAACACCAATTTATATCCTTTCAATTTTGAACTCCATAAATATGTATTCAAGAGATAAGATTTCACCATAATAGAAAAATTGCTTCTGCCAGGAATGTTGGCACATGCCTTTTTTTATCCCAGCACTCAGGTGGATCTCTGTGAATTCAAGGCCTCCCTGGTCTATATACTGAGTTTCAGGCCAGCCAGAGCTACACAGTGAGACCGTTTTTTAAACTGTTTCCATCTGTACAGGATGCATCCCCTTAACATCCTGCAGTGCAGTGGAACACGGCAGCATTTCACAGGCCTCCCTATCTCAGCATCTGCACTCAAGGCACAACTGAGAAAGGAAAAGAACTTCTTCAAGACTGCATGGCATTATCCAAACGACTTAAACATCCATTATCTCATCCAACTGTGGTAGCTATTTATAAAATGTTATCTTGTCCTTCTGCAGATGAAGACACCAGTTCACAGGCAAGGGGCTAATAAGTAGCAGAGACAGGATTAGAAATCAAGTTTGAAGGCTGGAGAGATGGCTCAGCGGTTAAGAGCACTGATTGTTCTTCCAGAGGTCCCGAGTTCAATTCCCAGCAACCAGGTGGTGGCTCACAACCATCTGTAATGGGATCTGGTGCTCTCTTGTGGTGTGTCTGAAGACAGCTACAGTGTACTCATATACACTAAATAAATAAATCTTAAAAAAATATTTGTCTGGGTGTAATGTCACATACCTGGAAAGAAAGAAAGAGAGAGAGAGAAAGAGAAGGAGGAGGAGGAGGGAGGGAGGGGAGGAGGGAGGGAGAGAGAAAGAGAAAGGAAGAAAGAAAGAAACAAACACCAGGTTTGCAGGATGCAAAGCCATGGTTTTAGAAGCATTTCTTACCTTCCATGCCGATGAGCAACAGGTTAGAGGTCAGCTGCCCCCAGCCACGTTTTCCCTGTTGTTTATTAATCCAGTTCCAGTTAAAACCCAAGAAGTCCATGACAATCTTTCTACCCACGGTGTCATTGAGTGTTTGCTGCAGATACAACCTACACTCCCCAAGAAAAAAGCCCCATCAGTTTAAGTGATTGGTCCTTGGTAGCACCTCTATACACCTGGAAACTCAAGGCTGTTACTAGCATCTCCAACAGAGCAGTTGTAGTCATGCAAGTAGTTGAACAGTAGTCACAGAGCTGAGTTCTTTCTCCTTGTCTGAGCTCTGCTCATACAACAAGCTCTTCAAAGATATGATTTTTAACCCTCTGATCATGGCACAGACTACCTAAGAATTCAAGGTTTCACATAAAAAGGTCCAAGCACTTGGAAACTTCACACAAGTTAGTTCCCTGGAAGCCTATCTACAAAGTCTGTGAGGATCTGACACACCTCCTCTGCCCTTGATGGTCACCGTGGCTAATTCTAACGCTGTTCACCAGCTGCCCTTCTTTGTGGGAGAACTTGGTTTGACTGATAAAATGTCACAGAAGGACTTGTGTTGCTTCCAAGGATGGCCTTAGGAAGTAACCCTCACTGCTCTGCTCTTCCCTTTGCTATATCCAACTGCAACTACTGGGATAACTTGTGTCTGGGAATCAACAAGATGATACGACCCAGGACAAACATGAGTGAAAATAAGGGGCTTCACTACCTAAGATTCTAACAGTTATGGTAACATGAATTAGAAATCTCAGTAACTTGGAAAACTAGCTACAAGGAGCCTCCTAGGCACTCTCACAATAAGAGAGGCTGGCCCTGAATTCCTGATTCTTTTGTTTCTACCTTTTGAGCACCTCAATTACACACATGCACCACCCTGCCTGGTATAACACATCTATTAATAATAATAGTAATAAAGGTAAGCCACAAACCATATTCTTATTTACTGAGTTATAAAATCTCAGTCTCAGTATTCATGCGGAGGTCATAAGACAACCTGTGAGAGAGCTGGTTCTCCTCTTCCACCATGGTGGTCTTGGGGATTAACTCAAGCTGTCAGACTTGGCACTTAGCACGTTTACCCACTGAACCATCTCATTGGCCCAGACATTTAAAATCTATTCACTTAAGTTACATTCTGATGACAGAAAGAGAATCAAGATAGGAGACTACTACAGAGTACTCCAGATACTCCCACTAAATGTGGGACAGTCATTCACTATTAAGTACTCAGTGAAAGTAATTCTCCAGGGACAATTTTACAATGTGGGACTGACCGCTGTCTGGAACCTATATAACTGGGCTTTCCTCAGAAGTGGAACTAAAAACAAAGATGAAAAAGGGATCATTCTTGCAAGTGATTTTTGACCACTGGAACAAAACAGTGTATCAAGCAATGTGTTCCGATCAACCGAAAGCTAGAGAGTATCCTGATATCCCTTAACCCAAATCATAACAAACCACTGAACTTTTCCGGATGAACTGTCCCAGCCAGGACAGTATTTGAGAATCAAGACTGCAAACTGTCAATTTCAGGGCTAAATCCAACAATTATTGTCTTACTCTGTGTGTGTGTGTGTGGGGGGGGGTGTTAAATGGCAAAAGGGGATGCAGCGGTAGCTCATCAGGTAAGAGCTCCAGTAGGAGACTGTGGTTCAGTTCTCAAGACCCACAGAGCAGTTAACAACTGCCTGTAACTCCTTTGCAGACGATGGAATGCCTTCTGCCCTCTACGGGCACTAAATGCACATAGTGTGCAAGACATACAGGCAAACATCCATGCTTGCCTTTAATCCCAGCACTCAGGGCAGAGGCAGAAGGATCTTAAGAGTGTCTGAGGCCAGCCTGGTCTATGTTGCAAGTTCCAGGTCAGTCAGAGATCCAGAGCGTCCCCGCCCCCGCCCCCCAAACAAACCCAAAACAGTAACAACAAAAACAAACACCTGCACACATAAAACACAATTTCCCCCCAAGAAGTCAAAAAAAATTTTAAGAATCTTCATTTTGAGCTTGAATTTTTAGAACCCTGGGACAGTCCTCCCAAGCAGAATCAATGACTTCTCACTTTGAACAGGATGAATGCGTTCAGCCTTATTATACGTCCCACCTAGGCATGGACATGCCTTTCTCTCAACCGACTGACCCTGCAAGGCAACCGGGAAATTCGGTTCACAGTTCAAGGCTAACCCTATTCTTATCCATAAAGCTAGACAGAACCATCAAGAACTCAAAGCCCTTCCAGAAGAGTGGAACAGAATACTCACTCGTGGAACCCAGAAGCTGGAGATGCCAGTCTCTTCTTACCCAATTCCACCACACCTTCAAACAAAAATGGATGCCCTAGTTCCACTGACCGGGCAACTTACCGCTCTTCTCCCCCGCGCTGCTGTATAGCTTGTAGTTTCTCAACGAACTCATGAAATTTAATTTCCTCCCTGTTGGACCTTGGCTTAAAGTTCTGGAAATTGGCCATCTTCTTCTCATCATAGTATAAGAACTTATGGGTGCTGGCACTGTACACAGAGAAATCTCCGTTGCCAATATTCTCCTGCAGGTATTCGAGGTCCCATTTCAGAGCAGGATACACAAGGTTTGTGTCGGTCAGCACCACTGGCTCCTAAGCAAAAACATCAAAAAAAAAAAAAAAAAATCAAGTAATTCCAAGGAGCTAATAAGTTCTTTTCGACGGTGTTTGTACTTGTCAAATTCACAACAAAACAATTTCTCTTGTCAAGCACTCCTGACGTACCATCTCTCTTTCCCGCCTCACAAGTCTCTGTCCACAATCCGGTCAGTTTCCCATCTCTCCCCTTAACTGGGTCCCTTCCTCCACCCCTTCAGCAGCAGCCCCGCCCCCCACCTCATTTTCGATGAGCTCTTCCGCCCGAGGGTCACTCTGGCTCAGACGTGGGATGGGCCTGGTCGGAAAGCTGTAACTTCGTAACTGAGACTCATCCCAGGCGGGACCCGGAGCTTCAGCTTCTTCCCGGGCCTCTCCAGAGCCAGAGGCCACAACCTCGGGGGCCGTCGCCGCCATCTCTACTCTAGGGACGGCCCCACCGGAAGTGTAAGCTCCGCCCTTTCCGGAAGCAACCACAACGAACACCATAGAGATGAACTGCAAGAGAAACCGGTCCAGACCCTTTAGGTAGGTGGGAGTAGAGAGTGGGAGCCGAGGTTGAAGGAGCGCTACCTTACGGTGACCTGCAGCACTACAGCCTAGGCTCCATGCTGGCCGACCAGCTTAGTTCCTTAGCAAAGGGACAAACAAGCACACAAAATCCTGCGGCCTCAGTATGTTCGAGCCTACAAAGGCAAAGACAGAGGGAAGTATAAGTTAAGCTTTACACTTTACTCTCATGGGTGTGGAGAGAAGGCAATCACTTAAGGAATCACTAGAAAAATCAATTAGCACATAGATCTTGGGTAAAGCTGTCCCGAAGGCTTAGACAGATGATAAATGGTAAACCAAATTCATCCGGAATCTAGGGAAGATCAAGAGATTATAGTTCTTACTACCCCAGAGGCAGAAGCAGGAAGACCACTTGAATTCAAGAGTTCGGAGCTAGTCTGGATAACACACACACACACACACACACACACACACACACACAATGTAAAATAAAATCCAGAAAAAAAGAATCCTTTTTGTTTAGTATTATTTGATTTTTCTGCATACATCACTATTTCTCCTACTTAAATCTAATCTTGCAATGAGATCAATGTTATTCAACCACAGATATTCACATTTTCCAACAATATATACTGGCTAAATATAAGAGACGGTATTAATTGCTTTGTTTGCTTACTGGACCATTCTAATGGATACCTACAGGAGGCCAAGATCGTCATCCCATGGTGTATATGTCCTTGAACTGACAGAGTACTGGCTGCTTCAGCCTCCTGAGTGCTGGTTGGGATTAAAGGCGTGAGCCACCACTGCCCAGATTTAGAGGAGAATCTTTTTAACAGGCTTTAGCACAACAATACTTTCCATGATAAAAGCAGAATGCCAAGGGACATCATGGAGACAGTGAAAAGACAGGAATGGTGCTCTATCCCGGTTGGTAGAGTGCTTGCTTGCATGCACAAAATCCTGGGTTTGTTGCCAAGCACCATACAAACTAGCCATGGTAGTGCTTGTCTAAAACCCCAGTGCTTGGGAGGTAGACATAGGAAGAAGGAGGTTCAAGATCAACCTCAGCTATATAGCCAGTCCAAGGGCAGCAGGCTCTACAGGAGACTCTGTCTCAAGGAGAGGAAGGAAGAAAGGGAGGGAGGGAGAAAGGAAGGAAGGAAGGAAGGAGAGAGTGCTGCTTAGGAGAAATTTTTACAGACCATGTATCTAATAAGGAAACTGCATCTAGAGTTCCATAAAGAACTCTTAGAACTCAACAATAAAAAATAAAGGTCCGTTAAAAAAATGAACAAAAGACTTGAACAATTACTTCAGAGAAGATCTATCCTGGCCAAAATGCACATGAAAGGATGCTTAGGGGAGAAGAGGACGATTTGTTACAGAAGAAACTGTCTCAAGTGTCATAAGAATGTCTGTACTCAGGAAATAAAAGAATCATTTGTGCAAAGCCAGCTTGTTTAACACATGAAGGAATTCCCAGTTTTGGAGGAGAGCAGAAAGGGTTCCCGGTCAGGGGTGGTGGTGGCTCAGGCCAATGCTCTCAAACACTTTAGAAGTTTAGGCAGGAGCAGAGTGAGTTTGAGGCCACCCTAGGCACATAGTGAGTGCTGAGATCTTTTCTCACAGAAATAATCACAGGGGAAAAAGCACAAGGGCTCTTAAGTCCTTTCTCATACAGTCTACTCATTCACATCAGCGTCTGTTCACGTTGCTGGTCTCAGGAATCCTTCCTTCCCTCCTGTATTAGTTACTGAAGGCTGGGACAAAACAAAACAAAACCTGACAAGCTCACAGTTCTCAGGGCCAGGCCGCCATGGCGGGAAGTTATGGTGGCCAAAACTTGAAAGAGTTGGTCACAATGCACCCCCTGTCAAGAAGCACAGAATGATAAAAGTTGTCCCTTGGTTCCCTTTCTCCTTTTTATTCAGTCAGCAACCCAGCCCGTGGGACAGTGCTGCCTACATTTAGAATATGCCCCACCTCAATTAACTTAATCTGGAAAATCCCCCACAGATTCCTGGAAGTTTGTTTACAGTTGGTTCTAAATGCCATCAAATTGAAGATTAACCTATCCCTACCCCTGTCCATTTTTATCTTTAGGTTTTTTTTTTTTTTTTAATTCTCTTTGCTACAGTAGTCATCAAAGCTAAGCAAATGAAAATGAGATACTGTTATAGTTTACTTGTGTTTCTCTAGAAAGATATGTATAGGAAATTTAGCCCCCAATGTAAGTACTAAGAGGTGAAGCCTAATGGGAGGAGTTCAAATCACAGGGTGCCACTTTCGAGAATGAATGATCCTGATTATAAAAGGGCTTGAGACTGGGAGTCGGACTGATGCTTTTGCATGTGATCTCTTGTCCCTCACCTCCTGCCACCAAATGGCATTCCAGGAGACCATTACCAGGCATAGACTACTCAATTTTGAAGCTCTTGGCGTCCGGGAATGTAAAAGAGAATATCTCCATCCTTTTCGAAAGTTCCTGGTCTCCAATCACAGCAAGAAAGATCCAGCCTCATCCTCGGGACTAGTTAGGACAGAAAAGTCAGGAGTGCGTGTTGATGAGGGCAGAAAGCCAAAGAGCTGACTTTTCAGCTGGCAGGAGGAATAAAAAATGGCATGGCTGCTTTGAAAAGCAATCTGGGAGGTTTTCAGAAAGTGAATCCTACAAGGTATCCCAGGTGTGCAGATCCTTTCTAAGGACATAGCAGAGAGAATTAAAACCATATGTCCCAGCTGATATCATGTGTGTCCCTGTCATTCCAGCACTTGATAGGCCAAAGCAGGAGGGACTTGAATTTGAGGCCATTCTGAGCTGAGTGAAACCCTGCCTCAAGGAGCCAGCAAACAAGACCAAACAGCAAAACAAACTCATAAAAGAAAGGCCACATATTGTACAAAGATTCCATTTTTATAAATATGCCGATTAAGCAACAACATAGAAACAGAAAGTAGGTTAGTGTTTGCCAATGTGTGGAAGTAAAGGAATTATGCTAATTGGTATGAGATTTCACTGGGGCAGTGATGAAAGGCTTTAGAGCTAGTTAGAAGTAATGGTCACACACCTTTGTAATGTACATTAAAAAAATCATTATATACTTTTTCCCCTAGACAGTCTTACATAGCCCAGATACGCCTTAAACTCAGTATGTAGCTCAGGGTGGCCTTAACTCCTGATTTTTTTTTAACACCATGACAACAAAAAAAAAAAAAAAAAAAAAATACATAGTGGATAGTGGGACTGAAGAGATGTCTCAGAGGTTAAGAGGCTGTTCTTCCAGAGGACCAAGGAGCCAAGACCAGTGTTCAATTCCCAGCACCTGAATGAAGGCCAACGATTCACTGAAACTGTGGATTCTTTAAAACTCCAGTTCCAGGGGGATCTGATGCCCTTTGACCTCCTTTAGTACCATACACACTTGGAGTGCAAACACACAGGTGGGCAAAACACTCATGCGTATTACTTTCTTTAAAAAAAAACTATACTTTATATAAATGATATAAAACCAAATAAATAACAGACCAATTTTGTTTCTTGAGCCACTTGAGATTAGGGCTTGCTATTAGTTAAATGCAGATGTTGTCAAATTAATTCTGGTGATGTCTAACAATCCTACAAGAGGACAAACTGCACTGCGGTAACCCTCCCCAAATCTATATGTTGAATACTACATGTCTGTGTTTGTTGCTCTGGTGTACATTTGAGGACTGATTCTATTACAATGACTGTGTCTAAAGAGTTGATGGAAATTTGTGCACACTCGTAATGTGTAATATAACCAAACCCTACTTGTGTAAATAAAATGAAAACTTAATAGTATGAAAACATGTCTCCCAGTCTGTGTTAAGAGTTTGCTAATTATGGTTTTTGTTTGAAATCTGTTTTTCCTGACAAATGGGAGGTTTGGGGTTGTGTCAGGAGGGCCACCTCCAGTAATAGGCTTGGTTTTGTATTCGTTGGGTTGAGGTGACTGAGACGTTTAGATGAACTGATACTAAGGAGCCAACTTTGAGTATCTAAGGAAAGAGGTGAACTTATCTGGAGAAAGGATCAAACAAAACCAAAAGCTAAATGTGAAAAATGACTGCGTGTGAGGACGGAAGGCTGATTTGACTTTGCTCCCGTCTGAGATATTCAACGGAAGCAGCCCTGAAAGGCGAAAAGGAATGCCATAACTTGAAATATCAAATGAGTGGTAGCTTTGTTTTCTGTCCTTCTTGCTGTCTGTCCTGGCACCCATCAGCCGCTCACTGCCCAGGCTCTACAGCGTATTTTAAGCACGCCAGCTTGACGCCCGGACTTAGGCGCTGGTTTCAAAGATCGCGTTTGGCCCAGCTCAGCCACCGTGACCCGCCTTTGCGCATGTGCAGGGTGAGCGTCGGCGAAGGTGAAGATGGCGGCGGCCCGGGCTGCGGCCCTGGGAGTCCGGTGGCTGCAAAGGCCAGCCCGCAGTGTGGCTGTGCCACTGGAGGCACGGAGAGGTCTGCACCGTGTGGGAAGCGGGTGCCTGAAGTTTGCTGCTTCGGGAGGGAGGCATTCTTGGAACGGTGGCGGCGGTGTCACGGCAGGGGTTGAGGGGAGGGACAGGTGAATTAGTGTGTCCCAAAGAAGGGATACAGGGTTGCCGTGGTCCGGAAAGGTGCGGAACTCCGACCTCTGCACTCACTGCGGCTTAGTCCTTTCTGGGTGGGTGGCTAAAGAACTGTATCCATCTGACCTGTATCCCTCTGCGTCCAGCCTTCCACATGACCAAGGACATGATGCCGGGGTCATATCCTAGGACCCCAGAAGAACGGGCCGCGGCCGCCAAGAAGTATAACATGCGTGTGGAAGACTACGAGCCGTACCCAGATGATGGCATGGGGTGAGGTAGAGGTCTATCGCATCCGGGGCAGTGGTGGGTGAAGATTGGATGGTGCGACTCTTGACATTTTCTCCCCGATCCTTTTAGTGGCCCCTCAGAGTCATTAGTGTGGGTGTTTTTCTTGGTTGGGAGAAGTGGGGGTGGGCGGGAGAGCAGCTGCAGCCTAGAGGACTTCAATTTTTTTTCCTTGGCTCGGGCTGTTTCCTGAAATGAGGAAGCCGAGGTTTTAATAGCTCCCTCGAGGACTCCAGAATAGCGAAATTTTTCCTTGGCTCCATCCAAAACACTGGGTTTCATTTGGATTGAGCATCTGCTGGGCTCAGGTGCTGTCATCTAGGCACGTGACCAGGCCGGAGCTGGACTCCTGTTATGAGAACCATGTCCTGGATAGGGTACTCTGAATTTTGGGGGTTTTTTTTGGGGGGGAGGTGACATTAGGGATATGAAAATGCCAGTGACGGTTAAGCAAATTACATGATAACCTTCGTTTTCCAGTTGGTGTTAGTCTCTTCTGGCCCCCTCTATTCATGTAACATAGTTAATTTCTTTTTTTCCAGTCATTTTCTTTGACAGGTGTCCCATTATCATTTCCGATTTTTACTTTGTTGTGAACTGGAACAGTCTGGGTAGTAGTCTGTATAAGGTGAACTTGGATTCTTAGGGGGAGAACCCAGTTAAGCAAAACCTCGAATGAGGTGTTTGAAGCATGAGGGAATATATCAACTTGTATTAAGAAACCTAGTAGCTATAGAGAAGAAAAGCCTTTTGTAATGTGCACCCATTTTGTTTTATCCAACAAATGTGGATGGCTTTTTATTTAGATTTTGTCTGGTGAAAGAGTGGAGTAATTGATTGATTGCTAAATTCCCTTTTAGTTCTAATTATAGAGTTGTGTGACTTTTCTTTGCAAATGAAGATAAGGTGTTGTCTCAGGATTTGACATAACCTCTAACTATATTTTGGACTTTTTTGGTTCTGTACTTAGTATGAAGATATCTTGATTTTGGAGTGAGTTCTTCTATCCTAGGTGATGTAGTTATATATGTCAATTTGTTTCTGATCTTTGGGATGAGGGCTTTGAATGGTCAGGGACTACTACAGCCCTTTCCAGAAGTTCTTGCTGTCTCTCTCAGGTATGGTGACTACCCAATGCTCCCTAACCGCTCACAGCACGAGAGGGATCCGTGGTATGACTGGGACCACCCAGACCTCAGGTTGAACTGGGGTGAACCGGTGAGAAAACAATTATCTGTTTCACTTCCTCTCAGTTTCCATGTGTTTTCCTGGAACTCTTGCCTTAGCGCAAATGGTACCTTCTTTGGCTAAGCTTTTCTGCTCAAGGAAGCAAGGTCTGGTGATCGGAGACCTGAAGTTCGGCGTGTGGCACCTGGGATGGACTTAGAGGAATACCCAAAGTCTGTGTACTGTGAACACTGTGCAAGCACCGAAGGTGCTTAAGCAACCTTCGGTGGACCCAGCGTTTATTTTTAAGGCCGGTCCTGTGTGTCTTGGACCTGGCTCTCAGAGTATTGCCCTAAGAAGGGTAATGCTTCTTTGAAGCCGTGTATCAGGCTCTGGACATTCTAGATTGCCTGCTGTTTTAGTTAGGATTTCTATTGCTCTGATGAAACACCATGACCAAAAAGCAAGTTGGGAAGGAAATTATTTATTTGGCTTATACTTCCAGATCATCATTTAGAGAAGTCAGGACAGGAACTCAAATAGGGCAGGAAGCTGGAAGCAAGAGCTGATGCAGAGGCCATGGAAGGATGCTGCTTACTGGCTTGTTCCCTGTAGTTTGCTCAGCCTGCTTTCTTGTAAAACCCAGGACTACCAGCTCAGGGATGGCACCACCCACAATGGCTCTCCCACCCTTCATCACTAATTGAAAAAACGCCTTACAGCTGAATATTTCTTTTTTTAAAGATTTATTTATGTCATGTATGTGAGCACACTGTCACTGTCTTCAGACACACCAGAAGAGGGCATCAGATCCCATTACAGATGGTTGTGAGCCACCATATGGTTGCTGAGAATTGAACTCACGACCTCTGGAAGAGCAGTCAGTGCTCTAAACCTCTGTGCCATCTCTTTAGCCCCACAGCTGGATCTTATAGAGACATGTTTTTCACCTGAGGTTTCCTTCTTTCAGATAACTCTAGGTTGTGTCAGGTTGACAGAAGACTAGCCAGAACACCTGATTTTGCAAGAACAGTTTGTGACAGTTATGTGTCTTTCTGCCACAGATACACTGGGACCTAGACATGTACATTAGGAATCGTGTGGACACATCTCCTACACCTGTTTCCTGGGATGTCATGTGTAAACATCTCTTTGGCTTCGTGGCTTTTATGGTTTTTATGTTCTGGGTAGGGGACATGTTCCCTTCCTACCAGCCTGTGGTGAGTATCTTATGTGCTCTTCAAAGCACATTTGCCTCCTTGCCTGAGGGAGTGAAGTCGCAGTGGTAGGAAACTAGCCAGTGCCAAGTTTGGCTTCCTAGAGTTTTAGAAAAGAGGAAGATGAAGGGCCTTACCCACCTGCCTAACAGGCCACAGAGCACACTGCTCTGCCCTCCTGCATGGACCACATTAACTGAGGAGATAGACTTGAGCACTAACTAGTGGGTGAGAATGTGGAAGCTAGTCTTCAGAGTGTCCATTTGAGGACAGTGTATTTACACATAATATAAGTACCACTTACATTTTAGTGACTGGCCACTCAAGTCAAAGACTATAGAGCTGAGCCCTTATCTTGTACTGAACACATAAAGGGCACTTTCTGCAGGGTGCTGCAAAGAGTTGTCCATGATAGGCAAAGACAGTTCTGATTAGAGTATTCGAAGGAGCTTAAAGGAGGCATTGGGACCCTTTAGACAGACATGATGAGCATCGTGGGAACGTGTGCGAGCCTGGCACAGCTTGTGTGTGTCCACTACAGTGAGTGTGCAGAGTGGGGTGAACTACACTGAGGGACAGGAGAACAGTAGGAGGGGACGGTTGGTGAGTTAGGTGATATATAAAAATAGGGCCAATGAGATGGCTCAGTAGGGAGGCACTTTCCACCAAACCTATTGATTGGAGTTCAATCCCTGGGACCCCCATGGTGAAAGGGAGAGGGCTGACTCCTGTGAGCTGCCCTCTGACTTCCACATGAGTGTCATGGCAGCAGTGTGCCCACACACCTAGATATTAAATAAGTAAATGTGATAAAAATATCCAAAAATTTAAATCATCCATTAAAATAATAGTTCCTAGATAATCAGTTGGATGGTTTTCCTAGAGAACTCCCATTCATTCATTCATATTCCTCAGGCCTGATTCTTGGAAGTCTTAATTCCATGGTTCTACAATAGGGTTCTAGAATCAATATTCTCAACAGTTTCTAGGTAATTAAGAAATGTATTTAGAATTGAAGATCTCTGGAATATGAGGTGAGCTGCTTAGCTTCGTTGAGCAGCTTTGACTGCCTAGCTAGAATTTGAACTCAATGACAGAGTGTTGTATTAATCAAACAAATATTTATATAACCTCTGCCATGTACCAGATGCAGACTGTGCCAGGGGGTAGAGATGCAGGGATTTCTTGGGCTGCCTCTAGTACCGGGAGCAATATTTGTTTGTGACTAGAAGCCTGACATGATTCGAGGCAGGTTCTTAGGAAGATTAGTCTAGGAGTGTCTCCAGGGTGTTCTGAGAGGAGAAGAACTGAAGGCAGGGGCTGCAATATTTGCAGCCGGCTGCCCAGTGCTACCTCTGCAGAGATAACGTCTTGAAGGGAGCTGGTAGAGCGTGCTCACTGACATGAGCCTTGCTAAGCCCTAGGGACTCTTTGTTGGAGAGCATGCAGGGCTGTGGTGAGCACTGACTTCACTTCAGGAGAGCAAGTGTGGCTCTTCCATTTTTCAGTTCTGTAAGCACATCACCCTTTCTCCTCCCCCTGAGCTGTGTTCTCTGACAGCTGTTTGTTGGTAAAGCCAGCAGCCCCTAAAGCACGTCCCAGCCTCGTCTCCTGTTTTCCCCCACTACTGCTCCTGCACGCCTCATTTGCTAGGCCACTTTAGTGGTGGAGCCATTAGAGGCTGAGTGACTTAGAGGAGATTGAGTCTGTCTCGACCCCAAGAGAGAGCAGGATGGATGGATGCACCATCTCATTTAGAAAGCTCTGGCTTGGACCTCCCCGCCTCCACTGCTCACTTGCAGAGCAGACACCACTTCTTTCACAACTTAGGGTCTCTCTGCTGTGGGGTGAGCAGGGCAAGAGCATCCTTCTGCCAGTTTTGCTCTGTGTGATTGTTAACTCAAGTAGGGTGTAGTCAGGTATTGACTGGCTGACTGTTGTTCTTGCTGACCCTTTACTCTCTGTTTTTTGTGTTCTTCTTTAGGGTCCGAAGCAGTACCCTTACAATAATCTGTACCTGGAACGAGGCGGTGATCCTACCAAAGAACCTGAGCCGGTGGTTCACTATGAGATCTGAGGAGGCTTGATGGGCTTTTGTGCCCTCTAAACAGGACTCCCCCGTTCCTAGAGGTTTAACCTTAATGGAATCTCTAATAAAGCTCAGTGCTGTGCTATCTGTGTCTCCTTTCCCCAGGACTAGTCACTGCTGTGAGGAGCTGGGTTCTTGTCCTTCCCTCTCTGCTGCCTGCCCACATTCCTGTTTTCCTCCTCTGAAACTGAAGGATGGGAAGGATGGTTAGGAAATAAGATCTTAGGTCATCTCATTGGAGCTGGGAAAGTGGTTTCGAGCTGCAGTTGCACAGCAGATAGTAAAGGGTCAGTCCTTTTCCATTTATAGGGCCAAAGGAGGAAGATGTGTGCTCACTTCCCAATTTGAAACAAGTTTTGTTTTCTTTAAGAACCATTTTTGTGGAGCACAGCTATAATCCTAGCATGCAGGAAACTGAGGCAGGAGGATTGCAAGTTTGACGCCAACTTGGGTTCCATAGTAAGGCTATCTAGACAACCCAAAACTTTTAAGTAACAGGTTTAAAGACATGTGGTGTGTGCCTCTAATCCTAGCACTTAGGAGGCTGAGGCAGGAGGATCTCCATGAGTTCAGGACTAGTCTAGGCTATCTAGTGAGTTTGAGGCTAACCTGAACTGTATATAGTAAGATTGTTTCAAAACACAGACCACTTATTTAAACTCTTAAATAATTGGGCTTTAAAAAAAAGTAATGTATTTCAAGTGGTGGGGCAGCAGGAGACACCTGATTTGAAGCTGTGGAATCTCTTCATTCCTCCTCTCAAATCAACTTTTCTGAAGCAGCTCCCAGTAAGTTAACATTGTCTGTATTTGTGAATTAAGGGATGCATCCAAGCTCCTGTGACAGTCTTAAAAGAAAGCTATCATAACGCATCTCTAGTTTCTAAAGCGTATGTTGTCAACCACAGGTAAAAAGTATATATAGACATCATCAAAGAATTGCAAGGACATCGTGGCCACTTTGCCTAAAGAGTACATGTGTCACTGAGCTCTAGTCACCTTTGGAGGTGACACAGTCAAAAGTTCTCAGATTTACAGTGTTTGGCCAGATGGCTTTAATCCCAGCATTAGGAAGGAGAAGCAGGCAGATCTCTGAGCTCTAAACCAGCAAGTGTGGTGCTATCTCAAGAAGCTACCTACAGTGGTGACATATGGCTTAAGGGTACTGAATGCTCGCTTTCCCAGCACCCACATGATGGTTCACAACCATCTGTAACTCGGTCCTAAGGGTTCTGACACCATCTTCTGGCCTCCAGGGGCACTGCGTGTGGTGCTCAGACATTCAGGCAAACACTCATAAAATAAATTTTTAACAGGTTGTAGTGGTACATACTTCTAATTCTAGCACATGGTAGGTGGGGCAGAGGCAGGTGGGTCTCTGTCTACATAATGAGATTCAGGCTGACCAAGGTAGGAAGACCATGTCTCAAAAACAACAAAAAACCCCAAAAGGATTAAAAGATGTAATGATCAGATTAAAATTTATAAGGAAGCGGCAACAGTCGTCAGGGTGATCTTGGAATAGTCACAAAGTAGCCACATTTGTCATCTTAAGCCATGAGGCTCATTGAGTAGAAGTGACCGGTGCAACCACTAAAAAGTCTCAGGTGTGTGAGCTTCAAGGCAATCCAAGCAGATATTTGTTAACCTTCAAGGAAAGGTAAGACTCGGAAGAAAACATTGGTGTCTCATTCCTGGAAACTCAAGCAGATAAAAAAAAAAATGGTGTAAGTATCATTTTTGGATTTTGTAAAGTGTGTTGGAGATCCAGAGTATGATCTGAGTACAATTCCTGTGACCCTGTGCGTAAGCACATCTGCAGCCTCAAGTGAGTCAACATGAACTCTGTTGTCTTACTACAGTCTTACTACTCTGTAGCTTTGGATGAGATTAAAAGTATACCATTCTCTTAAGTTAACCTCATTTCATTTGGAAACCTGACCCATCAGAAAATGTTTCTCCTGTACCAGCACAAATAAACCCATCAGACTTAGTCACTGTTTTATTGCTACAAAGAAAGACCATGACCCTAACAACCCTAAAATAATAGTTAATTGGGGGGGTGCTTACAGTTTCAAAAGCTTGGTCCATTATCAGCATGGTGGGGAACATGGCGGCCAGGTAGCAGGCATGCTGATGGAGAAGAAGTTGAGAGCTACATTCTGACCTGGGGAGTGGGGAACAAACGGATGAGAGTCTAACTGGGCCTGCCATGGGCTTTTGAAACCTCAAAATCCACCCTCATTGACGTATATCCTCCAACAAGGACATGCCTCCTTACCTTTCAGAGTTCCACTCCCTGGTGACCAAGCATTCAAATCCACGAGTCTTTGGGAGCCATTCTTGTTCAGACCACCACATCATACAACTTGGACGTGGGCTCCATGAGTGGTTGTCTGGGTGGTTAAAGAGTGCACAATTTAAAAGTGGAACTAAAAATGTTACTTTTTGAAGAATTGGGTTTGTTGGGGGCTCCTGAGATGGCTCAGTTGGTAAAGATACAAGCTTACAACCCAAGTTCAGTCTTTAGGCCCTACACCTTTGGAGGAGACAATCCATTACTACGAGATGTCCTCTGACCTTGCATATGTGCTATTTATATAGTGTGTGGGTGTGCATCCATACATGCACACAGTGTCATTTCAAGAAGTTCTTTTTACAAAGATGTACTCTTTAATCATCCTATTTTAAAATATTTATGTAAATTTATATGGCTGTGTGCCACCAGAAAATTATTTTGGATACTCTGGGACTACAGTTAGGCAGTTGAAAGTGGGTTCTGGGAATTGAACTTAGGACTTGAGTACAGATTTCTTTTGTGATACTCCATTAGTATGGTTGGTGCTTCTGCTTTATTCCCTAAATTTGGAGATATTGGTCAAGGTTAGAGTGTGTGTGTGTGAGGGGAAGAGAGTGACAGAAAGAGACAACCTTGAACTTTTAATCCTCTTGTCTCCACCTTCTGAGTACTGGGATCACAAGGTCGCCACCCACCATGACCGGTTTCTTTGGTGCTGGGAAATAAAGCCAGGGTTTCAAGCGTTAGGACTAGCACTCTATCAGCCAATCCACACCTCCAGCTCCAGTTCAGTCAGCCATGACCTTGTTTACTCCCTACTCCACCCCCACCATCAGCTCACCTGTTTCTGTGATAGGACATTTAAAAATATATATATTTAGTTGTAGCAAGAATGGTCCTGGCACAGATGGTGCCACACATGGGTTTCTATCTGATTTCAGAACTGCCCATCAGATAATGGGCACCCAGATTCAGAGGTGACTCAGGTAGGGCTCACCATACGATTCGTGCATCAAGTGGAACTTTTAAATCAATTTGGGGATCTTCACCTGCCACAATTCCCTCAGTTGAAGAGCATCTGAGATATGTTCAGGTTTCTACTGGGTCTCCCTGGCTCTCCAGCCCCTTGAATCCTTTCCTTCTCCAACCAGGAGAGCCAGGACAGCTCTCCCTCAATCACCAGTGTTAACCCAGGCTTTTCCCCCTGATCCCTGGGCTACTCTATTCCTCTTGTAATTGGGTCCCCGCCTTCCGCCCTTCTCTCTCCAAAGGGATCCATACTGCCAGATACAAAATACAGTTGCCACTAGTGCCTCTGACTCCAATTCTTCAGTAATTCCCTGTTAACCGCAGAATTAATTGGTATTCCACAATTTATCCATCGGCACTTGTTCTTGCCCAGTCTTTTTGATTTACCGTGTAGAAAATGCCAGCCCGCCCGTTAGCCGCTTCCGCCCCCCTTTTGCTGAAATATCACCTAGTGTTCTTTCAGCTGCAAGGAGTAATGCCCATGTCATGTGCCTGAAATCTTCCATGAAGTTCCTGGTCCACAATCATCTCTTTTTCCACACACAGCCCTTAATCAGTTTATGGACACCCTCTACTAGTGGGCTTCAGTGTGCGCCACCACTACCGCCTCGATTGCTTTTTAGCTAAATAAATCACACTGAGAGTTCATAGACTAAGGGTAGGGGCTTCCCTCGCTTTAATAACTGCACAATAAATTGAATTAGTGCTTTCCCTTTCCATACGCAGGCTATCCGTGGAGCCCGGCTCAAATAGAATAGACTAGAATGTACTGGTCTTCAGCGCTAGAACTATGCAATCACAGAGCAAGTGAGGCAGGCCCTGCTGGGAAACCTCTCTCTGCACTGTCGGTGCGGATTAGTGTTGCGGAGATCGGCTAAACGAACAGAGGGAGCGAGCGGCTCGCCAGCTGTGGCCAGAGCAAATTGACTTTTGGCCCTCGGCAGCCGCCGTCCGCAGTGCGGTGCGCCCCTGAAGCCCTTGGCTGGGACAGGACCGGCTCCGGTGGTCGCCGGTGACCCCTGACCCGGGCGCTCGGTACAGGTGGGTTCCCCTCGCGGGTCTGGGGGCCCGGAGCACCGCTCTTCCCGCGGGAGGGCGCCGGGGAGCTCGCCGAGACCCCCCCCGGGGGGCGCCGCTCTTCTAGCGCACCCGTAAGAATCCCCCCCCCAGCAGGACCCGGTCCCGCTCCCCCTGCCACCTCGGGTCCCCAGTCTCGCCGAGGTCCAGCACCGCTGCGTGCGCCTCCTCCTCTTCCTCAGGCTTTGACTTGACCCGGCCAGGAGCCCGCACCCAGGCACGGTGCCCTGGCCATTTGTATCTGACCGCCAAGTGCCTTGTATGGCAGTCGGCGGCCGAGAAGCTGTGTTGACCTTCTCCCTAAGGACTGGACTGCCAAGGGTAGTCCCCCCAGATCGTGGTTCCCCGACCCCATCAGCCCTTCACTGCCCTGGCTGTTCTGACACTACCGGGGGCTTTTCTAATAAACTGATGCCTCAGAGCAAAGTGGATGAAAAGCGCGTTTTCCATCGCTTCTGTCAGTGGTTTAAGCACGTCCTGAAAGTTTCGCTTAAATTAATATAATGGTCAAAAGCACGGGGTTTACATTGCGGTGTAGCCGGCTGTTTTCTATGTAAGACGGAGTAACACTTTATAATAGAACCCTTGAGGGGGATAGTTAGGAGTTGCACCTGTCAGATGTGTTGTTGCTGGTCGCTGCGCTTCTGTACAGGTTGGATCTCACCAGCAGGTGGCACTGGTGACAGAATAGTGTAGTTCGGTGGTCACAGCTGAGCTTCATGAGTTTAGAAGCTCCCAGAAAAAGCTTAACTGACAGCTCCAAGCTTTCTTCGAGCTGGAAAGAACAGTAGAGATTAAATAACATTAACCTGTTTTTATAGATGAGACTAACCTAACTGGCTTGCTGAAGCAGGTCACAATAGGTCCTAAGTTCCCTCCTTTACCTTTCTGCCTTTTCTCTAGCCTTTGAGGATGAGATACTGGATATACATTAGAAGTGGAAATCAGAGTTAAAGTGAATGCGGTGTGGAGGTTTCACAGCTGCAATAAAGGATTGTTCTCGGTTACATAGCAAGTTTGAGGCCAGTCTGAGCTACATGAGACCATGCTTCCCCTTCCCCCCAAAGGAAAAGGTCTGAAAAGATGGCACTGTTGGGAAGAGCACTGGCTGGTTTCCGAGTACACATTGTAGCTCACAACTGTCTGTAGCTCCAGTTACAGGGGCTCCCACACACTCTTCTAGCCTCTGAAGGCATTAGGTACCTGTGTGGTAAACAGACGTGCAGGCAAGCAACACACACATATCTGTGAATATTATAAATATAAATATATTGAGATAAAGTCTTACTAGGTAGTCCAGCCCAGGCTTGCCTGAACTCAGGATCCTAATGCCTCAGGGATTGTAGATGTACATCACAAGTAGAAATATTTAATTGTCAATTTCGCTTGGGAATTGGTGCTCAGAGGACAGATGTTGTCAGTGACATAAATACAGGGTTCCCTGGCACATATACAATATTTAAAACCAAGGAAATCAGGCAAGGTCACTGAGAAATCATCTCATTTGATGGTTAGTATTATTAGTAACTAATGTGATTAAATACCTTGGGAGTTTAGATGATCAATTTTAGTGGTTGTGTAAGTGTACTGTCAGATGAGCTTGTTTTTCTCACTCTGTATTTTGCTGGAATACTTCATTTTGTGGAGAAGAGAGACAATCTCCTGTGTCCACAGATGTTCCATAGATCTCTAGCCCTAAGACTTTTTAAATTTTTATTTTTAGTGGGCTAAAGGTCATATATGTTTTCCAAAACCTACAGGGCAGAACATGAAGTTGAAAGAACTTGAGAAGCCATCTGTCCAAACATGGAGCCCTGCCAGGCAGTACCCCGTGTATCTGGCCACAGGTAAGCTGACACTGTGGACCAGGAGCTACTGGAAGTCATATGTCAAAGGAAAACTCAGAATCTAGAACTCCTTAATGACCATGAGAGACAGCTGTAGGATTATGTCAGGTTGGGTCCTTGGTGACAGCTTTGGACTAGGGCTTCAGGGTGACACCCCATGCTTTCCTTGTGGTGACCCAGAGAAAGGATGCTCCTGACTCTCTTCTGTTTCCTCTCCACTCCCTATTAATACCCCAAATCGCGCTTATATTGTTGTTCATTGGCTGCCTCTTCTTTTCTTTTCTTGGGACTAGGAACATCTGCTCAGCAACTAGATGCCTCCTTTAGCACAAATGCCACCCTGGAAATATTTGAGGTTGATTTCAGGGACCCTTCTCTGGACTTGAAACACAAAGGAACTCTTTCTGTCTCAAGCAGGTAATATGTTGGGTCTTTGAGTAGGTATTCAGGTCAGACACTGATGAATATACTAATAGAGGGTTCTGGGGGTGGTGTGCACAATTTGGGGGTCATGTCGTAGTGAGTATGGGGGACAGTTGTTATGTGATGTTTCAGAGGAGCTATTTTTGTCAAAGGGCTTTGAAAACCAATCACTTTCACTTACTAGGCAGCAACAACAGCAGTATCAGGCAGCGTGCAGGTGACAGAGCTGCCTTGCACAAACCAGGCCCACGTGTACCAGGTCTCTCTTTGAACCCACGGATGTTGACTCCTTCCTCCCTTGGCTTTTGTTAAGACAGCAACCTTACACAATATCACACTCTTCTGCCAACAAGGAGGATGACGAATGAGCTCTCCTCATTGGCTCTTAGGTGCTGATTGGGTGTCATGGATTTCATGGCTCTGGCAAGCTGGATGGTTGCCTACAAACGTCTACAAGAAGTCTTTGTGGAGCTTGGGAGGAGGGCACTATCATTGGGACCCTGCGGATTTTACTCAGTTCTCAGAATAAGCCTAAATTATAAGTGCCATTATTTTCATTTTACATGGATGAAGGAACTAAGAAGCTAGACTTGGGATGGAAGTATGTTCCTATCTGAGTGCTAAAAGTCAACATCTTCCTGTTATGTCACAGCTTTTGTTTTTAGACAAGGTCTCGCAGGGGCTGGCTTTGAACTCACTGTCCTCCTGAGTAGCTGGTGCAGATGTGTCACTGTACCTGGCTCTCTATTTTTTTTTAAGGGCTTTGTGAAGATGGCATCTACAGCCTGATACAATAGTCAGTAGGTTTTTGTACCTATCAGATAAAAGTGTGAATATCTATTATAGTCCACTTTATATCTAATATAAGTAACATACATATATTACCCTACTACTGTAAGATATCTATACAAAATCAGTAGTATTGAAAATCAGTACTTCTCCAGATCTGAGTGTCTGAAGAACCTCCCTATCCTGGAACAACCTAGGAGAAAGTGGGTGATTTATCTGCTCTTGAACCTTTACCTAAGTTCTCTGGATACTTGGAGAATACAGTTGGCCTCTCTTTGAGTGCTAAAGGCCAATAAACACCAAACTGAAAAGAGAGTTATTCTATGTGCTTCTCTTAGTGGGTCTGACCTCAAGATCTGCCTTCCTAATAGCTGCATCAAAATCATGTAGTAGAGATCGTGGTCTTGATTCTTTCATAAATCCAGGTTCAAACCTCAGCTCTGCTATTTACTGTCTTGGGCATAGAATCCAACTTTTCTGACTATGCTCTCCACTGTTAACTCAGGCTATAAAGCAGAAACAGAGTAATGCCTGTGCACGCCAGGCATTCAGAGGAGTTCGTTGCTCTCCGATGGCCCCGTCCAGCCCATTGCCACCCTCCAGCTGAGGTCTGCTCTCTCCACACTGCTTCTTAAGGAGACTGGGTTCTCCCGGTTCTTTTGCCCCAGATTTGGAAAAACTCTTTTTCTCTTTAGTTAATTGTCATGAGGTTGGGAGTTTTAAAAAGGAGCTCGGTTAAAGGGAAGCAAAGTCTAGAATGAGGAAGTGAGATTGGGGAGGTTGTACAGCAGATGTGTCTTTTATCTTCTTCAACCTTTAAAAAAGATTTAGTTTTAGTTATGCATCTGTGTCTGTGTGTGGGTGCGTACACATGAGTGCTTGGTGGTACTTAAAAGTCCAGAAGCATTGGATCCCCTGGCTGGAGTTACAGGCAGGGGACCTGAACACCAGTCTCTTGCAAGAGCAGTCCACGCTCTTAACCACGGAGCCATCTCTTCAGTCCTTAGCTTCATTTTCCAAATTTCCAACTTATAGGAAGTACGGCAGTCATAACAAGCAGTCACGTAACTCACTTGAGGCCACAGTGTAACAGTCTCCTTCTGTGATTAACTGGCCATGTGTCCCTGGTCTCTCAGGTGTTCCCTAGCACATTCTCTCCAGGTTGGCTTCACCTCGATAACAGGGTAAACAACAGAAATATACTTGCTGCGAGGGTAAAGAACCAATTGTCCTCTCTATATTCTGCCTCTCTGAGGTAACTCCCCTCTTCTCCTACCATACTGTGATTTCTTCCTGAGGGTTCAGGTCCCTTTACTTTTGTCTAAATGCCCTGTGCTCTGACCTCAGTGAAGCCTCTGCCGCCTCCCATCTCTGGTTCCTGTGTGACCCGCGTCTTCCCCCTCCCTGTAGCTGTTTACCTATAGACTCCTAGTTCCTGGATGACCCCAGGACCCTCTTGAGTCTGTTTGGACTTTTTCTTCTGCCCCATGGAGATGGTGCCACTTTAGAAAGCTGCTCACTGTCCGGTGGTAGCCCCAGGATCGCTTAAGTTGTGTCAGCTTCCCATTCTTCAGATGCGGTCCTACCTGGATTGCTGCTCAACTTCACGCTCTTGGCAGGCTGGCTCTGCTCAGATGCCAGGTAAACAAACTGTTGCTCTGTCAATCCCTGCTCACTCAGTTCCCTCGCTTGTGAACACGTGGGAATGTTTTGTCACATCTAGGGATCTTGTGACATTTGATGTGACACCTTCTCTCCTAGTTAGCCACAGTGAAAGTGAGACAGGACCGCCACCCCGCAACACTCTTAAGTCTTATGGATTTCAGATGTTTGTCCATGGAGCTTTGTGTGAAACCCCAGGTCTTTGTTGTGTGTGTGTGTGTGTGTGTGTGTGTGTGTGTGTGTGTGTGTGTGCATGCGTGCAAAACACTGGCACTTTTGTTTGTTTGTTTAGAGATATTCTCAGAAAGCCAGGAAAGTGTTTCCCTAGTTGGGTATTTATTATTTTGTGCCTCTGTTTCTCAAAGCTTGATCCATTGCAACTGCATGTTCAATCGAGTGGGCCAACACACCGGAAAGGCAGGGTGAAGAGAGGTCGTAAGGCTTTCTCACTTTGAGTTTGAGATGGGACAACAGTTGTTCGAGGGAGCTGATTCTGACCCGTATGGGATAGGCTCAGGCATGAAATGAGCTGGGCACTAAACCTAGACTGCATTCCCTTGTGAACTTGAACTGATACAGACAGCAGCTATGTGAACAGAAGCTTCCTAACTTCTCCAAGCTCACTTTCCCTACGTGAAATTGGAATGCTAGAACTTCTTCATAGAGCTGCTAAATATTAAACTAGTGAACACTTGTAAAACACTTAAAATCCTGTCTATTAAGTGATAAGTTGTCAATAAATGAGACTGACTTTTTTTTTTTTTTTTTTTTTTGAGATTAGGTTTCACATAGCTCGAGCTGGCCTCAAGCTTGCTTAAGTACAGGATCCTGAATCCCTGATTCTCCTGCCTCTAATTCCCAATTACTGGGATCACAGGCAGGAGCCACCGTGCCGGCCAGGGTGTATTACACGCATATTTGAGCAGTGAGGGCCATTCGAGGTAGTCTGTTTGCAGCAGTTATCCGTTTCTATGAAGTTCAATTTTAACTTTAAAACAAAGCAAAAAACCAACACTCCCATATAACCCAGACAGTGGCTTTCTGGATCCTAACATAGACGAAGCTTTTTTTCTCTCTAAAAAAGGGCAAGAGTAGGCAGAGGAGACCTCCCTTCTGGGTCTGGAGAAAGAGGAAGACAGATGAGGAGGCACAGGCTTGGGCTGGGGAAGTCTGCACAATAGAGGTTGGCAAAGATGTCAGTGCCCTGCATGCTGACATGTACCTGAGTTGGTACCGATACAGATTCTTTTCCTTTGTAGGTTTCACAAGCTAATCTGGGGAAGCTTTGGCAGTGGGGTTATTGCTGGCGGAGGAGACAGTGGAATGCTTACTCTATACAACGTCACCCACATCCTTTCTTCAGGAAAGGAGCCCTTGATAGCCCAGAAACAGAAGCACACAGGAGCTGTCAGAGCCTTGGACTTTAACCCTTTCCAGGTACTGTCATAGTTGATCAGACCTAGACAAGGCATGACAGTGCATGTCTGGACGGAAGCGTTCTCTGTGGCCTCCAGGCTGGAGCTCTAAATTGTAGAAAGGCTCTAGATGTCCCAAAGCTTGGTTCCCTCCTTCTTTGTTTCTGAAGTGTGTGTGTGTGTGTGTGTGTGTGTGTGTGTGGTGGGGGGGTCTTTAGAAACACCTTTTATTCACACAGGGCAATCTCCTGGCCTCAGGAGCCAGTGATTCTGAAATTTTCATTTGGGATTTGAACCACCTGACTGTTCCAATGACACCTGGATCCAAGTCACAGGTGAGGCGCTCCCTCTTCCTTCTGATCTGGGGCTGCCTCTTAGGGCGGACAGCCAAGTTTTCCCTGGTAGACTTCTGGAGCCAGCACAGTAACAGGGATTTCAAGCTTTACCACTGGGGGGCAATAAAACTCCACAGACAGACAGGCTACTGGCCACCTAAAGGGGGCTGAGGGGGCATACAGAGCAGTAGGTTCATGGTGGTCCAAGAATTCCCAGAAGGAAGTGAAGGGCAGTGGGATCAGAAGACACCAAGAGAGGCAAGGGGTGATTTTTATCATAGTTGTGGGGAGAGGGCTGGCTAGGCCCTGCACTCTACAGAGAAGGATCAAGAGTGTAACCCAGGACACACCACCTTTTGGGGGGGGGGACAGCCTTATCTCTACGTGTGGCTCTCATGTCTGGTGTACCTCTGGGTGTGCCTCCTTTGTCATTCTGTAGCTTGGATTATCTTTTTGTTTTTCTCTGTCTTGTACTTTATCATGAAGCAAATGTGGGTTGGCTGGCATTTGATACCCTGGAAGTCACGCTGTTCTTTCTGCCTCCTTCTCTCAGGGGCTCTTTGTACCTGCTTCCTCTCTCAGATGTCTCCTCCTCTCCTAGAGAGCCGGGTTACTTTTCAACCTTGACTCTACCATCTTAAGAGAACTCTGGCTTAGAGCTAAAGCCAGGAGTACCAGCTGCTCCCTCCCACTTCCATACCATACCTTAAGCATCTTTCTTGGAAAATGCAGCAGCCCCAGTTTCTGAGGCTGTTAGTGGGAAGAACCTTTTGCCTCCTTTCAGCTTCCTGTGGGCTGTTGGGAGGAGCAAAATGGTACCTGTCATTTAATTCAGGGGATAGCAGGTTGTCTCTTTCACCGCCTTACTTCAGAAACTCCTAGAAGACATTAAAGCATTGTCTTGGAACCGCCAAGTCCAGCACATTCTGTCTTCAGCTCACCCCAGTGGCAAGGCAGTTGTGTGGGATCTCAGGAAGAACGAGCCCATCATCAAAGTCAGCGACCACAGCAGCAGGGTGAGTAGTGGCCAGAACATGGGCCTGCACTCGGGCTTCCCTCGCACCAAACAGTGGTGAGCTGCTCTTATTCGGGATGGGATCCGATGGGATCCATTTCCAAGTGTGGACTCAGCCCCATAGCAGAGTTCTTATTAACAGTGAATGCTTGGGAAGCTAACCAGCTGACCCGGATTCTTGTCACATTCCTTGTTTGCATGGTTGTCACTTATTGCTGAGGAGACACTGGGTACCTCTCAGCAATTAGTCTCATTCCGACTGGGCAGAACAGGTTTATAATCTGAGGGGTTAGGTTATATCACCCACTGGGGTCGTGTTTGTTCACAGATGAACTGCTCAGGCCTGGCCTGGAACCCAGACATAGCCACTCAGTTAGTGCTGTGCTCAGAAGATGACCGGCTCCCAGTGATTCAGTTGTGGGACCTGCGCTTCGCTTCCTCACCCCTGAAGGTGTTGGAGAGCCATAGCAGGTAGCATCTCAAACCCTGTTTACATATGCGGGCCTCGTTTTAGCCACTAGCATCCTCCATGGCTCCAAAGACATTGCAGAGAACACTGGTGTATCTCTGAGAGGAGTTCCTTTAAAACCTGTGCTCGTGGGGAAGAGCTGGGATTCCATAGCTTCCAGGGATGGGTCACGAGAACTATTTGGGCCAGCTGATGCTTTTGTTAGTTTCTATCACTATAATAACTACCCAAGGTAATTAACTTCTAAAGAAAAAGCTTTGTTCTCTGCTCATGATTGATTAGTGTCCTTACTTTGGGGACTTTGATGTGGCAGCAAATTATGGCAGGAGTGTGTAGAGAGAAAAGCCATTCACAGCAAAGCCAGGGAGCAAAAGAGAAGCAGGAAGAGGTCAGGGTCCCAGCATCTCCTTCAGAGCCTTCTTTCAGAGACCCACGGACCTCTAACTGCTGTATCTGTCCTGTCACTAGGAGGGTCCTAGGTCCTGCTCTGAGAACAGTGTTCATGTCTCTTAAGTGGAGAGTCTCCTTCAAGAACTCCTAATAAATAAAAGTAACTTGGTTCCTATCTCTTCAGGAAGACCTGCCCCAGAAGCTGTAGTTCTTGGGCCCAACCAGAGGAGGCAGATCCACAGTGTATTTGAATCAGGGGGTCATTTTGTTCTCTCTCTCTCTCTCTCTCTCTCTCTCTCTCCCTTTCTCCCTCCCTCCCTCCCTCCCTCCCTCTCTCCCTCTCTCCTTCCGTCCCTGAGTGTGTGTGTTTGTTCCTTAGGAGATGTCTACATGTTTGAGACAGTTTCATTGATGACTCTTAGGCTCTCCAATTAGGAATGGCTCCTTAGCCACTGAACCCCAGAGATCCTCATGATGCTGACTCCAGAATTATATATACTGCCTTGCCATGTTCATGGTGCTAGGGACCCATCTCAAGTTCTCATGCCTGAATGGAAAGTACCAGCTGAAGTGTCTCCCCAGTCCCCTCCTTCAGGACTTTTGAGAGTTGGATCTTTACTAGGGGGCTAAAAGCATCCTAGAAATGGATGTTTGTGTGGTTCCTACTAATTCACGCTCTGCTCTTCGTCACTGAGAGTCAGCAGGGTGGTGCAGTGCATAGCGCCCAGGCTGTGTTGTGGACTTTGGCTAGGCCACTGTCTCACAGATGCTCCCATTCCAAAGCTTTTGTTTTCCTCTTTGAAAAATTAAGTTAGATCATCCATTTTGTAGAGCAGAGCCATATCTAAGACATAAAAGGTTCCCACTCAGGGCTGGCACTCCACAAACACTGGCTCCTCTTTGTTTTCATGTTTAGGGGCATCTTGTCAGTGTCATGGAGTCAGGCTGATGCTGACCTGCTGCTTAGCAGTGCCAAAGACAACCAGATTTTTTGCTGGAACCTGTCAAGCAGTGAGGTAGGCCGGTCCTGCTATGGGCGTGCTGTAATGGAGGTCTGCCTGCAGGGGAATCCCGGCTACACAATTGTAAGTTGTAAGTTCGGTGTTTCCTGAACTCTTGCTCATGGTTGTGCTCTCTTGTGGCAGGTGGCCTACAAGCTGCCCACACAGAGCAGCTGGTGCTTTGACGTTCAGTGGTGCCCTCAGAATCCTCCTGTGTTCTCTGCTGTCTCCTTCGACGGCTGGATCAGTTTGTACTCTGTGATGGGTAGGAGCTGGGAAGCCCAGCACATGAGGCAGGCTGACAAGGTTTGAAGGGCTTGGTAGAGAGTGCTGGAGGGAGGAGCTTTCTGTGTTTTAGGGATGAGAGGTCGCATAGCTTGGGAAGAAATGGGAGCTCTTGAAGAGAGGGAGGCCAGGCTATGGGTTTTAGAGGGCCATATCTCATCTTAGATCTTGACTTCTTTGGAGGAAGCATCTTACTTCTTGTTATTCATGCTGAACGTCTACTTTGGGTCTGTCATCTCCTAGTATGGGCTGGAGTAGCTTGCTCTTCACTGTGTATCTACCTTGTGTCACACTCCAGTGCAGACTTTAAATATCGCTGTCCAAGAGGCCCAGACACCTGAGTCTCCCTCCCATCCACTTTCAGTCCCAGCCCCATCTCCTGGACTATGGGAGTTTGCCCCTTCTAGGTCAATGGGGCATCACAAGGACTCATCTCAAAACTGAGTTTGTACAAAGAGTTTCTCGCTGAGATGTCTCTCAATACTGGTTGACACAGATGGCCTTTCCCTCTAGATTTCCTCTTCCTTTAGCAAAGCCAGCCTCTCACCACTGCAGGTGCCTGAGGAGGTGGCCCAAGCATCATTAATTCCTCCCTTGAAGAAGCCTCCCAGGTGGATGAGAAGGCCGGCAGGCGTTTCATTTGCTGTAAGTGTTAGCAGTGTGTGCTGTGTTTGTGTGTAGTGCCTCTCCTGTGCCTAGCAAGGAGCTACATTCAGGTGGTTTGTCCCCAGTGCCCGCTCAGACCAGGTTCCACCCTGCCTCTCAAGCAGATGCAAAATGCACCTTCTCCATTTACCTGTTTTAGACCTGCTTAGATAAAGAACCTGAGATTCTTCCCACAGTTTCTATGACTGAGATGTCTGGACTGGTGGCAAGGAATACAGGAAGGAAAGAAACACACACAGATTTTTTCCTGCCCTCTGTCTACTCAAAGTGTTTGAGCTTCCCCTACCATATAGACCTAAGGCTAAACATACACGGGGCTCCGTTTACCTTCCTAGTGAATTTTCCCTTCTCAATCTCAGAAGTCCCTTGTATTCCAGTTACATGTGACTCATTTCATTTCTACCCCATGAACAACTCCTCATCTCTCTTGTATCTTATCCGTCAGCTTCTCCCATCTCCACTAAATCCCGTGGTGGACTTTGAGGACCTTCTCCTTAAATATCACCACCTTCTCCTCAATGACTGTCCTTAATCCCAGTTAACATTAGCTCCATTCTATTGAGATTTGTATTCCTGTAATTCTGTATTATATTTTATATGACATATATCATACACAATGTATCATATGTGTCTGGAGGCCCTAGTAATAGATTCTGTAAGGCTAGGTACTGCCTTGCTGATTTTTATACCCCCAGAGGAGTGTTCTTCAAACTCCAGTGTGAATAAAGGTCACTTGAGGACCTTACTAAAACTCAGGTTCTGGTTCAGCAGCTCTGATGTAGATTTCCAATCTTCCAGCTTCCAGATGCTGTCTTTGCTGCTAGTGTGAGGACCAATGCTTTGAGGAGCAAAAAGGTCCTGAAGTGCCTAACACAATGCTTTAGCTACCAGATTTGATTAGGAAAAGGATGTATAAGAGGAGACGTTCTCAGGGTTAGAGTCTGTGGTTGTATTACAAAGACATGACTAGCTCAAGAGGGAATGCCTTTATAAAATACCAGGAGTGAGCGCTGCAGGTGTAGCTCAAGAGAGGGCTTGCTCAGCATGCCATCCTGGACCGAAATGCCCAAGCACTAACACGACCACCACCAGAAATGGCCGGAGCACTGAAGTGAAGCATTCTTGCCGCAGCTCTGCTGTTAGTTAGGTGACTCTGGAGAAGTCATTTATCCCCTCAGGACTTTAGTATCTCGTCTGCTGTAAGACAGTGGTAGGAGGGCCAGCACAGCATGCTTTAACACCGCCAAATGTTAATTCATAATTTAAGTGGTTTTGTTGAGCGCGAGCCGGCACTCTAACATTTGTTCTGTAAGTGATATGACCCTGACTGGAAAATTTACTAAGGAAGTGGGGTTTAGGAAGGGAAATAAAGACTAGTTAGGGACTGGAGCAGCGTGCCAGCCATGGTAACACACTGGACTAACTTGAGGGTTTCAAAATGACTGATGCTACCCTCACCCAGCTTCTGGTATTATTGTCTGGGGTGTGGCCTGGTGACTAGAGAGCTTTCCAGGACTTATACTGTGTGCCCGTGTGGAAAATGGTCAGAGAAAGGATTTCTAAACTTTGAATTTTGTGCCATGTGCTTGATGTAAAGCCTCAGATTTGTCTGCCTGCCTCCAGCATAGTATTGTGGTAGGTAACAGCACAGAGGGACAGTGATCTGGGCAACGTGGGAATGTGGAACACTCATCTAAACAATCAAGAAGGTAGATGCTGGGGCAGACATGTTTGGCCCTAACTTCTTGGGGTTTTATGTATGCCAGTGGAGTAAGCGTTCTCCTGTGGTCTGCCAAACCATTATACAGTCTTGGGTAGCAACAGGATGCTGTGAGCAACAGAGAAGGCTCTAAACCTTGGATTGGAAGACCAGAAAAAGACAAAGGCTAGCAGTCACTCTAGTAACATAGTCTGTGACAGTACCAGCTGTTTAGGCCATGTGCTGAGAGATGGTGGTACTGAATTGGGAAGTGGGAGAGAGAATCATGTAGTGAAATTTTAAGCTGGTAATAGTAAGATTGCTATAGTACCCATTTGGCACTCAGTTCTTGATCCTGTTTTATCCTAGCAACTTTCTGTTGATTTCCAAGATCTTAGTTATTATTCTATTGCTGCGAAGAGACACCATGACCAAGGCAAATCTTATCAGAGATAACATTTAACTGGGGGCTTGCTTGCAGTTTCAGAGGTTTAGTTTATTATCATCATGGTGCAGGAATATGCCAGCAGCATACAGGCAGGCATGGTAGCTGAGAGCTCTACATCTGGATCTGTAGAGCAGGAAGAGAGAAAGCCATTGGGCCTGGCTTGGACCCATGAAACCTCAAAATCCACCTGCAGTGACACACTTTCTCCAACAAGGCCACACCTACTCCAACAAGGCCACACCCTCAATCCTTCCCAAGTAGTGCCACTTCTTGATGACCAAGCATTCAAACATATGAGCCTATGAGGGTTGGGGTGTGCTATTCTCATTCAAACCACAATAGTCACCAAGGATTGCTCAACAGATAGCCTGCCCTGAAATCCTAATTTGTTAGCTATTGGCTTGAAATTGAAACCTCTTTCTTTCTTCCATTTCCTTATCAGTTTGGAGGAAAGCTGGTTACTTTTGGCCTTCCCAGCATCCCTGATCAGCGGGTGCCACAGCCTTGTCCCCGCCCTGTCTTCATCAGTCAAGTCATCACAGAGTCAGAATTCCTAACTCAGTCAGCTGTGCTGCAGGAGGCCTTGGGATCTGGAAATCTCCTTCATTATTGTCAGAGCAAGATTCAGCAAGCTTCCCTGCCATGTGAGAAGATGCTCTGGCAGTTTCTGAAGGTAGGAGGCTTGAAGGCTAGCTGCTCTTTCCTGAAGATCGAGAGCTCCAGCCCCTGTCACCTCCAGGAGATGTAATAATTACACCGTAACCTTTCCCCCTGACTTGATTTTTTTTATGTCCTCTGGACACAGAGTCTTTATTCTTGTCTAGAAGCTCAGAGTCCACTTGTAAAGGCTGGGGTGGTGGGGTGTTGCTGCTGTTGGTGGTGGTGTCCTGGATATTTTGCCAGCCAAGGCAGACACTTTCATAGGATCACACCAAAGGAAGGGTTCCCTGGAGAGATACGTGAACATAAGCGAGTTTTGGATTTGTGTGAGGTAAGCCAGGGCAGGTTCCTGTCAGGCTACTCCACTTGAGCATCAGGGATGTAGCTCTAGTCTTTGCTGTGTCAGGTTAGAACATGGAGGATTGTGTGCTTGTCAGAGGTGTGACAGGTAGCTTGTGGCAGGGTTCTCTAGCATGCACGGGGCTTGGTAGTACCTCTCTGTCTCTGTCTCTCTCTATCTCTGTCTCTCTCCCTCTCGCTTGCTCTTTTTCACATGAGCATTCACACATTCACAGGTAAACACATATAAAAGCCCAGGAGTATGTACATATAAGTGCCTACACACATACACACAAAAAATAAGTAAATGTAAATTAAGATACCCAGAGCTTTGAAGGGCCATTTCCAAGGAAGAGCATGGAAGGAGGAGGAAGGCAAGAGACATGAGAAAGATACAGTCAGAATCCGGGGTTCAGTATGGAAGGCAGAGGGTGGGGCGGCAGTAGGCTGATCCGGCTTCGATTTGGTGGGAAGCTGACTTTGGGCACTGCTCCTGTGCATTCTCTGCCAGTGTCTTCTCAGCCCTACATTTAGATCCCCAGGCCCCTGCAGGTTACACTTGGCATGAGTGTCCTCTGGGTGTGGAGTTGGTGGCACTCTCCTGTGCTGAGTTTTCAGTATCTCATGCAACAATTCAGAGTTCCCTTCAGCTGCCCAGACAGCTCAGATGCAAATAGATGATTCAGGACAGATGTGTAAGGTGCCCTGACTTGCAAGCCACTCTGGTAGAAAAGCCAGGTGTCAGTTTCAGAGTCCCCACAGAGATACGTCCAGTAACTAGAGTCTGTGAAGCCAGAAATTCTAACATGGTGTCCATGTAGGTTATTTATGGTTTACCCAGTTTCAGGCCAGGTGCAATAACCAATCAATTACAAGCAGTAACACCTCAAAACAGCCAGTGTTTTACTCTTGTGGGTTACCAAGGTAACTAAGTTAGGAAGTCAATTGAAGGTACAATTCTCATGTCAACATGGCAAAGGGTTGGGATAATGCTGTCGACAGCCCAGCGAAACCCAGTAAGGAAGAAAGGATTGAGGTGGCGTCACTGTTTTGAGGGTACTTTAATGGTCCATGAGGCCGTATGTGAGGGTACACTGGTACAGATGTCCATCACAATAGAGGAGAATGGTCATTTAAGTTCATTTGATGGAAATGTTTCTGTATTTTTGTGGTTCCTTAGGTGGCCTTAGAGCCTGATTCCAGGCTGAAATTCCTCAGGCTGTTGGGTTATAGCAGAGATGAGCTTCAGAAGAAGGTAAGCTTTGCAGGTCTGAAACAAGTTTGCTTGAGAGCAAAGCATCCTGCTAGGGGACTGTGCCCAGGACACCTGGCCTTAATTCATCATGGATGTGCATTTTACCTCCTGATTAGGCCTTTCTCTGGAAAAGTGGGTCAAGGATCTTGGGAAGTATGGGGCAGGTAAATGGGGAGCGTCAGCCTTGTGGGAGCCTGGCTGGCATTCATAAGGGTCTCCACACAGGTAAACACATGCCTGAAGAGTGACTTGAAATCACAGGAAAGCCCTCAGCTTGAGGTGGGTGACCTCAAAAGTGAAACCGTTTACAGTCAGGTATGGTTAGAGACTGGGGGGAGGGGGGCTGACTTGTAGAAGGGTAGGAGACCTGCCTTCTAGGGACACTCTCCGTGCCGGTCCGTTCGCTTGTTCTCAGTAAGCTCCCGGACAACTCTTTGCTCGCTCGGAGCCAGAGTGGAGCACAGAGCTCACGGGTGCTTCCCATACAGCCTGTGCATTCACTTGGTTTCATCCACAAGGGCTCAAATGCTGGATCTCTTAGAGCTCGCTCTCTGTGCTCTGGCTGCAGCTCTTCACAGTCACACCTGTCTGTCTGTGTACAGGCCTCCAAACACACCTCCATGGAAGCCTCTGCATCCTCAGCCTTCTTTGATGAACTGATACCTCAGAACATGACTCCCTGGGAGATCCCTATCACAGAAGGTACCCTGGCCCTGGGAGAGAGAAGCTTACTTCCTGGGAACAGATGGGTCCCAAGTCTTTTAAGAGTCCCTTATTCTCCCCTGCCTCACACCTAAAATCTCAAACACTGGTGGGTCTTTCCCAGCTAGCGAGTGCTGTGCTCTCTCTAGTCAGAGTCTAATGGCTGGGCCTTCTATGGGTGGCCTTCAATAAGGGCTTTTTTCCTATTCCTTAGTTTTCTTGTTTAAAAACAAAAACAAAAAACAAAAAAAAACTGTGACCTTGCCCAAGCTCAGCAAGCACATCATACTTGTTATCCGGCATGAGAGGCCCTTCCTGACCCGAGTCCTGTTTTAGAAAGTTACAGTTGGACCAGGGCATCCCTGGGACACTACATTTTGTTGCCCAGAAGTGAAACTTGGGGGTTGTGTGGAACCAAGCTGCCTAGGTTAGAGACAGTTTGCAGACATGCCTCCAACACACCACAGAAGAAGCCTGCACACCTCAGCCGTCTTTGAAGAGCTGGAAGCAGAGCGGGAAGTACAGTGGGTCACGGACAGGAAGTGAGTATGCGAGGGCCGGTGAGTGAGAAGGTGATGCCCCTGTCTGTAGACACTGATGGACTCCTGAGCCAGGCCCTGCTGCTCGGGGAACTGCGGCTTGCCGTGGAGCTGTGTGTGAAGGAGGAACGCTTTGCTGATGCCATCATCCTTGCTCAGGCTGGGGATGCTGAGCTGCTCAAGTGGACACAAGAACAATACCTAGCCAAGAGGAGAACTAAAACCTCCCCGGTACTGCCCTGCCCGTCACATCGGAGAAGGGAGGGGGTGGCTTGGACCTGGACAGGTGGAGGCCCCTCCCTTGGGACTGGTGTGTGAAATCTACCCATCTCTCTATGCGAACGACCTCTACTTCATTGCTAGTCATGTCGCATCCTAGCAGGAATGGCTTTATTAGAACATCCCTGCTGACTGTGCTGGATCACAGGCTGAGGGTCTCTCCCTTTCTGCCCAGTACAGCTTCTAGCCTGTGTTGTGAAGAAGAATTGGAAGGACCTAGTATGTGCCTGTAGCCTGAAGAACTGGAGAGAGATGCTGGCCTTGCTACTGACGCATTTAGAGCCAGAGAACTTCTCCGAGCTCTGTGGTAGGTGGGACTCCAGCCCATGTCAACAGATTTATGCAGAGGAGGCAGAGGGTCAGTCAGTCTAGACTCTGGAAAAAAGGGCTCAGCCAGGAGAGAGGGATTATAGCATCTTGTTTCCCGGAGGCATCAAGTATGTTCTGCCTTATTTCTCTGCCACATCTTATGGCAAATTCTTTGACTGTCTCTATAGAGCAAGGTTAACTTAAGTTAGCTTTTCTCTAAAAGGTTTATCTTTCATTTTTATATATGTATTATGATGAGTATTTTGCTTGAGCACGCATGCGTGCGCATGTGTATATGTGTGTGTGTGTGTGTGTGTGTGTGTGTGTGTGAATTTACCACGTGTATGCCTCCTGTTTTTTGTTGAAGAAGGAAGTAGACAGATTCTCTGGAACTGAAGTTGTAGTTAAGGGTGAGCTGCTGAGTGGGTTCTGGGAATCAAACCCAGGTCCTCTGAAAGAGCAGTGTGTGTTCTTCATCAGTGAGCCATCTCTCATCCCTGAGTTGTCTTAAAGCCACTGTAGACTTGTCTCAGAGTTCACAGTCCTCCACTTGTTTCTAAATGTGTGCAGGAAAATTAGCATCAGGAAGCTGTGCCTTTAAACAAGATTGCATCTCTCTGCAGACATGCTGGGAAGTCGCATGGAGCAGGAGGGAGACAGGGCACTCACCTCTGAAGCCATACTCTGCTATGTGTGCTCAGGGAGTGTGGAGCGGCTGGTAGAGAGCTGGGCAAGATTCCAGCAAGTCTCGAGCCCCATGGCTCTGCAGGTACCACTTCTCTACAGAGTTCTGGCCACGGCAGGCTCTCAGGAGAGACCAGTGGTAGGAGTTGTTCAGATCGGAGAGGTGAGGCATCTGAGTTAGCTAGAGCCAAGTGTTAAGGAAGAGCAGAGGGTCCTCAGTGCCTGATGTCAGGTATATGCACCTATACCCTTAGGATGCCTAGGTTGGGTCTGAGTCTTCAGAAATTTTTCCCATCCAAAGACTCACCATATAAGTTAATCCAAAATTTGATCGTTTCTATGAAACATTCTATGAACCTAAACTGTATCAGGTGTTCTGTGGATAATCAGAGAAGGTGAAGTCATAGGCTTGTGGGGAGAACAGAGTCTCATATGAAACAATGCAGAGTCTAGTTGGTAACATACACACAGGAAGGGATAAAGAGGTACCAAGAAGAGACAGATGCTTAGACATTCAAGGCCTGGGTGCAGTCCATTGATCTTAATCTTAATCACTTAAGGAGTGAGGCCTCCTCCATCATGTCTCTTTCATTGACTGTCTGTTGGCTTTACTGTGGAATGAGTGAGCCACTGGAACAGAGCAAGGCATGCTTGGAAAAGGTGATTGCCATCATCCTTGTCCCTGCAGGAGCTAATGGAGCAGGTGATGGTCCTCAGCAGGAGCCCGGAGCTTCTTCAGGGTTCTAACAAGATGAGCCCAGGTCCTGCCACAACATACAAGCTCACCCAGTATGCCAGTCTCCTGGCAGCCCAGGGCAGCCTGGCAAATGCCATGAGCTTCCTACCTAGTGACTGTATCCAGGTGAGAGTGGCCATGACACAGAGTAAACCATCTTATCCATTTATCCAACAACACGCACATCCGTGTTTTACATCCTATACCAATGCTGTAGTGCCTAGGAGAAACAATCCTTTCTCCTTGAGCAGCTCACAGTCCAATGGGAGAGATCACCTATTAGTAACTTACAGTGTCCTAGCAGAAGATTGCACTGAGCACTGTGGGGCTGCAGGGAAGAGGTGGTCTCTCTGGAGAAGTGAAGGAAGACTTTCCAGGGGTTAAAACAGCTAAACTAAACCTTGGAAGAGAAGCCCATGTGGGGCACTCCTGGCTGAGAAGATAGCCAGGAGGGGAGGCATGCGAGTGTTTGGCAGGGACCAGGGAACTTCGGGTTACTAAAGAATGTGTAAACAGTAATCCAAAGTTTGATGAAAGAGGCCAGGCCTGTAAGAGAAGATGTTTGCTTTTTCCATTTCCTAACACAGCTCTTCCTTATTACAAATTTAGCCAGCAGTTCAGCAGCTGAGAGATCGGCTGTTCCATGCCCAGGGCTCTACAGTTGTGGGCCAACAGGCTCCTGCTTTCCCTTTTCCCCGAGTTGCTGTAGGAACTGCCCTCCACTCAAAAGAGACATCATCATACAGAATGGGATTCCAGCCTCCTCCCCAGGTAGGACAGTATTTGTTAACTAGTTCTATCTATCCATTATCTAGTTAAATCTATTTATTCAGAAGTATTTATGGTCGTAGATACTTGGAATATTTTAGTGTCCAAAACCAGATGAAAATTCCTAGCTTCACAGAAACTTTTGAGATTCAGTTAATTTTTTCTAGTAACTGTTTATTGAACAAACACTAGGATCTTAGAACATAAGGGGCACAAATTATAATCTTTGTCCTCAAGTAGTTCATCTAGTGGAAGGATAATATATATATATTTTTTAAATGTAGTAGAATTTAGAATATCCGTGATTGGTATGGCAGGATACTATAGTATTATATAGAAGAAAAAGAAATTTCCTCTGTGTGTGTGTGTGTGTGTGTGTGTGTGCATGTGTGTGCGTTGAGGAGTGAAGCTCAGAGAATATTCTAGAATGGGTTCGATGCTGATCATTTAATCTGAGACTTTTTAAAAAATGTATTACATTTTAAAAGGTTTATTTTTTTAATTTTTATTCACACGTATATGTATGTTGTGTGTGTATTCCACATGTGTGCTAATGCCTACAGAGGTCAGAAGATGGTGTCAGGTTTTCTAGCCCTGGAGTCAGAGGTGATTGTAAGCCATCTGATATGTGTGCTGGGAACTAAAGAGTTAAGAGTGGGTTAAGACTGACAGACAGGCATGGGTTGCATGGGTCTGACCTAGGACTTCTCTGTACACACACACACACACACACACACACATTATAGTTGTGTAGCTTGCTCTTCTTGTGAGACTCTTAATGGTGGAAGCAGGACTGTCCCTGACTCTTTTGCCTGCTTTTGGGTTGCCTTGTCCAGCCTTAATATGAGGGGAGGTGCCTAGTCTTATTGCAGCTGGATATGCCATGTTTAGCTGATATCCCTGGGAGGCCTTCCCTTTTCTGAAGGGAAAGGAGGAGGAGTGGACCTGGGGGAGAGCAGAGCTGTGTATGTGTGGGGTGTTGGAAAGAGAGGGGGGAGGGGAAACTGGTCTGGATGTAATGTATGAGAGAACAAACAAACACACACCAGTAGGTTAAGAGAGTACTCTTAACCACAGAGTCATCTCTCCAGTTACTACTCCCCCTTTTAAAAATTTTATTTATTTATTTTACATTGCGACTGCAGTTTCTCCTCCCACCTCTCCCCCAGTCCCTCCCTCCAACTTTCTCACTCCTCCCCACCCCATCTATTTCTCCTCCAGTTCTGTTTGGAAAAAGTCAGGCCTCCCTTGGCTATCAACTAGCTATGGCATATCAGTTTCAGTAAGACTAGGCACCTCCTCTCCTATTAAAGCTGGATGAGGCAGTCCAGCAGGAGAAAAGGATCCCAAAGGCAAGCAACAGAGTCAGAGACAGCCCCTGCTCCCACTTTTATGAGTCCCACAAGAAGACCGAGCTACTCAACTGTCACATATGTGTGGAGGACCCATGTCAGTCCCTTGCAGACTCTGAGTTCCTATGGACCCACGTCAGTTGATTCTGTGTGTTTTCTTGTGGTATCCTTGACTCCTCTGGCTCCTACAATTCTTCCTCCCCTTTCCCACAGGATTCCCCAGGCTCTGCTTAATGTTTGGCTGTGGGTCTCTGTATCTGTTTCCATCAGTTGCTGGTGATGCCTGTCTGATGACAACTGAGCTGGGCACCAGTCTTTGAGTACAGCAGAAAATAATTAGGAATCATTTCAGTGATTTTCTTTTTCAATTCGTATTTGGTTCGATCTTAGGTCTCTGGGTTGCTGGTCCTCCAAGCAGTGTCAGGGGTGGACTCTCTCTCAGGACATAGGTCTCAAGCTAGAGCAGTCACTGGTTGGCCACTCCCACAGTTTCTGTGCCATCTTTACCATCCTGTAGGCAGGACAAAATATTGGTCAAAAGTTTTGTGGCTGGGTTGGTGTCCCATTCCCTCCATTGGAAGACTTGCCTGGCTACAGGAGATGGCACTTCAGGCTCTGTATCTCCCATTGGTAGGGGACTTAGCTAGGGTCACCCTTATAGATTCCTGGGAGTCTCCATTGCATAGATTTCCAGCTCATACCAGAGATCCACACTGCCGCCCCTCTAGTTGTCTCTTCTGTATTCTTTGCCTCTGTCTCCCCCCCTACCCTCCCCCAACATGGTCTCACTCCCTTTTTAATAGGGTTCTTTTTCTTTCTTTTCTTTCTTTTTTCTTTAGTCCTTTTTTATTTCTTTCTTTTTGGTGACAGGATCTCACCATGTTGTCCTGGTGGGTCTAGAACTCACTATGCAGACCAGCCTGGTCTTAAACTCTTAGAGATATGCCAGCTTCTGCTTACTGGGTTATATTGGCTTGTTTTGTGTCAACTTGACACAAGCTGGAGCTATCATAGAGAAAGGGGTCTCAGTTGAGAAAATGCCTCCATGAGATCTGCTGTAAGGCATTTTCTCAACTAGTTATCAAGGCGGGAGGGCCCAGCCCATTGTAAGTGGTGCCATCCCTGGGCTGGTAGACCTGGGTTCTATAAGAAAGCAGGCTGAGCAAGCCAGGTAGAGCAAGCCAGTAAGTAACATCCCTCCATGGCCTCTGCATCAGCTCCTGCTTCCTGAGCTGCTTGAGTTCCAGTCCTGACTTCCTTTGGTGATAAACAGCAATGTGGAAGTGTAAGCTGAACAAACCCTTTCCTCCACAACTTGCTTCTTGGTCATGATGTGTGTGTAGGAATAGAAACCCTGACCAAGACATTGGTTCTGGGAAAAGCTTGTACCACCATACTGAACCTGAAAAGGAGATTTTTAAAAAACTTATTGCATGTGTGTGTACATGTGTTTATACATGTGTGCCATGTGCATGTGTAGAAGTCAGAGTACAAGCTGTAGGAACTAGTTCTCTCTTTCTGCCATGTGGATTAAGCCATCTCTCCAGACCTTGATTGGATATTAAATATTAAGTCACTTAGACAAGGGAATGGGTTCATTAAGTCTACTCAGAGTAGACTATGTGCAAGTACATTGAGCCAAGAAGAAACAGCAGCCTTCCAATAAAGACCAATAAAACTTCAATAGGTTGTGGTCTTGGGGCAGGGTTAAATAAAGGAATGACTCATGGAAAGTAGATTACTGAGACTCTGGAGTTTTACACTAAAGAACTTTAGCTTGACTTTTGCTACAGAGATGGGGCATAGGTGAAATGGCCACAGCACACCAGCCTTCAAGCCTTTTTTCTCTTCACAGGTCCCAGCTCCATCTGTGAGGCCGAGGGCCACAGCTCAGCCGTCATTAGTGATGCCCTTCACCCCCTCCCATCCTAACCCTTCCCAGGGCTTGTGGACACAGTCCTCAAGTGACTACAGGGTCCCTGGGCCCCAGGCAACACTGCCTGTGAATTTTGTCCCTGGAGTAAGGTCTGGTGAGTAAGAGAAGATCTCTTCTGGCAGAGTATGAGGTCTCAGGAAAGACAGGCATACAGACAAGACATATTGCCTCCCCACCCCAGAGAGACTGACCGTATGTTTTATATGGGGACAGCATCTTTTTCACAGTTTCAAATTCCTGGTCTCAGAAAAACTTGTTCCAGACTCCCAGGTGTCCCTGAAGGTGCCACCACACCTGCTTTTCTGGTTTCCTGTTGATTTGTTCCTGAGTGAAATTCTCTGAGTCTCTCCCAAATGAAAGTTGGTAATCAATTACCTATTTCTACTTTCCTTCAGCCTTATCTCAGCCACAGCCATCAGGAGGACAAAGTGTTCAAGCTGTAAACCCAGTTGGGTTCTGTGGAACGAGGCCTTCTCCCAGCCCCACACCAGTCCTGGCATCCCCAGACACCATGCAGCCTGGCTCTGTCCACCTCCCTGAAACTCCTAGACTGCTCCCTCTGCCTCCCGTGCGACCACCAGTTCCCAACCCCCTGAACTCCCAGCCCTCAGCCCCTCCTGTCCCATTCTCTGTGGCTCCCCCTCCTGGAGTCCCTGGAGCACCACACTCTTGCGCCCTCCCGAGCTCTGGCATCTTGGCCACTCTTCCAGGTCAGTCCTCTCTCCAGAGCTGCTCTTTGGGGGTCATTGCCACCTCTCCTTCCCTTCCTGCCACTACTTTGGGAGTCTTTTCTCAAGCCAGTGAACTAAGACCCTTTGTCAGTTAGGAGTATGACGGGCCTACAGAGGAAGGCATGGCAGACTCTAACTAAAATATTTCCCAGCTTCTAGATTAAGCACTGTCAACGTTCTTGACCTTGTCCCTAAAATCCCCATCTTTTGTTCTTTAGGACACCAGGATGCCTGGAAAGTTGCTCCCGCCTCCCAGGAAAACCCCCAAAGGAAAAAGGTGGCAGCATCTTTCCCTACCCAGTGACCCCACTCTCTAGTTCTTTAAGAGCTCAGCTCCACCCTTCTGGTCCATACTTTTCTCCAAGTTTGTCTGTGCCCCCTCAGCACCTCCCTCTTTCCCTCCTGCACAGACAAGTTCCCTGTTCACCATCCTGTTTCCTTGTTCAAGACCAGCCTGTGGCATCTCCTGGCTCACTCATTCACTTCTCTTTATCTCTTTAGTTTCCTGAGACATTTATGCCTCCAGCACCCATTACAGCTCCACTTATGAGCCTTGGCCCTGAGCCACAGCAGGCCCTGATGGCACAGCCCCTAGTCTCCAGTTCGAGCCTGCCTCCTCCTGGAGCCCCAAGAGAACGCAGCCTGCAGGTGACAAGAACTGTGGGCCCCTCCCCTGGCACTTTCCCACCCTACTTGGGCAAGAAAAGAGGGATCATAGAAACTAGATTTTTTTTTCTCAAGGTAGAAGTAATCCATGAGCCTTAATGGCAAATATAACCTTGAGCCACAAGGGACGAGGCCTTAGGGAAACCATGAGGACAGCTCACCTCCAGTTCTGCTTTACTGTCCCCTCATTAGCAACTCCAGCTACTGCCTCCTGAGAAGACAGAGAAGGAGCTGCCCCCAGAGCATCAGTGTCTGAAGGACAGCTTCGAGGCGCTCCTTCAGCGCTGTTCCCTGACTGCCACTGACCTGGTGAGTCTGAGACTTCCTGAACCTGCCTCCCCCAGCCTCAGACTGGGCCAGTTCCCCTGCTGCCCCTGACATGTTGGCTATATCTTATTGTTATTTGATGTCCAAATGAAGTAGGGGAGGGCTTGGAGTCAGCCCTGAGCCCAACTTCTCAATAGCAGGATCAAAGAGATGGGGAGTTACAAGAGCTAGTCACATTAGAGAGGGTGGAGCTGGCAGGAGAAAGCCACCATTCAGTCACTCGCTGGCTGTGTCACCTGACCAAGCCCCTTGCCATCTTTGGACCTCCACTTGGTCCGTGAAATGAAGGAACTAACAGTGGGCCATGCTGATGGCTCTCTCGTGACTGTGTGTAGTGCTGTGTAGTGTGAGCCTTTGGCGTAGGGTCAGGAGCCATCTTTCTCCTCACAGAAGACAAAGAGGAAGCTGGACGAGGCATCGCACCGTCTAGAGTGTCTATATGAGAAGCTTTGCGAGGGGACAGTAAGTACCTGACTCACTCCCTCTGCCCACAGTCAAAGGAGGCCTCGTGTCCTTCTTCCCCCAAGTCTCAGAGACATCTTCCTGGACCGAGGTCTGGGACTGTCTATGCTGTCAGAGTTGAGGTAGGCCTGTCTAATCGAATGTCAATCCTTCCGCAGCTCTCGCCCCGCGTCCTGGCTGGGCTTCATGAAGTTGCCCGATGTGTGGATGCAGGAAGCTTTGAGCAGGGCCTTGCAGTGCATGCCCAGGTGGCGGGCTGCAGCAGCTTCAGCGAGGTCTCCAGCTTCATGCCTACCCTGAAGGCCGTCCTCACCATCGCGCACAAACTGCAGGGCTAAGTCAGGAATCTCTGTTACCAGGAGGCCACCTCTGCTGTTACTAACATGTGGCAGAAAGGGGGGAGTTTTTCAACAAAGTGTTTATTTCCCCCAATCTCTTCCCTCACTGCCAGGTATGTGATGCTGGGGGTTTGGTCCCACCCCAGACGAGTGTCTCCATCTTATCCCTTTATGCCTGGCCACCTAGGGTTTACCCTGGGTGTTTTCCCCTGAGAGGGGATGCTCAGACTTGGATCTTACTTTCTCTAGCGTAGCCTCGCACTGGGTATTCTGTTCAGATGGCTTCTGAGAGACTTGTTAGTCATTCTACATCTGCCAGGACTCATCTGTTTCTTTCCCTTCTGGAGTTTGAGTCCGACTGTGCTTTCCCTCTACCTCTGTCTTCCTATTTTAAGGTCCATATTCTATTGTGGCCCCAGGGACTAGGGGAGAACTGGTTTACATTTACTTTTTGAACAAGTCATGGACATAAGGTATTGAACAAAATCAGAAGAGGAAACTGGACCTGTAAAAAATGGAACTTTTTTTTTACCAGTGGTGGTGGTACAGGCCTTTAATCCCAGCACTTGGGAGGCAGAGGGAGGCTGATCTTTGTGAGTTCCAGGATGGCCAGGGCTACACAAAGAGACCCTGTCTCAAAATAAATAAGTAAATAAATAAATATAAAAATAGGAAGGGACTTGTTATGTATTAGCATCATTCAGGGTGGGCCGTTGGGTGTCAGTGGAGGGTGGCGTGCCTTTTGTTTAGACTCTTTATCAGCAACTCTTAACTCAGGACACGTGGCTTGTGATCCCTTTGGGGTTCAGTGACCATTTCACAGGGGTCACCTAAGACGATTGAAAAACACAGATATCCATGACAATAGCAAGATTACAGTTATGAAGTAGCAAAGAAAATAATGTTAGGTTGGGGTCATCACAGCCTGAGGTGTGTGTATTAAGGGTGCAGCCTTAGGAACTACTGCTCTAGAAAGTGACCCGACACCACCTAGGCTGGAGCCTAGCCCAAGGCCTTAAACTATCTGTGATTTTATTTTAAGGAATCAGAACCTAGCTTCTCGCAGGTGTAGGGCCCTTCCTCTCAGCTATCTCCTGCCTCTGAGCTGCTTCCTCTGGCCATGGCTTCATGCTCACCTCTTCACTGTGCAACAAAGTACAGTGATCTTTTTCCCAGAGCTGTTTCCCAATCCAGCTCCTCTGGACTGTACTTTGCTGATGCCTCTCCTTCAAGAACAGAGAAGTCTTATTCCCTGTGCTGTAAAGGAAGACAGGAGAGAGGTCTGGGCAGAGATAAGAACTCCAAAACTGAAGAACTTAGAAAGAAGTGTGTGTGTGAGTGTTTAGTCTGCATGTATGTCTATGCACATGTGTCCTTTGGAAGAGCAACCATCTCTGCAGCCTAAGAAAATAACTTTTTAAAGTGTTGTCCCAAAAATGGATTTATGCTACAGGCCTTTCCTTGCAACATCTGTAGCCACACTGCTTGGTGTGTGTGTGTGTGTGTGTGTGTGTGTGTGTGTGTGCGTGCGTGCATGTGCATGCCTGTCCATGTCTGTCTGTCTGTCTGTCTCCATCTGTGCCTGACAGTGAGCTGCAGGGTTTCCCCCACACCACTTCAGGGCTGAGTTCAGCTGCACAAAGGGCCTGGGTGTGAAGCCAGGGGTTCCAGTCCTAATCCTGTTGTCATCCATCATGTCTGCAGGCTAGATGTGTGTGTTTGGGAGGGAGGGATTGTTAGGCAGTATTTGTTTGTAAAGCCACTTGCTCTTCAGATAATACTTGTGCTAACTTCTGTTGATGAAGCAGTGTGAGCCCCGGCAAAGTCCTTTCCCAAAGTGTCTTTGAAGCCAAGAGCCCATTGAAGGGAAGAAAGGCAGGGAGAGGGGATTAGTTTGTTCAGCAGCTGTGAATTTCAGTGGGAGGTTGATGAACTCTGAAGTCTTTGTTTAAATTAAAGGAGGGGGAGGAAAAGAAAAGCCGCTGCTGGAGCAAGAGCCCCACTTGGGGCCCTGAACTAACACAAGGAGAAGTCTGAGCTGCAGGGAGCTGTGTACTGACTGTGAAGACTTTTCCCAAACACTTTCCGAAAAGGTGTTGTGAGAAGAGAAGGGGCGGAGTGGCGGATTAACATGTGAAATGAAGTTTTCACTGACTCCAGTGGGGGTAGAAGGCTGATTTAATGGCATTTTGTTCCCCTATTTTCTCTTCTTGAGCTCTTTAGAGATATTGTTTTGCTAAGACAGGCTTTCTTCCCTCTTCTTTCCAGTCTGAGGGCTGCCTCTATGGGAGCCAACATAAATATTTCTCCTCCAGGAATGCGGGTTAATTAAAAGGAAACGAATGGGTGGAAGCATCCAATCCAGACCGACAATAGGCGAGCGCCCCGGCCTGCCCTCCCTCCCACCACCACCAGCGCTACCAGCCTGCCTGGGACGACCCTTTCTCTCTCTGCGCTGACCTGCTCCTAAGGCCAAGTGAGGGTAGGATTCTTTGAAAGAAAAGAAAGCCCTGCTTATGTGTAGGTTCACCAGCCAGGGGCAGGAAGGAGACAGTGTTTTGCTCACCCTACCCAGAGTTCTCAGTCACTTCTCAGGACCTCCCTCTCCTTCTGTCCTCAGACTGAGACAGATGGGCTCCTTAAGAGCGCACAAGAGGAGGGAAGGGGTCTGGGTTGCTGGGCCACTGTTTTTTCTCAACATCAACTTAAGTGTGTGTGTGTGTGTGTGTGTGTGTGTGTGTGTGTGTGTGTGTTTAGTTTGACTAGCTGACCTCAGAGGTGTCTATTCTTCCCTCCCAGTTAGCAGCTCTAGAGTTGTCTGCTCAGCCTGAGGGATTTAGTGTAGGACATGAAGCCATGGACTGAGGGGTGCTTGTGTGTTGTTAGCTGTCTGCACTCCAGTGTTTATTGCTTGAACAAAGGCATGAAGTCTCGTAGTGCCTGGGGAGGGGAATATGTTGGCTAGAGAGTGTGTTTCTCACACTCATACTAAGTAATCTGTGGAAGAAATGACAGCCTGAGGCATTTGAAGTCCGAGGTCAATGTTCTGGGCTCAGAGAGCCCTGGAAAACGCAGCTTTCTGTTTTCAGCGTGGAACCTTCATGGTTTTCAGTTGCATGGCTGGGTTTTCTTCTGTACATTATCGAGGGTACACTCACTGGGATTGACACACACTGATGCAGGACTAGGGAAAGGAGAGCTGGGGAGACTGAGGAGGCACAGGTAAGAACTGAGGGAGAGAGAAAAGAATCTTTTACTGATAGAGCTGAAAGTGAAGTGGCAAAAGACACCCTGAAGGGAAGGGAAGTGTCTGCTAAAGACAAGAAACACGGCCTTCCACAGTTTTAATGGGACCAGAAGACGCCCATTAAAGGCATCTGACTCAGCCACCGTCCTTCCGAATGTTAGGGACATTTCACTCTTTCAGGGTAGCCCCTGGGGCTTTGGTGTTGTGAGTTCAGCTCTATACTTTGAGCAGAAGAGAAATAAAGAATTTGGCTGGCTCTGCTCCCTAAGTGCTGTGGATGCCCACACCCAGGACTAACCTAGAGCCAAGAGCAGCTATGAGGAAGGTCTGGGCTGAACTTGTTCTTCTGTTCCCCGGATACCCATTTCATAAGCAAGTCCCTGCTGAACTGCCCCTCCCCAAGAAAGAAACCTCCGACTCAGAAGCAGTGATCTCTGGGCTTCCAAGTGAATGCATTAGTGGAAGGTTTATGTGGGTGATTTACTAATCCCTAGCAGATTAACCTCGGTCAAATCAAGCTAGCTACTTAGGCCATCCTGGAAGGCTCAGGGAGATGGTATCCTGCCAGAGCGGGAGGGAGGTGAGAGCTTAGAGGTTAAGTTTCCGCTGTGCTTTTCCCTCAGCATCTCAGTATCCGTGAGTTCAGGGCCTGGGAGAAGGGACATATATCAGACTGCAATAAATAAAAAAGGTTAAAGTTCTGAACATCCTGTTAGCAACAGCTTCAGAGTATGGGGGTGGGGTAGGGGAAGGTTTACATATAAAGGAAAGCAATGTTTTGAATCCTGCCTATTGGAGAACCAGGTATTAGGGCCTGGTTTCTCCTTCCTATGCCCTGTCTTTAGAGGTACAGATCCAAAATTCAGCTTGATTTGTCTGTCTTGGCTCAGAGGATAAAGCTGCCGTGGAGAAGACAGCTGCTATGAGCAGAAACTGACAGCCCACCTGCCCACTGCAGACTTCTACCACTCCTAGATCCCTTGGGTGTGTCTGGAGCATCTTTGGTGTTTAGGAAGGTCACTGCTCAGCTGAAGTCTGTCAGTGACATTATGTCACAGAGGAGTAACATTTGGTGTGCAAGTTGGGCTCTGGGGTTTACTCTTACCCCATATTCAAAGCCTTACTTCCTTTTTTTCCCCTTTTTTCTCCTGTTCTTGTTCAGTTGTTGTTTTGGTTTGGGTTGTATCCCCTACCCCACCCCAGGGCAAGTAGGGAAATAAGACAAGTTAAATTCTTGAATAGTCAACAGCAGGGAGTCTAGGCCTACAGGCTCTGGCTGGAGGGAGGGAGGTGCAATTGTGGCTGGCTAGAGAAAGACCACATCTTTTCCTGGACCAAGCATATCTCAGAGGGGCCTTCATAGGCCTGACAAGCTAGGTGCAGTATTAGGACCACTTGGGTCAAAAGTAGGGTAGGGTGGGCTGGGGTGAGGAGACTTGCCTGTTGTCCTTTTCTCAGGAACAACTTGCAGAATTTTATAACAGTTTTGAGACCTACGAGTGAGCTACAAAGACCATGCGGATGAATCCAGAAAGTGTCACTCGGTAGAGAGGTAGAGAGACTGTAGCCTCTCCTTGGGATCTCTGGGCTAGGGAGTGTGAGGTCACCCATTCTGGGTTCCTCTATATATTCCGGGATCTCTAAAACCAAACCTAGGAGGAGTCGGGATGGAGGCAGAAGGGGATACCCTTAGGGGTTCTTCCCAGGTTTGTGCACAGCGCCTCTCGGCGGCCGTTCTGTGCGGCTGCAGAAGTACTTGGTGACCCGCCGACGGCACTGCTCGCAGCGGACAGCGCAGCACCAGTGAAACTTGCAGTTGCAGCTGGACACTGTCTCCGTTCGGCGCTCCTCCACCGCCAGCCCGCAGTCCCCGCACAGCCGGCGGCAGCTGCGGCGCTCCCAGCGGCCCAGGGCGCGCCCGCGCCGCAGACACTCTCGGCCCTCGGTGCCCAGCAGCCCCAGGGTCTTGTTCTCCAGGCAGTAGTCTGGGGAGTCCTCCAGATGCACCAGCTCGCGCGTGGAGATGGAGCGGAAGGTGTCGGCGATGGCGCCGCGACCCGCCGCGCTGTTGCCCGCGCCCTGCAGCAGGTCCACCTTGAGCGCCGCGTGATACTTCTCCTTCAGATGCGCGCCTACCTCCCGGAATTCTGGCAGCTGCAACCAGCAGGTCTGCGTGGTGCAACTGCCGGACACACCGTGGCACTTACACGTGCGTTTCATGGTGCCCTTGACTGCCTGGGGGGATAGAGCAGCACGTAAACGGCCCGGACTGGAGGAGTCTAGGCGCCTAGCTAGAGTGTGGCCAGAGGACTGGGTAAAGCCTGTGAGAGAACCCACGTTAGAGCTGGCAGTGGATGGAGCCGGCTGCCCAGTGCAAAGGACTGCGGGACTCACCTTGCGGCCAGCCTCATTGTTGTGCAGGTTCATGGCTGCCCGGGCATCCTGTCCCGTCTCTAGGGCATCCACAAACTGCTTGGAAATGGCCTCTCCGAAGCCTACGTTGTCACTGCAGCCTCCCCAGAGCCAGCCTTGGCCTCCTGAAAAGGCGGGAGCAGGAAAAGTCAGAGTCCAAAGCTATCTGAGCTCAGGTTTCTCTTTGGGTGAGGTGGGGGTAGGGAGTGGGGAAGAGCTGTAGTTGGGTGAGTGTTCTGTTTCTGGATTGCTTTCGGTCTTGTTTTTGCCACCTTGTCTGCCCGCTTTCAGCCCGAGCCAATGCTCTACTTAGGTCTTTGGGACATAACTAGTTGTCACGTGGATTATACCCTTGCACTCTTGGAGAGTGCACGTGTCTGGCAGGTGGGCGGTTGAAGTCTGGAAGGGGACAAGAGTTCACCTTTGAGAGAGGAAGAGGAACCTAACTGAAGTAATGTGGAGCACCGGAAGTGAGAAATTGAGTGACAAGGCACAGAGGATGGGGAAGGTGGTGGAAAAGCGTGGGGGTGGGGGCAACAGGGGACAAAGCAACAGGAAAGGAAGTCCCCTGGGAGGGACAGACGATTCTGTACACAATTTCTGTTATCACTAAGTTAAGGAGGCTGGAACCGGCTCACTCTCCTTCAGCATTATTCCCCCCCCCCCCCCCCGCATAATTAGAAGAAGACATATTTATTCCTTCGAGTTCCCACCATGCTTTTCATTGTGTAAGTGAACTTCCCAGCCTGCCTGTGCCCCCTCCCCAGCCCCCCACTTCTACTCACCCAGTTGTCCATTTCGGGAGTCGTCACAGCCACAGTTGTCAAAGTCTCCTAGGCTGCAGTTTCTCGTCAGGGTGTACATAACACCAGCAGAACTGATGGCGTGCACAAACGCTGTCTCCCGGTTAGCTGGGGGAGCCAAGGTCCCTCGAGGGTTAGAAGAGGTTGCAGCCCCTTAATGCCTCCATCACACCCCCTCCCCCAGCTCTGCCTGTTCCTCCCGTGCCTAGTAGCTTTCCCTCTTCCAGGATCTGTTCCATCCCTGGTCTCAGCCCTAGCCTCCTTCCCTCCTGTCTTCTCAAGTCACACACTGAAGTCTAGAAATCCCTGCAGTCAGCTTCAAAAGCTCCCCAAATGGGCAGCCTTTCCACACCGCTTATTCTTTCTATGGTAACCTGCTCTCCAAGCTTCTCCTGGCTCAGCACCTCTCTCTAAGCCTGCTGAAAGGAGCAAGGGGTCAGGGTGAGGATTTATGACCCTAACCTACATCTCCATGTTACTTAGATCCCAACAAAGCCTTTAGCCAACTGGGTGGCCAAAGACAGACTGGAGATGGGGCTAAGTGTATTGAAGAGGGAGGGAGGAGGGGCGAGGAGAGAAGGGAGGGAAAGGAAGCACAGACAGGCAACACGGGACAGGAAGAAGGGATCTGAGGAGAGAGTGATGTCCTGAGCAGAGACTGGGTGAAAGTTGAGGGTACAGAAGAGGGGGGAGCCCAAGCTATGGACTTACCGCTCCGAAGCCCACCGTGGCTGGACAGCTGTAAAGCTCTCTCAGGGCAATTCCAACGGTCCCAAGCAAACTGATATTTACATTCTTCAATACCACTCTGGGCACCAGCCGCCACGCTGCTGGAGTAGACCAGGTAAGCCTACAGGAATATGGACTCAAAAGATTTAGCCTCTGCTTAGGAGACATTTGCCCCATGCTGGCCAAGCAACTCTCTTACTGTCTGCTCTCCCAGCCTGTGATACTGACTGAGAAAGCAGTCTTAAGTATGCCATCTCATTTAATAGTACCCGTTTCCTTGTGGAGAGGACCAATGTGTAGGTCAGGAACGGAGGCATAGAGAGAAGTTGTATCAGCAGAAGGCAAATGGAGGAGCTGCACTTGGTTTCTGTCAAACTTAGCAAACCCCAGTATTCATTCCTTATACTAAACTGCCTCTCCAAAATGAGCCACCATCTTGAAATTCAGGTGCTTGTTGTACCCACTGCAAGCTAAGAATTGGTGCTCTGGGGGCGCGTTTTGTGTCAGGCCCTGTTGTGTAATTCCTGAATGTTAGAGGGGACAGAGAAGGTTGTGGGGCTGCACCTGTCAAAGCTGGTGACTTTCCTGGCTTGGGAGATTCCAGACATAAATTCAGTAACAATACACCCAAGTTCTCATCTGGGCTCTGACCATTTGCCGAGTGGCTTCGGGCAAGCCCTGTCTGTGCTATACACAACAGAAATGGAAGCGGCAGATAACCACAAACCCAGCATGTGTTACCTTCACCCAGAAAGACCAGTGACATCCAAGTTCATCAAAAACCTTTTCCTTACCTTTGGTCCGGTCATCAGAAAATTGTTCACGGACCTAGAAGGAAGAAAAAGCAGTGCAGTGGAGAGGCACCAGTTTGTTTTCGCTCCCAAGAGCCACAAGATTATTTCCACAATATTATTGAGACGGAAAAAAACAATTTCTTTCATAAGAAATGGTACTTTGTTCACAAGGCTACTGAAGATAACCTGCTTGGAACCAGCGAGATGGCTCAGTGGGTAGACATGACTGGTGCTGAGCCTGACCCTTGAATTCAATCCCCGGAGTCCACATGGTAAAAGAGAACTTACTCCTGCAAGGGTTCTCTGACCCCACCCACATGCTATAGCGCATGTGCCGGCTCCAATACATGTGCATATCCCAAATACATTTCAAATTAATTAAAACTTTAAAAATCGACCTATCTAGTTTAAAAAGACTATGAGTCAAAAGGAGAATATTCCTTTAGATTAAACAAAAAGGTTAAGTGTATGAGTGTTCGCCTGTCTATGACATGCACATCACTTACCTGAGAAGCTCTGAAGAGAAAGAAGTCAGACCACTTAACTGGAGTTACATTATGGAGTTCTAAGCTACCATATGGGTGCAGGGAGCTGTACCATGTCCTCTGAAAGAGCAACCAGTCCTCTTAAGCACTAAACCATCTCTCTGGCTCCATTTCTTTGGAGTTTTAAAGTCAGTCATAATTTACGGCACCATAGAAATGAAAGTTATAGCTTTCAATACTGTAAAAATTGGAAATACTGTCTAATTATTGTTTTTGCCACAGGCTGGGGACAGAGCTAGTACCAGACATCATTCAGCTTTTCACACAGAGCTCTTTTACATCATTTCTTCCCCAGACATTACTATCTCTGCCTTGTCCTTGGGAGACGGCTAATTCCATGGTGAGGCTCACCCAGCTAATAACTGAAGACGTGGGATCTGACCCCAGGCTTATCTGTCTCCACCGGGGTGTGGGCAGATGCCTGTCTAATGGGAGAGGTAAACAGTGGGATATCTGTCCAGGGTTTTGGCAACTGAATCCCAAATAAAGTCTAATTTGAAAAGTAGCTTGGTCTCTGCTTCTTCCAAACTAAATGTAGACCGGTTATATGGTTCAGTGGCTTCATTCTTCCATCTTTATCCCAGAGAAATGAAGACTTTTTAACTTAGGAGTTTGAATGTGTGTGATCTTCTGAGTGTGAAGGTTAAAACTTGTATACTTTGCTGGGCTTGAAGGTACTCACCTGTAATCCTAGCACTTGTGAGGTGGCAGCAAGAGGGTTAGGAGTTCAAGTCCTTACAATAACAACAAAAATCACCAAATATGAAAAACAAACCAGTGTGTGCACACCATGGAATACCACTCAGCAATAACAAACACAAGGACTTGGATAAATCTCAAGGACGTTATATTAAAATCTGTCCTAGGCTGCAGCAATGGCTCAGTAATCTATGTGAATGGGAAGATGGATGTGGTTATTAAGAGTCATGATCCTTAGTGATGGGAGGGTTAATTGCCTTAACTATTGTGGTGGTTACACAGGGGTAGAGGCATAGCAAGTCTGAATCAGCATCTCTTCCTCTCTCATGCACACATACACACACACACACACACACACACACACACACACACACACACACACGAACACATGAATATTTGAGGCTGGAGGTACAGTAAACTGGTGTCTGAATGAGCTCTACGGTTGCTATATAAAAATTATAAGATGGAACGATTGTTGAACATTGAGGAAAGAACTCAGAAGCTTCTGGAACATTTCTTTGCAACTTTTGCAAATGTATAGTTATATCAAAGTTCAAAGTTAAATACATATGTGATCTGCAGTCTTGGTGACTTGGAGGAAGAATTCAAAGTAGACATGGTAACCAAAATTTTTTATCTATTAGCGTTCCAACGGAGGAAAGTAACATGGGAACTCTTATGGATTTACCCTGGAAGGTTGGTGTCCCCTTGCAATTCTGAAGGCTGAGGAGGTGGTAAACACCAGAAAGGAATGGGAAGAGATAAAGAAAGCCCTTCTCTTATTGGTGGCCAAAAGGACTTGGTAGACGCTTCACATGAGATGCAACATCCAAAGCGTTTGGATGGTTTTGAGAAACACTATTAGCAGACTGGAATGCTTCCATATAAAAAGAATGGAGATTTTTGAAAGAGGAAAACAAACTGACAGAAAATCCACAGAACCTACAGAATCCAGCAAAAGGAAGGCCTGCCTATTGGAACTTGGCAGACATAACCAGGTCAACCAAATCAAATCTGCCCTCTGCTGAGGGAGCTGTACCAAAGAACTCACAAAGAAATCCAAGACAATTTGAATGTGTTCACAATTGTCAAAGCCATGCTAGGTTCTGGAGATAAGTTTCTGATCCTTGGGGCCTGGTGCCAGAGATAATGAAAAGGCAAGGAGCTTACTCCGACTCAACAGAGCAATCTTTCCAAGTGGAATAACTCCAGAGCTAGACATTACCAGAGCAGATTGAATAGTTATCATTTTACAGAGCAGACACTACTTGGAAAGGAGACAAGCCTCACATGATGACAGTAAGCAAAGCTTTGCCAGGGCTGAGCCTGGGTCAAGATTCTCTGAAAGAGTCTGAGGCAGGACAATGGGAAGTAGGCAACAGAGGACCTGGAGGATTTCCCTTCTTAAGAGAACCTATAATATGGAAAGATTTGTGTGACATGCATGTCAGCTGAGCCGATTAAAGTGACAGGTTTAACTGAACAGCTGTCACAGGACAAGGCTGTGGGTCTTATTGGGACATTCCCATGATTAGGTTGTTATTTGTAGATGTTCCTTGGTCCATACGACTGCATGACTTATATGTGAAATATCCAACTGTGTCCTTGTGGCAAGCACCCAACACTGGAGAGTCCTAGTTTTCATTGATGAGACAGGTGATGGAGCAGTAGAAATAAAGACTGCAGACAACGCAGGGAGGGCTGTGAGAAGATGGGGAGAACGGACAGACAGCATCTTAGTGTTGCTATAGGGCTGGGTGCCATCTAGCGACAGTCACAGGATTGAAGAGAAGACACAATGTCTGTTTAATAAGTGGCGCCTTTTCCATGGGGGTATGATGTACATTCTCAGACGGAGGTACCTCCCCATGCCCACAGGGATATCCATTTGCTCCTCCCACTGCCCAGACCGAGTGCCAGTCAAAGGGTTTGTACACCTTCCTGGACCTTCCCAGCTACTCTCAGGTCCTTTTGCTCAGCCTTCAGACTTGTACGTTCAACTGTACTCTTGATCTGGGAAGTATCCAGCTTAACCTGCCTCAGAATGAACTCTTGCCCTGTTGTTACCTCCATCTGGGGTCTCTCCACCTCAGAGCAAGAAAATCTCTCCTTGCTCAGATAAAAGTCCCCTCAAAGTCCTCTTTGACTCCTCTTCTTATCCTGTAGTCGACCTGTCCTCAAATCTTGCTGACTTCATGCAGCTCACAGTGTAAACCAGTTCTCAGCGTCTCCCCTAATTTTTGTATGGCTCAAACCATCATCAACTCTTGTCTGGATTATTGGGAAACTCCATTAATTAAGCACTGGTGAGGGTGAGTCTGGAGGATTTTGAGTTTAAGTTTGTGTGAAAAGCTCCTTAAGCTCAGCAGCAACAAAACAACTCAGTTTTAAAAACAGGCACAGGACTTGAATACACATTTTCCCAAAGATGATGTGTGTTGGGAATTGGTTCTAATGTTTTGTCTTAATTCGGCTCCCACGGCTGTGCTCCTAGACCTGAGAATCCCTGTCCCCAGCTGGCTTTGATTGATAGTAAAGAATTGTCTTACAGCCAATGGCTGGGCAGAAAGACAAAGATGGAACTTTTAGATTGTGGGTACAAGGGTCAGGGAGAGAAGGGAGGAAGAGGAGGATCACCATGACTTGGAGGGACAGGGTTGAGATTTAAGAGCTTCAGAAGAAAACTCATCCAGCAATGTAGATGGAAAGGGAAAATGACCCTATTGGGGCGGGGGTACTGCCCAGTAGGCAACAGGGCAGCAAAACTAAAACATAGACTTAGCAGGTGTTAAGCCAGGAATACCCAAGAGATATATGGACTAGCAACAGGAAGGTTTAGAAATACCCAGTCATTGAGCTAGTCAAGGCATTTAAAAATTAGCTTTTGTGTGTGTGTTGTCCTTCATTCATAAATCCAGAGGGCTCCTAGGAGGGTGCAGCACTTTGAGGTCCTCTGGGAGCCAAAGCAATTTTACTAATTTACTGCCCCAGATGCGAAAACAGCCAATGAGCACATAGAAAGACGCTCAGCATCACTAGTCACCTAAGAACATGAGCCACAAGAATCTACGGCCCGTCCAGAAGCTAGACTGAAATAAGAAGACTCTTCAAAGGTAGCCCACACCTTGGAAGCCCACTCCGGAGCACTCAGGAGGCAGATGCACAGGACCTCTCTGAGTTCAGGGGCAGCCTGCTGCACACAGTGAGTTCCGGGCAGACAAGGCTACAGAAAGTGACTCTCTCAAAAAAACGAATGAATGAATGAATGAATGAATGAATGATTAAAAACTCAAAGCAGCAGAATCCTCATATGTTGCCAGTTAGATTATATTTTTTTAAAAAAAAAGGTACATGTACTTTTGAAAATTGTTTAGCAATTCCTCCACAGGTTAAATATGACACAGCAGATCTCCTAGGCAGACATATATGTAAAAAAACATATATACCTTGCTCATGGCAGCATTAATTAGAGTACCCCAAAGCTAAAACTGCCCAAATGTCTAGCAGCTATATCCATGGTAGAACATTAGCTGACCATAGAAGGAAGTGAAACATTGAGCATGCTCCAACACAGACGAACATCACTCCGCACGCGGAAGAGCCCAGACCCAAAGACCCAGAACTATATGGCCTCTTGCTCTTAATTTTATAAGAAGTGCCAGGAAAAATGACTATTTTTAAAAAAAGATTTACATGCTTTTATGTGCCTTGGTGTTTTGTCTGCATGTGTGTCTGTGAGGATGCCTGGTCCCCTGGAACTGGAACTACAGACAGCCGTGTGCTGTCGTGTGGGTGCTGAAATCGAACCTGGGTCTTCTGAAAGAGAAGCCAATGGTATTAACCATGGAGCCATCTCTCCAGCCCCTAGAGAAGACTATTCTATAGAAACTGAAGGTAGATTGTCAGTTATCAGGGGAACGGGGGAGAACACTGGGGTATGACTGCTAATGAGGAGGGGGTTTCTTCTAGGGTTGATAAAAATGAGAAATGAATGTGTAGAGGGCTGCACAGGTGTGTGCCTTTCCTCCTCTAAGGGTGAATTTTATGGTGTGGATTCTATCTCAATAAAACCATCACAAGTCATACCACTCAGAGTGGGGTACATCTGGACCTTTAATCATTAATAACTCAAGAGCTAAGAAGATGGCCTTGTGGCAAATTTTGGTATTTAAAAATCATTATGTTCAATCTATACACACCAAGAAAACTCTATTTCCATGTTACGTTTAGTTTTACATGTACTTTATGCTTATGGTAGCTAGTAAGATTTCAATGCATACTATCAAACATTTAAAAAAAAATCAAGTACTGACAAAAATATATTCATATAGTTTTATTCCAAAATGCTCTTAAAAATCTGTACATGTATCTCTTTTTAAAATAAAGTTGTAAGGAAAAAAAAAACCATCACAAGTCTTTCTTATTCTTGGGTAAATGTCACTCAAAAGCCATGCTCAGTACTTCTTTTAAAAATTTTATGTACTTATTTTATGTATGTGTGTGTGTGTGTGTGTGTGTGTGTGTGTGCGCGCGCGCGCGCATGCGCACACTCAGGTAACTTTTGTGCACCGCATGTATGCAGGAGCCCAGGAAAGCCAGAAGGCATAAGATGCCCTGGTTCTAGAGTTACAGGTAGGTGTGAGCTGCCACATGGGTGCTGTGAATCAAACCTGGGCCCTCTGCAAGAGCAGTAAACACTCGGAGCCATCTCTCCAGCTCTGCAACCAGCATCCCCTGAAGCCTCACTTGCAAGTGTTTTGAGGAGTTAGGGTGGGTATTGAACCCACAAAACTAAACAAGTTACTAATTTTAATGATTCAGAGCAATTGCTCTGCCACAAACTGTACCCCGGGCCTTGCTTGCCTTTCCTCTTTTCTAAGATAGGGTCTCACTTTGTAGCCCAAGCTGGCCTTCTCTTCTAGAAGCCTCCATGCCCACGGGCTCTGGGAACTACCAGATCCTCTAATGACTGATACTCTTCACACTGGCTCTTGTGTAGACAAAGTGGAAATAAACAAGGGGTTGTATGGGAGAAGGGACGGAACTCTATGGAAACCATACGTCTTGCTCGATTTTTCTCTACAAACATAAAACTGCTAAACATTGTGTGTTGGTTTCTTTTCTCCTTCCTGGAGCTGAATGTTCCTGTGTGAGTTTCTCCACTGTCGCTTCAGCAGAAGGGGGTCACACAGGTTTGCTCCACAGTTTGGCCATGACATGTCTCAGTCACCCCAGAGCCCCTGCAGAGGGCAGTCCTTTCAAAGGTGCCATTCTTACAAAAGTGGAAAGGGTCAGAAATGGTGTGAATGGAGCATGTGGTGACAGCTGTTTCCCTCATGGGACATTGGGGCCTCCTCAGCCAAGGCAATGCACAGTCAGCCTTGGCCTGTAGCCCGTTATCGACTCATCTGCACTTGGCCTTGTCCAACCCTGCAGTGTCACTAGAAAAGCACCCAAAGACCGTCTGACTTGAGAAGACTCTTAGGGCTCCTCTACCACCTTGGCAGCTGACAGCATCCACTGACTTCAAAGTTCACCCGTGGATACCTGGGTCTTCCAGATTAGCATGACAAGTCCTCAGGAGATTCTAGCTCTGTCCACCCTGAAGACAGTGCCTGATGCCTGAGCTGTTCATTATTCTTTCCATGTGGGGTCCAGCCATGTGCCCTGGCTGCATGTCTCACTCGAGGCTGTGTGGGTGGTCTTTGCCGCAGAGACCTGCCGAGTTTACCCTCTTTCCATTGCTTCTCTGCTCAGGGACCTGCTGGCTTGGAGCAACCTCAGAGACTAGACAGTAGCCAAGTCTAGCCATGGGTCATGGGGCTTTTCATCTATAGCGCCACACTTGAAACTTGGCTCAACCACTGGACTCTCTAGTCTACAATAAGCCTGTTCCCAGTGGGAAACTTTTCTCAGGGTGGTGGAATAGGAGAAGAAGGATGTTTCCTCCCCTAATATTTCTCTCTCTCTCTCTCTCTCTCTCTCTGTCTCTCTCTCTCTCTCTCTCTCTCCCTCCCTCCCTCCCTCCCTCCCTCCCTCTCTCTTCCTCTCCTCCCTCTCCCCTCTCTGCCTCCCCCTCCTCTCTCTCTCTCTCTCTCTCTCTCTCTCTCCCTCCCTCCCTCCCTCCCTCCCTCTCTCTTCCTCTCCTCCCTCTCCCCTCTCTGCCTCCCCCTCCTCCCTCTCTCTCTCTCTCTCTCTCTCTCTCTCTCTCTCCCTCCCTCCCTCCCTCCCTCTCTCTTCCTCTCCTCCCTCTCCCCTCTCTGCCTCCCCCTCCCCTCTCTCTCTCTCTCACACACACACACTGAAAGCCTTTCTCTACCTGATGCTCTCTGAAGAAGTCTGCATTATATTTCCAACCTTTGGAGTTAAGAGATAAATGCAAACTTATATCTCTGATGATCACAGCTTGTCCTGGGCAGGGGTTAGGCCACTACCCTTACCCCCTCACCTCTAGTTTGAGGATGGTTTCTTCACACTTGACAGAGTATACTAGGTGGTGCATATAACAGCATCATTCTGTGGTCAGCAGGTTCTCAGCCATGGTCTGAATACAGCCTCACTGTGGGACTGACAGACCTGGACCGGAAGTATTCAAGCACACATTCTGTTTGCATTCTTCTCTTAGTCTGGCTAGGGCCTTGTCACTGGGCTAATTCCAGGTGCCTGGCTCCCTCTCCCCTTCCTGTCCATGCTCCTACCCATATAATTCAGTGAGCTCCCCATAGGCACTTCCCTGAGATGCTTCTATGCCAAGCTGGTTTTTAGTCCAGTGGTTGAAGCAGCTTAGACCAGATCCCCTTTGCTCTGCTCCACAGTGTCTCTTGGTTCAGACTTTGGGATTATAGGAAAGCTGGGCTGGCAGCCAGGGGAGGGGGCATGATGCTGTCAATCACACATCTTACTCAGAGACAGGAGGTGTTTCATATGATGCTCAGAGGCTGCAGAGTAGGAAGCCGCCTGGGGCTCCAGCCAGAAGGGCCTCATTTGCAACTTTCTTTCTGAATGGAGTTCACATCTTGCCTGAGGGGGCTGTGGGGAGCTGAGTCAGCTCCTTACGGGATTCTCCTAATGATTCTCTGTATTCCACAACACACGTGAGCACACGTGTACAAGCTCACACAATTACACCGGCAACAGCCTCACTGATAACTGTGAAACTGGATCCAAGAGTTCCAGAAGTTTCTTTCACTGCCTTCTAACAATGCCCAGAGATATTTAATCCAGGAGCCTCCCATTGTACAAGGAGCTAAAAAAGGTAAAACTTTTTCACAGATCAACTGGGTGACTAATTCTTGCACTGTAAGCTATATAAATCATGGAAATTGACCTCATTATAGTTGGAAGAAGGGAGTGGGAAAGAAGGTGCAGACATCCCAACTCCTAGAGGGAAGAAAGTATGTAGAATTTCAAAGATCAATTTCCTCCTACTTTCAAATGTGGCAAAAAGAAACTTTTGAAAAATCCTAAGAGGGCTGGGGATATACCTCAATGGTGGAGATCCTGCCTAGTGTATAAACATAGGTTCAACCCCTCCACTGGGCAGGGGGTACAGGGGGAGGAAGGGAGAGCTAGTAGGGACAAGATCTTGTTCAGGGGTAAAAAACACAGGCCTGGATTTAGAGCAGCAGGTGTGAACTCCAGGGAGTGGTGAAATACCTGAAGAGATGAGAGAAAGGAGGCCAAATCATGGCTGATGCTGTGGCCAGAAGAAGGGTTTGCTGTTTGATTTTGTTGTTTGCAAGATGGGTTTAAAGGTGGAACTCAGGGGATCACTTGGTTCCTTTTCATGGCTTAAAATGCTCTTAGAACACTCTACAAATAAGTCTAAAGATATTTTAATGAATATGTAAATTTTCTCTATGACATTGAAACATAGTTGTATAGGAAAGTTAGTCTTATAAACCAGTTGGCTAAAACAAAATGTTAAACAGGTGTGTCTATCTTAATGGTCATCCTTATGTTAAACGTGCCACATCAGTTCAAATCCAGCCCCTGCCAAATAATTATTGGCAGAGGCCAGTGATCAGCTTTGGAACAACATTAAGCCATGAAGCTCTGCCAAGCAGGCTCAGAAGGATTTCTTCCCATCCCTGGAGGAAGTCATCAGTTTGCAAGTTCTTTTCCCTGCCAAGGGACAGCCGTTAGTCCAGGAGTCCTTACAAAGCCAAGGCTGTCCTCTCTCCCTTTCCGCCCTTCTTTGTGCACTGTAGCAAGCTTCTCTGAGAAAGCCAAGCAGCAGGAAAGTCCTCAGCACTTGGCATTTAAATGAGGGGAGAAGGGACCCAGCAATTGCCTCCTCCCTGGCCTCTAAGTGAAAGTTGCTGAAGGGCAGCCCAGGACACTGTCTCTGCAAAGCCTAGCATTTATGGAAGCTTCTTTCCAGTTGCTGTGCAGGCCACTCATGGTTTCTGATTTACTCACCTGGGTCTCTGTGGTCTCCACTTAAGATGAGTTCTGTCCATTACATAGGTGGACACAAACCCACCACTTTCTAAAGCCAGAAGGCTCGTGTAACCAGAGGAATGACTCTCCACCCTCCAAACCCCGCAGCTGAACCGCTCAAGGTAACAGAACCAACAGGCACCTTAGGACCACTTTCAGTAACTAATGGAATTAAATTCAGGTGGACAGTGAAACACACACACACACACACACACAGACACACACACACCCTGTTCAGCCCCAACCACTCAAAGTGCAAACAAACGTAAGCCTGCATCTGAATGACACATTAATGTCTATTCTGAATGGCCCTCCCCCAAGGACAACCATGACTGTATTCTGGTGCCCAAGATTCATTCCACCTGCTGGCTCTAGGTCTCTGAGATATAAGATAGGCTAGTCCTTCTGTCCTGCCTCTTTCTGATTTGAACTGTTCTGGAAGATTCAGAGTACGAGAAACATATGTAGTTGGAAGTGCTACAGTAGGTGTAGGTGAAGCAGAGTGGACAGGAGGGGACCCTGGCTGAAGCTGAGTTATTAGGGGTTTCTTCGTATCTGCTGGCTCTGCTTTTATGGAGGAGGAAGAGGAAGGGGAGGAAGAGTCCATAATATAGACTTACAGTTAAGCAGAGCTCCCCTGAAATCACAACGATGGAGTCTGCGCTCTGCAAACACCCTGGTGGAGCTGAGTTAATTCCCAGCAGGACCATGGGAATGGCCTTTTGGTTTGCTGTTGTCATGAATCAGCAGGGTAAGGAACTCAGAGTCTGACAGGGAATCAGGGAGTCTGAGTGTGAAGAGGAGAAGGAGGGGGAAGGAGGAGGAGGGGGAAGGAGGAGGATGAGGAGGGGGAAGGAGGAAGAGGAGGAGGAGGAGGGGGAGGAGGGGGAAGGAGGAGGAGGGGGAAGGAGAAGAAGGGGGAAGGAGGAGGAGGGGGAAGGAGGAGGATGAGGAGGGGGAAGGAGGAAGAGGAGGAGGAGGAGGAGGAGGAGAAGGAGGGGGAAGGAGGAGGAGGGGGAAGGAGGAGGAGGGGGAAGGAAGAGGAGGAGGAGGGGGAAGGAGGAAGAGGAGGAGGAGGAGGGGGAGGAGGGGGAAGGAGGAGGAGGGGGAAGGAGGAGGAGGGGGAAGGAGGAGGAGGGGGAAGGAGGAGGAGGGGGAAGGAGGAGGATGAGGAGGGGGAAGGAGGAAGAGGAGGAGGAGGGGGAAGGAAGAGGAGGAGGGGGAAGGAGGAGGAGGGGGAAGGAGGAGGAGGAGGGGGAAGGAAGAGGAGGAGGAGGAGACTGGGATTTAGTACTGCAGAAGGTGATCAAGATACTGAATGGAGGGAAAGTCTTTCTTCTGTGGAATGATTTAAGTCCAGCCCAGAGAAGGTAGGAATATCATCCCAGAGTCTGACAGAAAGACTGATGTCTACCTTTTTTATGGAGTCTTATTAGGGCTGAAGATGGGGACACTGGAAAACACAAACTGTTCAAAACAACAAGTCGGGAGTGGTTAGATGGTGGTGCATTTAAATTAGGTCCCCATACAGACTGACTGATTGACTGGTTGATTGGGTAATTGATTGATTGATTGATTTTGTGGCTGAGAGAAAACTCTAACCTCAGAATCATAGACAGAGATGACAAGGTCAAAACCAGGGACTTGCAGAAAAGATTAAGGAAAAACAAATCGTAAACGTTTTGCTGGTAATGAGGCTCCAGGTCTGTACACAGTGAATGCTCATTTCTTTCAGGAGACTTCAGTGTGTAGGCATATTTCAGAGACTGTGTTGATAGGAACTCAGCCCCCAGCCCCTCCCTGCCTCCTTTTTTTCAACCAAGTCTGGTTCTTTGCTCAGTATTTAAAAATCTGCTTTCAGGAAAAAGAAGGGTTTATCCTAAAAACTATTGCCCAGACCTCACCTTCTAAGCCATATGAATTCTCTGTCTTCTGATGAACACAGGAAAAGGGTCATTAAAGCCCAAGAGAAGGAACTTTATTAATTGTCCCAGGAGAGAAATCATCAGCTGACAGAAAGTGAACCAGCTGTCCGTCCAGAGGATTAAAAACAACAGTCTCTTCCCATGGAGAGCAGACTTGGATGAAAAAGGCCTTTGTTTCTTCTCCTTTTTAAGGTCTTCTTAATACACACACAGGCATGCATGCACACACACACACACATGCCCACACACAGGCATGCATGCAAACACACATGCACACCACACACACACACACACAAACACAGACCATGTACCTCAGAGCAGCCTCCTCATTCCAGGGAAACAATAGTCCTGTCTTTTCTCGGGACCTCATACGTTTTGTCAGGATTGTTCTAATAGTAATATCACTATTGTCATTCATCATGGGAGAAATAACGAGAGTGAAAGAAGGCATCCAGTGTGGAGGGAAAGGGGGCGAGTGGAAGCAGACCTTTGCTGGTCCTGTCTCTAGCCAGGCTCCCTCCCATGCGCTACTCAGCTAGGGCCACATCCTGGCTGCTCCAGCATCTCTGCAGGTTTTGATCCATGTACTTGTTGACAGACCAGGGAGGCTACTAGTGAGAACGTGTTTCACATTCGCAGTCTGTTTTCTAGATCCCAAAGCAGCTCCCCACACCTCACTTCTTTCTGTGACTCGAGGGGTCTCCAAGCTCTCCGAGGAAAGGCACAGCTTGCTGATGTGACCAGCTAGACCTACGTTTGACCAAACCTCTCCTTTCACTTCTGGTACTGGGAAAACCCACTGTGATTAACACATAGTACAGCAAAGAAAACATCAAGAGTTCGATAATTTTGAATGTTTGTATTTGGTTTTGTTCTTATTCTTGTTTTCAGACGGGGTCTCTTTGTGTGTCCTGGCTGTCCTAGAACTCATGATATAGAGCAGGCTGGTCTCAAGCACGCAGATCCCTGACATACGGTGTTTGGTGAGACCATCCGTGTAAAGATCCCCTGACAACAGCTTTCTCTTGCACTGTGCCCTACTTCAGTGGTGGAATCGCCCACCAAGCACAAGGAGACTCTGGGTTTAATCTCCAGCATCACCAAAGCAAAACCCCAAACTGATCCATTTCCTAGTCAGGGCTCCAGCACCTTAGCATCAGATGCAATTTCAATATCCGTTAAAAGGTTACTATAAAAACTCAAACACTGAGACACAAGGGGTAATGTGTTTGCCTTACAACCCAGTAATTTTATATAAACTCTTGCCCTGTCCAGAATAGAAACAAACTCTATGTGTATCTATATGGGCCTCGGGAGAGCAGGCAATGGGTGGGTGAGGAGAGGTGAGGACAGGGGACCTGAGCACCTATTGCTATTATGGGATGGATATGCTGGAATGAAGTAGGATGAACAGTTAAAGGAAAGCAGGTTCCGCCTGTTTCTTCCTGACAAGAAGTTGTATCAGGACCAGTTCATCTGGTCTCACCGTGGCTGTCACTATCTCTCCTCAGCATTATCTCTCTTTCAAGCATCCTTGTTCTCCATTTTAAGAAGCCATAAAGATTAGAAAAACAAAAGAAAATATTCCTCAAGTTACTGAGTAATAACACCCCCACAGAAACTTTCTGCCATCGAGGGATGGTGGCAAGTCTTCTTTTTAAAAAAAAAAAAAAAATTCCTTTTCTACTGCTTTCTCAGTCAAGCTGCTAGGGGTAGGTGAAAGTCACTATTATCTCTTTTCAAACCCAGGAATGTTTGTTGCCTGACTCCTTTAGACAGTAATTTCAAGCGGCCCTACAATTGAACAGCCAAGCAGAAGTTGGGCTTCTCTGTTTGTTAGACGCTTTTGAGGTCTTACATAAAAGGTTGATAATGAAGTATGAAGAGAAACATGTCAAAGGCTGTGCTTGGTCAAATTTCTCCCTCTGGGACAATAAGGATGGCGACCTTAGACAAAAACCCGAAGTGTCTCACTAGAGGAATAATCAATATTTAATGTCAAAATTTAAAAAAAAAAATCCGCTTTTCAAATGTTACCCAAAAGCAGGATCTTGGCGGAGTATGCACTTTGAATTCCAATCAAGACTTTTAAGGAGAAGCAATTAAAGTCTGAGTCATAACGCTGGAGCCTTGGGCGGTTCTCGCTCCACGCCAGGCCAGGCCAGGAGGCGTTCTTAAGTCCCCGTGTTTAAATTAGGACGAACTTTCACATTTCTTTTCTCTTGTTTTCTTTTTGAATCCACACTCTTGAATTTGGACAGACAAGCCACCCAGCTACCCTTCAGTGTGTCAGTGTCAGAATGAAGCGCACATGACCCCCTTCAGCAGGGAGGGAGACGCACAGTAAAGGTATTTTTTAATGGGACAATTCTTTCCACTGCCCTGGTGACTCGGGAGAGGCATCTCGTGTTTCTCTTTTGCTGATACTGAATCAGCTGATGACCAGGACGGATACCAGTAGAAATGTCCTGCAATAGTCCCCCAGACCTTTTGTCGTTTTGTTCTCGAGAGGCAGAGATGGCTTTTTCCCCCTCCTCCTCCTCCTCTTTTCAGTTGAAATAGTCAATTAAAAGGCCAATTAAAACTGACCAACGATTTGGTGGTTTTGCTCATGATCGGGAATGTTGCAAACGGCTACACTTAGTTTCAAATGGTTGTGCTAAGATAGAGAACTTTGAAATCAACACTTTACTCATGATCGCTGGGCTCGTTTACGGTAAGAAGAGTCTAGGCTCCTTTCCGATAAGTTAGTCCAGAAAGCACGTTCCTGCAAAGGCAGCTCTGGCCTGGCTTTCTGGATAGGTTGTGAAACAGGTGGGTTTGTATCTTGAGTCAAAGTAAAATCTTAAGGTGGGGTGTGGGGGTGTTGATTGAGATAGCATCAGAATTGAGGAGAAACTCCAAATTGCCTAGCTGCACTCTTTCCTCAGGCCAGGCCTTATATTATCATATTCTTGCTTATTAACACATGCACGTGCAGATGCCGCCACGGTTCCCAAGAACAAGGATATTATCACCTAGCATTTGTCCTAGGGTTTGCAAATCGCCTTCGCTCGTTACCTGATTTTCAGAGAAATCTAGGAATTTCTGTACATTGAACAACTCATATGTTTAAAGAGAAATATCAGCTGGAATATTTGCTTTCAGACCTGTTTGCTTAACCCAACGCCAATATCTGCAATGCACTTACAAGGTCTAGGGGATGCTAATATGAGTCATTTCCTAGGGAATTCTGGAGAAAAGTCAGAGAGTGCAGAATCAGACCCTGCCCATCCTGCCTCCAGCAGCGTGAGCAACTCAGAGCCTGCCCTGAAGCATGTCTCTGGCCACAGCGGGGTCAGGAGTTAAAGCTCTGGGCTACCGTCTATTCCTCCCCAGATCACTTAAAATTTGTAGTATAATCATTTATAAAAATATACAAAGTCCCTCATTTTAAAGTCCAATCTCTTATTGGCAAGAATCCTAAAGATTTGCTGAGGCCGGCCACATACTTAAGGACAGCCCTACTGCATATGGGTTTTCCCAAGACGGAGCTCAAGGCCTCCTCGATTTTTCCAGCACATCCCACATCCAAGCAGGTTACTTACCAGGCGTGACTGCGGTGAAGGACACAGGTGACTAGAAGAACACACACAGGCTTCATAAGAAACATGGTCTTCCGAGAAACGCAGGGAGACCGTCTTAGAAATTGAGAGATGGGAGGCATTCTCCTCAGAGGCAGAGGGATGGCTACCTTGGTGTGTAAGCGATCCCAAACAGAGTTAAGGGGTGGTGAAATGGAGCTACCTCACATCCAAAGAAGAGATTATCTACTTAATTAAAGTTTCTCCCTCTAAGTCCTTCAGCCAATCAGAACTCAAGTGCTAGAGAAAGATTGAGCTGATCAAAAGAACACTCCAGGGTCCTTCCGAACGGACAAACGCAGAAGGGGACGAGGAGAATGGGGACAAAGGAGGGAGGGCGAGAAACAGACATAGCGAATCCCCTCCACAGAATCACTGCTTGGAGTGGCCCCTCTCTTGCTTTTCTCTGCCCACCACCCCACAACCCACCCCCTTCCCAAGCACAGGTCTACACAGACACATCCACACAGGGAGAGCCTGGTCCCCAAGAGGGATTTAGAGGGGGTCCTGCTTTCTTGATTCATCTTTGTAGCACTTTGTGACTGGATTTGCATTTGGGATGGCTTCCCTCTTGTCCTGGGGAGCCACAGGCCCTCTGATCTGGGGGTTGCTGGCTGCGTTGCTTTGTATGCTGGAAAGTTTGGGAACTTTGGGAAGTCAGTGTCGGGACAGCTCCTCTATAAATAGCTTACTGAGTACCTGCTACATTCTCAGCCCAGTACTAGATAGACACTGTGAAAATTACATACATGTGCGCACACACACGCGAGTGCACACACACACACACACACACACACACACACACACACACGCACACGATTCAACCTAGAATATATTTATGCTTAGTACTGGGATCATAAAAGGCTGTGTGTGAGTGAAGAAGGCCACGGCCACCGACTGCTTGTGAATCACACAGGAAAGTTTTTTAAAGAACATAAAATATGGATTTCAGATAAGAGAAGAGATTTCAACAAGTAGATGAAAGTGACCCCAGAGTTCCCAGCTTCTCAACTCAGGTGCTGGTGCCAGACTCCTCTGGCTCACACCGCTCTGAGTGTTCACCCCCCCCCAGCCCAGGGCCAAGAGGGCTCCTCTGGCTCACACCGCTCTGAGTGCTCCCCTGAGGTCAGGAAGCTCCTCTGGCTCACACCACCCCGAGTGCTTCCCAGAGTGTGATGCTCCTCAGAGTGCTCCCCTGTTATTTATGTTCCTCTTGCCTCTGAGTTCTCTGACCACATCAATCCCAACAAACCAAAGGATTATTGAGCTGAATTGTTATCTCTATGGCTCAGGCCTCGTGATTTGGAGGTCTAGCCCTTGCTATTTGGATACATTTCTTAACCCCTTGGAAACTTCCAGACCAGGTCTTCACTTGACATCACAGTGAGCTCAGGCACCTTAACAACTGTGGGTCTGTCCATCTGTCCCATCCAGGAAGGCAGCCACAGACTTACTGGGGGTTAGTATCTGTCTCTCTTTTTGGTTGACTTATTTTTAATACTGGATAATATAAATTGCTACCTCAACCAGTTTGGCATAGGAGAAGATGCCGATCTGTTGAGACAGAATTCCCAGTGGATTAGGTATGACAGGTTATCAATAAAGGTATGAGAACCACTGCACTTTTGTTCCAGCTTTATTTTTTTAAGATTTATTTATTTATTATATATAAGTACACTGTAGGTGTCATCAGACATACCAGAAGAGGGCATCAGATCTTATTACAGATGGTTGTGAGCCACCATGTGGTTGCTGGGATTTGAACTCAGGACCTCTGGAAGAGCAGTCAGTACTCTTAACCATAGAGCCATCTCTCCAGCCCTTGTTTCAACTTTATAAGCCCATACATTTCCTATCATCATTTCTTGGTCCTGGAGCCAGAGATTCTCTTTGCAGCTTCAAGTCAGAGGCCTCACGCCACAGTGAAGTCCAATTGTTTTCATTATTATAGAGATTTGAACATTAGATATTGTCTTTGTTGTTGCTGTGTTTTGTTTTGTTTTGAGACAGGGTTTCCCTGTGTAGCCCTGACCGTCCCGGAACTCTATAAACCAAGCTGGCCTCAAACTGACGGAGATCTGCCTGTCTCTGTCTCCCGGGTGCTGGGATTAAAGGCAATGTGGCATCATGCTTGGCTCAGAACATAGATGTTCTTTAATCTCCCGGGATATGCAGAAGTTGATACATTAAGATTCCATTAAGATACATTAGGTTTACCATCCAATTTTTTTTTTTTTTACTTAGGCATTGTAATTACTGTATATTAGTTGTATAAATGGGCTTCATTTTGACATTCCCATACATGTGTAATGGACACTGTATCAGATTCTCTCCCTAAGGACCTCTCTACAACCCGCTTTCTCAACCTTTGTCTATTTTAGTTTACTTTCCTTAGATATTTTCTTCAAAGTATTTTAGACCCAGAAATATGACAACGAAGGGAGACAACCAAAAAGCAAAATACTAACCCCATCTAGTGATGTCATGCTTTATAAGATACTAACCCCGCCTAGTGATGTCACGCTTTTCATTACTAATACTTGACACTATGCTATATGGTTTGGTTTCTCCTTTTTAGATAGGGTCTCACTGTGTAGCCCTGGCTGGCCTGGAACTCACTATCTAGACCAGGCTGCCTTCAAACTCCCAGAAAACCACCTGCCTCTGCCTCCTGAGTGTCAGGATTAAAGGCGTGCCTGCTCCATGCCTGGTTCTACTTTTTTGTCCCGGATTTATTTTATTTATTCATGTATGTGTGTGTCTGCCAAAAGAGAATGCCACGCCCCTTGGCGCTGGTGCCATAGGTATTGGCAGGCTTTTCTGTGGTTTGTGGGATCTAAACTCTGGTCTTCCTGATAGTTCAGTAAGCTCCCCTAACCACAGAGCAGTCAGGAAGCTGAGACAGGGGCATGCCGGCTGACCGAGACCATCTCAAAACCAAAAAGAAAGAACGAACAAGGGAAAAGGCAGAGGAGGGGTTCCGTGGAGGATAAGAGAGCTTTGAAGAGGCTCCTAAAGGAACAGAGGGGCGGGGAAGAATATTTGCCTAAAAGAAGCAAAGGTTTGAATGAGTCTGAGAGAAAAAAGTGACAGTAAGCTCAATGAGAGGGACAAAGAAAAAAGGCTTTGTAGAAAGGGGATAAACCCTGTGACACAATAGTGCCCTTTGGGTCAGCTGTATGAGTCGCTGTGGCTGAAGTAAGTGTAGTGTGGGAGGAGGCTGGAACATTAGGTAGGGTGCAGGTGTGGAAGGGCCCTGTGCTTCATCTGAGGTTCGTCATCACTGAGACAACTGGAAATCCAGAGAAATACACACACACACACACACACACACACACACACACACACACACACAGAAACACTCTCACACACATGCATGCACATGTGCACACACAGACAATTTTTAACTTTATTATTTATTAATTTATATGCAAGAGGGTGTCTTTGCACATGCTTGGTGGGGGCGGGGTACTAGCCAAGACCAGAAGAGGGTGTCAGATCCCCCCAAGTTGGCATTACAGGCGGTTGTTAGCCACCACACAGGAATTCTAGAAAACAGCCTGGGCCTCTGGATGAGCAGAAAGTGTTCTTAACTCTGAACCATTCCTCAGCTCCCGCTGGAAGTTTTAAACAACAAACAGTTTTGTGGGAAAGTGGCTTCTTTTTTAGCAGCCATGAAAGATGGACAGAACTGGGTGGAGCCAGAGGTGGAGACAATATGGCCTCGTTTCAGAGATCCAGGTAGGAAAAGACAAAGACTGGAGTGTGGTAGGAAACAGAAGTCACCACATTTATGTCACTGACGAAGACAACAGAGGCCGCTAGGCTTGGGGACTAGCTTGACATTTATTCAAGTAAAAGCATCACTTAGATTTTAACCAGGCAACCTAGAAGCCAGCCCACTGCCACACAGCCAGGGCTAGTTGTAGACACCCAGAGGACAGCTAGCAACATCGCCAACTGACAGTGGGAGCCACGACTGTGTGCAAGCATGTGGCGGGCAGAGGGGAGAGAAGGAGAGGCAGAACAGTTGGAGCATCATAAAGAGAGGGGGAACTAGAGACCAGAAGGTAGAGAGGACCAGCCTGTTGTGACAAGCCAGTCCTGCCACCCGTGACAGTGGTGAAATCCCAGCCCATGTCTGGGGTCATCACTATGCAGAAGCAGGGGTGTGTGGGGGTGTCCATGCCTCCTCTTACCACTAAAGACCACGCGGACATCCCTGGTTTGGGCTGCTACCTGAGACCACGCTGATGTCCAAGAGCTGTGCATAGCTAGCCCAGTCCCTGGCTGTCTGCAGCACTCAGGGGAGATGGCTCCAGGTCATGACTCACTGTCACCGGCTGACCCCACCCCTCACCGGCTGTAGCTTTTGGGAAAGCAGGCCCTGAACCTCATCATTTGGGCAGCACCATAAAGCTGGCCCTAGTGACAGGGACTCTGGGTGAGCTGACCCGGAGGGCGTGCCCAGAGTTGGCCCAGCCCCTCTCTGGCTGCGGTACTCCTCAGAGCGGGTCCCACGGTAAAGCTGGCTCCGGTGGTGTGGGTGTGGGTGAGCTGCCCCAGGGCATAAAAGTGGAAGAGCCTATCGCGCCCCTTGCTGCTGGGACCATACTAGAGAGCGCACCCTGGTGGTGCGGGTGTGGGAGAGCGAGGGAGCTGACCAACCCAGCTACTACCCAGATCCAGGGCTTTGAGTTGGTCCACCCCAACTTCTACCTCATCTATGAGCTGCTGGAGCGACTCGGCAATAACAGAATATTCCAGCGGAGTCCAATTGAGGATCCAGGATTGCTGGTGTAGCAGAAGCCAGAGCCCTTTAGCCACGATAAGATGCTTTTCTGTTTTGTTTTGTAATTTTTTTTAGTTTTTTCCTTTTGGGGGAAGGTTGTAAGAGCAGAGGGCAGATACAGGAGGGTAGGGAGATGAGAGGGATTGAGGTGCATAATATGAAATTTACAAAGAATCAATTAAAAGTAAAAAAAAAAAAAGAATTAATATTCACTGAGATGTACCATGATGGTATGTTCACCTCTTTTAAATTTTTCAATAAAATATTAAAATAAAAATAAAAAAACCATTTAATCAGGCTTTAAAACGCCCTGTGAAACCAAAACCCTTTCTTACAAACCAAATCAAAGATTGATAGAAATGGGAACATTCTTAATATATCGTGTTAAAAAGAAATATCCACTACAAAGAACTATTAAAACCCACTAGGATGGGCCAACAAGACGGCTCAGTGGATAAAGGTGCTTGCAGTGTAGGCCTGGAGACCTGAGTTCAAACACTGGCACCCACATAAAGCTGGAGGGAAAGACCCAGCGCCACAAAATTGTCCTCTGACCTTTACACTTGTGCTTGGAGAACTCTCACATGAAGTTCTCTGGGTCAGGTGCCATCGTTGGGAGGGGAAGAGTTTTCTCTAGCTTGACGTTCCTTCTTTTCTACATAGTATTAAGCATTTAAAAATACAAGACATTTAGAACTGTGACATAAAAATACTTGTATGCATTACACTACACCATTAAATCCCAACACTTTTTGTTTTTGGCTTATCTAAAGATGAAATAAATGTTCCAGGTTCACTTGAAGCCTCGGCCATTTTCCTGTCACCTCTCTCCCTGTCATCCACTCCACAGATGTAGTGCCATCTTGAATTTGATGCCTATAACTCCTGTGCATGGTCCATATTTACATATGTGCTAATAACCGATATGCAGCACTGTCTGTTTCTGAAGCATGCGATCACCGTCCTATCTAGCTCTGCTCCTCCGGTTTCTCATATTATATCCCAGTTTCTCCTTTTTGGTATTTTTATGATTTTAATCTTTGCGTGTGTATCTGTGTTTCTCTCTCTCTCTCTCTCTCTCTCTCTCTCTCTCTCTCTCTTTCTCTCTCTCTTTCTGTGTGTGTGTGTGTGTGTGTGTGTGTGTGTGTGTGTTGACCACAGAAGTCAGAGAGAGTGTCAGATCACATGAACAACCTGATGTAGGTGCTTGGGACCGAGCTCTGAGAGGACAGGAACCATTCTCAACCGCTCAGCTCTCTCTCCAGTCCCAGGTCCTTTCTTAAGACAGGAATGCAGCATTCCTTTTATGTGTACAATGTACTATGTATACTGTATTCTCTTTTGGTGACTTTTTAGTTTTCTTACACAGTCTTGTCTCCAGAGCTCAAGCTTCAGGACTTTTGTAGAACAGACAACTACAGACGGAATTCTCTGTCTAAAATGTGCTCTTTAGCTTTACCAGAGTTTATCTTTGCATTTGACTATTACCATTTACTTACTAGCTTATTTTCTCCTGGGTTGTATAAAAACTCTCGCTTCCTCGTCTGTACGCATCCGTGTGTTTCTTCCGTATAGTGAATCCGAAGGTGTTCCTTTAAGGGAGAGACAGCAGGAAGTTGGACTACAAGGCACTGTGCTTTGTAATAGCATCACTGTGGGCTTGGGGCTAGCCTCAGCCACACATTCAGGTGACTACAGTACTGGCTAGCATTATTGACCCCGATTTCAAGAGAACCTCTGAGCTAAGGCCAACCTAGGCTACCCTGATCCCATCCCATAAAAGACTGGGACCGGACGCAGATGTATATTGAGTCTCCCCATTAAGCTTCAGAGTGATTTGTTATGCACCAATGGATAACTAATACAAGGAGGTTTGCAGGCATCAAATTAAAGACGTTCACACCTGTGCCTAGCATTACAAGACGTATCTCTTAATGAATTGGGGCTAGAGAGACAGCTCAGTGGTTGAGAGCCCTTGCTTTTACAGAGGACCTGGGTTCAATTCCCAGAACCAATATGATAGCTCACGAGCATCTAAAACTCCAGTTCCAGGAGATCTCTTGCTGTCTGGAGGCACAGACCTACATGCAGAAAAAAACACCCATACATAGAAAATAAAATGATTTTTAAAAATTAAGATAAAAAAATAATTAATTTTCTTGTTTTATGCCAGTTACTCATGGAGTGTATTATCTCTTTAATATGAAAATCAATCGACAAATTGTATTAGACTTTTCCAATGCTAAAGCAAGTTTTAACTGGAATTAAAAACAATTTACATCATCAGCCTTTGCTCAAGGGTCTCTACCCACTGGGCCATCTTGCCGGCCCTCGACTTTCTAAATTTTTAAAGGTTTTATCATTTTTTCCTAGCTCCCACTCATGCCCCTCTGTTGCCATTATGTTTGGGTGCTTTGGATGTCCACCGTGTGTCTGTCAGATTTCTGTCCCTCCATGGAACACTGGAGAGAAGCCGCTCTAAAGGGGAATGGGTTTAGTGCTGTCAGTCACTTGTTCCTTGGCCTTGTTTCTGGGCGAACGTATTAAAACAGCTCCCGGAAAGTGGAGGTTGATCTAGGAACAAGATATATCCGTCCACACCTTTCCACACTGGCCTGCTGGCCTCCGCTGGCCTTTTAACATTTTCTAATATAATTAATTAATTTTGTTTGTGTTGACACACATCTGGGCACCACACGCATGCCTGGTGACTGCAGAGGTGGAACGAGAACATCCGATCCCCTGGAAATGGAGTTACAGACAGCTGTGAGCCACCGTGTTGCTGCTGGGAATCAAACCTGAGTCCTCTAGAAGAGCAGCCAAACCACCTCCCAGCCCCTCCTTCTAAAATGATTGTGTGTGTGTGTGTGTGTGTGTGTATCCACACGTGTGTGGGTACCTTTAAGGCCAGAGGAAGGTATTAGATCCCCTGATGCCGGATCTACAGGTGGTCATGAGTGACCTGAAACAGGTGCTGGAGACTGACCTCAGGCCCTCTTGAAGAACAGCAAGTGCTCTTAACTGCTGAGCCCTCTCTCCAGCCCTGAGATTTTCATTTCATTTATTCGCTTGCATTTTGAGGGGTATGCCACAGGGCACACGTGGGGTGATCAGAAGACTACGTCGTGCACTACTTGGAGCCCAGAGATCTAATTCCAGTTGCCAAGCTCAGTGGCCAATGGTTTTTATCGAGGAGCCATCTCACAATTTTCAGAAGGTAGCTTGTTTAGTGTCCCTCAGTTGACAATTACCTCATGCCTGTCTTGTGATTTAAAAAAAATCCCTTGCCAATCTGGAGTGGGGTCGGGGGGAAACTAAATGTATAGAGCTGTGGAGGAAAAAGGTGTGCTACAACCAATTCTAGCAAAACCCCTAAGACCTTTAGGGGATAGTTTGAAAGCAGGGGGGGAAAGCATTTGAAGGAAACGGATAAATTCCTAGATACATATAACCTACCAATCTTAAATAAGGAGGGTATAGAGTTTATATATAAAAGATCTAAACAAGAGGAGTTTAAAGCAGGAGCAGGATTCTAACCAAACAACTACAACAACAACAAAAACAAAACCCAACAACCCAAAAAAAAAAAAAATCAGGACTGGATGGACATACTGCCTATTTCTGACAGACCTATTTCAATAAAATACAAAAGAGAAGAACGTTATCACATTCCAGAACCAGTGAAGAAAGCAAACAATCCAGCAAGCCAGCAAGCCAGTCACAGTAAGCACCGGCCAACACAAAATAAACTTATTGATTTTGTTATAGACTTTTGGTCTCATTACTTTGACTGGGCATTGTTTTTGTGTCTTGTTGGTCTTTTGCTTGTATTTTATGGTTTCCAGTTTAGTGTTTGAGTTTTACTTGTTGTTGGTGGTAGTGGTGGTGGTGGTGGTGGTGGTGGTGGTGGTGGTGGTGGTGGTGTGTGTGTGTGTGTGTGTGTGTGTGTGTGAGCACGTGCGTGTGAATTTCTTGTTTCTGGGAGGAGGGCAGTTATTTTGTCTTGTTTGTTGCTGTTTTTGTTTGTTTGCTTCTCTCTTTTTTTTCTGAAGGAAGAGAGGGAGAAAATGTCATCGAGTTAGGAGAATGCGTGATGCAGATGATCTGAGGGGAGTTGGGGGAGGGGAAAGCATGATCAGACCACACTGTGTGGTTTTTTTTTTTTTTCAGTGAAAATACAAAAGATAATTTAAAAACATTAAACAACAAATAAACTACTGCTTCTGTCAGGAAAAATAAACTATATATATGTATATACTTATAGCCAGCATTATATTAAATGGAAAAAAAAAAAAAAAACAAAAAGCATTTTCTTAAAAATCAGGAACCATGGAAATATACCTGCTTTCTCTCTTCTTAATAGAATGCTTGAAAACTTGGCTAGAATTAGCTAATAAAACAAGATGAAAAATAAATGGATATAAATGAGAAAGGAAAGACAGAGAGCAAACATGAGACTATACTGAAACCCTAAAGACTCAACCAGAAAACTCTTAGATTTGGTGAACACACACAGCAAAGTGGTGGGACAAAGAAATCAATGGCAAAATCCAAAAGCTTTTCTATGTACCAATAAAAAACTTGGCAAGGGCTGGAGAGGTGGCTCAGTGGTTAAGAGCACTGACTGCTCTTCCAGAGGTCCTGAGTTCAAATCCCAGCAACCACATGGTGGCTCACAACCATCTGTAATGAGATCTGATGCCCTCTTCTGGTGTGTCTGAAGACAGCTACAGTGTACTTACATAAAATAAATAAATTTAAAAATAAAAAAGGTACTTTCAAATCTTCTTCTTTGTTGAACCTGCTGAGTCTAGAAAATATTTAAATATATTGACGAAAGGCTACGATATGTGGACCCCAGTGACAAAGATTATAAAAGAGGTGAGGGTGTGATAGTGCACCCCTCTAATCCCAACACTAGGGAGGTGGAAACAGACAGATCTCTTTGAGTTCTGAGCTGGGCTGCTCTATACAGCAAGTTTCAGGCCAGCAAAGAACTCACTACTACATAGTGAGATCTTATCTTAAAAAAAGAAATAAAGAAAAGAAAAGGAAAGGAAAGGAAGGAAGACAGACTAGAGACATGGTGACATGAAAACTGCTCTCTAAAATGGGTACTTCGAGGTGGCATCCCTCTTGCATGGCCATTATTCCCAAGCAGGATATTTGTGTGATGCCTGGGTTTCACAGAGAACTTTGACAAGGAATGGAGGAGAACAGGAATGTTAGGATCCCAAGAGCCACAACTGGTCCTGAGAGACCTAAGGCCACTGATGACTATAAGACGGTAACTCCATAGTTTCAGGGAGGACCAGATCAAATGGGGGTGGGGGGAGTGTTAGACACGGTTGTACTCAGGGGAGATTCCTTTCCAAAGTAGGGTCTTTTCAGAGACAGAACAATCTTGTCTGCTGTCCATCAACATTGCTCCAAGACAGTCCATTCATTCACTCAGCAACCATGTCATAGGTGCTCATGACAGCTTAAGTGCTGTTGAGTACTAGGGATTCGGCTGTGGTAAGCAAAAAGAATCCTTGCTGCCACTGGCGATGTCATGGGGAAGTGGGCAACAAACTGACGGCAAAGGATTTCATTTGATACGTAGTATGAAAGAAGATGATTACCGAACCAAAGGCTGACTGTAGATGTGTGGAATTATGAATTTCTGAGGTGACATCCAAGGTGGGGAACAGGAAGAACACCCAGGACATAGATCTAGGGAAGAGGTCACATGGAGAGGAACAAAAAAAAAAAAAAAAACAAATGCAGAGAGGTAGGCAGGTTTCGGGGGCAAGGGAAATGTCTGTATATGGAGCACAGTAATTGAAGAGGCAAAGAACCTTCTGGATGCCCAGGTTTTGTCTCAAGAGCACGAGGAAGCAGTAGGAAGGGCTTGAGCAGGGAGGTATCATGGCATGGCTTATATTCAGAAGCCATGTTTTGGTGTTTTGGTTGCTGAGCAAAGAAGTAATTAAAGGACTCACAGACAGGAGCAGGGAGCACCATGCAGGCAGGCTCTTCCGTGGTCCAGGAGCAGGGAGCACTATGCAGGCAGGCTCTTCCGTGGTCCAGGAGCAGGGAGCACCATGCAGGCAGGCTCTTCCGTGGTCCAGGAGCAGGGAGCACTATGCATGTAGACTCTATAGTTATGCAGGTAAAAGACAAGGGCCATTTTGCCAAGGCCAGAAGCAGTGGACAGCAAAATTTTTCTAGTAGTTTGGATTCTCCCATTTCAAAAGGAACTGTATTTCTATTATTTTACAAATTCAAACAATGCAGACATTACTGTTGTTGTTGTTGTTGCCTGAGACAGGGTCTCTCTGTTTCCCCTAATTGTCCTGACACTTGATATGTAGACCAAGCTGGCCTTGAACGCACAGAAATTCCCCATCTCTGCCTCCTGTGTGCTGAGATTACCTGCACCACCAGATCAGGCTTCTGTGAGAACCATTTTTATCCATATTTTCCAGATGGTATGTGTTTGTCCATCATCCGAGGCTTGGAAAGACACTCTTAGAAATGAGAACTCTAATCAAAGCAGCACTGTTGTGGTCTCAAAGCTGTCTGGGTTCACACTTTTCACAACAGCAATGGCTCCCTCTTTTGGTCATTTCCTTGAAATCACCTGGAATCACCTCATGCTTATTAGAAATAATGTCAGAAGGATGGGTTAGGGCATATCGAAAAGAAGCTTGTGTCCCAGGCTGTCATGTCACTGAAAGTGTGTCCTTGCAGTGTTTGGCATCAAATCCAGAGTCTTGTGCAAGCTAAGCAAACACCGAGCACACACACCCCTGCACGATTTTATGTGCACTATTCTATACTGGAGCTACAGATAGTTGTGAGCCACTATGTGGGTGGTGGGAACAGAATCCAGGTCCTCTGAGAGACTAGAAATCACCTTTAATTACTTTAATTACATACCTCTCTGTCCCATGGAGACACAGTCTTGCCGTGTAGCCAAGGCTGGCCGTGTATCACCATGTAGGGCAGATTGTTCTTGAACTTTTGTTCCTCCTGCCTCAGCCTCCTGAGTACTGAGATAATGTCTTGTGCCACCACGCTCAGCTTCAGTGAAGGTGTTTATGAATGAAGAGATGTCATAATGAAAAGCATTTATGGACGAAGATAACTTAAGCAGGTGAGGTCTTGGGATCGATTCCTGCCAGACCTCACCCCCTGCCCCAGTATAAAATTGGACTAAGAGTAAGATAGGAAAGTCACTGCACTCCACAGATCAGAAATAATAAGGGTCTAGATTAGAATGGCATAGCTGGAAGTGCACAGGGAGTAAACGGGTGGACCCACAGAATGTGCCATGGAACCAATGCGTGTTAGTCAGAGGGATGGACAAACACCAAGATGCTGAGTCTGAATGCCAGGCCCCTTCACAAGGAGGTAAGATACTGAGAAGGAGATGATCCCGGGTAACAGAGGTAGGATAGAATTGTTTCCCAACTATGCCGACAAAATGGCTAAGGTGATACAAAGTACATTGCGTTCTTTATGAAGAAAAGAAAGACACAATGGGTGAAGAATTGTGTGGTAACATCTGCCTGTTAGCAAGGACAGACTGGAGGGAAGAACGCCATAATTGTGATTTTTCCCATATGTCACAGGAACGAGTGTGGGCCATTTGGCTCAAGTCCTGCCATGGAGAAATGCCTGGTGACCCTGTGAGCTTGTCCAAGAGCCTTGATTCTCCAGAGGATGGACACGTCTTTGCTTTCCTTTCTTTGCAGGATGTTGGTGCTGAGGCCAAGCAGCTGTCTTCAGAGCAGGGAATAAAAATCCCACATGCGTAGTGGGTTCATGGGAGTGGGGGGTATTGAGGAGATTGGGCACTACAAGAGTAGTAAGGCTGTCCTCACCGCTGGGAGGCGCTGACACTCACTAGACACCACAGGCAGCCTGAGCACCCAGTACATTGGCGGCTTGTGTCAGCCTCAGAAGCAGGCGATTGATCTCTTGCAGTCAGGATTAGGAAACAGGAAACATTTTAAATCATTCCACAGTGAGGAAACTGTTAAAGGCAGGACAGAAACCCAGATCCGAATGCTGCTGAGGACAGCCAGGTCCTGTCCTGTTTCCCTCCCTAGGATGCTCAGCACACTGAAGGGGACAATGCAGCTTGGTCCTTGGAATCTGTGACAAGCTGGGTCACAGGGCCACTCACTAAATGGGCTTCAGGAAACTGAACAGCATGCAGAGCCCTAGAGGAACCGCAGAACTCTGTTGGCTGATACTGAACTGAGAAAAGGGAGCTGTGTTCACAGACTCCCACAGGACCAAGCCCCTTAAGATGGCCTCCGCTCCCCGCCCCCCTTTTTTTGTGAACCACACATCAACATCATCTGGTGAGATTTTAGGGAGAGGTGACCGGGTGTCTCCCCATATCCGGGAACCAGACTTCCTTGGGATGCAATCTGGAAGTCTGTAAGACAGTTCCCCTGGTGACTGTGTTGGATCCAGGTTTGAGAACCGTTGGAAGTAATCCAAGAACAGGCTGTTCTAGACTGGGGGTGGCTTTCCTTATTGAAAGAGTCAGATGAGAGGGATTCTAAGGAAGGACCCTGGGCAGGAAGCCCGCTAGCTTCCTTCCTCAACCTCCCTCTGCTCCTACCTCCCTGTCATTTCCTTTTACACCTGGTTCCTGCACTCAATGGAGTTTTCCTGCCCCTTGCAGACAGGACAGTGACACTTGGAACAGCAGCGCCGCTCAGTGGAAAGGAACAAACGCGAAGCACATTGCAGGACTGCGCTTCAGTAGTGCCAGAGGCTGTAGGTACCCATGTGTCCTGTAGAGGGCAGCACATCCCTACGTGTTTACGGAGGGACTGTCCGGAGGTCTTGAGTGCATGGTTTCAAAGGAAGTCCATGGCGCGGACATGGGGTTGGAGATCTGTGCTAGACCTGAAACCTCAGTCGTCCACGTTGTGAAACTAAAGTTGGAAGAGAGTACATGCAGAGACAGCCTTGTCTTGAATTTGAACTTAACGTGTATGAGCGTCCTGGTTGGTGTTTTTTTTTTTTACCATGTACCACCACCGCTCTGGGTGGCTTTCTAAATACAGGTCTGACATGCACCCTCTGTCAGCCACTTCTTCGGGGAGAATTCTCTTTTAAGTGTGTGTACATGGGCCAGAAATTAGGCTTCTCTTTTAGTGATGACACATAGGTTTGTGTTGGTGGGACAGGGTTGGGTCACAACAGTACTGTTTTGTTGTTGTTGTTGAGGGTTTTTGTCTAAGGTTTATTATTGCTTTTACTCATTTGTATGTGCGTGAAAATCCATGAGTTTATGAGTAACGAATGCATGCATGTGCCCACAGAAGCCAGAGCGCTCACATATCCCGAGACTGGAGTTAAAGCTGTAAGCTGCTTCACGAGTGAGTGTGGAAACTGAACCCCAGTCCTCTGCAAGAGCAATAATACACTTAACCACTGGGCCATCTCTCCAGCTCTAGTAAAGTCTGGAACTCTGTCTGTCTGTCTGTCTCTCCATCTCTCTCTGTATAACTTTGGCTGTCACAAGGACTTACTATATGGACCAGGCTAGCCTTAAACTCAGAGGTCCACTTGCCTCTGCTGGGATTAAGAGCAAGCACTACCACACCTGGATTAATCATACATCCTCTTATTCATTCCCACCCGGAAAAGTTCTCTCCCTCCCTGCCTCCCTCTCCCATTTTTACATGTCTGCACCTGGCCACACTCATTTCAGTAGCTTAGTGACCCAGCTAAATCAATACCCCCAGATTGGGTACATAATAAAGTGCACATAAATCTATCTATTCAACTACATGGTTTATTTTTTAATTAACCAAAGACACTTCAATGCTGCATGATCTTTGAATGTCTTTATATAGTTTATTCAACACATACAATGCAGAGTGGCCAACCAGGATAATAAACATTCCCTTCTCTTCAAATATAAGTTTTCCTTTAAAGTCATTACATTAGTTTATTTATTGTGTGTACGTGTGTGGGCATATATGAGCCATGGCACACACGTGGAGATCAGAGGATAATGTGGGAGTTGGTTCTCTCCTTCCATTCCGTGCAACCTAAGGGTCAAATTCAGGTCATTGGTCATAAACAGCAAGTACTTACACCCACTGAGCCACCGGGTTGACCCAAACGCTGGTTATTTTTATATGTTGGAAATTTTATCCTTTCGTCAATATGATTTCATCCTATAAAAGACTAAGTTAATATTGTCCATGAACACCGCATTTAAACTTTTTGTGTCTGGCTTATTGCCTTTGACATAATGGCCTCCAGTTTCACCCGTGTGCTGCAAGTCACAGGGCTTCACTCTCTTTGGTGGCTGACAAATACTCCACTGCATACACCACATGTCAAACTCCATCCATCCTCTGAAAGGCATGTGGGTGATTTCACAGTCTTACTATTGTGAACAGTGTTGCAATCACCATGGTAGCACAAGTGTCTTTTGGGGTAACGATGACATCGTCTTTGAACTTACACCAGTTGTGGGGTCACTGACTCCTATGGCTTCTATTTTCAGTTTTGTGAGAAATTTCCAGATTGTTTTTATGACTGTTACAATTGATGTTCGCTTTAACAACCTTCTTATTGTTTTAGGAGAGGGGTGTTTATTTTGTTTTGTTATCTCTTTGATAATAACCATCCTAACTGGATAAGATGAAAGGTCACCCTTTTTTAAATAAAATTTTATTTTTATTATTTTTTTAGGTATGTGTATTTATTTCACTTATATGCATGCTTATGTATATGTGCTCTCTCTCTCTCTCTCTCTCTCTCTCTCTGTGTGTGTGTGTGTGTTTATGCATGGCATATACATGTGTGCTGATGAGTACATCTATGTATGTACATGTGGAAACCAGTGACGGATGCTGGGTATCTTCCTCACCTTAGTCTCTCACTGAACCTGGAACTTATTAGGTTGGTTGCCCAGCAAGCTTCAAGAATCTCCCTGTCTCCATCCAGAAACAACACTGAAGTTACGGCGTGTGTGCCTATACCCACTGTTTTTTCTTGGGTGATCTGCCTGTCTCTACACTCCAATGCTAAGCATGCTCAGCATGTTTTTTTTTTTAAGTTTATTTATAATATCTAAGTACACTGTAGCTGTCTTCAGACACACCAGAAGAGGGCATCTGATCCCATTACAGATGGTTGTGAGCCACCATGTGGTTGCTGGGGATTGAACTCAGTATCTCTGGAAGAGCAGTCAGTGCTCTTAACCACTGAGCCATCTCTCCAGCCCGAGGCCCTTATTTCTAATAGACGTATTTGGGCCTGTACTTTGGGAGGAGTATGGTGATGGTTATTCCTGGTTCTCTTCTTGACTACATCAGAATGAACTATAATTCAGAAATGGAAGACACCATTTCCGAAGACACAGGTTTCTGACCTGGATCTTGACATGGAGATCTTGAGGCATAGCGGCCATAAAAAGTAGAAGCAAAGCAAGTTAATGCAAGCCTTTAATCCCAGGAGATGGAGGCAATCAGATCTTTGAGTTCAAAGCCAGCCTGGGACAAAGCAAGTTCCAGATCCAGGTGTGGTGGCACACACCTTTAATCTGGGCCACACCTTCTGCTGGAGGAATACATAAGGACATTGGAAGAAGAACATTCCTTCTTCTTCACCTGCTTGCATTTGCTAGTCAGCACGTCTGTTGGAACCTACTTCTACGGAAGACCATCTAAAAACAACTAGCTTCATGGGACTGAGAAACTACTAGATTCTTGGACTTCCCATCCTCAGATGCCCATTGTTGAGTTAGTTAGACTGCAGACTGTAAATTGTGCCTATACATTTTCTTAATATATAGAAACATTCCATAAGTTCTGTGACTCTAGAGAACCCTGACTAATCCAAGCACTAAGAAGGCCGTCATTGATTTTCAGTCACAGAATGCTTTTCCGGTAGAGGGCCAGTGGGTTGGCTTCTCTGTCTTCATTTCTAGCTGCTCAGATATTCAGAAGAACCCTCAAAGCCAAGATCCTGTGGGCTCCTGAAACAGCTGCCGCATCGACTGCTTCTTCTGATTAACTATCTACCTCCCTGTTCAGACTGAACTTCTGTACTGCAGGCCTCACACCTCGGTCTCGAACACCTTCAGAACAAACACTGGTTCGAATCACGTTGTTGATCTTGATCTGCCTGCACGATATAAACATTAAGATTGGTATTTTAAATAATGAAGAAAGTTTTTTTTTTTTAAAGAATTGTGAGAAGTAAAAGAAAACTGAGAGACAGAGAGACAGAGACACAGAGAGAGAGACAGAGAGAGGGCGAGAGCATTGGGAATCACATGAGTTTTTTGAAACCTCAAAGCCTGCTGTCAGTGCGCCTACTCCACCAAGGTCACACCTCCTAATCCTTTTCAAACAGTTTCGCCAATTGGTGACAAGTATTCAAATAAACGAGTCATTCTCATCCGAAACACCACATTCCTCTTCCCCCACAGACTGTAGCAATATCTTTTCATGCAAAATGCATTTAGTTCAATTACCAAAGCCCCTGTACTCACTGACAGTCCAAACACTGTTTGAGGGTCCACAGTCCAAGTCTCCTCTGAGAGTCAAGGCAATATCTTCATGCTGAGCCCCTGTAAAGTCAAAAAGCAAATTATATATTTCCAACATACAGTGGCACATAAGATATAAGCCATTACGAAAAGGAGGAATGGGGGTGTGATGAGGAAATATTGAATCAAAGCAAGACTGAAACCCAACAGTTTAAATAAACTCCACATCCTGTAGCTTTATGTCCAATAGAAAAGGGCTCAGATAGGCCTATCTTTCAACTTCGCTGCCTGAAAAACATTTATCTTGAGCTGGGTCCACTCCTTGTGTGTAGCTTTTCCTAACAAATGCTCCATAGCTCTGGCATCTTCAGCATCACAATGTCTTAATTAAGGTCTCAAACACAGCCCAAGCTTCACATCTGTAGCTTTATCCAATGGCCTCTTAGGGTCTCAAATCCTCTCAAGGCTTTCATACAGGGACTCCCATACCACACATTGCCTGGTCTCAGAGATCTCTGAAACTGTGAAGAGAGAACCCATGACCCTTTATTCTTGAATCTTTGCTACATAGATAACAAACCATAGACAGCCAGATTGGGGTGGATCCTCACCCTGTGAAACCACACTGGCAGCAGTCTTTAGATGCAGTTGTTTTTAGGATCAGGAAAGTCTTTAGGCCTTTTCCTTTCCCAAGTTGGAGGCTTAGTTAAGTGAGGTCTCTCCCTGAGGGTAGCCCTCCCTTTACTCCAGTGCAGATCAAATGTCTCCTTATTCTTAGCTCATTCAGCACAAGTATTGGCTGTAACATAAAATTTCCTGCCTTACTTGTTTTTTTTTTTCTTTGTAAACTGTAAGAATGATCACCGATAAACAAGTTACGGAGTCAATACTAGGCTGTCTTGAAAAGTCCTCTGCCAAGAAATATAGTCTTTTGCTTTTAAACTTAACCCCAGGAAAGTTCTTAGGATAAGAGCAGAAAGCAGCCTCCGTTGAAGGGGGAATTTCTGGTTTTGTTGGAGACTTGGTTGTGTCATGTGATGTTTTTCTGGAAGCTGTCTTCTGAGAGGATGTTTTGCTGAGAACAGACACCTGGTGTTCTTCTGGAAGCTGCCTGGTGAAAGGGCATGTGATGTTTTGCTGGAGCAGATGCTTGAGAGGACACGTGATGTTTAGAAAGAGTGTAAGAATAAACCAGCCTACAGTGAATGGTACTTTGGCATTGGTTCAACTTGCTGGTCTTCCTTGGGTTTCGCCAATGTTGACATCACTCTTTTCCCTGACATCACTCTTGCATTGGTTCACCTTTATTTCTTCTCTGATCTTTGCTTGCTATGACCTCATAGAGAGAAATGCACCAAAGAACTTCTGGTTTCTTGCCACTTCAGCTGACTCGTGCAGAACTGCAGAGCCTCGAGGTTTCTTCTGGATTGAGCCGCCTCTGCTGATTTGTGTTTCGTGGTTTGCTAGTGGACTGGAACTGCTGACTACAAAGATTTGAATTGCCCCCAAGAACTACTTCTAAACAGGTCCATGACCACCTTGTAGTAACCATCTTCCTCCTTTACCTTTGGTTGGTAGGCTATAAGAGAGGTTGGAGTGTTTAAGAACCCTTATTAAAGTAGGTTTTGAAAAATACAACCCTGCACACAGTTTTTGTTGAAGTATCATAAGAATGGTCTGTAACCCGTTTTAGGATATTCTTCCTCCTGAAACTTTTTGAACTGGCCTCTTTCAGCCCACAAAACTAATAGCCCTAGTGTATTCCAAACTCCTACTAGGGTAGCCCATTCATATCTGCTTACAATGTTCAACCACATTCCTAATCCAAAATTCCAAATCGCCCATATTCCTACAAAACACAACACAGCCAGGTCTGCCACAGCAACACCCCATTCCTGGTACCAACTTCTGTCTTAGTTTTCTATTGCTGCGATGAGACACCCCGACCCTGGGAACTTACAGAGGGCAGGGTTTACTGGGCTGGCAATTCCAGGCAGGTAAGAGCCCATCCGGGTAGAAAAGCTAGCACCAAGCAAGTATGGTGGCTGAGTAAAAAGCTGAGAGAACACAGCTGCAGTAAAAAGATATTGAAAAAGCCACTAGAAAAAGATATACGGACGTTTCTCAAAATGTAGACTTTCACATGATCCAGCAATATCACTTCTGGGTATGTTCTCAGGACTCACAGCTTACTCCCAAGGTACCTACATTCTCTGCTCATCACAGTACCAGTTACACTAGCTGAGTCATGGGATCAGCCTAGGATTCCATCAACATTAACAAAGTAAACATGGTCTATAAACTTAATGGAGTATTGTTCAGTTATGAAAAAAAAGAATTAAATTATGTCTTTTTTTTCCAGGAAAACAACTGGAACCAAAGATCACTGTGTTCAGCAAAAGAAGCCAATCAGAAAAGTAATTGTCACTTTTTTCTCTCACGTGTTGGAGAGGAAGGGGAAGATGAAGGATATGAAAGCCAAGGGAGCACAAGGAGGGTAAGTTTATAGGGAGTGAGTCTGAGCCAACTGCATTATGTTCAGGTGTGAAAATGTACACTGCAACCCCATTTTGTGTGCCAACATAAAAGCACACTTGGGAAAATGCCTGTTTAACTTATATTTGCACACATACCTTGTGCCGACTATTTTTGTGTCACACGCTAGAGTCATCTGAAGGAGGGACCTCTATTGAGAAAATGTCTCCTTAAGACCATTCGTAGGCACTTTCTTTTATTTGTTTATTTATTTATTTGTTTGGATAGTTTGTGTATTTACATTTCAAATGCTATCCCCTGCCCCATGCCTCTCCCCCTGCTTCTATGAGGACGATCCCTCTTCTACCCACCCACTCGTATCTCAACACCCTGGCATTCCCCTACACTGGGGAAACAAGCCTTCACAGGACCAAGGGCTTCTCCTCCTATTGATGCCAGACAGTGCCATCCTCTGTTACACATGCAGCTAGAGCCATGGATCCCCCTTCCTCATGTGTATTCTTTGGTTGGTGGTTTAGTCCCTGGGATCTCTGGGGGTGGAGTCTGGTTGGTTGATATTGTTGTTCTTCCTATGAGGTTGCAAACCCTTCAGCTCCTTCTGTCCTTTCTCTAACTCCTCCACTGAGGTTGTAGGCATTTTCCTAATTACTGATTGATGGAGAGGACTCAGCTCATTGTGGATGCTGCCATCTCTGGACTGGTGGTTTTGGGTTCTTACAAGAAGCAGGCCCAGCAAGCCATGGGGAGTTAACCTGTAAGGAGCACGTTCTGCCTCCAGGTTTCTGCCCTGTTTGAGTTTCTGTCCTGACTTCCTTCAGTGATGAACATTAATGTGGAAGCATAAGTCAAACCTTTTCCTCTCCAAGTTGCTTTGGTCATGGTGTTTCATCACAGCAAACAGAAACCCTAACCCAGACTCAATCTGCTACCGCCACAGTGTTTTTTAAAGCAAAATTCAGACACTTATGTGCCATTTGTGTCTGTTTCTAAGCAGAGCAGCTCTCAGCCTCTGAAAGAAAGGTTTCTCTCTGGAAATCTTCATACTGTTGGGAGCAAAAGAATCCATTGATTTCCGTGGCGTGGATGCGAGAGGACGGGATCAGGATCAGTGACTCGGTCACGGCCGTAAAGAAGAAGAAGTAAGTCTGGAAGGAGTGAGAGCCCGGAGCAGAGCGCACTGGTTAATTGGGTTTCTGATTAACTACGGGTTAATGAGAAGACACTTTTGTCTGAAATCTCTCTAGATCGCCTCAGTCCATTTCCTTGCTTTAATAAGTAGCCTAATGAACATAATTAAATCTCCTCTTACCGATTCTGCATCCTGCAGGGCCTCGGGACCATCGCTCTGAACACAATATGTAATTCTATCCCGCACTGTAGCAGAGGGGACCAGAATTACAGGCAGCTCCTACACACTTCCTTACGTAAAAATGTTAGCGCACACTGGGGATGGGGCTCAGCTGCAGAACACTTGCTTAGCAGGCTCAGCATGGTATAAACTAACAAATATTAAATTAATGAATCCACATGACTTGTGCCTTTCAATGTATGTAAATTTGTCATAGATAAACAAAAAAGGGCCTGTTATACGATCTGAAAAAACAACTCTTCATTCCCCAGGGACTTTGGAGTTCATGAAATGTAACACCATTGCATAAAAACATTAGTAAAACAGTTTAAAACCTAGGGCCAACTAATGGCAAAGGGAATCTTTACAGCCAGAGCTACGGTGGAGTCTGCTGACCAAAGATCCAGAAGCCTTGTCCCTGCGTCGGGCTGCATGGGGCGGCCACTGACTATTGATACCAGTACATCGTGAGCTCCACGAGGTGGGCTTGTGTCTACTTCATCTGGGGATGTACTCTTGGCACCCAAAATGACCTTAGAAAACCCTGATAGATGTTAAATGCATGGAAGAGTGAAATGGAGATGGGATTTTTATTACGCATAAGGCAACTTGACTTCAGAGCACGGAACAAATAAAACCCATGGCCTGTGTTTTACAGCATGCCCCTCTGTTAACTTATTGGACATTCATTAAGATGAGTAATACATGGATACAGATTAATGTCTGGGCTGCGGATGTAGCCCAGTGGTAGAACATTTGTCTAGCACATGCCAGGGCCTAAGTTTATGTCACACCATTGAAAAGAAAGCAAACATACAAACAAACACACACACACACACACACACACACACACACACACACGCTGGCCCCTAAACTAAAATTAGCTCAAACTCTGAGAATAGAATTATAAAAAGAAAGAGAAAGATACTAAATAGATCTACAGTAAGATATCTTAAACCTCTGTGTGTGTGTGTGTGTGTTAGACTCAAGCACCAAGTGGTTTTAATTAGAAGTGTTAACTGCGTTTTATGGAGGCCTGACATGTTGGTACGTGTATATAATCCCAACATGTTCAAGACAAGAAAACTGGGTTTAAGACTCTGTCAGTAGGGGCTGGAGAGATGGCTCAACGGTTAAGAAGAGCACTGACTGCTCTTTCAGAGGTGCTGAGTTCAATTCCCAGCAACCACATGGTGGCTCACAACCATCTGTAATGGGATCTGATGACCTCTTTAGCATACATGCAAGCAGAATACTGTATACATAATAAATAAATAAATAAACCTTTAAAAAAAAAAGACTCTGTCTACAAACAAATTTCAAACAGCCACCACCACCAAAGTCACTCTGATAATGTTCACAAGAAAACAGTAGACAGAAATGCAAAATTTTGCTCATAAAGATGTTTTTCTTTTCTTACTTCCTTTAAAAAATATTTATTTATTTTATGTATATGAGCACACTGTAGCTGTCTTCAGTCACACCAGAAGGGGGCATCGGATCCCACTGCAAATGGTTGTGAGCCACCATGTGGTCGATGGGAATTGAACTCAGGTCATCTGGAAGAGCAGTCAGTGCTCTTAATCACTGAGCCAACTCTTCAGTCAAGAAAGCTATTTTTCAATGTACCATCTGAAGAATTAACACAGCCCTTCAGTAAGGCCAGCAGAGCCATCAAAACATGGAACCAGAGAAAAGGTTGATTCTGGACCAGTGCAACTTGTGCCCCCTTGACCCTCATGATTAGCAATTATGATTAGAGTGCCCTCCTATGAGGAAACATCTCAGAAACAGATAGGGAAGGAGGAACCTCCCCTAAAAGGCAGTCTAGAACCCACCAGCACAGACATCTAAGGTTGTATGGCTGCTGTATTTGGACACTCTTGGCTTTGACAATGCAGACCAAAGATGGCGCTCACCTACAAAAGTGCACTCACCTTCCAATTCCAGAAAATTCCAGGCCTTCAGATCTTTTAAATCCTTCCCTTTTATTATGACTAAACCATATGCTGTCTGAAGTCAAGAATCCCAGCCCTCGGGAGGCAGGCCTATCTCTGTGAGTTCAAGGACAGCCTGGTCTACAGAACTGAGCTCCAGGACAGCCGTGAGAAAACCCTGTCTCAAAAAAACACCAAACTAAAATCAATCAATGAATCAAACAAACAAAAAAATCTTATTTAGTTCACAACCAAGTGTGCAGTGTGATCTGCGAAGCTAGGAAGTAAAAAAAAAAAAAAAAAGCGTAAGAATTGTTGAATGGATACATTTCAGGGACATGCCAAAGGTCATATGCTATGCAGAGGTGATCCATCAAAGAATTGCATGGGGTTCATAAGCCCATCCCTGGGTGGAAGAAATGGCTAAGGATGGGGGAAACGAAGACTTGTCTTTTGGTCCAAGTTGCAGACATGTGGACGCTTTTGAGCCTGCCTTAAAATTCCTTGATCTTCGTGATCATAAATGTCCTTAGTCAACAGAGCTTGGTGGAAACTCGGTCACACAAGACCATGCTCCCAGTTGCCAAAGTTCGCTGAATACATCGTTGCTGTTTCTTCCTTATTCCTTGATGTCACCTGGTTTCTGAACACACTCAATAAGAGCCTGCCATGTGCCGGAGAGCCTGCCCTCTGCCCTCAGGCCTTCTGCCTTCTTGACCTCAGATGCCTGCTCAATCCACCCTACCCTCTTCTGAGCTCGCACTTTTGGAGTTGAGCGAATGACATAGAATTCGCAGAAGAGGGGACTCTCCTGAGTCCCCTTAGACAGAAAAGACAGCCTTCATGGAGCAAAGGCACAGGACTCCATTGCTTGGGGAAGCAGTGCACTGCGCAGGCTCCAGACGGCGGGGCTGGTAGGATTCTGGGAACTTCCGGGTCGGTGTGAGACCTCGGAAGGCAGGGGTGTTCTGAGGGTCTGGTTTTCTGTTCTATAATCTCAAAAAGACACATTCCATGCCAAGATCTTTTAATTATATACTTCTAGAAACTGTGGAAGTGGAAGAAAGTCTACACATTATCCACCTTCCTGTTCCCTTAGTGAAAGGCTGATGGACAAGCCACGGAGTGATACTGAATCTGGTTTACAGTTCAATACTTTTAGGAAAGGAAGTATTGCCTTGTGTTAAAGCACATCACACAATTTTTTAAGGGCTTGTGTGTGTGCACGCACGTGCGCGTGCGCGCGTGTGCACGCACGCGCACGTGGGGAGGGGGTTGCAAGCACGAGTGTAGGTATCCACACAGGTGAGAGATCTCAGATCCCTGGAGGCTGAATCACACATGACTGACAGCCACCCAATAGGTGCCAGGTAGGAACCAAACCTGCGTCTTTGAGAGCATTGTGCACTCTTAACTGCTGAGCCCGCTCCAGCCCCCCCCCCCACCATGTTTTGATCACTCTGCCAACATTCCTGTAGCTAGGAAAAATTACAGGAAAGAAATTACAGCAACTCACACCCATAAACCAGAGCAAAAGGTGGGTGTTCATTTGAGTTTTTTGGCCGAGAGATTGTCTGATGGCTGTTAAGAATTTTTTCTCTACTCTCTCCACTGGCTAGGTTCTTTGCAGAGGCAGATCTGAGGAGCAGTCAGACGTTCGCAAAGAGCACTCTTTGTAGAAAAGCCTTCGCTAGAGCTGTCTGTGGGTGGGAAAATTAATTGGTTATCATTGGTTATTACCTCGTGAGCCCTGAAGGGGAGGGCTGGCTACAGTGACCAATCATGAGTTGCCTCTGATGCTCGCCCCCCTACTTCTGGGCCTCCTTCTTGCACTGGACCTTCATGCTGTCTCCTTGTCAAAGACCTTCACTAAGGTTTTGCCCACCACCACCACTTTGTTTTATTTTGTTTGGTTTGGTTTTGCTTTTTATTTTAAGACAAAAATCTCACTGTGTAGCCTTAGCTTAGAACTTGCTACCCAGGCCAGACTGGTCTTGAACTCACAGAGATTTAACTGCCCCTGCCTCTCTGCCTCTCTGCCTCTCAAGTACTAAGATTAAAGGGGTATACCATCTTGTTTGGCTTCTCTTTCCTTTTCAAAGGAAACAAAAACAAAAGCCAAACAAACAAAATAAAAAAAGGGGGGGTGCTTGTGTCAGTGGTTAAGAGCAATGACTGCTCTTCTAGAGTTCAGTTCCCAGCAACCATATAGTGGCTGTAACGGGATCTGATGCCCTCTTCTGGTGTGTCTGAAGACAGCAACAGTGTACTGATATACATAAAATAAATCTTAAAAACAAACAAACAAAAACTGGAACAACTTGTTTATTTTCTCCTCTCTGCGTGTACTTGTAATCGATGTATTTCTTGTGTATGTAGGTGCACATGTGGAAATCAGAGAACAACTTGTGGGAGTTGGCTTTTTCCTTCCGCCCTGTGAGTTGTGGGGTTGAGGTCGGGTCATCACGCTTGAGGGAGAGTTCTTTAACCTACTGAGACATCTTTCTAGCCCTGAAGAAAATCTCTGTCAGAAGTCTTTCCTGGCACGCTGACATCCGAAATCTTTAGCACGGGGGGGGGGGGATCACCTTGCTAACCAGTCATTTAATGAGCGAGTTGCTCACTTTGGCTAAATTTATTCCTCTTTTCACGTTTGTCTCTGTCCCTTACTCTACTCTTGCTCAACTGGAAGCTTGCTTTTTTTCAGCTAAAATGGCCAGCAAGCTCCAGGAGATCCACCTGTCTCCGTCCACCTTACTGATCTCGACTGACACACATAGCCAGGCCTTGCTCTTTTTCATGGGTGGGGAGGATTCAAACTCAGGACCTCATGCTTGTACAGCAAGCACCTTTCCTCACTGAGATGAATGTGGGTCCTCTTGAAGCTCACATAGCTGTTGCTCTTACCCACTTAATCATCTTCCCAGCCCCTCCTCTACGTTTCTTTTAAGCCATACAACTATTCACTTTCTCCAACCCACAACAATGGCCTTCTTGTCTTGGCTCTATGCCCCTGCCTGACCCCTGTCTGACCCCTGCCTGACCCCTGCCTGACCCCTGTCTGACCCCTGGTTTTCACTTTCTAGTGCTCTTCAGTGGTTTTGTTTCTATTCTTACTCATAGCCTCATTGCCTGGGTTGCATTCTCTCGCCACACTCAGCATGTCCCATTTGGCTGCCTGTCTTGCCCATCTTGCTTCCGTGACATTACATATCCTTCCTCTGGTTTTGATTTGCTTTGGCTTGGCTTGGCTTTTTGAGGTAAGGCATCACTTTGTGATCAGGACTAGCTTGGAACTCAATACGCAGCCCAGACTGACCTCAAACTTGCATCAATTCCCTGCCTCAGCCTCCCCAGTGCTGGAACCACCTTTATGAGCTCTCCCTGCTAGAACGGCATTCCTAATTGCTTACAGGACATCTCTCCTTAGACATCTCACAAGGACGTTTGAAGACTCTTCATAGAGATGAAGTCAAAGCTGGTCTCGCCATACATGACCTTGCGCCTTTTGGAATTGGGCGTCTCCCCACTTAAGTCTTTCCCTCACCTCTGACCACTCACTCTCCCACTGTGCTGGGTTCTTTCTATTCCCACCATACTCCATTGTGAGAGCCTGAGAAAAGGCCTTAAAAAAAATAAAAAGAAACAGGAAGAGGGAGAGTAACGCCAACTGGGGAAATCATGTATCTTGGAGAAGCCAGCATCATCTCTAACTACACTCTAAATATCTGCCCCAAGGCCACAGATCAGTGTAGTTCCTGCCCCTCATCAAGAAGACTTCTTTTTGCAGCAGACAGAGACCGTTATAGAAAAACCACAACCAATCAAAATGCGGAATTGTGGAACCCAGTCTCAGCCAACACATCTACAATACGACAGCTGCAACTCTGGCTCCTAAGGCTCAGGATCATCGTGGAAGAGGGGCCAGAACAATGGTAAAAGTCAGAGGATCATGGGGGTTGATGTGAGATCATGTAGGAACGTCAGGAGCCACCCCCAACTAAATCTTCCAATATGCCTCCTGAAACATAAGCTTATGAGAGCAACATGCTAACATGCATAGGGGAAAGCCTACACAAAGAGCCACAGGCAGCTAAGGAAGGCTGAGAATAGAAGAAACAGCCTTCCCAGGGAAGATCTTACCATTGGTCATCCAATACCAAATGATCAATGCCAAAAACATACGCATACCAGTAGTGAGACAAGAGGTCATGAACTAGAAAGAGAGCAGGAAAGGGTATTTGGGAGAGCTTGGAGGGGAGAGATGGAAGGGAGCAATGACGTAATTAAAGTCTTTAAAAAAGAGATAATTAAAAAAATAATAATAACACCTTGCCATGTAGTCCAAGCTAGCCCACAACTGGCTGTGTAGCCCAGGCTGGTTTAGAATGTCTGATCTTTCTGTCTCAGCCTCTTGAGTGTTGGGATCATAAGGATGTTCCCCCACACCTAGCTTCTCGGTGCTTTCCACTTGTTCTCTCCGAGTCCCTGGAAGGCTTAGCAGGCTACCTTCCCACGCCAGACCCTATCTGAGCTCCACGTGGCTTTTGCTTAGTGACCCTTCCTCTGCTTGTACCACAAGCTCCTCTAGCAGTGACCACGACTTGCTCACCGCTGTCTTTCTAGTTACATGACCCAAGACAGGACTTCACTACTTACATATTTCTTGACCTTGTCACATACATCACAGATAAATAACGCTTAAGAATCTCTCCCTTTAGGCACGAGAGGCACATGCTAGCAAAGGCTTGCTGTTTTAGCAAGCACAAGATTCTGTTTATTTCCCCAAATGAGTGGCAAGTCATGGGACTTGGTATTTTCAGAAGCAGAGCGTGATGAGATGCTGGATCCGCAGGGACGGCTTTTGTCCTGCAGCCATTCGGGAGCCTATAGCAATCTTCAAATCACACTGTGCAGTTACTGCTGCTGTCCTTCACGTTCATCTCAAAGGCAGGAGTGAGCCAGGAGCAAGAAGAGGGAGATGAACCCAGCTTTATCCTAGCTCGGCCCATTGCTGAGACCTTTCTCTGGTCTTCCCTGTCAGCTGAGTATTCCAGTGTGAGCCAGGCAGGGGGAGCAACTAAAAATCAGTGTAAAACATTTGTCACCATTTTCAGATACAAAAGAAAAAAAAAAAAGAGTTCCTTTCCTACTGTGGAACTGAGATTAACCTAGGCTGTTGCCATGTTCTCCATGATGAAAGTCAACCAGAATCGCCATCTTTCTCTCTCCTGCCTCCCTCTGCTGCTGTCCTCCCCCATGCCCCCTCTACCCTCCCTTCTTTCCATTTCCTTTCAATTCCAATGCTCTTGGGTAAGCAAGGCAGATGTCTTCATTGTGGTTTATATTTGCAGGGCAGGGGTGCCTGGAATTTAGTGCTACAGGGTGAGCCGGTGAGTGGGACTTGTGTAGTGGACAGACTGCCTGGCCCTGGGTCCTGGGGCTGTGGTAGACAAACAGAACACCCTCCCAGAAGCACAACACCCTCCCAGAAGCAGAACACCCTCCCAGAAGCACAACACCCTCCCAGAAGCAGAACACCCTCCCAGAAGCAGAACACCCTCCCAGAGAGCAGCTTGGCAGGTTGTGTTGGACCACGTGTACAGGGAGAAAGATGACCCTTCAATGAAAGGGAGCTGTGTCAATGGTCCCGGAAGGAGCCTGAGGCTAGGAACATTTCCACTGAGGTGTCTGACAGACAGACACTGTACAACTCTCAGCAGTTTGAGGGTTTTTTGTTTGTTGTCTTGTTGGTTTTAAGAATGGGTCTCACTATAGCCTGGCTGGCTTGAAACTCCAGATCCTCCTGTCTTTTCCTCCAGAGGCTGTTATCACAGACATACACGTCTACAACCTGTATCAGTGACGATTCTAAACCCAGACATGGCGTCCACAGCTGGGATGGGTGGGCTTTGGAAGGAAATCGGAAGGGTATGTCTTTACCCTGCTTTATCAGACAGTTTATTTTAATAGATTGCTCCGTGAATGTCTGCATGGGGCCTTTCTTTTGCTTTCTGGCTGGGGTTCTATAATTGAGAGGGTGGGCTTGTTGAGACTCTCTCCCGGAAGCTTATTATTATAAAAACAGAAATTAAGCAAGTAGAGTTTTAAAAGCCCTTAGGGCCTCGCTGTGCCTTTTGCCATGCTCTTCTGAGCTGCTGGTAAACATTTCATAAGCCAAACTGGCACAGGGCTAATTCAGCTCTGGGAACAGCCAGCTTCTGCCAAGCTGACATTTCAGAGCCAGGAGTCATGACTAGAGATGGCCTGACCTGATTCGAGGACCACAGTCCCTTCCACATTTCAGAATGGGCGCGTCAGTCACCGCCTCAACTCTGTGCAGAATGGGCCTCGTGGTTCTTGTGCGTGATCTTCTCCATGGCTCACCTTGAGCTACAGAAACCAAGGTGTTGAATTCAAACGCCGGCTCTTCCCAGTTGGCCAAACTTGTTATTTTTTTCTGAAAGGTGAATCTGAAAACCACCCCAATTCTGTCTGTCCCTTCGTTTCTTCTGTCCTGTTGTGCCTTCCTCCTTCCCCCTAGCCAAGAAGGAACAGGAAAACCAAACCAAAATAAAACGAAAATGGTAAGTGGAAATTTCTTATCCCGGGGCGGGGGGGGGGGGGGGGGGGGGAGAAGAACTGAGTTATAGAAAGGAAGCAGAATGATACACCTGGAGCCTGGGGCCTCTGAAGTCACCTCTGTCACCTTGTTTCTGAGTGGGGGAGGAGATCTGAGTCCCTTCACAAGTCCAGAGGTTTCTCTGAGCTCTTTGTCATTGATAACCAGGCTGAGCTGACAATCTGTTGATCTTTGATCTCACAGACCTGAGCCTCCACATGGGCTGAATGAAGAAGGAAAAACACAAATGGTCATGTGAACATGTTTTATTCATGAGAAACAGCATGAAAGCAGCACACTGTGCAGAGAGAAGGGTGAGTCACACAGGGTACTCACCCCCACTCCTCCCAACCCCCCCATCTCAGCCCACCACACCCCTCCCACCCCCATGTGCCCTATCTCCATCCTTAGAACATTTCCTGGCACTGGAATTACAAAGAAGTAACCCAGAAACTTTTGGCTGTGGCCAAGACTGCCTCAGTTTTAAAGATGGTTGTCACAAAGAAAAGTCCTTTCAAGTTCCCAGAGTCTAGGATTCTGAAATTATGAGAGTTTGGAAGTATCGGTGCTCAGAACAAGAGAAAAACCTCACTGTTATCAGTCCCTGTTGAAATTCCGTTCACAGCAAAGTCTCACCAAGGTCACATTGGACACTTTGTCTCAACTTGAGCTTATGTTACTTGTGGTCACACAGGTTACAGATACAGGGTTTTCAAAGAGCTGTTTTCTTTGGCTGCTTACAAGAGATTGGAAAGCAAGACTTTCACAGACATAGAAAGAGGATTGACCAACACTCTAAGTGACTCATGTGATACCGGGCTAGTGAGAAAGACACATTCTAGACACCTGAGGCCAAAGATCCTGAAGGGCTGCCTCAGAGGGTTACACAGAGCAAGGGAGGCTGACAGGGCCAGGGGTGACAGGGCCAGCAGGAGACCAGGGTGGAGCAAGAACTCTGAAAGCAGCTCAGCTCTCACAGTAGCTGGTCCAGGGCTGGGGCACAGTTCCCTCAGAAGTTCCAGCTGCACTTCTGCCCCACCCCCACCCCAGCACCAGTCTGTCCCCACAGAGTCTCAGAGCCTGCACCAGCTGCAGGGACCCCTCATCCTTGGCATCCCACAGTGTCCTGAGCAGCTTCACTTTCTCCCTCTCAGTCCAGGGCTGAGAGGAGTTGGCCTCACCTTCAGCACTGGTCCTCATCCTGAGAGGAGAAGACCAGCTTCGTCACGGTCCCTCTGGCTCTCCTGGAAACTAAATCCACAGTTGTAGAGGAGCGCCCTGTGGACTCTGGAGACGCACACACCTTCCTGCTATGCAAATGTATTCATGGGACTCTCAGCTCCCTGCTCCACAGCCTGGCCCTGAGCTGGATGCAAATAAAATTTCCCCAAGAAGGAGGTCAGAGCATCCTTGCAGGGATGCACATGCTGGCCTCTCCTCCTCTGGGAAGGAGCATCACTCTGGGGCTCTGTGTGCCCACCTGGCAGTAGAGGCTGATTCCAAGCTCAGCAGGAACACCTGTGCTCAGGTGACCTGGTGATCCAGGGACAACAGACTCTGGCATGCCTTTGTGTCTGTCCCATTCTAACCTTTATTCTGGGAGGGATGGGGACATTATATAGAGCATGGACAAGCCAACCTGGAGAGATTTCCATGGTGGGTGCCATAGCTTTCTGATCTTGTCCTTACAGATGATGACATTAGGTGATCTGTACATGTGCTATGGGAACACAAGCCTCCTCTGTGTAGACCTGGAGTTAAGAGCACATCCCACAAAACCCTGGGGCAGAATCCATGGTCCTGCTCCAGTATGGGCTAGGAACTGAATTTAGATGGTGGGCCTCAGAATGCCAGCTCAGCAGCTATTCCTGGGTATAAGGAAGATATCTGCAGACACTCTCTGGGATCTGTTCTTCCAACAGTACCCCCAAATCAAAGAACAGCTGAGCCACTTTGGTAAGCTTAACTCTTTTGTTTTGGTTTGGTTTTTTCTTTCTTTCTTTCTTTCTTCCTTCTTTCTTTCTTTCTTTCTCTTTCTTTCTTTCTTAAAACATGGTTTCTCTGTGTAGCCCTGACTGTTCTGGAACTTACTCCATAGACCAAGCTGGCCTTGAATCAAGAGTTCTGCCAGCCTCTGCTTCCCATCTGTCTCCCAATACTGAGATAAAGGTGTGCCCCCACCACCCAGCTATAAGCTTCACTTTAATAACCTCAGCCTCAGTTCACAGTGTAGCTTCACAAACTCACTGTTTATATTACAAAGCTCAGAGCAAACACCATCGGAGATAGCTCCTCTCTGTTAGAGAGAGGAAACCCCACTCTACACTGGAGAATCTAAAGAGACTAAGTCAGCAGCTTCTGTGTACAAATCGCCTCCTACCCCATTACCCATCGCTAAAGCAGACCTGCAGGGGACGGCTACAGAGGTAATGGAATAACTTGGAAACAAGAAATTGGCATGTCTGAAGCAAGGAACAGAATACCAGACCGAGTTCTATGGATTGGCCAGATCTTTAATACTGCGTGAAACGATTATTGAACCAAGATGCACAGGAAGGCGACTTGGCGAACAGTCCTACTGCTTTGTTTTTATCGCGTTGGCAATGTGAACAGCAGCTCTCCCAATTTATCAAAACCTGAATATAGTTGAAGAGTGTTGGAGCCCGAGAGACAAAAATGCAGCCATCTCTGTTCAAAACAAAACAAACAAAAAAAAAGAGATTTACTTTAAATTATGTTTATGGATGGTGTGTATGGGGCTTGGGGAAGATGCTCGTAACCAAAGGTGCCCTCAGAGATACGTCACAACACTCTGGAGCTCGGTCCAGGCAGTTGGGAGCCACTTGATATGGGTGCTAAGAACCGAACCCGAGTCCTCTGCCAAATCTGTACCTGCTCTTGACTGCTCGGCCGTCTCTCCAGACCTGCTTGGTTCTATTTAATCTTTCTTTCAACAAATATTTACTCCATGCCAGTAGTATTCCAGTCTGGGAGAAACGAAGGCAAAAAAAGGCACTGCCTTCCACAGACTATCTCAGAGTTCGGCGGAAGAGGTCAGGCGGACCACGGTGAGGACCTGGTGAGGTCTAGGCTGGAAGAAGCGCGAGGCATGCGGAGCTTTCCTGGAGTGATTGACACATGCGTGTTACGTGGGTAGCCGACTGTTGAACCGAGTATGAACAGGAGGACATAACAGACACAGAAAACCGCAGGGATGGGGCTGGAGAGGGCTCAGCAGTTCAGAGCAGTGGCTGACCTTCAGAGGACTTGGGTGCCACTCCCAGCACCCACATCAAGCAGCTCACAACCATCTGTAACTCCAATGCCCTCTTCCAGCCTCTGAGGGCACTTTACACACACATGCACCTAAGACAAAATAACAAATCTTTTTTTTAGAAGACAAGAAGACGGCGAGGACAGAAGCAGGGTCTAAGCCCCTCCTCTTTAAGATCATCCCAAAGCCCTCCTCTTCCGGTGAGAACGTCCCCATCCCTTCTGACTTCCGGTATGGTGTGACTTGAGCATTTTCATTCTAACTGTTAAGATGTGTAACTGTTAGCAAGCTGCCTCCCCAGAAAAATATAAACTCCTTTGGGGCAGAAACCCAGCCCTTTCATGTTTGATTCCCTGGCATTTAGTAGTGTTCCTGACAGGGATACCCACTCAGTAAATTCTTCAGGGAGAGGAGCGATCAAGTACAGCATACCTTCAGGGACCAGTGCTTATTACAGTCTGGCAGGGATAAAAGATTCATGAAGTGGAGCAGTGGGAATTAAAGCCACAAAAGTAGGACGGTGGGAGGCGTGACAGTGTCAAGTGTTGATGAGGAACTAGGGCAGTGGAAACTCTTCCAGCACTGGGAGGCTGCGACCTGACACAGCCGCCTTCCAGAACAGTTTATCAGTATCTCATTAAGTCACCCGGATCCCACGCTCCAGATCCCAGTTCTAGTGAAACACCTATGTGTTCACACAGCAGAGATAGATGAGTATTCATAAACCAGGTAGGATGGCATGCACCTTTAATCCCAACACTCTGGAGGCAGAGGCAGCTGCATCTCGGTGAATTCAAGTCCAGACTGGTCTGCATAGCAAGCTCCAAGATAGTCAAAGCTACATGGAGAAACCCTGTCTCAAAAAAAAAAAAAAAAAAAACAAAAAAAAAAAAAAAAAAAAAAACAAAAGAAAGAAAAAAGAAAAAAGGAAAGGAGACCATTCATAGTAAGACTTGGAAATAACCTGTGTCCATCACCAACAGAGAATAGGATGAATAACTATATTATTGTGAGAGAATAGTATAAATATAAACCCAAGGCTGTAGGAGAACCTATAGTGTCTTTTATGTCATGATTAATCCATACTATGGTTATAAAGTGGTGGCTCTTTATTCCAATGTTCTTGCTGCAATTCCTGCTGGCATAACTTTCTTTAAAATATTTGTTTTGTATTTAAGAGAAGAAAGTGTGTGTTGGCACGTGTTTCTGTGTACGTGTTTGTGTGTGTGCATGTTTGTGCATGTGTTGGTCTGACCGCTGGAACCCATGGAGGCAGGACAATGTTGGATCCCCTGGAGCTGAAGTTACACATGGTTGTGAGCCACCTGATAATGGATGTTGGAAATGGAACCCCAGTCATCTGTAAGATCAGAACAAGCCTGATCTGCCCAGTCCCTTGATGGTGGGTTTTCTTCCCTTCCCCACAGCCTTCATCATTTCTAAACATCAGCACCAGCACACACATCCCTCATTTTTCTCTCTAGGTTATAATGTGTTGTTACCACTACGTTCAGCCCTGCCGTTGTTGTTGTTTTACTAATGTGTGATAAACAAAGAATGACTAAAATATTCTCATTAGATTAAAAGAGACTCAATGAGCAAAGATTAAGGGGGTGGCAAAATAGTTAATGGAGTGCTTACCGTAAAGCATTGAGGAACCCTACTGCAGCCAGAGTCTGTGGATGTTCATGGCCCGTGTTGCTGGATGGATGTCCATGTTCTTGGCTGCTGCCTGAAACCATGCCAATGCCCATGGGCCATGCTGCCACTGGGCCACACTGCCACCAAGGACCATGCCTGGGCCCATAGTCAGACCACAGCTGGTGTCTGTGTTATCCTCGAAGGCCATGTGGATGTGAGTGCCTGTGATACCACCTGAGGCCATGGTGATGCCGTCCACTGTCTGGGCTGCCTCTAACAGCCGTGTCTGGATAGCTGGGTCTATCGTAGCCAGGCTGCGTTTGTGGTCAGTGCTGTCACCAGAAACCCGTGTGGAAGCCAATGATCCATGTTCCAGCTGGCTGCAAAGAGCAAGGAAACAATTTGTGCAGAGACCCTAGTGACTGTGGATGCATGGCTGAGAGAGAGTAGTGGAAGGCTCTGTGACAGCCCCCACCCCTACTCCCCACCCCCAGAAAGTAGCAGCCCAAACAGAAAGCCATCAAAAAAAATTCTTAAAAGGGGCGATAAGCCACAACTGGTAGCTTCTCGTGGAGGGGGGGGTGTGAAGGTGGGACAGGGGGATGACTCAAGTCTATTTAAGGGACAGGCCATGGAGAGTTTGACCATGCTCCAGTGAGTATAGGCGACAAAAACTGGAATTGGGTTTTTGTTGCTGTTGCTTCCCTTATTTTTAATTCTTATTTTTATTTTCCTTTAGGAGGAAGGTCACAAGGGTAGGGGCTGACATGGGAGGAACAGGAAATGGATGTGATGGGACACGTGATGTGTAATTTCTGAAGAAGCAATATAAACATTACATTGAAGGAAAAAGTATGAGGATTCAAGTTCTAGCCCCAGGACTTACGGAGAAAGTTGGATATACAGTCCAAATGGCTAAGACCCACAAAAAGATGAACAAGTGCTGGAGAGGTTGTGGGAGGGGCTAACCTTCATCACTAATGGTGGGACTGCATGGTGCTATAGGCTCTCTGGAAATCAGTATGGAGAATTCTCCAAGAGCTAAAACTAAATTGACCATAGAACTTACCACCCAAAGGCATCTGCCCAAATGACTTGACATCTTACTCCACAGATACTCACTCAGCCATGTTCATTGCTGCTCTATTCACAACAGCTAGAAAATGAAAACATAAATATATCCTTCACCTGAAGATGAATAAGGAAAATGTGGTCCATAGCCTATAGAATATGATGTGCTCAACTATAAATAAAGATGAAATCATGCAATTGCAGGTAAATGGATGGAACTAGAAAATATTGTATTCCTGGGTGACACTGGCTCACACCTTTAATCCCAACACTTGGGAAGTAGAGGCAGGTGGCTCTCTGTGATTTTAAGGCCAGCCGAGTCTACAAAGTTAGTTCTGGGACAGCCAAGGATAGACATGAAAATCCCATCTCAAGCTCCATTTTAAAAAACAAAACATGTGTACACACACACACACACACACACACACACACACACACATATATACACATAGACACATATATGCATGTAATAGAGTAAGGTAACCAGGCCCAGAAAGACAAATACCGCATGCTCTCACATGTAATTGCTAGCTCCAAAGCTTCAGATATCAGTGCATAACGTGGAGTAACTGTAGAAACCAGGAAAGTATTAAAGTACCATAGTGGATGTTTGGTTGGGCATTGCCTAGAGAGGAATTGTGACATGTTGATATTAAGTGAAAATGAAAAAATTGGGGAGGGGGCTTTAATTAGAAAGGGGAAGGGAAGGGAGGGAAGAAGGAAAACTAGTATTAAAGATGTTTGGGAACACCTTCAGAAAACACTATTTTACATTTACATAGAACCACACATAATACATACACACATGTGAAGTTATGTCACTTGGGGTAATAGTGCTCCCACCAAGAGTCAGTGACAATCTAATAAAAACTCAACACTGGGGTAAAAAGAAACTTCTTGAGTTGTCAGTCCTGAAAGTTCAAGAGACCAGCCGGACGACAGAGGCTGGTGTAGCTGTCCTCTAGTTGCCTCCTAGGGTCCCGAGTGCTGAAGACGCCATGCACACTGGGAGATCTGAGCTGGATCTGACCAGAAAGCATCCTCCCTGAGGAACAGCGTTCATGGAGCTGTCTGATTGGACTTAATGGTCCTCTCCACTGGAGGAAAATGGTGTGTGGTACCAGGACCAGAAACCTTGCCAACTACCTGGAGCTAGTGAAGGCGTGGATCTTACAGGAGAATCCGTGGCCAGTATCTTACTAGGCCAGAATAACTCCTAACTGCATTTTAAATACTTACCGTGATGCCCACAGACAGATGTGGTTCTCAGCCATCATCAAAAAACTTCATCCCAGAAAAGTCACAATTGGTCAAAGTACAGAAAATAGCCATTCGAGGAGTTCCCAGCCCCAGCAGACAGATCAATGTGACTCCTGCACCTCAGGCTTAGGGAGCACAGGGGAAGGGGGGGTTAGTAAAATTGTAAGAATGGAAGTCAGCTGTGAGATTGTGTCTCCTAGAGAAGACAGGGAAACTATACCTTCCATAATATCTCAACAATATGAATGTCCAAACAAGACTCACACACCACCACTAGGTGTGCTGATGTGGAAGATGAATTCTCATAGCCCCCTCCCCCACCCCCACAAAGAACAATTGGCAACTATGGACTGTCGAGAGAAGGAGAAATAGTCTTCTGTAGGGATGAGCTCCCTAATTGGTTATCTAATATCAAATGCTCAGCCTTGAAATCATTTATACAGGCAACACTGAACAGACTCAGGGGGCTACATGTATATGTTCATCCTTATATATGTAACAACAATGAAGAAAGGGAGCCCATGAATTTGATTGGAAATGGGGGGGACACACAGGAGGAATTAGAGGGAAGAAAAGAGGGCAATTATGTAATTATGTTTTAATTAAAGTAAAAAAAAAATTAGGAAGGCCAGGTGGTGGTGGCACACATCTTTGATCCCAGCACTTGGGAGGCAGAGGCAGGCAGATCTATGTGAGCTTAAGGCTAGCCTGGTCTACAGAGCAAGTTCCAGGACAGCCAGAGCTACATAGAGAACCCTGTCTCCAAACACAATCAATCACAAAACCAAAAACAAAATAAGCAAACAAAAAATAGGTTGAGGTTAGTGAAAAATGCTTTTGTTATCTTAGAATTATCTCACAATTATCAACCACTTGAATAGTGATGTTTTCCCCTTGCATTTGTGTGGCTCTCTAAACAAAGGATAACATTGAAAAAACAAATGAGGTTCTCATTGTCTTGTTTAAGGGGGTTGGGGTGGGGGTGGGGAGGCTGGAGACATGGCTCAGCACTCAAGAGCACTGGCTACCCTTTAAAGAACCTGAGATTAGATCTAAGCAACCAGGCCATACATAACCATCTGTGACTCCATTTTCAGGGGACCCGCTAACTTCTTCTGGCCTACTTAGGTGCAAGGGATACGCCAATAAGAATCAATAAACAAAATAAAAATTTTTAAAGAAAAAGAAAACAGCCAATGTGTAATCCCAGTTCTAGGAAGGCAGAAATGGATTCTTAAGACAGCCTAGCTTAATCAGTGAGCTGGGCTCCCAGGGAGAGACTTTAGAGACTCTATCTCTGAAGGCTGAGAGCAGAGGGAGAAAGAGGGAGAGAGAGGGAGAAAATGCAGATGCCACCCAAGGTCCAAAGTTGTCCTCTGGTAGCCATCATCCATGCCGAAGATTACATGTGTGTGTTTGCACACACACCCATGAACACCCTCCCCATGTGAACACATATATGCTCCTCGCACACAAAATTAAGACTCGGTCATGGAATGGCTCCTGAGCGATGTCTATTCCTTTAGCTCTAAAAACTGTTAATGGCATATTGGTGAAATAAGAAGACCTGTGGACCCCCACTGGGGGAGACAAGCCCCCAGTAAACCTGGGCTAGTGCAATGGTCATACATTTGGAGCAACACCAACTCAGACTCCAGTTTTACCACTGACATTACAGGTTTGCACGTCAAGTGGGGCTACAGTATCTTCCTTACAATTGTAAGTTTAATGCATGGAACACAGTAGGTCCTCAACAAATAGGTTCCTCTCCCTACTGCATGACCCTCAGGAATAAGGGCTGTGTTTTATTCATCTTTCACAGTGCTTGGAACTTAACAGGGTCTCAGTTACTGGCGTCTGGGGATTGAAGCAAAGTGGAGAGATGAGTAATAACTGTAGTGCAGGATAAAATGAAGTCAGCACACCACTTTTCATGCAGGGTTATGTCAGGACTTCACACTTGATCCTTAACAGCATTGCCATCCAAACAGTCGAAGAAGACAGCTTCTATTTAGTAAGCACTGGGAAGGAGTTGGAACATTCCTTAATCCAGTGGAGAACAGTAAATCTAAGTCTTGGATAAGAGAAATGAAGCCAGAGTTTGCTGCCCTGACAAGCAAGCAGAGTTGTCCGCAAGCAACCTTTACACAGAAAGAGATAGAAACAGCCTTGGCAGAACTCAGCCTTCCTAATAAGTCATCAGTCAAACGCGTTGGATGGGAGGTGAAGACGAAGCTCAGTGGAGGGTGCTTACCCAGAACATGAGTGGACCCCAAGTTTGGAAGCTGCCATGATCAGAGTCCAGAAGCAGAGCAGGAAAAGTCCAGGGCTGTGTCACAGAGGGATGGCCCGGCTCATGTCATTGTACCCTCTTATGGCCCTATGGCTAACCAAACCAGCTTGTGAAAGAACTGCCCTTGAGGCTCCTTAAATGGCACATTGCTGGAGGTGTGGACGGGGTTCCACATGCACATTTCTGGTACATTCTTCTGTAACCCTGGTGCTATGGGACCATGCTGACAGCCACTGTCTTGACCTGCTTCGATCAGACTGTGGATGACACTTCAGTGGAGATGCTAAGAGGCTTTGGGTTTTCAGTTATCTAAGGGATTCTCTCGATTGGGAGAAGGAAATATTTTTCTCTTGAGGTTTCCCAGAGCCTTTCTGGACACCAGAGAGCCATTGCAAAGTTCACAAACCACTTAGAATGAGTTCTCCCTATGCAGGAGAGAAAAACCACTGAATCTGGTTCGTCATATGAAACTGGAAGGGGAAAGTTGGAGAGGGTTAGTCCAGGAAGGCTTGAGGGGAAAGAAATGGTCAAAATTCATTGTTTAAATGAATAACATTCTCAAAGAATAAATTAAAAAGTATATTAAAATATAAAATAGGGTATAGAGATATCCTCAAAGGTTAAGAGCATTGATTGTTCTTCTGGAGGACTGAGGTTCCATTCTTAGCACCCACAAAGCATCTAACAACTGTCTATAACTAGTTCCTGGGGAATCTGATGCCCTCTTCTGACCTCCATTGACACCAAACACATGTGTGGTGCACAGATAATACAACACACCCATACACACAGAATAAAAACAATCTCATTAAAAAAAATAATAAAACAACCCTATGTCATCTGCGGCATGATGATCTTCATTTTCCGGTCTCGGGGGGGGGGGGGTTATGCCTTAGGTGAAAGAAAAAAACAATTAATAAAGCCAGGACTCAAACACAGATCTGTGTGCCTCCACAGTGGACTGATTGTGTTTGGCTCCAAGGTCAGAAGTGTACACAAGGAGTGGGGTTACAGGCCAAACTCAAGCTCCATAAAAAGGAGCCCTCTCCTGCCCCGGTCTGTGATGGGAAATGGGCAACTTTACAGACTCTGCTTTCATGGCTGGGGTGTTGGCTGCCTGCACTGGGTGTGGTTAGCCTTTTCTGCTTCTTAAAGGTCCAGTGAAGGGGTGGATTGGTCTCTTTATTTCTAAGGGTTATGTGAGGCCAAGGAGTGGATGGAGTCAGTCTGTATAAGCGCCATGGTGTCAGTTTAACAGTTAGCTCTTTGAAGACCTCCTCCCAGGCACCTCTTACAACCTGGACTAACAGTATAAAGGATATAAACTCTCTGGAGGGCCAGGGACCAGAACAGACATTTGTAAACTGCCACAGGTCCCTGTTTCATTTTGTTCCTCTATACATGCTTATACATGCCGAATGTATTTTCTTCTTGCAGTACCTTAGGTTAAATTCCCAATTGCCTAAGAATCACAGAAAGCCCCACGACTGATCCTTGCTAATCACTAGACTGATACTTGCTACATTTGGTATACATTGTCTCCCACGGTGCTGACAAAAATGGGAGAATACAGAAGCTACCATCTCATTTGTTTCTGTTTTCTTCTTAGCATGGGCTTCCAGAAATCTCAGGCTTTGCCCTCGTTTGCAGTATTGGTCTCTTCAGTTTTGTTGCTAAGTCCTTTATGTTTTGATGTTTTGTGATTTATTATGGCTGTGCTTTTAATGTCAAGCAGGCCAGTTCTCTTTTAGACATGGTCAGGGCATAAGTACATCGTTATTAAAGAAGTCTGAATGTTGCAATTATTATTAAACATTGTCATCATCATAAACTTGAGTAACAGCATGATTTTATCCTCCCCTGTGCTTGGAGTCTAGTCCTCCCTTTTGAACTGCTGGGAGAGAAGCCCAGCTCAGAGCAACAAGCAGTCAGCACAGTGCTTTGGGCTTTACTTTCCCAGGAACTGCAACCCAGGTCACCTGGTGCTGCAGAGCGCCTTTCTGCCTCCAGTTACCACTGAACAGAACACAGCTGTGCTGTGCCAGCCAGCCTCTCCTTAAAACAGCATCTGTCCCCTGCAGTGACTGACAATGACCCTTGGAAATGAGGGTCACCTCTGGCAGCAAGTGTATAAATCTTTCACAAACCCAGAACACCCCACCTCCAATTTTTCAACACTCAAAAAGCCAACTGTTCCTAAACTTAGTAACTCTGAAGGCAGGCATGGAAGATGCTTCTCCACAACCACCACCACCTCATGACAACCATTGTAGGAACACAACCTCTACTGTTCTGTTGTTGTCTGAGAAGAGTTGGCACTTCCTTGAATCTTACTGACCCAGTAAATCAGTCCCATAGTGCTTCTGAGGACCTTTTCTGGAGCCTCTCTCTTCAGACACACCAGAAGAGGGCATCATATCCCACTACAGATGGTTGTGAGCTATCGTGTGGTTGCTGGGAATTGAACTCAGGACCTGTGTAAGAACAGTCAGTGCTCTTAACCACTGAGCCATCTCTCCAGCTTCCTCTGGAGCCTCTCTTAGAACAGGCTTGTCAGAACTTCTCTGAAACACTGTTGAGCTATTACTTGCTTAGTCATATCCAGTCAGGCTTAGTTCATATATGAAAAGTTAGGGTGTGTGATGGAGAGGTCTTTCTGTTCCCTACCTTCTTGGGAAATAAAATAATTAGTAATAAACCATCTTCTCTTTATGCTTATTGGACAGCATAATAGCTTCATAAAAGTTTAACTAAGCACTGAAGCATATAATCTGCTGGATAAAAAGATCAATCTTTCACCAAAGTTCCTGATGATTTTGTCCCAAGAAAACTACTTAAAGCTGTTAAAGTTTCTCCAGGTTCCTTTAAGCATTGCTGTCTTCACTACCAAATGTTGGATACTATTTCTTTAAGATTTATTTATTTATTATATATAAGTACGCTGTAGCTGTCTTCAGACATACCAGAAGAGGGCATCAGATATTACAGATGGTTGTGAGCCACCATGTGGTTGCTGGGATTTGAACTTATGACCTCTGGAAGAGCAGTCGGTGCTCTTAACCACTGAGCCATCTCTCCAGCCCTGGATATTATTTCTTTCAAACATTTTCAACACAGATTGTGACACCTCATACAACTTCTCAAAATTACAGTAATAGAATGCAAACTGGAGCATATTTCTCTCCAACTACATATATACCATGTTACCCAGACTCTCTTGCAGCTAGGTGTGTTGAGCCCTGAGTTCTGAGTGTGGGAATAGAAATGGAGTGGCAAGTTTCCAGCCTCTGGTTCATATCTGTGAAAGGAAAAGAACATTATTTCATTTCTACTTTGACACTTCCTGCTAGATGGAGCTTGGGCTGGAAGTTAGCAGCAGGAGTAAGAGATAAAAGGCTAGATGCTGAGGAGACTGGATTTCCTGTTCAATTGTGCAATTCCTGGGTTTCCTGTTCACTAGACAGTCATTTGATAAACATAAATCACTGTTAATTTAATCCTGTTGATGCAACTAAGTCAGTGTCCCAATCGAGGATTTCATATAAGTACATGTGTCAGGTGAATACTTTGGGAAATTTTTCACTAAGAAAATAAGTGTAGCTATATAGTCAAGCAAATGGAGAGCATAAAATCTGTAACGAGATAGTTAAATCCAGTTACAGTTTTCTTTTTAAAATAATTCACTGAGATGAGCTTGGTATGCATGCATGTGATCCCAGCACTAGGGAGGTTGAGGCAGGAGGATTGCAATTTTAAAGCTAGCCTGAACCATACAGTGAACTAAACAGAAAGCACCAAGGATGTAGCTCAGTAGTAGAGGGCTGGCCTGGCATGAGGAAGGCCCTGCATTCAATGTCTAGCAACAAAAGCAAAAGAGACAAAGAAAAGGATGGATGGGGGGTCCAAGAATTAGAACAACATCAATAAAACATTATTTGTATTATTGTATTCGGGGGTCTATATGAGTGGGTACTTCCTGTATGCAAGTACCTCCAAAGGCCAGAAGAAAATACCAGATCTCTGGGAAGTAGAGTTACAGTTGTGAACTGCACTGTTGGCACTGGGCACCAGAGCCTGGTCTTCTAGATCAGAAAGTGCTCTTAACCTCTAAGCTACTCATCCAATTACAACAAGAGCCTTTTATTAGTGGTCCTACTTGGATGTTGTTTTTTTGGATTGTTTATTCATTTGAGACTGTTTGTTCATTCTACTATGTAGCCCAGGCTGGCCTCTAAATGCAGATCAGCCTCCCTTGTTCTCAAGAGTGTTGGGATACAGTGTGCCATCACATCTAACTTTCAAGTTCTCCTTATAGTCTTGTCTTACTGCTCTCCCACCAACAAAGTCTGGTTAGGGGCATTGGGCCATTCCCAGAACTAGTTAGCAATATCCCTAAAAGTTCTAGTAGCCAAATATCTTGGCACTGAAGAAATAACAAACCCAAACTGTGCAGGGAATAAAGACCCGAAACCAGACACTTTCAGGAATGTCTGTGTTCTAGTCAACTCTGAACGAAGCTACAAGAAAGAACACAGCAATCAATGCTTGAAAAATTGGTAGAGCCTTTGCAGGAGGTTGGTCAATTCTTAGCAGTTACAAAACTACTTGAAGAACATATTAAGAATGCTGTCGAGCTGGAGAGATGGCTCAACTGTTAAGAGCACTGACTACTCTTCCAGAGGTCCTGAGTTCAAATCCCAGCAACCACATGGTGGCTCACATCCATCTGTAATGAGATCTGATGCCCTCTTCTGGTATGTCTGAAGACAGTTACAGTGTACTTATATATAATAAAGAAGCAAATCCTTTAAAAAAAAAAAAAAAAAAAAAAAAAAAAAAAAAAAAGAATGCTGTTAGTACTGTGGTTTAAACACCTGAGCAGTCATGAAAAGTGGGTAGTCTTCATAATCCTATAGAAAAACAGTTCTCCCCAAATAGCATTGCTTCAGGCTGTTCAGAGATTCTATGACACAGTATAGAATGGCTTCTGTAAGTCAATGTCACAAGACAGTCAAGACTTTTCTTTGTAGCTATGGACTTTGAGGGGGAGGGAGGGCTGCTTCGAGACACTAACTGTAGGCTGGCAAGTAAGTCCTGCCTGGGCACAGGGTTTCCCTGACCTATTTCTGTTAGCATGCCCCCCCACAGAAGGTCACAAATGAAGACCCATATCTGCTGTTACACTTTCTTTGAAATATTTTACCATTACTTACAGTTTCTTTGACATAATTTCCAGAAGACTATGGAAAAACTAAAGCCACAGTGTACAGAATCCAAATCTAAAGGCCTTTCACTTCCTCTAGCTTAGCTGAACCAAAGATGCTAGACAATGAGAAAGCACTAGATCTTTTTATGTGAAAGAATATGAAGGATAGATCCCTTGTGAATCCAGAAGAGTCGAGACTCTGTGTAGAAAGGCTTATGCCAACCAGGTTCCTCCATGCCACGCAGTGACCTAGCAAATGGTGAGGAAGAGGTACCCAAGCCAGTGTGTGACTGCACTATGCTGAAGCCCCAGACTTCACCTGTACTTTTGCAGCCCAAGCCACATGGCTCATTAATATTCAGTGACGATCAAGGACAATAGCACGTGACCAAACTATGGGGTCATCACATGCCAAGAACTGACTCCGTGGAGTTGCCGGATCTGTTATAGGAAGCTCACCATTGGCGGTTCATGAAGTTTTGGAAAACCAAAGGCAGTCTTGGAAGACTGTGGAGCCAGCTTTGATCACCCTAGGAAAGTGCAACATCTTTACTAATGGGCTTGCCCACTTAGTACAGGACATGTGCAGGTCTGACCAAATGGTTTCATTTTAAGGTAAAGCACTTCTTGGTAATCGATATGCAGGCTGGTTATTTTTTTTAAGTGCTATAAGCATAAGCTATATCATTACCACTCAGAAAGACATGAACTTCCTGAAACACACTTCCCAGCTTTCACTGGGCTTTACGAACCCAAAGTGGGACCCATAACTGCTCCATGCACAGAAAGTAAGTGCTTAGTGCTTGGTGGGACATTTTTATCCCATCTTCTAGACCCATAGCTCAGGGACCAATGGGCCAAGAGGGGCCAAAAAGATTTTAAAACCACAGGCAGTGGGTGTCTGCATGGAAACATCATTTACTGAGCACAAAAGCCTTTACATCCAGGAATGAACAGTGCCTGTGACTGCATGCACAAATCTCACACAAAATCAAGCCAGTCCAAATCCTGGCATGAATGAAAGCAATCCTCATGAAGTGCTGTCTTTACCTAAGGAGTTATTGGCAGCTGATAGCTCCCAGAAATGGAAAAGTCAGTATTCTCTGGAGCCATGTCCCCGGAGAGACACCTCATGTCCCAAGAGATCATCCTTCAGCTATGTACATGCAAGTTGCATGCAACAGATTCAATGAGTTAAGGAAAACAAAAAACACACACACACACACACACACACACACACACACACACACACAGAGGAAGTCAGGAGAGAAAGTTGATGGGGAGGTAGGGAGGGGCTGAAGTACAGAAATGGGGGATGGATTTGGCCATAACATGTGCATGTGTAAGATTCTCAAACAATGTTTTTCCTTGGAGATCCAGAAGGTGGAGCTCCCCATCCCTCCCCCACAAAAAACAACTCACAAAACCTGCTCCTATGAGGAACAGGGGGACAGATGACATGAGGATCTGGAGAGCAAAGAGGGGACCAAATATGAGGAGACAGGGGATGAAGGCGGAGGAAGAGAGGATGGATGGGTGGATGGATGGATGGATGGATGGATGGATGGATGGATGATGGATGGATAAATAGAAATAGATAGATAGATAGATAGATAGATAGATAGATAGATAGATAGATAGATAGATAGATAGATAGATAGAGAGATGGATGGATGGATGGATGGATGGACGGACAGACGGACGGGTGGGTGGGTGGGTGGGTGGGCGGGTGAATGTGTGGATGAGTGGATAGATAGAGGCTAGGATTTACAAATATCCAGCAAGAAGTATTTCCTGATCTCGCATTGACACAAGCTGCAATTTGTGGTAATTCTGAAGGGACATTTATTTCTCACAAAGGGCACCAGAAGCTTCTCTCAGAAGGACTATTCTTAGGAGTCCCCAGCAGCAAGAGGGAAGCACCCTACCACTTTAGTGTAGTACCAAGAAGGTACTCTACCAAACAGTGCAGCCTTCACCTCCCATATCCCTCAGACAGAAGCCACCAAGACTCTTGTATGAACTCACACAGGCATATGTGTGTCTGGAAATGACTGCATTGTGTGTCCCAGACTTCTCATAGTGACACAGAAATGAGTCTGCTGTTGTCTGGAAGATTCAGTTTTTACCTAGTACAGGGACTAAAACAATTAGTAATGATAATCTCAGTTTTATTTCTGTTATTTCATAATTAATGGGATTATTGTTAAATGTTTTACCTTTTCAATTTGTCCTTTGAGGCAATAAAATTCCCAAATAGTCACAGCCTGGGGTCTTAGTTGGCCAGGGCTTTATCTTCCGACCTCACTAATGTCCAGGATAAGACCCAAACTATTAAACCAACAAGCAAGCCAACGGTACTGGCTTTGGGCTGCCCTGCCAACACCTCCTGGACCTCAGAACCTAGGGATACTTACCTGCCTGTATGACCTGCAGGATTTCCTGGGGTACCCTACTCCCAGAGCATCACTCCACAGGAGCCCTTGTCGCATTTTATGTCCTTGTTGAAGAGTTGAGTTTCTCCAAGCGGGCAGGGTTGGGGGAATGAGGACAGACGGGGTTTCCCAGCTCCTACCGGGGATGAGCAGGGGTTCCGGTCAACACCAATAAGTTCTCTTTTATCACTCTCTCTCTTTTTGGACTAACTAAGCAACAACAAGTCTCAAATATTTTGGATTGGTATACATTTTTATATAATGATGAGAAGTTAAGGTTATATATGCTACAATATACTTTATGTGTGATTCAACTCTGGTTTTGAATATATTGTATGTGATGATAAAAATTTAAAGTTATATAGATCTACTCAGATTAACAAAAGTTGACTTAGAGATTTATACCTAACTACGTATTTCTTTGCTAACTGTTCAGTGCCAGACCCTAAAAAGATATAAATTCACAAAACAGATTTCAATGTAACTTTTTTACTATTCGCTTTACAGTGACGGTTCTCAGTAACTAGCACCTGTGTCTCATGATTGATGATTGATTAGAAAAAACTGTGTTAGGTTTATGTAAGGTCTGAGGCTGTAAAAGCTCAGGTTGTGAGGGGCGAAGAAAGTGTTTTCAGATGTGTAAATACAAGTTGTAAAGGTATAAGAAAAGTGACTTGAGGTATATAAAAATGAAAAATATTTCAGAATTTCTCTCCCTTGCTATGCTATTGTTACATCACACTTCAAAGGTTCAGTTTTAACAATCATCGGCAGAGCTCTGATAAGCTCTTAACCTAACCCTAATGAACACTGACTACTGTTATCGTTGTGACAAGTTCACCATTTTAAATTTCTTTTGGTTGTCTTCTAAGTATTGACTGAGAAGTGCTTCTCACTGTGCTAAGAACATCTGTCCAATCTGTATACACCCAGTCTTCTGGACAGCGGAAAGCGTGCTCAAGATTTTAATGCAGAATGATTTTAAGCTTTTACTGTGACTCAAAGGCTTGGGTGTACTGCTTTTTGTTGTTGTTGTTGTTGTTGTTGTTTTGCAATATGGATTGCGGTTCAGATTACAAATAATGTCATGCTAACACATCTAAAACTTACCTCTTTTTGTAAATGTAAAATATTGTTAGTTTCAGGGAATTGGCTTGAATCCACCTCTCGAAGGTCAAATGAACTTCATCAGATAAGTCCTGTCAATCAACAGCCTATTTCCCCACCTGCCTATTCCGCTTATTCCTGAGAGTAGACCCTCTTCCTCTCCCTCTCCCTTCCCCTTTCCCTCTCCTCTTCCCCTTCCCTTTCCCTCTCTCTCTTCCTCTTTCTCTCTCCCTCTCCCCCTTCCATTCCCCCCTCTCTCTCTTCCTCTTTCTCCCCCCACTCCATTCTGGGTCTTAGGATTCCTCTCCTCCAATTACCAGGACCATGGGCCTAAAAATTTCAAATGTACTCCTGGATATATATTTTTCCATTGAACTCCTTAACTTTATCTTCTCTCTCTGGTCTATCTGTCCCCAAAGATGTCATGTCAACAGCAGACTGGTCCAGCCCCAGCCCCAGGAATTTACCCAAGTCTCCATCCTGGATAGCTTCAAAGATCCAGGTGGTCCAGCCCCACAGATGCTTCCATTCCAACTCTCTAACTCAGTTGATTCTTCATACCTGGAAGCTGTTCTCCAAAGTAAACATTTCAAGGTTGTGCTACCTCAGAATTGTGCTCAAAGAAAGAAGCTTGGGGCAAGCCCCCATTCTATACCAATAACTCAGGGAAAGATGGACTAACTTGAGGGATGGAAAGAGTATCCTGCTCTGTAGAGAATTCCAAAATAAACAAAATAAAAGGACTTTTTTTCCCCCTGATAAATGTGGCACCATGTTAACGTCTGGCTGGATTCTCATCGCAATTTCTACATCCAATCTCTTTTCTCATCAACTCTAGAAATGTTCGGTCAGAAAGTCCACCACTTTCCCCTAACCTCCAAGCTTACTTCATCCTCTCCTGAAGATGCAAGACTCTGACCTCACTGAAGGAAGCAGAACAAAGCACTGGGGAGACAACTCCTTAGGCAAAGGTGATTGCCACCAACCCTGATAACCGTCCAGTTCCCAGACACACTCCCTCCACCATGGTGGAAGGAGAGAACAACTCGACTCCGGTTTGTTCTGCTTTCCCTCTGTGCTTCCCCTGGGAGGAGGTAGAGATGAGATGAATTTAAAGACCCTCAGCAATAAAAACGAAAAGACAGAGTAAGGGGGAGGCAGACAGATTTCTCCATGGCCAGCAAGGACAGGGAGCAATCAATCCACATTCATTGATGGGTAGACAGAGTCGTAAAAGACTGACCCCAGGCTAGGCCCTGGCTCAGAGCATTTCCTATATAGGGACAGTCCCAGGTGCAACTTTAAGATAATAATACTGTCTCCCAAAACAAACAGCCATTGTTTCTACACTTCAGTGTTTCCTCCATCAACAAAAGGCTAAAGCCATCCCTCCAAGAAGACAAAGGGCTGGAGGCTCTTTTATAAATATCATAATGAGAGGCAGGGAGGTGGAGGGAGGAACATGACCTTCATTCACTCCCCTGCACTTCTCTGCTGGACAATGGTGGAGATGGATGGGTTCCATTAATGTGGGCTTTTCTGAACAGTGGATCATTCCTGTACTATTCATAAAGATAAGGATAACATTTTCCTGAACATGGAAAGTTATCCATCCCTCAGCAATACAGTCCTGGTCAAGTGAGGTCATAGGCGTGAGTGCTCTTTGTGGGCTTCAGGGCTGCGCGATGACACAGTGAGGAGAGAGCTCTCTGTCAGCCAAGTAAGTCACCAGTCATGGAGCTATTGGTATTGGGTCGCCATGGCTGTCTGCAACAGTTCTCTGGGCGCATCCCAGGCCAAGTTGCTATGCAAATGTGGTAGTTTGAATGTGGCCGGTCCCCCATAACCTTGTGCATTTAAACACTTGTCCCCAGTTGGTAGCAATGTTAGGGGAGGTTTGGATGGGGCAGCCTTACTGCAGGAAGTCCTGGGCCAGGCTCTGAGAGTAACAGACCTTGCTTCCCTGCAGTTCGCTCTTACTACTTCCTGTGCACAGTTCTCAGCTTCCTGCTCCTGCTCCAGGCCTGCTGTTGTCTGCAGTCCTGGCCCCACTGTTATGGACTCTAACTCATTCAAACCACCAGCCAAAACAAACTCTTTCTTCTACACATTGCCTCGGTCATGGTGCATTATCACAGCAACAGAAAAGTAGCTGATACATCAGGCAAAATCCAACCTCATTGGCTCTTCTTCCCACTCCCAAGACCCCCAGTTTAGCTGGGGTTCTCTAGAGGATCAGAACTTATGGAATGAATACATACACTTACACACACTCACATATGCACACATACTCACACATATACACACACTCACATACATATACATATACTCACACACACATACACATACTAACATATACACACATACATATACACTTACACACATATACATACTCACATATACATATACACACATACACAAATACATGCTCACACACATACACTCACACATACATACACACACATATACACAAACACACACATATATACACATACATATACTCTGATACACATACACTCACACATATACATACTCATATATACACACATACACACACTCACACACATATACTCACACACATACACACACTCACATATACACACAAACATACACGCATACACACACATACACAGACACTCATATACATACACACATACACTCACATACACACATACACACTCCTTCTCTCTCCTCTCTCTCTCTCTCACCTACTCTATTTCTGTTTTTTTTTTTTTTTTTTTTTTTAGTTCATTCCAGATGTAGTTAAGCTGACAGCCAAGAATAACCATCACACAACTCCTAGAAATAAAGGCTCCCAGCAAGGGTCTAACGCTCCCCTTTTGAAAAAGCCTACATTTGTCTTCTCAACACCTATCCCATGCGAGTCACAAGAACAAATGCACATTATAAATTAAATCACAAGAACATTACTCTCACCACCAACCAAGCCCAAGAAAATTAAGGCAATCAGTACCATTTAATATGCATTAATACTAAACGTTAGAAATAAGATGTCTAGTTTTGATGAGGTCATGACAAACTCGGTGTGATTCTACAGCTCCAGGGCTATAGATGTGCTCACTCCCTCCTCCCTCGTGGGGCAACATGGCGACACATGGCGAACACTCAGAATCTAGCTTTGGTTGTAGTGATCTCTCTCCTTGAAAGCTGCAGAGATAGGCTACTGATACAGCTCAGCAGGTAGAGTGCTGACTCAACAGACATGAAGCCCTTCCTCGGTTCAGTCCCCACTACCACATAAAAAGGGGTAGTGCTGAGTGACTGGAATCCTAGCACTTTTGAAACAAAGACAGGAGGCTCAAAATGTCATCCTTGAATGCATATGAAGCTCAAAGTCATCCCAGGCCATGTAAGAGTCCGTCTTACACACATAATAAATAGATAAATAAGTAAACAATTCAAAGGAAATGATTCAGCAGAGATAAAGAAAAAGAACAGGTATGTGAAAATTTACCCATAATTGGCAAGTATTAAAATAATAAGTGTTTTAATTAAGCGTGATATAAACTAGCTGGGTGTGGTTTGCATGCTTTTACTCCCAGCACTCAAGAGATAGAGGCAGGTAGATCTCTGAGTTCGAGGCCAGCTTGGTCTACATAGTGAGTTTCAGGATAGCCTGAGCTACACAGTGAGACATTGTCTTTTAAAAAAGTGACATAAACTTCTTAACAACAGAAGAGGATGTTGCTTATGATACATGAACATTTCTGAAACATATAACTGTTATAAGGCATGGACCTGAGTCTCAAGGTCACTAAATAAAGTTTCCAAACTTTTGTGTTATCAGGTCAAAAGATTGGATCATTGATACAGGGTAAAAAAAAAAAAAAAAAAAAAAAACAGAAATAGAGTAGGTGAGAGAGAGAGGGGGAAAGAGTGGAGGAGAGGGAGAGGGAGAGGGAGAGGGAGAGAGAGAGAGAGAGAGAGAGAGAGAGAGAGAGAGAGAGAGAGAGAGAGTTCAGTGGTTAAGTGCTCTGCTCTTCCAGAGGTTAAATTCCCCCTCACCTACATGGTATCTCACAATCATCTCTAACTACGGTTCTAGAAGACCCAATATCCTCCTTTGGCTTCTCAGCACACTAGATACACACGTAGTACACAGGCATATAATCAGGCAAACAGCTATGCACATAATTTAAATAGAAGATAGATGGATGGGTGGATGGATGGATGGATGGATGGATGGATGGATGGATAGATAGATAGATAGATAGATAGATAGATAGATAGATAGATAGATAGATAGAACCTATTTTTTACAGAAAAGAAAACCTTCAGGTTATCCTGGTCTACATAGTGAGTTCCAGGCTAGCCAAGGCCCTGTCTCAAACAAGCAAACAAACAGAACCAAAAAGGGAAATCATAATCCCAGCACTAGACAGGTGGTTCTTTGTGTGTTGCAAGCCAGCCCCGTCTACAGAGGTAGCTCCAGGACAGTCATAGCTACACATAAAGACCCTGTCTGGAGGTGGGGGGTGAGAAGTGACTGTCTTTGCAGTTACTGATGACAGTGGTGAGGAACAAGTGTCTTCTAGAAGGTGCCTTTATTTCAAGTGCTCCAATGATACTCTCTGTGGTCGTGCCAATACAAAGTTTGAAAGACATGTAAATATTTATTTTTATGTATATGAATGTTTTGCCTGCATGTAAATCTGCACACCAGAAAAGGGCACTGGATCCTATAGGACCACAGTTACAGATGGCTGTGAGCCATTAGGTGGGTACTGGGAATTGAACTGAAGACCTCTGGAAAAGCAGGCAGTATTCTTAAACCATCTCTCCAGTCCCTATTTATTCAATTTAAAAAAAAAAAGATTTGTTTTTATTCATATGTGTATCTGTGAATGTAGACCACACCCACAGAGAGGGCATCAGATGAAGGTGATAGGTTGCTGGAGTACTGGGAACTACATGTGGACACTGTGAATTGAACTAAGATCCTCTGAAAGCACAGCAAGTGTTCTTTACTGTTTGACTAACAAACTGTATTGTGTTTCTATCTGGGATACTGTGATGCTCTCTTCCATGCACACAGTGTAGGCTGATCAAGCCAGGCTAAGGACTCGATAGCCTGTCACCTCAAGTATGTTTTTACATATGTGAGAACATTTAAAGTCACCTCTTTAGTGGGTTGGTCTGGTGCTGCCATATATTCAAAGGCTAAATCCTATACCCCAAGATCTGGTTGCTCCCAGATGAGGAGATCCTCATGAATACCACCTTCCATTGTGTAAACCTTGCTCCCCACCAACAAGTTATCCTTGATTGGTCCATAAAGGTGCCCGCATCCTGTACTGGGCAGAAGAGAGGCAGTAGAGAGAAGGTTCCCAGACTTGGCGTCCAAGGCAGGAGACCAGGAGAAAGAGAAAAAAGGAGACAGGGAGAGGAGGAAGCCTCCATGAGAGATGACCATAAGCAGGAGAAACAGCAAGTAACAAGGGGCATACGGCTAGGAATAAGTTAGAATAGCTCCAAACCTGCCCAATCTAGGTTGACAACTTGTAAATAAGAAACCTGGGTATATGTCTTTCATAAGGGCTAGCTAAGTGATTGTGATGGTTTGCATATGCTTGGCCCAGGGAGTGGCACTAGTAGAAGGTGTGGCCTTGTTGGAGGTAGTGTGTCACTCTGGGGATGGCTTGGAGACACTCCTCCTAACTGCCTGACGATGCTCAGTCTGGTCCTGGCTTCCTTCAGATGAAGATGTAGATCTCTCAGCTTCTCATGCACCATGTCTGCCTGGATGCTGCCATGCTTCTGCCTTGATACTGGACTGAACCTCTGAACCTGTAAGCCTGCCCCAATTAAATGTTTTTATATATAAGACTTGCCTTGGTCATGGTGTCTATTCACAGCAATAAAACCCTAAGACAGTGATTGATTCCTTTTACACAGCTTTAACTCCTTTAAAATTTTATTTCTTTTAATTATGTGTACACAGATCATGTACCCAGATCCCTCAGGAGCTGGAGTTGTGAGCCATCTGACTGGCGCTGAGGATCACACTTGGACCTTCTGCAAGAGCAGTGTTTCCTTTTTTTGGCTACTTTGGAATTCTCTGTGTAAACAAGGTTGGCCTTACAGAGATCTGCCTGCCTCTGTCTCCAAGCCCTTGAAGCAGTACACAATTTTAAATGTTCAACCACCTCTCTAGCCTGCCCTCACATCAAGTTATTTTTAAATATTCTTCTTGAAATATTTTATTTTTATTTTTAAATTTTTATCATATATATATGTATATATGTGCACATGCCTATGGAGATCAGAAGAGGGCTTGAATCCCACAGAGCTGGTATCACACGCAATTATAAGTTGCCTGGGGGTCTGGAGAGATGGCTCAGCAGCTAAGAGCATTGACTGCTTTTCCAGAGGTCCTGGGTTCAATTCCTAGCAACCACATGGTGAGTTGCCTGATGTGGATGCTGGAAAGCAAACCTCTGTCCTCTGCAGAAGCAGTGTGCCCTAACCACAGGGCCATCCCTCCAGTCCCTAAACTCACTTTTAATTAGGCTTAAACAAAGACTTCTTCTTAATTACCCACAATTATGTGTATGTGTGGGTGTGATTATGTATACCAGAAGGTGCATACCTACAGAAACCAGAACCAGATTTTTCATGGAGCTGAAGATGCAGGTGGCTGGAATGTGGGTGCCTGGAATTAAACTCAGGACCTCTGCAGGAGCAGGCACACTCTTAACTACTGAGCCATCTCTCTGCTAAACTAGGCTTTTGGAAAGAGCAGCTTTTGCTCATGGCAGAAGTAACTGAAAGTCACTGAGTTTCTATGTGCCTTTTGCCTTTGCTTTGCTGCCGTCTCCCAGTATTAAGAACCTGTAGAAAGTTTGTTTGTCACACAAGGACCTACACAAAGTGCTCCATCTCTGTTACCCAAGTCCACAGGATTCAGTGGGGCTCCTGGCTGTCCTGCGGACTGTGGATTAGGATGAATGTGTGATGCTGTGCTCCTGTTGTGCTGATGTCCTGGAGAGGACATTAGTTATACGAAACTCCCTGGTACCTCGTCTTATTGTCCATCAGCATCTGTTGTCTCCATAAACTTTCTTTTCTGAAGAATGGATTTAATGTATGACCTGTTTGCCCCTCTCTTCCCACATCTTGTGTGTGTACATGTCCATGGGGATGTCAACTGTCTTCTTCAATCATCCACCTTATTTTCTAACACAGGGCCTGTACTGACTATTCCTGGTTGTCAACTTGACTATATCTGGAATGAACCACAATCCAGAATTGGAAGGCTCACCTGTGATTCTGATCTTGAGGCACAGTGGCTATGAATCCCAGGACACTAAAGCAAGGAGATCTCTGAGTTCAAAGTCATCTGGGACAAAGCAAGTCCCAGATCCAGGCATAGTGGTACACACCGTTAATCTGGGCCACACCTTCTGCTGGACGCCTAAAGAAGGATATTGGAAGAAGGAAGTTCTTCTCTTCCTCGACTGCTTGCCTTTCGGGACTGAGCAACTACTATGTCATTTGGACCTCCATTCACAGCTGTTGCTGACCATTGTTGCAGAGCTGGACTACAGACTGTAAGTCGTCATAATGAATTCCCTTACTATATAGAGACTATACATAAGCTATGTGACTCTAGAGAACCCTGACTAATACATGGTCTCTCATTGGCCTAGAGCTTACGGATTGCCTGGATTGGCTGGCCAACAAGCCAGGGGCTCCTCTTCTCTCCACTACCTCAGTGATCAGATTAAAAGCACACACACCCTGTGCCTGGAATCTGAACTCAAGTCCTCATGCTTGCATGAAGAGGACTTTACCAACTGAATTATGGCCCCAGAGAAACACATACACACACACACACACACAGAGAGAGAGAGAGAGAGAGAGAGAGAGAGAGAGAGAGAGAGAGAGCGAGACAGAGAGACAGAGACAGAGACAGAGAGAGACAGAGATTCATGCATATACACACACAATCAATCAGTTTAAAGGACCAAGTGGGCACTGTGAAATTTCACTAAAAACATAAAAATAATCTCTATCAACAGTTGAGTGAGACTCTGTACTGCTGTCTCTCCCTAAGTATTATTTTCTTTGTTCTAGCATAAAGGAAGTTCTCCAGGTCACACAGTGAATAAGTGGCCCAGAATTCGATGTTCTTATCTTTCCATTAGACTGCAGGATCGATGTATCATAACAGTCATTTCTGGTGCCCTGAAGTATCCAAAGTAGTCATGGGAACTCTCAGAGTCAAGCACAGCACAAAGAGGCATAGCCCTTAGCATGGCAGCCCAGTTCTCAGAATGCGGCATCTGATAGAGCAAGCCTTATGCCAAGACTTGTATTACATCCTTAAGCAGGAAAGCTGGTTATCAACCTTTAGACATTTCCTTCCTGATCACTTCTCCCTCAGGCATATTTTAATGCCACAGAGAGATTCTATAATTGGTTACAGAGAGTGTCCTTTTGGAGGACCCAAAACAACAACAACAACAAAAAACCATTGTAATATTTAATTTTTTTTCACCCTTTGGGACTCCATCATCCTCACTAAAAATTCATAAGGGACACCAACAGAGAGCTAGAGGCCAGGCAGGTGAGGGTTGTGGTATTAGAGCATTCCAAAGTAGCTGAGACCCTGCTCAAGGCTCCAAGTTCCCCGAAGATTTGCTTGAGAGAAGACAAAGGCAGAGAGAATGAGAAAGGGGGACAGGGAACTTGTGGAGTATTGTTTTAGTAATTGTAGAACCCTTCAGAACACCAACTTCTCGGGCCAGGGAGATGGTGGATAAAGCCCTTGCTACAAAAGCAAAAGCAGCAGAGTCCAGAGTCCCACAAACCATGTAAAGTCATATGCGATAGTACATGTATGTAATCCCAGCGCACCTGTCATGAGGGGGAGCAAGGAGCAACAGCTGAAGCTGTCCTCTGACTCCCACGTGTGTGCCCTCCCTAAATGAATGCTCACACGTCTGGATATGTATGTACATGTATAAAAAGGGGAAACCGAGCCTCTCCAAATATTGTCTCAGAAGCAGTTTTTGTGCAGGTTGGAATTTGTGGGCACATGCTTAAATTCTCAAGGTGGACAAGAGTTAAGTGATAATGGTGATTTTGAGATTTATAAAGAGCTCAGTTCAGAGGAGATAGGGTCTTTGCATGGTTACGAGTTTCAGATGAAGCCTGGCCCTGCCTGCAGTGTGGTTGCAGTGTCTGTTGTGAGGAGAAGACGGCATGTTCGGTCACCATTGCGGGCAGACATTTTGCTAAACAATCCAGATGGGTTGTTTCACCTTTCACAAGAATCTTATCAGGCGTGACAGATCAGTGCTAATAGATGAGCAAATTCCCTCAGATCACACAGCTGACAACTGGAGTTCCAGGCCTTGAGGCCAGACAGGCTGAATTCAGAGCCCAAGTAAGATATATACTAATTTGATTAAATGGATTCAATGGCCTGATAAGGTATTTTGAAAGTAAGATAAAATATCCCAGCAGGGCATGGCGGTGCTATGAGTTAGAGGCAAGAGGATCTCTATAAGTTTGAGGCCAGTATACTCTACATTATGAGTTCTAGGACAGCTAGGACTATGTAGAGAGACCCTGTCCCTGTCACTGTGCTGATCAGATACAGTGTCCACTATGATGGTAAGCCATCATGTTAATTGTGATGGTCAGCCATAGTGGTCAGGTGAAATGTCTACTCTGGTGGTCTGTGGGGGTCTGAATGAACAAAGTCCCCATAGACCCATTGGGAGTAGCATTATTGGAGGTGTGGCCTTGTTGGAGCAATGGTGGCCTTAGTAATTGTGTCACTGGGGTTGGGCTTTGAGGTTTCAGAAGCTTAAGCCAGACCCAGTGCCTCTCTCTCTTCCTGCTGCCTGTCGATCCAGACGTAGAAATTTCAGCTACCTTGTTTGCCATGTGCCACCATGCTTCCTGCCGTGAACTCTTATCCAGCTCCAATGAAATATTTCCTTATAACAGTTGCCGTGGTCCTTGTGCTTCTTTACAGCAATAGAAAACCTAACAGGGTCAGCTGTAGTGGTCACTGTGGTGGTCAATTATAATGCCTACAGTGATCGTCAGCCATGGCTGTCACTGTGACGGTCAGTCATAGTGGTCACTGTGGTGGCCAGTGGCAGTGTTCAGTGAATATTTTCATGGTATAAGTGATCTTAGTTTCTTGCTTTAAACTTTCCCAGGGATATTCATTGACCTAACACCCAGAAACAGAGCTTTAGTATATCCTGCTCAGGCTATGCTTTGAACCCTTGGGACTTCTTTTATAGCCCTCAGGACAAAGTTTAGTTTCTTATTGAAAGAGCCAGTGTTGGGGTCAATCTAAGGCTAGTGGGAATATATTCCATAACAAACCTCCCAGCACAAGGACCCCCTCCCTTCAGACACCCCCCCAAAAGTCCCGAATGAGTCGGTTTGAAGGTTGCTTCACTCCACCAATAGTACATAGAACCCTGCCTCATTACCATTGTTTGAATTCTGCCCCAATTGTTTGCAAGGTATATAATCCCATTAGAATCTGCTCAGGGTTGTCTCCCCCTTGAAGTGAGACGACCCCAACATGTTGGAACAATAAAATTCCTCTTGCTTTTGCATCGATCACTGCCTCCGTGAGTGTCATTCAAGGGGTCCCGGAAGAGGTCCATTTTTAACCTTACAATATCAGCCCAGTGCTGGTCACCACTTTGTTTCTCCCAGTCTTTGCTCCATCTGCAGATGTGTCTTCACTGAACTTGGTTTTAGCACATGCTGCCTCACCCCCAGAAACTTACATTCTCTTCCGTTCCTTTCAGGAGCTACATTGTCTTCATCTCCGCTCATATTTCACTTCCTGAGCATGTTCTTATGAACCTTCAAGTCTAGATTCAACAGGAGTAATGACACAGGATACTGCAATAGTCTGGTGTCCCTTGGTGCATTTCTTCCAGTAAATGTCATTATATTAACCACCGCTAAGACTGGAGACTGCATGGTGAGCACTCTGAAGCTGTTGTCACTCGCATGCCAGACTTAGTGAATGGCCCATAAAATGGTCACATAATCCTATTGGATCAGGTGGATATAGAGGGAGAAATCTGACTCAAGGAAGTTAAGCAACTTAGGCAGTGGTGGTACACACCTTTAATTCCAGCACTTGGGCAGCAGAGGTGGGCAGATCACCAAGTTCAAAGCCAACCTGGTCCACTGAGCAAGTTCCAGAATATCCAGGGAGACACAAAAATCCTGCTTCAAAACAAACAAACAAACAAACAAAAAGAGGGGAGGAGAAGGAAGAGGATGAGGAGGAAGAAGAAAAAGAGGATGATGAGAAGGAGGGGGAGAAACAACTTGTTCAAGGTCCCTCAGATGGTAAATGGTCTGTTGTAGTGTTTACACCTGAATCTTCAGATTCAGAGCCCATACCTTCAACCTATGGTCACCATGTTGTAATGGCTTTTTTTTTTTTTTTTTTTTTTTTTTTTTTTTTTTTTTTTTTTTTTTGAGACAGAATAGAAATTATTTTAGTCTGGAGAATAAATGACCTGAAGGATGTTCTTTGGGAAGCCTTTGGAAGTTGATGATTTAACAGAAAGTTCTAGTGCCACAGAGAGATGAGCATGGGCACTCCCCAGGACAGAGCTGGTGAGATACCACAAAGCCCACAGGAGGCGCCAGAGGGACGGAATGCTTCATCTTCTGCCTCCTGGAGGGCAGAGGCCATCTGCAAGGAGAGACTGAAATTGGGTGGCTGCGGTGGTTTGAATAAGAGTGGTTCGCAGAGGCCCAGAGTTTGAATACTTAGTAATCAGAGAGTAGCACTCCTTAAGAAGAATTAGGCTGTGTGTTAGAGGAAGGGTTTTGCTGTGGGTGTGCTTTTGAGGTTTTAAAAAGCTTATTTCAAACACAGTGCTGTTCCTGTTTTCAGCTGCCTACAGATCTGGATTTAGAATATGCTGTGGTCTAGGTAAAAAAGGCCTCGGTGACTATTAACTGTCTAGTCTGCCATTTTGTGCTGTTACTAAGATTATAAGGAAACATTCTCAAAAGCTGTTGCTGCTGTTACTAGAATGTTCTGTGCTATGATGCTCTTGGAAACCAATCACAACAGAAGTCAGAACTACTTTGTATGGTTACCCACAATAAGCTTGGACCCAAACCAATCACTGAGCAGTACTTCCTGTGCCTGTGTATAAGATTTTATTGTATTTGCTTTTATAAGCTGCCCCTGGGATGGACCACAACATAATAGAGACACCTGCATTAATATAAAAAATTACTTGGAATCAGACTTCAATTTTGGGTGGTTGGAGAGATGGCTCAGGAGTTAAGAGACTGCTCTTCTAGAGGTCCTGAGTTCACTTTCTGGCAACCACATGATGACTCACAACCATCTGTAATGGGATCCAATGCCCTCTTCTGGTGTATTTGAAGAGATCAACAGTGTACCCACATACATTAAATAAATAAATAAATAAATAAATAAATAAATCTTTTTAAAAAAGACTTCCATTCTGAATAAGGGTCAAGTAGAGTTTAAGTTACTCCCTGGGAACTGACATCCTACTTGACAAAAAGAGACATGTTCGTGGGTGTCTTAGTTAGGGTTTTACTGCTGTGAACAGACACCATGACCAAGGCAACTATTTTAAGGACAACATTTAATTGGAGCTGGCTTACAGGTTCAGAGGTTTAGTCCATTATCAAGGTGGGAGTGTGGCAGCATCAGGCAGGCATGGTGCAGGAGGAGCTGAGAGTTCTACATCTTCATCTAAAGGCCATCAGGAGAAGACTGATTCCCACATGGTTAAGAGGAGGTTCTCATTGCCCACCCCTACAGTGACACACTTCCTCCAACAAGGCCACACCTCCTAATAGTGCCTCTTCCTAGGTCAAACATATTAAAAACACCACAGTGGGTAATTGACATCCTGGTTGGCAAGTTAAGACATGAATGTTAGACAAGGCGAGTCCCTTACCACAGTTGAAAACCACAACCAACGGGAACAGAATAAATGGACAACAAATCCCCTATCCCTAGGTCCTCATTGGTAAAGTAACTTGACACAAATGTTTGTATATCTCAGGCCTAAAATGCCCTGTAGGATCTTAACTCAATGTCCTGGTTCAGCTTCTAAGTTTGAACCACAGCCATGATCCATCATCAGTCCTGGGACATATGCTCAATAAACTATCTCTGCCTGACTGAGATCAGTGTTCATGTGGTTTGTGAAGCAATTCCTGGACCCCAATAGAACTTCTCCAACACCATGTCTGCCTGTGTGCTACCATACTCCCCACCATAATAGATAGACTTAACTCTTTGGGCCTGCAGTCAAGCCCCAGTTGCTGTCGTTTGAATAAGAATGGCCCCCATAGGCTCATCTATTTTAATGTCGGGTCACCAAGGAGAGATGCTATTTGAAAGGATTAGGAGGTATGGCCTTGTCAGAGGATGCTTATCACTGAGGGTGGACTTTTAAGTTTCAAAAGCCCAGGATGTCTTTCTTCCTCTCTGCTAGACTTAAATGCTTTCTTTCATGAGATCTTGCTGTCATCATGACATCTTCACACAACAGAACAGTGACAAAGACGGTGTTATAGGTTGTGCCTTTGGTTTTGTGTCAACTTGACACAAGCTGGAATTATCACAGAGAAAGGAGCCTCCTTTGAGAAAATGCCTCCATGAGATCCAGCTGTAAGGCATTTTCTCAATTAGTGACCATGAGTGGGAAGGCCTACTGTGGTTGATGCCATCCCTGGGCGGGTAGTCCTGGGTTCTATAAGAAAGCAAGTTGAGCAAGCCAGGGGAAGCAAGCCAGTAAGTAACATCCCTCCATGGCCTCTGCATCAGCTCCTGCTTCCTGACCTGCTTGAGTTCCAGTCCTGATTTCCTTTGGTGATAAAGAGCAATGTGGAAGTGTAAGCTGAATAAATCCTTTCCTCCCCAACTTGCTTCTTGGTCATGATGTTTGTGCAGGAACAGAAACCCTGACTAAGACAGTCGACATGCATAGAGGGTGGAACAGTGCTTGCTGTACCAGGCAGACACCACTCGAAATTTAACTGTAAAGAAGGTGTTAACTAAATATAGCGTCAGTTCCTTACCTGTAAGCCAGGTAGCCTCTGAGTGCCCCTGCTCTCTCATCTTGCACAATCTTTGACTCCACCTTTGCACCGTCTACACCTTGATCTTTCCACTACCTTCTCTGAACTTGGACATCAAAGCTCCCAGCTAATGCCTTGCAGAAAGCCTGTGTGTAATAGCCTTCCCCTCTGGCCCTCGTTGTACCAACTGGACCCCAAGCTTCTTCTCAGGACCTCTCTAAGACCTGAATCATTTTCCTCCTGCCCCTTAAAAAAATGCAAAATCCTCCAAAGAGAAAAGGGAGAGAAGGCACAACATGCTTTTATGTGCACCTGCCGGCACAAAATGGCGGCAGTGTCAATAACTGAATTTGAAAACACTGCGTCGGGGGCGGGGCCCGGGCGTCGGGGGCGGGACATTGGGGCGCGTCACCTGTAGATCACGAACTGGGAACCTGGGAAATATGAGAGAAGCTCCTTTTGTTAACCACCTTTCTACCAACAGGGCTTTTCCTCTGAACCCAGTGATAACACTTTCTCAGTGAACTCTCTTAAGCTGAAAAGCCACAGATGTTGCATTTTGTCAGGTACTCAAAATCCCCAGGATCCACTTGCCCCGCACAGACGTTTCACACACTGGTGCCTCTCCCAGGCAGATACTCAGGACAGTGGCTACTCACAGACAGACGTCCACGAGAAACACGACGTACACCACAAGCTCTCTCAGGGTGGTCTTGACATAAAGCTCTCTGTCCTCGGCTGTGTTCTCCGTCAGCGTTGTCCTCCACAGTCCTACGGGCATAGAGAGAAGCCCAGAGTCCCCAACAGCACATCCTTTTACTTCTCTACTCCTACCTGTCCCTAGTCCCCACCCCATCTCCACTGGTCCTTCCTCACCCATCCAGTAACCCCGGGGACCTGACTGTAGCACTAAACCCCTGCCTGCCTCCTACAAAGTCCCTGTGGGAGGTGGGGTGAGGATACTGGGTCAGAGTGAGGCTGTGAACAGGGTGGGCATCTGTTTCAGGTGGTCTAGAGCCTCCTCACCTCAGTGGTCCATGCAGCAAACATTTTCCCTAAAACCCCTGGGTCCCCAGGTAATGACTGTGCAAAGTGGCCTTCCTGGCAGCCCAGTGACCTCTGTGTCCTGTGGCAAGCAACTCTAGCCCAGATATGTCAGAGACACCGGCATCTTGTTTCTTCCTCTGATCACTTGCCTTCCACAAAGCTGCTTAAGCTCCCTTCAGACTCTCGTACCCCAGGAGAGCCCTAAACCTACGGTGCAAAGACAGACATGGAGACAGAAGCTGGACACCAAGGTTCTCTGTGTCTGGTATCTATCTTAAGTCTTCTTGGGTTTAGGCTTAGGGAGAGCCACCCTGGAGACAGTGTAGATCCTCAGGGACACAGAGAAGGGGGGCTGTTGTATGCAGGGTTGTCCCAGTCCCAAAATGGCACAGACAGAAAAGACAGCCAAGGGACCAGCACCTGAGATCAGCCTCCGCCTGGCTGGGTAGGGAAGCTCAGATCCTCTCCGGTACAGAACATCAACAAGTAGACATAGATACCATTAATCCTCTTCCTCTCCCTCTCCTCCTCTCTCTGTCCCCTCTCTTGGCAAGGTTCAGGACACACAAGGAAAAGAGCTTCGAGGAACTGGGCATTAGGGGTTTGAAAACAGGGATAAGGGGTTGCAGGGGGATTCTGTGCACTAAGTATGAGGGAACAGGAGACATGGGCCAGTGTTGGGTCCAGATGGATCCTTCGGTGTGATGTCTAGACACCCTACTGTAGAGATGATCAAAGGACAATAGGAGGGGCCGAGGAAAGGAGTGCTGTAGAAACCATGGTGGGTCTAAGCTGACATCCATATAAGCTCCTGAAAGGGCCAACATGGACTGCAGTGGAGACCATGCCCAGGGAGGAAAGTGAGAGGTATTCCTCCCCCTCCTCCCCACCAGCTCAGCAAGTCACCCAAGTCACCCAGGACCTACTGACTGTCCCTGTGAGCTGTGTGTGCCCAGGTCTAAGACAGTGAAGAAAAAGTGGCTGCCACATCCCTGAACCTGTCACATGAATTTCCTGCCCACTGGAGAGGGGTGACTTTCTTCACAGTCTGCATCTGAGGTCTATCAGATCCTCCCTAGAGGGACAAGTGCCCATCTCTCCACTTTTGCAGACAGTGAGATGCACTGAGGTGCCATTTTTTCTTGGAGAAAGGGGTGAGAAGCCGGGCCAGGGGGGGGGGGGAGAAGCTTACATTAGATCAGCTGAGCAAGGAGGGAGCCAAGAGCCTTTTAAGCAATTGCACAAGGACTCCTGACAAGGGTCAGGAATGGGATGACAACAGCGTGGTCCCCAAGAGAAAGGGAACATGAGATGGTTTCCCATTCCCTTGGGCAATCCTGAATTCCAGAGGAGGCCTGAGATCAGCAGAGTGAACTTGAGGACATTCCTTGTGTGACAAGTCTCCTGATATGACAGAGCTCCAAACCACAGTCCACTACTCTATTCATGGTCACCCCCTGGAACCCATCCAGTCACTTCCTGCTCAGTACTGAGTCCTTTCCCTCCTGTGTGGATCAGACTATACCGCCCTAGGGGGCAGGGGTGCAGCGAGGATTGAGAAATTCCAGAAGGCTCCCTTGTTCCTCAGCTGTTTAAACTTACTCAAGAAGCTACAAATGTGGTAATCAAAAGAAATCTCATGATTGTTTTGCCTGGTATTCCTCCAAGCTCTCGAGCTTCGGTGCCCACTCGACTTTTCCTGTTAGAGGGGTTAACAGAGGTCAAAATGGCAGGCTTTTGCCAAGCAAGGCTGGCTGGGTGGTATTCTTTCTTGTTTTTTTTTTTTTTTTTAAGATTTATTTACCTATTTATCTATCTATTTATTTATTATATATAAGCACGCTGTAGCTGTCTTCAGACACACCAGAAGAGGACATCAGATCCCATTACAGATGGTTGTGAGCCACCATGGTTGCTGGGGATTGAAGTCAGGACCTCTGGAAGAGCAGTCAGTGCTCTTAACCGCTGAGCCATCTCTCCAGCCCCCCTGGATGATATTCAAAAATGTACTGTGCTTCAAGGTTCAACAACTGGGTTAATGTGAGCTTATACAGTACATGAGACCAAAGACATGAGGGAAGGTGGAAGAAGGCTTCTGGAGAGACCCCATACTGACAGGATATTTCGGATTAAGAGACCCTGGAGCCTGACCTCAAGGTATCAACCCTTGCCTAAGGAACAGCGGATGAAATTTGGGGAGGATAAAGCCAGCCTTGAAAGCCAGGTAGTGGAGGCACACTTTAGTCCCAGCACTTGGGAAGCAAAGGCAGGTGGGTTTCTGAGTTCAGGGCCAGCCTGGTCCACAGGGTGAGTTCCAGGACAGCTGAAGCTATGCAGAGAAACTTTGTCTCAGAAAACAACAACAACAGCAACAACAAAAAAACCTACCTTGAGTCATGTCTGAGGACGGTACTCAAAGAAAAGCAAGAGAAGACTGTGTACACTAGTCTTGTAGTTGAGATGTGTGGATGCACCTGGTCTGAGTGTGTCTGTGATGTTGCTTCAACCCGAATCACAATTCAAGAATGATTTTCCCCCCTATAGATGTCTCACCCTAGATGAATGCCTATTTATCTAAATTATAAACTGTAGTTTATTTAAGTTCCTAAATGTCATAAAAGGGGTGAGGCAAACAGTATGGATGTTGGGAGTGAGGAGCGTCAGACTCAGGCTTCCACTTGACCATCAAAAGCTCATTATATAGCTCATGCCAGCCTCAAGCCCACAGCAATCCCCCTGCCTCAATTTCCTAAATTCTGGGATTGGAGGTATACACTACCATGTCATGCACCCCTTTTCTGCCCTCTGGAGAGAGTTGTGGGAAACTGAGTTTCCCTGAGATTCAGAAATAATTTGCTGCCAAGTTCTGAGACCAAAGCGAGGGACCCGTAGGCCCTACATAAAGGCTGAGGAACCCTCGTGGTCACCGGAACATGAGCTGAGCTGAGCCTAGGTGCCTGCATCAGATCCTTCCCTTCAGGTCTGCATCCAGCCTCATTTCCATTATGAAACTGGGTTATCTCCTCAGAACCTGGAAAAGAGACAGACGTTCACGAAAGGGCGAGACAAGCCGGTGAAAACACCCGGAGATTCAGTTTCTGTTTGAGAATTGAGAAGTAGTGGCTCTTTGTCCCTTCCCCTCTTCTCTACCTTCCAATCCCAGATCTAGGACTAGGTCAGCATTGTTGGCAAGGACTTCTCTTACGATGATACATTTTAACAATGACAAAAAGCTTAAGTAAATTACAATGTAGTTTCGAAAGGAGTGATCCTGGAGAACTTGTGTTTTGGAATAATACCCAAGGTCATAAGAAAGTATGTACCACATTCTGTGTCATCACACACCTACAGTGTAGCAGAGTCTAAAAGAGAATAAAATGAATTTTAAAATAGCAGTGATCATTTCTAGGCAATTCCAGGTGCTTTTCAGCTCAGCCAACTTTTTTTCTGAGACATTTGATACTGTCTTATTTGGAAAACAATTGCCTATGGCAAGACAGCAGTCTGTCTTTCTGAGACTTGAGCTTTGTTTGATTCTAAACTCAGAGACTCCTCTGTACCTCCCCAGGCCCTCACGGAGTTCCCATCTTACCATGGAAGTCCTCCTTACACTTAGGATGTTGTGCTAATGGCTTACTCATGACTTCCTCCCTGCAGGTTTCAGCTGGAGGTGGGGAGGGAGACTATGGTGAAGTGTGACAAGAGCCATACTGAGAGGGACAGCAGTTTCCAGTGGTTCAGAGGAATGGACCTGGGAGCAGGTTGTGGGGGTTATATAGAGAACCTGGAGGAAAATGGATTGAGGGGAACTTTTTAAGTGGAGGAGCAAAAGAAGGAAGGAAGGAAGGAAGGAAGGGAGGAAGGAAGGGAGGGTGGGAGGGAGGGAAGGAGGAAGGAAGAAAGGAAAGGAGGAAGGAAAGAAAGAAAGGAAGAAAAAAGAAAGAAAACAACAAAGCCAGCATGCCTACCATGCACCCAAAGGCCAAGCGTGGGATAGTATATTGTCTCAGTTAACTCTCATATAATCTTGTGTGTGTGTGTGTGTTGTATTCAAGTGTGTTGTATATGTGTTGCATACAAGTGTCCATAGGTGTGTGTTGGATAAAAGTGAGTGTGTGTGTGTGTGTGTGTGTGTGTGTGTGTTGGATACAAATGAGTGTGTATGTGTTGCATACAAGTGTCCATAGGTGTGTGTTGGATAAAAATGAGTGTGTGTGTGTGTGTGTGTGTTGGATACAAATGAGTGTGTATGTGTTGCATACAAGTGTCCATAGGTGTGTGTTGGATAAAAGTGAGTGTGTGTGTGTGTGTGTTGGATACAAGAGTGTGTGTGTGTTGGATACAAGAGTGTGTGTGTGTTGGATACAAGAGTGTGTGTGTGTGTTGGATACAAGAGTGTGTGTGTGTTGGATACAAGAGTGTGTGTATGTTGGATACAAGGGTGTGTGTGTGTGTAATCAGGCATGACCATGAAAGACAGAACTTGGCACAAGCTGTCACTATGGCTCTACTCTTGTTTTTTTGAGACAGAGCCTCTCACTAAACTTGGAGCTCACCTTTTCAGCCAAACTGATTGGCCAGTGTCTTGGTTGTTTTGTCTGTATTTGTTAACCTGACACAAGCTAAAGTTATCTGGGATGAAGTACCTCCGTTGGGAAATTGTCTCTATCTGATTGCTTCTGGGCAAGTCTGTGGGCTGTCTTCTTGCTTAATGGTTGGTGTGGGAAAGCCTAGTCCACTGGATGTGGTGCCATCCCTGAGCAGTGGTCCTGTGTTGTATAAGAATCGGGCTGAGTAAGCCATGGGGACGAAGCCAGTAGCCAGCCTTCTCCACAGCCTCTGCTTCAGCTCCTTCCCTATTTGTGTTCTTGTCTTGGTGTCCCTCAATGATCAACTGTGACCAGTTTAAGCCAAATAAACTGTTTCATCTCCAAGTTGCTTTTGGGTATGGTCTTTATCACATTTACAATATAAATCAAACTAGAGCAATTGGTGAGCCCCAGGATTATTATATCTCTACCCCCCCACACACACCCACACACTCCCATGTTATAGACATTGGGCCTCCAAACTCAGGACCTCAATGTACAGCAAATACCTTGCATTCTGAGCTAGCTGCCTCTTAGGCTCAACTCTTGAACTCAGATAATCTCATGGGGTCAGCGTTCATGATCAGATGAAGAAAATGGAGTTCAGAGGGATTACTCGCCAAGGAATTAAGCTTCGAAGCCAGGATTGTGATACAAATAAAAAAAAATGGCTAATTCACAGAAGACCTTAATGGTGTTTTGCCTGGTACAGCCACGAGGTGTCAGCAGGGCCCTGGGCCCGCCTCTGTCCCCACTATGGCTCTCCTCCAAAGGGGTCCTAAACTGGCTCCGAGTCTCTTCCTACCCCCTTCCCTTTGGGTAGCTGAAAACTCGTGTCTGGCTCTGCCAACAGATCCTAACCCAGAGGAATTGGTCACTCAAGGTAGGGCTGGATCCTCTGAGAAGCAAGCAGAGACTACCCTACTGTGCAAGACAGGTGGGGCTGAGCTCACATGGGCCAGAAGCTCTGGTGCTCACTTCTGTCCCCGAGGGAAGGAGATGGGGGTAGGGAGTTGGTGAGTAACTATGGTGTGGCCTAAAAAAGGGGGATTGATAAAAACCTTTAGAGAGTCAAAATAGGCCACCAGAGGTGTCCCGTATCCTCCAGGACTAGGCTTGCTCCCTGATTGGCCTCTCTTTTTCTGGGCCAAGAGCTACGAAGGAGAGAGTGTGGTCTCAGGTAAACATTGTTGGTCAGTGTCTCTCCCCTGTAATTGGAGCTCTGTGCTACAGGTCTTCTCCTCATGGCCTCTTTTGAAAAACCGGCAGCCTCGGCTCTTAGGAGTGTCCACTGAGTGCTATACCTGCTTCCCATCTCTGAAGGGAAAATTCACTCCTTATCTCCCACTTTCTGTGCTGACCTCACTATCTTCTGCCAATGCCTTCCCAGCAACCAGAGCCTAAGCTCCACAGCCCTCCCCGAATGGGACCCTGTTGCTGGACACCCAGACAACACTCACCAAGTCCACCCTAGCTCTTGCTACATCTGCCTTTGATGTATTCTTGCCTTAACTGTAGATGCTTGTGAGCCTCAACACAGACACCAGCCTGCCTTGGCAGCAAGCTGGTTGGCCAGCATCAGGTCCCAAGCCATTTTTGGACAACTGGTTTCTCGGATCACTCTACCTTGTCCCAGAGTCAACAATGAGGTCACCGCCATGAGCAAGACCAAGTAGATGACAGGCAGCCAAAGCTTTGCCAGGTGGCCCAGAGGGTAAGGTTATTATAGGGCAACAGGAAGAATATGCTGGCACCTGGCTTTGGGAAAAGGTTTGTGAAGAGAATGTTAGGGGAAGGGAATGCTGAGATGCAGGAACTGTCCTGGAGACCAATGGGTTACAACCCCCCTCTGGACTTCTACATGTGTTCTTCAGGGTTGTGGTAAAGTTGAGCCCCCTACCCCAACCCCCACAGAGAGCCTGCTTGTGCCTAGGTAATCCACTGACAGCCTAATTATTCTCATTACCCACAGAAGTTTACAGATCTCAGGCGGCCGGACTCACAGACACTAGAGGGGTTCAGAAGACGGCACATCCCCACCTGTATAATGGGAACACCTTAAGTAAATGCCACCCTTTCCCTCCACAACCTTGGAGTCACACGTTTCTCCAAAGGACTTCCCTCCTCGCCTCCTAACACTTTGAAACTTGACAGACAGCCTGTCTGCAGAGAGCTGTGGGTTACTCACCAACCATGTGACAGGAAACGCTCTGCTGCAAAGGTCTGAGCTCTCACATCAAAGCCCCTTGACCTATTGTCTGTTTACCTTGGGGCCTGAACTCACATGGGAGCCTCAACCATGCTGCTGTCTATATCTCTTGTCTGTCTGTCTGTCTGTGGCCCTAATAACTCTTCTAATGAATCTCTTACCCAAAGAAGTTTGCCTCAGTGTCTCCCTTGAACTCTAAACTCCAAACCTTTCACTGCTTTTACAGAAACCAGAGACTGCAAGAGCTGTCTGAGGCAAACGACATTGCAAATCCAGTGTCCCTTTGGGAAGAAAGAAGGAAATAATCCTGAACTTTGGAAGGGATCCAGCCAGATCGTAGTTAGGGGGGAACAGCCCAAAAGACCTAGAAATGTACCATGGTTACATTGACTTGTGTCTTGGGTTCCAAAGGCAAAGCTATGGGCCTGGGTGGGTTTTTCCTTTTCCCCTCTCGGGCAGGGAGAGATAAGGCAAAAGGGATTGGAAAGGGGAGGAGAAGACATCTCCTGGGCTTGTCACACTGTCTGATACTTAAGGGACAAGAGTGTCTGCTTGGGGTGTGTCTATGGGACACTGGGTGGTGGGAGGAGCAAGAGAAGCCGGGCCTGGTAATTACTTTCGACTGTACTTAGCAGGTCTGTTCTGGGGTTGGAAAGAACCATGTAGCAAGCAAAATGTGCAACGTCCCTGCATGCATTATCAGATTTATGTTCTGGTGCCTTTCTGCCACAGGGCCCCCAACCTCAGCAACTTTTCTGAGTGAGGATTAAAGAACAAAATTTGCACCCAGGTAACTGTTACCGGAGTCACAGAGCTATGGTCATGGGGCACGACCTTAAAATGCTGCTCCATCTGCCTCAAGCCCATTTCCTCACCCTGCCCAATTTTAGGGGTTCCTCTGTTGAGAAGGTCCCTCTCCTTCCCAAAACTTTGCATCCTTTGTAGTTGGCTTTTGTGCTTTGTCCCGTGGCTCTTAGAAATCCGTGCGTTCCTCAAAGTGTCAGGGAGCTTGGTACAGTTGTTCTGCACAGAGCAGAGCATTGGGTTTCTGCAGGGCACAGAGGAGGCTCAGTCAACACTCAGGCCCCAGGGGGTTATCCTGGCACCGAAGGATGGCATGGGAGAATCACGGACTTCTGGCTGGGAAATGCTCAGGGAAAGCTGGGGTTAGGTCATGGCCAGTTTCCCTCTGGACTTCACAGCCCTGCTGTGGCCTGCTCGGTGCTGTGTCAGTGCAGACCAAGGGTGACATTAGTCCAAAGAGGTTACTGCAGGGTGAGGCAAGATGGGGACAATGGACTGGCTGTCCATGCGCCCGTGAAAGCTAAGGTACATGAAGACAAGGAAGGCACCTTGTAGAGAAGTAGGGGGACGGAAAACGGTGGGAGGGGCAAGAGTCCACCTGGTGGAAGGAGGGTAGCAAAGGCTGGGGTCTGTATCTTGAACCTAAGGGAGGAAAGGGGGAAACTGATCAGAGCACAGAATGACGGCCATCTCTCCTACTCTCCATGACTGCGAGAAACCAACAGAATTACCTCTCTGTCATCATACAGACAGAGGAACACAAGCCTCTCTAGTGTCCCCAGACCTAAGGCAGGGAAAGAAGGATGCAACAGGTGCTCCTTTTCACGTACTAATTTGTTGACGGCAGCCCAGGACCTGTGTCAGCTTGCTCTCTGTGACTGTCCACACAGAAGGCTCACACACAGCACAGGATGCTTCTGCAGTAGGGGAAGAGCCTCCTGCAGGTCTGCACAGGAAGGGGGGGGGGAGCAACCTGGAGCCTAGGAAGAGAAGGTCAGGCCACCACAAAAAAACACTACCAGTGGCTCTAGTCTGAGACCTTTGTCCCCAGGTCTCGGCTGCGCAGGCTGTCAGCTCTTGATCACACGCTCTGCTCCTGAGACTTTACTTGTCCCAGTCACTCCCTCTCAGCCTGCTTTACAGAGCTGGACCAGAACCAAGACATAGGTGGGCACAGCCTAGCAGAGGTCGTTCCAATGGCCCCAGACCTATGCTGCAAAGTGTGTGTACAGGCACACACACACACACACACACACATACACACACACATACACACACACACATACACACACACACACACACACACACACACCAGTTCTGTGCTGAGCAGAGAGAGAAGAGAGAGGGATGTTGGGGACAGCTCCTTGTGACATGTGGACAGACACATAAGCGATGACCATGGGCTTGGACAAGTTCACCAGCCTCTTCATAGCGAGGCCCACACAGTTACAGAGCAGACTCTCTAGCCCAGAGCCTGTGCCAAGGGTACTCCCTAGTGTAATGTCACATTCAAGCCCCTTCTCTGAACTGCCACTTGTTTGTCTGCCGTCTAACCACAATGGCCCCTTGGATTTCACGGTGCCTTGTCCTCCATAAAGTCTTCCTGCTTCTGCCAGGCTGCTCTGACGCATGTCTCTACCCTGGAGTCTGTGACACCCAAACTGAGCTCCAAGTGGGACTTTGCCAAGGGTCCCCCATCAGGAAGGACTATAGGGACCCCAGGACTTGCTCTGTACCATCCCCCTCGGAAGCCCCTGCCTATTGTCTGGGCAGAGGGAGGTAAAGCCCTCTTATCATCTTTTCCATGTGTCAGCTTCGTAAGGATTTAGCTTGGACAATATGCCCAGAGGTCTGTACTCCTTCTTCTGGTCCCTCCCCAAATGCCCGGGACTAATAGAAACGGTGCTGGCTTCCATCTCTCCCTCCCCATGGTGCCCTCTGCCATGAGAAAGCCTGTGAGGTCCTGGATGATGAGGGCATTTCTCCGGCTCTGACCTATTGTCCCAGTGCCACGAGGCCATGCTCAGTGGGGATGGGGAGATCCGTGGAGCTGGTTGCCTAACGACTCTCAGTGTGCTTGTTTATTGAACAAACGGATGCTGTTTCAGCATCTGCAGCGGCCAGAGAGTCAGGGTCTGAAAGGAAGCATTTTAAAGACACGGTATCTAATGGCGCTACTCTACCTACTTAAGGCACACAGCTTTGATGGTATATAGTACATTCATAAAGTTAATCATGACAGTCGATCTTCGGATGTTTTCGGTACCCCTCGAAGATGCCCCGAGTTCCTTAGCCATCACTCCCTCCTCCACTACCCTCTAGCCCACTATTGGACTGTCGGTCTCTATAAATTTTCTTATTCTGAGCCAGAGGTGGTGAGTCATGCCTATAATCCAAGTGCTGGAGAAGCTGAGGCAGGAGATTGCCAAGTTCAGTCCAGGCTACGATAATGAGTTCCAGGCAAGTGTGGCACTCTCTAAAACAAGGAAACAAACAAAATAATAATAGAGGCCGAGGCTGGGGCTCAGTCGGTAGACTCCTTGCTCAACACGCACCAAGTCCTCAGTTTGATCCTCAGCATGGCATAAGCCAGGGATGATGACCCAAACCTAAAACACCAGTACTTGGGAGATGGCTGCAAGCGAACCAGAAGAGAACCTCAGCTACACAGGGAGTTCATGGGAAAGCATGAGATCTGGTCTCTAAAATAAAATAAAATTAGACTTCAAAAAAAGTAATGAGGAGCCAGTGATGTGACTCAGTGGGTAAAGACATTTGTGGCCAAGCCTGACCACTTAAGTTCAATTCCCGGGAACCAACGTGGTAGAAAAGACAAAGTGACTTCCTGGAGTGTCCTCTGATCTCCACATGTGGCCCATTGCACACACACACACACACACACACACACACACACACACGAACAGGCACATGCACATGCACACACACAAAAGTAAATAACTATATAAGAAAATGAGTAAAGGGGTTGGAAAGATGGCTCAGTGGTTAAGAGCATTGGCTGCTCTTCCTGAGGTCCTGAGTTCAATACCCAGCAACCACATGGAGGCTCACAACCATCTGTAATGAGATCTGATGCCCTCTTCTGTCTGAAGAGAACATACATACATACATACATACATACATACATACATACATATATATATATGGGTATATGAGTATATACATATGACTTTATGTTTATGTATTCAAGTACATAAAGTAAATAAATCTTTTTTTAAAAAAAACAGGTTAGTAAATGTAATTAAAAATTACAACAGTAAAAATTAAGAGGTTCAGCTACTCATGAAGTTTTGCATTAACAGGTCATATGATATGCTGTCTTTGGCAAATGGCTTCTCTCACTTGGCATTCTATTTCTATCTTCCTTTATGTTATAGCATCTAATTTCTTCTTCTTTTTCATTTCCAAATGATATTCCATTGTGGGTTTTAGATCAAGGAGGCCGCCTGGTAGAGGGGATCAATCATAACTTACATCCTTTCTAGTACCTTCCTTAAACTGTGTAAGTCCTAACTCGTACAGCCCTGAGGTAGGTTGGGCCAACAGAATTAGCTTTCACAGGGTCTCATTACGTAGCTCATAGACCAGGCTAGCCCCTCAAACCCTGACCCCTGAGTGTGAGGACTAAAGTCATGAACCTGGTCCACAATTAGCGCGTGCTCTCTCTCCCTCCCTCCCTCCCTCCCTCCCTCTCTCTCCCTCTCCCTCTCCCTCTCCCTCTGCCTCTCCCTCTCCCTCCCTCCCTCCCTCTCTCTCTCTCTCTCTCTCTCTCTCTCTCTCTCCCTCTCCCTCTGCCTCTCCCTCTCCCTCTGCCTCTCCCTCTCCCTCTCCCTCTGCCTCTCCCTCTCCCTCCCTCCCTCCCTCCCTCCCTCCCTCTCTCTCCCTCTGCCTCTCCCTCCCTCCCTCCCTCTCTCTCTCTCTCCCTTCCTCCCTCCCTCCCTCTCCCTCTCCCTCTGCCTCTCCCTCTGCCTCTCCCTCTTTCTCTCCCTCTCCCTCCCTCCCTCCCTCCCTCCCTCTCTCTCCCTCTCCCTCTGCCTCTCCCTCTCCCTCTGCCTCTCCCTCCCTCCCTCCCTCCCTCCCTCCCTCCCTCTCTCTCTCCCTCTCCCTCTGCCTCTCCCTCTCCCTCCCTCCCTCCCTCCCTCTCTCTCCCTCTCCCTCTGCCTCTCCCTCTCCCTCCCTCCCTCCCTCCCTCTGCCTCTCCCTCTCCCTCCCTCCCTCCCTCCCTCCCTCTCTCTCTCTCTCCCTCTCTCTCTGTCTCTCCTTCACATGCATTGATATTTTTCTATGTATGTTTCTGTGTAAGACTGTTGGTTGCCCTGGAACTGGAGTTACAGTTGTGAACCGCCATGTGGGGTGGTAGGAATTGAACCCAGGTTTTCTGGAAGAGGAGTCAGTGCTCTTAACTGCTGAGCCTTCTCTCCAGATTACATTCCCCACGCCCCATTAGTTTCTTAAAGTATGACCCTGAGGCTGGAGAGATGGTGTAGCGGTTGAGAGCTTTGGATCTCAGCATCCACACAGAGGCTCACAGTCTCGGGGATGTGGTGCTCTTTTCTGACCTCTAATGTCACACTGCACACACATGTTGCACATATACACATGTAGTCAAAATACCCATACACATAAAATGAAAATAAATAAACCCTTAAAAAAAAAAAAAAACAAGAAGTATGGCCTCATACACCATCCATACCTTCAGTGATATGCTAAGCTCAGGCCCTCTACCCTCTGAGCTCAGAGATCTTCTGGGATGTCTATAACTGGATAAGAATTTTGTTTGTTCTGTAGGCTGCTGAATCTCTATCATACCCCTGCTCCCCTGCTGTGAGCGGCTGCCATTACTAGAGGGCCTAACCACGTGCCTGAAAACCACCTACATGCATCTCCCTGGAAAGTATATATATATATACTTTTGTGTGTATATTTTGCCTACATATGTGTCTGTGTATCTCACGTGTATCTGGTGCCTGAGGAGGCCAGAGAGGGCACTGGGTCCCCTGGAAATGGAGCTACAAATGTTACATGGCAGTGAAAGGTGCCATGTGGGTGCTGGGAGTCAAACCCAGGTGACTCGGGAGAGAGCAGTGCTCTTAGCTACTAAGCCATCTCTCCAGCCCATGGGAAGACTCTTCCATGTCAGCTGTACACGGTAGCCCACATCTTTAAGCCCAGTGCTCAGAAACTTGGGAGACAGAGGTAGGCAGAGCTGTGAGTTTGAGAGTAGCCTGGTCTACTAGTGAGCTTCAGGCTAGCCAGGGATACACAGGGAGACCCTGTCTCAAAAACCAAACCTTTAATCTTTAGATCAGTATGGACTGTCCTTAACCTTCCTTTAGTCAGTAAGTAGAGGTTTTCTCTTGTTTTTGGGCTGCTGTGAACATCTAAGTACATGTATTTCTGTAGCATGAACATGTGCTCATTTCTCTGGTGTGTACACATAAACATACACATACATATTCATATACATCATACACATACATATAACAGTGAATGTATTTTGATGGAGTGGAGTGAGAGGAAAGGTTGAGAAAGCCAAAGATTGCTCCTAGAAGTGAGTAGGACTCGTGGTGATTCCACCAGGCAGCTAAAGTCAAGTACAGATGTGAGTTGCTCTGATGCTTTGAATCCGGAAGGGGCCTGGATGTAAACATAACAATATCGATTATAAGTTTCCCTGCATCTGAAACTGTATTAATCTTCTCAGATCAATATTAAGTCATCCAAGCAGCCTTTCTTAATGAATCAATCTTTGTTGTTGGGCTTTTTTGCTTTTGTTTTTCTTTTTCGAGGCAGGGAGGTTTTCTCTGTGCCATCCTGGTTGGCCCTGGAACTCACTCTGTAGGCCAGACCCCGAGATTTGCCAATCTCTGCCTTCTGAACGCTGAGGTGAGAGGCATGAGTCACCACCACTCCGCAAATAGCTCCATCTCCTTCTTCCAGCTGAGGAAATCAAAGCCCAGAGAATAGATTGTTCAAAGTTAGGCTAGTATCTGGTAAGTTTCAAAACAGCTCATTTCCCTTTCCTTTACACAATGTGTTCTTCCTTTATTGAGATTAGACAGAAGCACGTCCGTGCTCTTCTTGTGAACTCCACACTGTGAACACACATGAGGATCGTTAGAGATTGTTTGGTTTGTGACTGAGTGTCCTATATTCTGGGCTGGCCTCAGGCTCTTTGTGAGGCTGAAATCGCTGCTGAACTCCTGATCCTCCTGTCCTTACCGCCCAAGTGCTGAGGTACAGGTGTGCACTACCGGGCCTGGCTCAGACAGGTATTGTTATTATTTAAATTTATTGCATGTATATATGTATATGCTGTCTGGTTTATGTAATGGCAGTTACTGAGTCCAGTGCTTTGTGCTGAGCCCTATCTTTAGCCCTGAATTGAATATTTTAAAGCTGCTGGTATGCAGAATGAATTAATTTACAAACACAATATTATTTGTATTAAAAACCAAGCCCTAAATCAGTATTATAAATATCAAATATAAGATATTTATGGCATAGCTATGGCGCACATATTGCAAAATTCCGCAATGCTTAGTGTGTGTGTGTGTGTGTGTGTGTGTGTGTGTGTGTGTGACAGTTTCAGGAACTGACCACTGGGCTAGCATGTAGCTCAGTGGTAGGGTACTTACCTAGGATAGGGGAGGCCCTAGATTTAATTCCCCAGCACCACGAAGAAAAAAATTACTTATAAAACATCTTTCTGGGCCTACACACACACACACACACACACACACACACCATACTCACTCATGTAAGCACACATGCATGCCACAGTTAAAAATAGAAATAAACCTTAAAGAGGTATGGTGATATACGGTATGGTGATATACATTTTTAGTCCCAGCACTCACCAGGCAGAGACAAGCAGATTTCTGTGTGTTTATTGAAAATGGCTAAGTGGAACCTGATTTTTACTTTTTTTTTTCTTGCTCTATTTCCTTTTTTCTTTTATTTACTTAATGTGAGCACACTGTAGCTGTCTTCAGACACACCAGAAGGGGGCATCAGATCTCTTTACAGATGGTTGTGAGTCACCATGTGGTTGCTGAGATTTGAACTCAGGACCTTTGGAAGAGCAGTCAGTGCTCTTAACCACTGAGCCATCTCTCCAGCCCCCTCTTGCTCTCTTTTTGATCTCTTGGAATTCAAAAACTCTGGAAAGTTCTAACGCCAATCCCTGTCTTCCAAGTTTGCTTTCTACTTCTCCTTGATCTACACTAAAAGATGTGCTTGGTCTACATAGTTCTAGGACGGTCAGAGCTTCAAAGACCTTATCTAAAAAGAAACCAATAATAAGAAATACCAAGGAGTACCTACTGCTCAGGGTCAGTGTAGGTTCAACAAAATAACATTCTTGTGACGACTTGTTAGGGATGCAAAGAACTTGTCTGTTCTTACTGCAGGCTTGAGCCCTTTGATTAGTTAGTCCCTTTCCTTGGAAGATCCCCCTAATTCGAACCTGCTGATCTAAGGGTCCCTGGAACGTCCTGCTCAGGGAGATGGGGAATAGGATTGGGCTCTGGCTGCCGGCAGAGGCGGTCCCCTGCAGATTGAGACCAATGAGTGAGCGCAGTTGTAAATGCGAGTGAGTTCCTTGCACTCAAGATCTCGGCAGCCTTGGGCTAGCTAGCAACGCGGTGCTGGGCGACTGGATAAACCATTGTTTTCCCGGGTCAGATCCCTGGGCGCGAGATATCGGAGACGGACCCTCAAGTCCCAGTCTCCCGGATTTTCTCTTTGCACATGCCTGGATGTGAAGTTAAGACGGAGTTGTGAGTGGCGGTAGCCAGTGTCTTCCTCACTTCTCTCCATGCAATTTCCTCCCGTGAACCATTCACTAAGCGCCAGAAAGTCCTAGGCTTGTACACAACTCCTACACGGGACCACGACATCCTCCTCTTAAAGAAAAGTCACCCATCAGCCCACAGCAAAGAGGATAAGGAGAAAATGAGGGGAGGAGAGAGCGAGGAGCTAGTGGCAGGGGGAACAGCAGATTGCGCCTAGCCAATGGAAAAGGCTGGACTAGGTGGCACCAAATTCTCTTTGGCCAATGACAAGACAAGCTTCACAGGAGGCGCATTAGCATTTGCCCCCAGGCAGGGGGTTGGAGCTACGCTGTGTTGATGCCTTCAGCATCCCGGCGCCTTAGAGGTCTACTCTGGAATCTACTTGGCTTTCTTTCCCCTTCTTAGTCCCTCCCTTCCTACCTCCCTCACCTCCACGCCTGGCTTCCTTGGCGAGCTATCTCTGCGCTCTTTACCCTTTGCTGGCAGCGGATAAAAGGGGTCTGAGGAAATACTGAACACGGTCATCCCATCGCCTGCTCTACCCTTTAAATTCCCAGCCCGCGGAGATCTGCGCACAGTCAGACCGGGCTGAACACCTATCCCGCCAGACAGGAGGGCAGGTTTCCAAGCGCAGCTCCGCCACTTGCCCCCACCAACGGGATCCGGAACCGAAGTCCACGCTCGGTCTCAGCGCTGGGAAAGTGAAGCGAGAAGCCACGATGCCGGCCCACATGCTCCAAGAGGTGAGCTTCCAGAAGCGGCCTTCGCTCTGGGTACTGGTCCCCAGAGGAGCAAGTTGAGAGTTCTCCGGACTACTCGGCATTCTCGAATTCTGATGCGACCAGTTGATTGGGAGGTGTGGATTGTAATTTGGGCAGTTGAGTCGCAACTTTCGTGCCTTTAGCTTTTAAAGCAGTGGTCCCCAACGTTCCTAAGACTGCGGTCCTTTAATTCAGTTCTTCATGTTGTGGTAACCTCCAACCATAAAATTATTTTCGTTACTACTTCATAACTGCAATTATGGTACTGTTGTGAATCGTAATGTAAACATCTGTTTTCCGATGGTCTTGGGCTATCCCTGTGAAAGGGTCGTTTGACCCCACCTCCACCCCAAAGGGGTCGAGTGTGAGCCATAGGTTGAGACCCACTGCTTTAAAGAAAAGCCCGTCCTGCCAACATATACTCATGCGGGGATCCCTTTGTGTGTTACTAGGGGTACGGCTGTTTCGCTCTTCTTTCCTACTTGTCTTTCAACACACACACACACACACACACACACACACACCCTACAGTGCCCTCCACAGATCTGCCTCCCCCGACTGACCTTTTCCTTGCAGATCTCCAGTTCCTATACGACCACCACCACCATTACAACACCTCCCTCCGGAAACCTGCAGAATGGACGAGAGAAGCTGAAGAAGGTGCCCCTCTACCAGGAGGAAGACATCCGACCTGAAATGAGAGAAGATATATATGATCCCAGCTACCAGGATGAGGAGGGGCCCCCGCCCAAGCTGGAGTACGTCTGGCGGAACATCATCCTCATGGCCCTGCTGCACATGGGAGCCTTGTACGGGATCACACTGGTTCCCTCCTGCAAGGTCTACACCTGCCTCTTCGGTAAGCAGCTCCCCTTGTCTTGGGCCAGTACTTCAGATTTCTCTTTGCTTTGTTTTTTAATAAGGTGGCCTCTGACCCAAGGCATGGCCGACCTCTGTCCAGATTTCCCTAGCTTTTTTTTCTGGTTCCCTGTGGGACTGGGCATCCCTTAACATGAATACTGAGTCCCTGTGCAGGAGGTTTGGAGGGGTCTACCGGAGGCGGAGAAACAGCTTTCTCCGAACAAGCTTTTCTGTGTGAGACACTTGCTTAGCTGCTCATCCTGGCCCCACCTGACCCAAGAGAACCAGGCCCTACCTGGGAGGCATGGGAATCAGGTGCTGGGCCAGGGGTCTTGTGGACTGCTCTTCAGCCAGAACAGGGAGCAGAGCCCGAGAACACTGTACCACAGCAGTCCTTGAGAAGCAAAGAACAAAAGGAACAACTATTTATACAACTATTCCGATATCGACCCCTGACCAGACTGAGCTAGTTTGCTTTAGGGACAGGTGATGCAGGCTTCTACAGTACCCAGGGTACCCGTGTGTGGTTCTGCTCTGGGGCATTCTCCAGCACCTGCTAATCCACAAGACAGTAAAAGAATGAAATGAGACTACAGAATGCTAAGGACCCAAAACTTTCTCCCCCCCATAACTGTTTAGAGAGGGCAAGCCTTCTTGAACTTTTTTTTTTAATTATTTTATTGAATATTCTCTGTATTTACATTTCGAATGTTATCCCCTCCCCGCTCCCCCAACTCCCATCTCCCCCCCCCCCAACCCATAACTTTCCAAGTCTAGTCCTCCAGCCCTGGTGACCCCTCCTTGGCAAAGAATGAACCTTCAGCAGCCCTAGCCTTAATTCACCCCTCAGGGATAAACGGGATGTGGGCTGGTACCAAGGCCACATTTGAGTTTTACAAGTGTTTTCCTCTCCGAAAAACCTGAATTGGGAAGGAGGAGCAGGAATGCCTCTTTGAGGGAGTCCCTTCTCCTGAAAGACATGGGAGGTTTCTCTGGAACTACATTAGCTATGAGTACTTTGTGGTAACTCTCTCAGAGGGTAAGGTTGTGAGAGAGAAGATTGGCAGGTACTGGCTCTTCTGTCCCGGACCTCTTAGGTCTTCTAAGTAGTTAAATTTGGTCCCTGGAGCATCATCTTAGAAGTTGTCCAGATGACCTAGATCGGAAATGATCCACTGTTTTTCCTAGTAACAAGCAGAGTGACAGTGCTTTGTTGGTATTAGCGAGGTTCTGAGGCTTGCTGTGTTACTTCCTAGCCTTTCTCTTGAGGAATTTCCAGAGCCTTTTAATCCTTTTCATTAACTGCCAAAGAACCCAGTTCTGAAGAGATCTCTGATAACACTTAAGACCAAAGAATCTCCAGCCCACTTCTCCACCTACCTCCCTTTTTTGAGGGTCTAACCTTAGACCAAGCCGGCCTTAAACTCACAGAGATCTGCCTCTGCCTCCCAAGTGCTGGGATTAAAGGCCACCACATCCGGATCCAGCCTGCTTCTTAAAATAACTCTTAAGATGTTTCTTTTCCAAGTTGTGGACATAGTCGGGTGAGGTTTTGGTAGATTATCCCAGTCTACCTGTGTCCTTGTCTCAGTTCCCCTGTTGACATCGTATCCTATGTGGTCCAGACTGTACCTGGGTCATCTACAGCCTACAACCAACATGGATACTTCTATGTTGCCCCAAACCTTTTCTTTCCTCCTGTTGATTGCTGGTGATTGGTTCTCTAGGGCTCATTGGTGCATTGTGGTCAGACCTGGTGCATATGACAACCAAATTGCCACATGACCCTGGGTAGCAGACATCTGGTGCTTCAATCCCAGCTCTGGAAGAGCATTCGGTGCTCTTAACCACTGAGCCATCTCTCCAGCTTAAGTGTGAGAATCTTAAGGTCACTTAGGACACTGAAAGCATGATCTTCAGGGCTGACTGTGGGCCACAGTCCTTTCTGTAGTATCCAGATGTGACTGTATTGGCTGTATCTCTTGAATGTCCCCTACAACTCAGGGTCTTTCTAAATGGTCGATGTTCAGATTGATGTGTCTGCCATTTTTTTTCCACAGGGCTCCTGTTTGTTTGTGGCCCTGGACTCTGCTCAAAGAGTTTGCAGCTCTGCCCATTTGAGGGGCAAGAGCTACTAGGCCTGAGAGACCAAGGGATTCTTATGGTTCAGTGACAAACAGATTCTCACCCCAAACCCAAAGAAACTGGCATCGGAGAAGGCGCCTTGGCAATTTCCACTGTTGAAATTGGCCTGTGAGTGAATCTCCCACTGTCTTGTCTTGCAGGGATTATGTACTACATAATCAGCGCCCTGGGCATCACGGCCGGGGCTCATCGCCTGTGGAGCCACCGAACTTACAAGGCTCGGCTGCCCCTGCGGATCTTCCTCATCATCGCCAACACCATGGCTTTCCAGGTAAGAGGTCGGTGCTGTGGCTGTGGATGATCTGAGTGGGCCAAGGGGATCACCTTCTAGAGGGGAACTGTAAGGACCATTGACTGCCATTTTCTGTTTCCTGGGGTGACCTCAAGTACCACAGGTTCAGGACCAATGTGGTATCACACAGTGTGTTTGCCCTGCTGCGTAATCCATGCGCTGGCCCTGGTTTCCTGGACTCTTACTAGAGTCAACTCATGCTTCACTGTGACTGTCTGGAATGTCACCACAACGTCATGAACTGCGAACTCTATGTCAGACACTTGCTAAGCACTTGATATAAGTTCACCCTTTAAGTCTTCCTACACATACTGGTGGATATTAATTACCATTATCACCCTGATTTTTGTTCTTTGAGATAAGATCACACTGAGTAACCATGGCTAGCCTAGAACTCACTATGTAGATCAGGCTGGCCTCTGCCTTCCTTGTACTGAGATTAAAGGTGCATGTCAGCACTTTAACCGACTTTGAAAGGTTGGACTGGTGAACTGTGTTCTATTTGAGGTGCTGGGTCAGGTATAAAAGTTGACTAACAGTTAAATGAAGAGAGTTGGGAGAAGATTTTAGCTGTTGGGCATGAGATAACTTGTGGAGACTCTTTTTACAAGAGAAAAACCGGGAACCAAATTATTTCCATTTGTTGACAATGTGTGAAGTGTTCCCCCTATGTCCCAGATGAGCTCAGAGGTCCTGTGGAAATTGCTTGTTAGTTACATGCTGGCTTAAAATTAAGTTGGGTGGGCTGTCACCTATAAAAGCATCTAGGTGGCACTCCCTGCATCTTTTTCCCAGTCTCCCCAGGATCCAAGGCCACCTGCCTGGGGATCTCTGCCCCCAGGTTCCCACGCTCCTTTCTTCAAGAACTGCTGTGTTCTTTAGAAGTGAGTGCTGTGTCTTTCCTCCCCTTCTGTGTGCTCTGGGACTTTGCAAAATAAGCTTCAGGGACAAATGTACAAAAGAGCAACTCCCAAGGTCTCCTGTGGAATTACAGCCCTATGGGCTTTGGGTTCTCTTAGGCCCTCGAAGAGATCAGGGCACTGAATTCCCCCAGGAGGACATCTTTTCTCAATACCGAGCTCCTCTTTCCTGCTTCCAGAATGACGTATATGAATGGGCCCGAGATCACCGCGCCCACCACAAGTTCTCAGAAACACACGCTGACCCTCACAATTCCCGCCGTGGCTTTTTCTTCTCGCACGTGGGCTGGCTGCTCGTGCGCAAACACCCGGCTGTCAAAGAGAAGGGAGGAAAACTGGACATGTCTGACCTCAAAGCTGAGAAGCTGGTGATGTTCCAGAGGAGGTGAGTGAAAGGGGGGCAGGGGTGGAACCCAGGGCACTTTGGATTTAGAGATTCCACCTTTTCTCTTAGGGCTTACAAATTAGTACTGGGGTTGATAAGTTCAAAATCATTTAAATCTCCAATTCAACTTCCTAAAGGCTCCCAGCCATAGTTATTGCTCTGTTTCTGCCTAAATTCTTACTAAAACCAATTAACTATAACATTGGTCCTAGACTGGTACACATGGCCGAGTGGTTTACCTTCAAGGAACTTTCAGCTTATTTGGGGTTGAAGGAATGAGCCTCCGTTAGCACTGTTTAGTGCAAGATGGTGCGGTGTTTACCATGATTATGGTGGAGGAGATACAGCTCAGAGGACGTAAATCTACACTAGTGAAGTAGCAGTCAGGATCCAGCCAATGACAGAGGCTCAGACCGTGTGGTGGACAGGGACAGGATGTCAAGACATGCCCCTCCTGAAGTACAGTTGTCCTCTGTGAGGTGTGCTGTGTGACAGGAGCTGGCCTGCAAGGACAGACTGAGTCAGTATGAATTTGGTCGGTTTTGGGGAACCACCCAAGCAAACATCCTCTGGTAGCATGGGACACAGTTAGGTGGGCTCTGAAGAACCTGCTTTCAAGACAGTGAACATCGTCATGGAGCTAGGGAGGTGGTGGCCAGAGTCACAGGTTAGACCTTCAGGAGGCTTCAGCTAGGGAGGCCTTGAGCAGATGGACAGGAACTAAGGGGCCTGGGGATACATCTGCTGAGGGATCTCGGCGGCCTGGTTTGTAGGGACAGGGCCTCTCGAGCGACAGGGACCTGCAGATGATCAAGGACATTTGATGTGTCTTCTTGGGGAAAAGCAAACAGACCTTTGGGGTGACAGGAAAGGAAGGCAGGACACTGCCATACTCTTCCAAAAGTCTCCACGGGCAAGATGGAGCCTGAAGAATGATGGAGAACAGCCCAGCGAGCAGAATTGGCTGATGACATTGTGATTTGATTCTGACTAGTTTGACGAGCAGGACCTTATGTACCTATGGAATGAAAGTGATAGAAGACAAACCAGACCTAGTAGGATCCTAGAACACTGGCACCTTCATGTGTACCATCTATAAAAAGAGAGCACTGTGGTTAAGATTTTGCACCACCTTTCCTCCTGCTGATAACCTGTCCCATCCTTTGATGTAAAAATGACACAGTGCCTCCTAATTAGGAAGGGACAGTTTGTGTAGGTTTGGGAGTCCTCCCTCCAGACTCAGTGTGTGATCTCCCCATGTAGGTACTACAAGCCCGGCCTGCTGCTGATGTGTTTCATCCTGCCCACAATGGTGCCCTGGTACTTCTGGGGGGAAACTTTTGCCAACAGCTTGTTCGTCAGCACCTTCTTGCGATACACTTTGGTGCTCAACGCCACCTGGCTGGTGAACAGTGCCGCCCACCTCTATGGTTATCGCCCCTACGACAAGAACATTCAATCTCGGGAGAACATCTTGGTTTCCCTGGGTGCCGTGGGTAAGTCACTAGTCCCCAGAAGGACGGTGTCTAGGGGCCTGCTGGTTGTGTTGTTTGTCTAGGAACCAGAGGAACCAGAAGGACCTGTTTTATGAGTTCTGTGTAGTGTGGGTTTTCCACCATAAAACTGGGGGTTGGGGAGAGTGTATCGGGAACCCTTACAAGAGTTTGGCAAGCAGCAGCTCTCCGTGTAGAAAGGAAAGGGGAAGGAGGTTTATGGGTTGTAAAACGATGTCTAAGTGCTGTGTGTACTAAGCCTCAGAGTCCCCTGGCAGGCCTGAAGTTCTGCGTCCCAGGATGTGCATTAAGTCCATATTAAGTCCTTCGAAGTCACCAGGATGGCCTCCTGCCTAGTGGTTCACATGTAAACAACCTTGCTGTTACCTGTAAGAGCATAATTTAGTCAGGAACCTTCAGGCTGCCGCACTTGTATTTACCACCCCACCGTCCGCTCTTCTTTTACACGTGTGTGGGCCATGTACTGTCTTGTGGTGATGTCAACTTCAGGGCAGGCTTCCCCCCCATCGTCCCTCCCTCCTCTTGCTCATTTTCCCTTCTGCTCCATGCTGAGGACTACCCCCCCCACAGCGTCCCTAAAGGAGCCTTGTTCCTTCTGTGCTTTTGCCTGTTCCTGGTCTGACTGCGGATAGACGAACGAGAGCAGTTCTGCTGGAGGTCTCAGTGCTCCGCCTTCCTGCTTCCCAAATGACTAGACTCTTAGGATCCCCATGAGGACCAGTGATGAGAGCTAGTACTCCTTTGCTCCCAGCCCAGGGACCCCTTTCTTTGCTCACAGACCATGCCTGTCACTCCACTAACACCTTTAACTCTATTTAAAGCTCTGCCCCATACCCTTTTTCTATTTGGATCCTACAATTTCAACCCTTCTCTGGCACCTGTTAACCAAGTACTTGTGAACGATTCTGAAATTGACCCTGCGCTATCCAAATGGGACATGTCCATGGAAATAGAGTAATCTGAACTGAGTCATGTGTGTCCTGCATTGCTGGACAGTGAGCCTTCCTTGTGACCATCACTTCCAAGTGGCTGCCAATATCTTCCTTTGTTCGGCTGTTACTCACCACCGCAAACCTGTCGGCTCTCTTACCGTCTTCTATCTTCTCATCTCCTTCTCGTATTACTTCCCTCGGGTCACTCCCTGGAGCATTTCTGGGCTATTTCTTGCTGCTACAGTTGCTCTCTACTCTCTTTCTCCTTCGTCCCCGCGATGTCTGTTTGAGACAGGGATATAGGGAAAGGCTCACTCAGAACATCCTTTCGAAAGTATGCAAAAGCTAGCAACTGTTAAAAAATTTTATTTTTCTTGAAAATGTATGCTTACGTGTTATATTTTATTACGGGTTGGGATACTTTGCCTGCGTGTTTGTGTACGTGTGTGCAGTGCCTGAGGGGGCCAGAAGAGGGGCCGTTGGATCGTTTGGGTTCTATACTGTTAGTGTTGGGATCCATTCAGAAGGAAGAGCCCTGCCAAGAGCTAGTATACACCTTCTGCAGAAGCCATCCTCAGTCCAGAGGTTTTGTTTTTTTCCCTTTATTAAAATGTCATTTTTAAGAATGGTCAGAATCTTTGATGTTACAAAGAATATTATAGTGCTTCTGTTTTCTCATCACCTCCAGAACCCCAGGAATAAGTCCAGAGTCAGCATCTCTGCTGTGAGCCAAGCAATGTGTGTGTGGGTGGGGAACAGACGCCTCCCTTTCCTTCCTCCTGATTACAACCTACATTCATTCAGACCCTATAAGTTTCTCTCCCATCCTCTTATGATTCAAACTCCTCTGACAAAGATTCTCAGACATGCATGTGTGAGCAGAACTTGTCACTGGTTTCCTGTGACGCCTCTAAGGGCATCTATTTGTTTTAGAATGTAAGACTGTGGGGTTCACCTATTTACCCCAACAGTAGGATTCTTCAGGGTTTGAGGTACACATCAGCTAAGAAGTGTGCAAAAGGGAAGCAGCAACCACTGAGTCCCCTGACTGCTCTCCTTGCTTCTGTTGCAGGCGAGGGCTTCCACAACTACCATCACGCCTTCCCCTACGACTACTCTGCCAGTGAGTACCGTTGGCACATCAACTTCACCACGTTCTTCATCGACTGCATGGCTGCCCTCGGCCTGGCTTACGACCGGAAGAAAGTGTCCAAGGCCGCTGTCTTAGCCAGGATTAAGAGAACTGGGGACGGGAGCCACAAGAGTAGCTGAGTTTTGCGCTTCTGAGTTCCTGTTCCAAAAGTTTTCTGGGCAGAGATTTAATATTCTGTTGATTAACTACTGGATAATGCTATCGGAATGTTAATGATGCATTTAACCTATTCCGGTACAATACTCATAAAATGAGAAAGCTTTGATCACGTTTTGAGGTAATACATATTTTAATTAGCTAGGATTAACCATGCCACGGTACATATATATTTCTCAGCATACATGCACATCAGCTTTAAGTAATAACAGTAAATTTGAACATTCTACACAAAGAGTATTAAAGCCGAGGAACAGGCTGTTTTGATGCTGGGGGGGAGGGGCGTTTTGCTCATTCCGTTTGCATTGCATCTAGCTTTGTTTCTTTCTCTGTCATCACCACCTTCAGGCAAATAGCTGACCAACCACCGGCCTGTGTCCACTTTCCAAAGCCCAGGCAACCTTTCTGCTTTCTGAAATACTGATCCTTCCTCCTGGATACATCTTTGCTTGTTATGAACTTTGAGACAGCAATGAGATAGAACAGAAACCTTTCTGGAAGTTTCCACTAGTGAACTTCCCTACAGGTTTTGCTAGATGGAATGGGGAAATTGCTTTGATTTGGTAAGTTGCAAGTAGATCATCTCGAGAGAAGAGTTAGCATGCATGCTATGGTTTGTAAGTAAGGATGAGAGAGAGAGAGAGAGAGAGAGAGAGAGAGAGAGAGAGAGAGAGAGAGAGAGGTGGGAAAAGGTAGCCATATCTAATGGCCTACTTACCAAAGACCCCAGGCCTCTCTGCATAGCATTACTCCTTTTAGTCCATACTCTGAGCAACAGAGATTAGTGCGATTTGAATAGTTAAATCATTTTCAGAGTAAAGGGGGGAGGAGTAATGCATGGTCTGTGTTGGGGGGAGGGGGACGGTTAGCTTTTGGTAACTGAAGATTTCCCCATAGAAAAAGTCGTCTTGTTAAATGTGCCCAGAGCTGATAACTATAAACACCTGACACTTGGAGGAAATATGGTGTAAAACTATGTAAATATAAGCAAAATCTTCACTCGGAACGCGAAAATATTTCACTTAGAAAAAGTATTGCTAAAGAAAAAAAAAAATCAAAGGACAAGAGGTGTCACCTGGGTTGCCAGTTTAACTCCCGGCAGGGCAGGAAATAGGGAGGTTGAGTAGCAGCGTCTGCAAGTAGCTGCTAAGAGGTACATGAAGCCCTTGGGGGAACATCCGTCAGGGATCTGGAAGGTGTTGGCTCCATCCATTGCTTTAGTTTCCTCCTTGGATTGAGTAGAAAGAAACTTGGCTTCTTGTGATGTTGAATCTTCCCTGCTCCTTTGCTTTGTGGGTATCCAGCCTGCCTAGTGCTGCCCAGGAAGCTCTTACCCACCCTGATTTCTTCTGCCACTTCTTTCTTTGGTATTTCTTCCTTTCCCTGGACAGGCAGCTAGTTGCCTGAGTAGATCAAGAGCACCCGGGACTTGCTGCTGTCCAAGCCCGTTCCTGGCCCGTTCCTCCCCCAGTACCCTTGGGTGTGGAACTGCTAAGTAGCTTCAGGAAGCAGAGCCAGGTGCCACTTTTCTGTGGCTTTCAGATCCACCCTACCTCCACCCGCTATGTGCCTCTGCCACAGTAATTTCAGGAAAGCTTCAGAGAGTCTCTCTGGTTGGTAAGTTAACAAACAGCTCAGCCAAATGCTGTGTTGGCTCAGCGAGGCAACCACGGAACAAGAGAGCTGGTTGTCGATCTGTCTCTGTGGGAGTCAGAGTAGACTCAAGTCTCTCTGTGTGCTTCACAAGGTGGCTCTGGCTGATCAGTGAAGGTGGGTGGTGGTATAGGACTTCTGAAAGGAAGAAGGTCCCTATTTATCTGTGAAAACACCAGAGGCATGAGCAAGTGCTCAGGACCTCGCTTCAGGAAGAGGCTGCTGAAGCCAGTGTGAAATGAAAGGCTTCACCTGAAACCTGGTACCTAAGGTGCCACGAACTAACACGCTATCACAGCCCAGGGTGAACAGTGGTATAGAAAAGTCGAAACGAAAACATCACATCAGTATTTTAGAGTCATCAACCTCTACTGTCCCTGTCGGCCAATCCAGAGGCTTGGCTTTTAGGACTGGCTGAGTACAGTGCCAAATGCTCAGTCCACTTGTAGGATCAGAGCCTTCCTATGTTAATTGAACACATGCTCTGAGCTGTTTTGTTGAAGTAGAAAATGAAGTAGAAAATCACTGTAGATCTGCTGACCTGTAAGCCTCTGGAAATGCTTTTGAGATGGTTTTAGTTTTCCAGGTCACAGATGCCTGATTTATAAGTTGAACAATAAAATCATCTTTCTTTCTCTTCTGATCTTAGTCCCTGGATCTGATTCAGGCCATGTTCCAAAGCAAGGCTACATAGAGACCTCAGGCTGAGGTCCCAGTGTCTTTAGGTAAAGGACAATCTTTCAGATCCTCTCAAAGGTAGATTTATAACAGTTTCCACATGAATGTGCTAATCCATTTGGGTGCCTTATCTCTTTCCTAATCTGTAGTGCCTGTGAGCCCAGCCTCACTTCTTTCCTTAACCTTGAGACCCCTTAGATGGAGTGGGTGTAGACAAGAGGCTGGCTGGGGAATCATCAGTACAAGGATGTGCAGACATTTTTTACGGGCTTCATTATGGAAAAATTGTTTTTAGTAAATGCTTAAATTTGGTGGGAAATAATTTGAGTGTATTCAATTGTATTACCCTCGCTAGTGTTGCTGAACATGTTCGCGGCGCTCAGGGAAATTTTCTCCCTGGGATGCTGATCTCTGGGTGTAACCTCTGAAACTGTAGCTCCAGTGAGGTGCTATGAAAGGTTAGCAAAGCCACCATCTGCTGAAGCTTAAGCCAAGGCCTCTCTTGGCCACTGACTTGCTGACTTGCTACATTATCTTTCTCTTGTAACAAACCCACCTCCAGAGATGAGGCCTTTAATCATCCCAAGAACCTCCTAGGCCAAGTATCTGACAGTCTCACATCTCAACATCGTGAATTAAGTGTCCAGAAAGAACATCAGTTCAGAAGGACGCACTGAAACTCATTCTGGGCAAGTCCTGATTAAACGGGCTACTAATACCAACCTACCTCAAGAGCAGTTCTGAGGTGATTAGATATGTTCTAGAGACCATCTTTAGTCTGCATTGTTCTTCCCAGAGAGTGACAGATATGACCAGTCAAAGTGCAAGACTGCTTACCCACTGCCATGAAAATCATGATACTTTCTCCCTTTTTATGTGGTGTAGTTATTTGTGACCCACGTGTCATTTGGATGATTTCCATTAATATCAACTTTTGAAGCCTACTTGTACTGATTTGAGATTGCGTTTGTTCCTAATAAAAGTGGATCTGGCTGTACTATCTGGGAGCTTTTGGCGATGGTCACCACCACACCTACCACAAGCGCGCGCACAGCTAGGGATGGAGACCTGGGATTCTCACGTGTTGGGCAAGCACTCTATAGATGAGGTACATCCACAGCCTCTTCGTCTTGAAGCTGTTTATTTGAGACACTGTCATAGCAGAGCCTGGGCTGGCCTGGAAGTCCCAGCGATATGCTTACCTTTTTGTTGGGATTAGAGAGAGAATTGAGATTCAGAGAAAGAAAAATTAGAAATTGCAAGGGTTGAGCCATACTCCAGTAATCTGTCCACCCTTCCTCAGGGCAGTTTGAGATTAAACTCTGGCAGCAGGAAACCAGGAAGCTGGCATTGAGTTAAAGACACCATCAGCTGATTGCTACCCAGGGGATATGTCAGGTCTCCACTGTCACATGGGCGCCACATGGACCCAGCACACAGGTACAGGAAGAAGTGTTTCCTTAGCCCTGAGAAGTCATGCTCAGCCCTCTTCCTGGAATGTCCTCCTCCAGGGAACAGAAAGCTCCTGAGTGCTTTCTCACACCCGGATGAAAGTAAATGGTCCAGAGAGGCTGGCAAGTTCCTGGAGTAGGAAGAGTGTCATGACTTCAAGATGGACGGTGTGAGGGTTGGGTTTGGGGGATGCAAGGGGGGGGGGTGTTAGTGTGTGTTTGCTTCGCTCTTTCTTAAGCTTTTACCTTTACTACTTTTAGAAAGTTCTCCTGTGGAAAAGAAAGGGCTGTGGGGGTTTGTTTACAATTTCTATGATTCCATACTCTGACAAGAGTCTATCCTATCCCACAGCTTCTGTGAACTCTGAAATCAGTTCTGCCGGCTCAGTTTCTGCTCTGAGGTTCTTAACCTAGAACAAGAAGCGTGATCCTCTCAGACACAGAGTAGGATTCTCATGCCCTGCGACAGCACAGAATGCCCTGATCCTGTGTCCATTGATGCTGGGAATAAAGACATCTGATGCTTTGACAGGGGCAAGGAAGAGCATGCCTTTAACCCCAGCATCTGGGAGGCCGTGGGCAAGTAGGTTTCATAAGTTTGAAGACAGCCTGGTCAATAAACCAAATTCCAGGGCAGCCAGGGATATTACATAGAAACCCTGTTATTTTTTGGGGTGGAGGGCAAGAATTGCTATCACACCTGGCTTTCTAATACTAAGTTTTTAGTATCTTGAACAATGATTCTCAACCTGTGGGTTGCAACCCCTTTATAGGGGGCTCAAATGACCCTTTCACAGAGGTCCCCTAAGACCAGCAAACACATGTGTTTGAATCACAATTCATAACAGTAGTAAAATTACAGTTATGAAGTAGCAACAGGAGGGATTTTATGTTTGGGGATCTCCACATGAGGAGCAATATTAGAGGGTCACAGCATGAAGAAGGTGGAGAACCACACCTAGACCTAAGCATTCTCAGCTTTCTGTCCCCTGGAGTCAGGACATTCCAGGAAGAGGAGTGAGCATGACTCCCCAGGGCCCAGGGCTAACAGCTCTTCTTGTACCTGTGTGCTGGGGCCATTTGACCATGGGGCAGTAGAGACCTGGCATGACCCAGGCTAACTGTGCTGTTTGACTCAGTGCCGCAGGTTTGGATACATTGAGCTTTACCAGACCTTGGTAATTTCTGCTGATGGCGATAACACTTTCTTCATTAATAGCACACACATACTGTTATGGTCCAACACATGCCCACCCCAGAACCCCAATAGCTGTAGGCATTTTGTTCCATGCCTGCTGGCTATTTCATATTGTTGCTGTAACGTGCCTGCCAGTCATTGACTCAGAGAAGTGACTTGGCTCAAGGACAATGTACCACACACCCTGTTTTGTTCTAAATGTTCTGTATGAGGTTCGTTAATTCTTAAGAAATTACACAAAGCTTTACATCGGACCCATCAAATCAAAGGTCAATGCACACTGTTATGTCTAAAATAGCTTGAGTCAGAGCTGACCACCAGGAAGCTCTTCCAATACCCACTTATGAGCTCACTGTGGTTTTGTGGCTGACAATGAAGAATGCTACTAATAAACCAAAAAGTTCTGATATCTCAGTGTCTCGAAATTTCCCTGTTCGTCTTCCATCCACCACCCCGCTGAGTATGGTAACACTCAGAACCAATCAGCTTAAAGGTTAGCTGAGACTACTTTGCCTAGTGAGCCAACTGCTCCCTCCCTTGCCCTTCAAACTTTGGAATCAGGTTTTTTCCTATAAAATGTCTACCCTGAGAGCAGACTTGTACTGAAATGAGGCTTCCGAGTCCTGAGTGCTCAGTGTTAAGATGTACATTCAATAAACTATCTTGCGTAACTGAGGTCAGTGTTTTTGTGGTATGAGTGGCGATTCCTAAACTCCAACACATACACAATAATAAATTAAAATTTTGTGTGTGTGTGTGTGTGTGTGTGTGTGTACTCATTCTTGTTTAAATCACTCACACCAGAATAGCTTTTCCAATTGCTCTAGAATGTACCTCCTCTGGGTCCCATGAACTGATGTTAAATCAACAGTGCACTGCCCCGCCCCCCATGTTACCCTCTCATCCCCTCCGATTACTCACTACCCTCCCTCTGATTAAGCGTTCCTGTGTGCATCCCTTGGGAACACAAGATTGTTTTCTTATGCTTGTCTGTAAAACTCCAAAGGGAAAGAGGGGGGGGGGAGGGTGAGACCTTTTAGCTGCAAGAGTTTTCTGAGACAAGGTTTCTGTGTAACAGCCCTGGCTGTTCTGGAACTCCCTTTTTGACCAGGCTAGCCTGGTAGTCAGACAGCTACAAGAGTTTAAGGAGAAAAAGTTCTCCTGAGAGCATTATCCTTGTGGGAGTCCCCAGAGGCCAAAACAGTGGATTCTGCTTTTGAGATATTATATGGAAAGGGACAAGGAGACTTGAGGTCCCATTCTGACATAAAGACTTACCAAGAAGCGATTTAAAATAATATGCAAACTAAAAAGCGAATGCCTTTGTGGCCAATGGTCACCATCCCCTCAGGAATGAGGACAGTCCCCAAGGATGTCTGCCAGTGCAAAAAAAGAAGAGCCAAGTCAGATAGAGCAGACCATCTGTAGATGATGTGAGGTTTATAGAAAAAATTCTATTTGCTACATACACACCTTGTGGGAGCCGAAGGGAGGGCGGGTCAGTCTTGACTTAATTATCTCTTGGCAGTTTTAAACATTACCCCCCCCCCCCCCCGCTGAGAACAATGGCATGTGCTCACAATCCCAGCATTCATGACATAGAGGCACCAAGACCAGAAGCTCAAGTGTGTTTGAGACCAACCTGAATGACAAGAGGCTCTGTCTCAAAGCAAGAAAACCCAAGGAGAGAAAATGATCTGACAACCCCTGATGTGTCGGGATACTGTATTATACTGCATTTTGAGACTATGCTTCAGAAAACCCCAAACCGGGGCTGGATTGTAGCTCTGTGGTAATTGCCTAGCATGCATGAGGCCCTGTGTTCCATGGGCAGCAGCACATAAGCCAGGTACGGGTGTTTACCCCTATAATTCTAGCATTCAGGAGGCAGAGGAGGAGGATCAGAGTTCCCAGATCATCCTCACCTGGGACGTATCAAGGCCAGCATGGGATACGAGAGACTACCAAACAGACAAAAACAAACAAGCAAAACCAACCAACCAAACAAAAAAACCTGACACTCTTCAAAATGGGGAGAAAGTCAAGCGTCTCTATATCTATCCTGGACATTTCATAGTAATGGAAATACATGTCTAACTATTTGGGTTCAAAATAATGTCAAGATCTACCTATGTTGTGTACCTGTAATTCTTTAGTCTTTGTGTGTGTGTGTGTGTGTGTGTGTGTGTATAAGGGTTGAGACAGGGGCTCACTATATAGTCCTGGAACTCACAGATCTGTCATTTGAGTGCTGGGATATGGTGCCTGACCCACCACATTGGCTGAATGTTATTGTTTTTATAGAGGAATACCATTCTATTTTAGAGACACGCTGTATTTTATTGATGGAAACTTGGGTTTGTTTTTTTCCCTAGCCTTTGACTATTTTATAAAACAACTATGAGCACTCAAGTCCAGATCTTTGTGTCAACAGGAAAATACGCCCTGTTTCTCCTAGGAATATTCCTAAAAGCCGAACTACTGGGTCATAAGGTATCTCTGCTTTCACACTTCGCCAAACTCTTCCAAAGCACAAGGGCCCTGACCTTTCCAAGCCCCGTGCTTGCAGGTTTCAAACCTTAACTCTTGTTGTCATCAATTATAACAGTATGGTTGCCAGGCACTGTGGGGAGTGAGGTCTGAGTCCCCTGCATGACAACATTCAAAAGTTATATTGTAGCAATGACTGCACAATACTAAAATATACTAAAAAAGGGCATACTACACAACATCAAGTATGATTTTGTATACTTTATATTTATTATGTACATTATGTAATTGGTATGATAGTTGTGTCTCAAAGACAACTGTATCAATTCTTTCTTGTCCTTTGCAGTTTTTAGCCATTTGTTGTACTTAAACTTGAAACCCAAATGCATTGAAGCTGCAATGATTATGTCAGAAGCTATATTTGTAAAGTGTCATCAACATACCTGCCTAAATGTGAGGTGCACAATGACACTAGACATGGTAACATGGGGGAGAACAGTGGGCCTTAACCCTGCACAGTGAACTACAGCAGCAACGGGACCCCGAGAGCAGAAAAAATAGTCCTCTCCAGGCAAGAGGTATTGGTTATTCAACACCAAATGGCCATATACAAGTAACATCATGCTAAACAGGTTATGTTCATACACATACACACACATACATACACACTATACACACACATATACACATACTATATGCACACATATATACCACACATACATGCACACACAGATATATATACGCACATACACACACACACATGTATGTAACAACAAATCAATTTGCAAGGAGGGATATGTGGGAAAATTGGAGGAAGGAGAGAAGAAAATAGTAACACAGTAATTATATTATAACCTCAAAACTAAAAGAAGAGAGACTGGGCAGTGGTGGCTCATACCTTTAACCTCAGCACTCAGGAGGCAGACACAGGCAGATTTCTGGAGTTTGAGGTCAGCCTGGTCTACAAAGCAAAGTCCAGGACAGCCAGGGCTACACAGAGAAACCCTGCCTCAAAAATGGAGGGGCACTGATTAAACTAGTTTATTAAGGGCAATATTCAATATTCAGTTTAATTATAGTCTAGATTCAAACGTCAAGGGAACAAATGCAAGCCATATGACAGGAGGCGGCTGACATATAAAATGTCCTCTCGCCACACTGGAGGTCGGTAGTTGCAGAATCCAGACAGCACGTGCTAGTCATAGCACAAGCACAGTTTGATCCCCTGAAACCTGAAAAGCCAAATTCTAAATCCACACGATGGAAGAGATAACGATACAGGTAGCATTCCTAGAGGGACACCATGCTGTCATCGAGATGGCATCTCATCTCACTGTATAAACACACTATTAAAAAAAAAAAAAACTAAATTTGGTTCATGTGGCAATTCGGTTCGTGTGGCGGAGGTCCCTGGGAGAGAAGAGTGAATATTGGTGTACTGGTCTGGACGGGGCCCCCGCTGTTCCCCTACCTCCTGGCTCTGTGGGGAATGGAAGACAGGACAAAGCAGGCATACCCGGATGTCTCTAATGCCTAGAACCCCCACCCCCTCCATTATACTGAGAGAAAGAGCCTGGAGGTGTGGTCCTTCTCCCTGGCTGGCAGTGTGGGGAGCTAAAATCATGTCCAGCCACCTTGCACAACCTTCTGTTTGTCAGGAATGAATACCACTTTCCCTCCCTGGACATCCAACCACTTGGCCGTTTTAATCCCCTCTCTCTCCCAGGGGAGCTTGTCTGCTTATGCTCTCTACTCGCCAGCCAAGCTCTGAGACCCTCCTCTATTAGAAATGTCTCCCTGCACCTAAAACAGAAAGTACTGGATAAAATCAGGGAACAGTCTCTCTCATCTTTAAATTCTAACTTTGCTACCAACTATGGGAAATGTCACAGGGAGGGAAAGTTCCATCCTGTGACCGAGAGTTAACTACATCTCAACTCTTGAGTATTGACCTTAGGGCAAGTGCCATAAGCCCTAATTACAGGCTGCTGCCACTCTATCCTGAGCTTGCCAGAGGCAGAACACTCCCCTTTTGATGATCCAACTCAACCCTTCCCCACTGTCCTGCCCAGCCTGCCACACCCAAGCCACAGAGGGTATGCTGTGTTGGTTCCGTGATCTGAATCCTCATGAGACCCTTTTCGGAGACAACAAAGTAGACCCTTCGTCTTGACCACATCTCATCCAGACTCTAAAGATGAAGGTAGTTCGTAGAAAGGCCATAGATGGTTCAAGCTTGCTCATGGCTCTAGTCTTACTCCTTTATAGAGATTCCAGACTAATAGAAAAATTATCTTTAATTCACATACATGCGTACTTAAAAATACACACACATTTACACACACACATACACATACAGTACTATACATGTATATTTACACACACACACATACACACACACAGTCACCACATAGTTATAATGTCCTTACTATGTCTATAGCCAGAACATTTTAGGCTGTTCCACCCATACATCTGCTAACTATTCAGTTGTTTCTGCGAATGGTCCTGCTGTAGATATGTGTATAAACATTCTTAAGAACCTTTTGGATGCTTGCGGCTGATTTGGGCACACGAGTAGGAGTGGAGTTGCTCACTTACTAAACTTTTCCATAGAGGAGCAACCATTTTAAATTTTCACTACCAATGTGTGCATGGTAGCCTTCAGTCTTCACGCGTACTCATCTGTCCCGTTCCTCCAGTCTTTCCCAAAAGCCTGTTCCTACCAACCCAGCTCTTTGTCCCCGAAGTATGTGGTGAGATAAAGCTGCAACTTGAGTAACTTCAGTTTCTGCAACCAAAGCTCCCTGTCATGTCCTTTTCCTAGATCAAGGACAGTGTGAGGAGGAGCCATCTCACTGGGGTCACTAGGGCACACTACAACCATTCATTAACCCCATAAACCACCTTCTCAGTGACCCGCAACACCTCCGATCTGATCCTCACTGTGAGCCTCAGTAAAATCCATAAACTGAGGACCTGAAGCTGGGGGTGGAGGGACTGTGCCGAGGCTCAGCCTGCTCATCTGGGGTGGGCGCTGGAACCTGAGCCCCACACCTTGCCTCTTCGCGCCCCGGGCTGGGCGTGGGTGCAGACGCCCATCCAGACACGCCCTCCCGGGGTTACTCTCGGTCAGCACCCGCCCCCAGGGTCACTTGCGTTCACTCGGCCCACAGCGCCTGACCACGCGCAGCCAATCAGCAGGCGCGCTGCAGCTCTGCAGGGTGGGGGGTGTACACGCATTTTGCGGTCTGGAGCGGGGGGGGGGGGGTGGGGGGGGTGGGGAGAGCTACGTAGTTAAGTCCTTGGCATCGCTTTCTGCAGGGGAGAAAGGCAGGGAACTCGCTTGTGGTCTCTGGCTCAGGGCTGCCTTTTAGGTAGCTATTTCTACAGTGAGCAGAAGGCGCACAACAGGGTGCGTTGTTCTTATCTGCACAGCGCAGGCGCAAACCGTGGAGGGACCAGAGCTCCACTACTCCAACTAAAGATCAGGCTATCTAGGGGAGCAGAGTATTTAGGAATCTTCCAGGCTGACATCACCAGGGATGAAGGCGTAGGAGGAAGGTAGGAAAGGAAAAGTACAGTAAAGGCTGTGAATACCTGTCCGAAGAACCCTGAGTTTCGCTGTTTCTTAGAAAGAAAAAAAAAAAAAAAAAAAACTTCATGAGTTCTCCCTGTGTAACCCTGGCTGACCTGGAACGCGCTATGTAGAAATTCGTAGAAATCCGCCTGCCTCCCGGTTGCTGGCATTAAAAGCAAATGCCATCACGCTGGCCCTGGTTGTTTCTGGTGTGGTGAAGAATCATGTTTCTGCAGGTCAGAAAACTATGTTTCAGAAAGTTACTGTGCTGGCCACAGTACAGCAGAGGGGAGCCACCACCCCCCACCCCCACCCCCCCCACCCCCCGGCGGCTGGGAGGTCAGATCCAGGCTTTGATGCTGGCTGCACGTGGGAAGAGCAGTGTGGACGTGGGAAAGGGGACCCCCGAGAGGAGTTTGGAGCAGAGCACGCTGAGTAGACGGGGCTTTATCCTCAGTGACTGTAAAGACAGTGCTCACCCCAGCCGGCATCTGAAAAACAAAAAAACAACGTTAGGGAGAGAGTAGGGATTTAGTGTCTGACCTGAGAGTTTGAATGGCAAGAAATCTTACCTGCTTGTGGAAATATGCAGGAGGCTCCTGAGAATTTAAGGGTACAGGGAGAATAGATTAAGAGCACCCAATGACCCTGTGCAATGGCAACACGACTTATGCAGAGCGCAGAATAATAACAAAGGCAGAAAAACACCAAACCCCTCCCAGTCAAAACCAAACCAGCAACTGAACGGCAACCTCACCACACACACAAAGCCACAGTGGTGTTGTGTAACAAGATTAATTACAAGGGACTGGTGAAATAACGTTTGATTTTTTTACCTCATACATTTTTTTTTTCCTAAATAAGTTGATTAACATTTGAGGAAATACTCTGCAGTCACTAAGATTTTAAAAGTGGTGATTCATGGATTTATACATGCAGAGCCCTTGGTTCAAGTCTTAGCCACAAACATCTTGCTGAGCTGTAAACTAATTGCCATTAAAAAAAAAAAAAAAAAAAAAAAAGCCTACTGAGGGGCTTGAGAGATGACTCAGCAATTAAGAGCACTGGCTGCTCTTCCAAAGTCCCGAGTTCAATTCCCACCAACCACATGGTGGCTCACAACCATCTGTAACGGGATCTGATCCCCTCTTCTGACATGGTGAAGATAGTTACAGTGTATTCACATACATAGAATAAATAATTCTTTAGAGTGCTTAGTGATGGCTGGGAGACAGCCTTGAACTTGAACTCCCAGAGCATGTGAACTCTGGATGCAGTAGTTTCTGTGACCCTAGTTCATCCCCAGTGGGAGAACGGTGGCAGAGATAAGCATCTTCAAAACTTCTAGGGTGTCTACCACAAGTTGGCAGTGGGGCCTGGGAAAATGGAGCTGATAGATGACTCTGAATAAAGCCCCACACAATGGCCAACTTTATTCAGAGATTCAGACAACTTACACTCTGAGGGTTAAGAGGAGTCACATGAAGAAAGTGTCCAATCACAAGAATAAGCCACGTGTGACAAAAAACATGTTTTGCCACAGAGGCATTTAAACAAACAGCCAGTTGTAATGCACAGTATTTAAAATTCTAAATTATCTTATTATTTATACCAACAAGGACACGGGAGGCGGGAACTGGATTAAAAACCTGTTAGCACATCGGAGGTACCTTTATTTTCTTAACCATGTACAAAATATCTGTTTATAAGCCTGATTGGACCACTAAGCTGCCAACCCTTTAGGAACCTCTTCCTATGCATGTCATTCTGCCCTTCTCTCAAGCTCCTCCAAACCCCAGAGGGCTCCTTAGCTCTCTTTCCTGGAATACTGTTCTGTGTCCTGCCAACAGGAGAGAGTCCCTTCCTCTTACCCCAGCTTCTTCCATGAAGCTCTTCCAAAGCGAAAGAGCCAAGGTCTAACTGCTATAAAAAGAAGTCTCTAGCTCCTCCCCTACGCCGTAGGCCGGCTGAACCACATCCCAGTCATAGTGGGGAGGGGGGCTCCAAGCCAAGACAGTAGGGGCCAGCCACTTCCGGGGACAGCTTAAGGCCATCCAGCGGATACTCAAAGAGCAAAGACCCCCAAGACCTCTTCCCAGCAACTTGCCTTAAAATAAGCCAGTACCTTAAGCATTGTTATCTACGGAGGCCTTTAGAGGCATGCCCAAACTGCCTCTCTTCTGGACACATCTAACTGCCTCTTTCTAAGCTTGTATTTTTTGCTAAGAGTTAGGTTTTCTGTGTATAGTAACCAAATATCCAGTAACAGTAACAAATAATCTGAAGTAAACTTACTCCTGTCTGCTATCCCAGGGAGGGGCACAAGAACATAATCCAAGAAAAATCCCTTGTTTTTGAAGACACCGAAGTGATAACTCTTGATCTCCTGGAGTTTTCACAAGCACCCAGAACCCTCCCTGGACACCATTCTTTCTTTAAAGATTCATTTATTTATGTTATGTATGTGAGTACACTGTAGATGTCTTCAGACACACCAGAAGAAGGCATCAGATCCCATTACAGATGGTTGTGAGCCACCATGTGGCTGCTGGGACTTGAACTCAGGACCTTTGGAAGAGCAGCCAGTGCTCTTAACCACTGAGCCATCTCTCTACCCCCCACCCCCTGGAGCTTATTAGGTATGTAGTTTTTTGTTTGTTTGTGTTTCTTTTTTAAGGTTAGCCTCAGTGCCTGGAGTCGTCAGGGCCTTGGTAACTCTAACAAGGCAGATTGGAGCACAGTCCTTTTAGGCCAACCAGACAGACCAATAATAAAGGACAGGAAGGGGATTTATTAAATATTGATGTACTGGGAAGAAGAACCAAAGAGTACAGTGACCCACCCCCATACCTCCTGTCCCCAGCATCCAACTAGCCGACATCCAGGCTAGTTTGCATGAAGTTCAGGCTTAAAGAGAAGGTACAAAAACCCTTTCACAACGTCGAGTCCCACCCAGAAGTGGTCCCACCTCCTGCGGATCATTATAGTCCTCCAGGTGCTCCGACGACTCTTTCCCCTGGAAACTCTTTTCTCTCCAGGCAAGTTCCCTCCTGGCTGACACCAGGCCTCCTCCCAGTGGGACATTCCTGAGGAAATTCCAATTCCCTGGCTAGGGAGCTTGCTGCAGAGCCTAGAGCAGAAGGGAGGAGGGCAGAGGTATCTCTTTAGAAGGTCTTCCTGCCTGTCGGAGTGGATACAGTCATGCCTACACTTCGTCTTTCAGGCCTCGCTCCAAGTTTCCATGCCTTAGTCCTTGGTCACTCTTGGGTTCCAGACACCACGCCCTCCGAGTCTATGGAACTGCCATGAAGTAGGGACTATCGATGGCTACCTCATAATTTTGAGGATTTAGGGTCAGTGCGTCCACTTGTATAACCAATGTCCCAAACAAGACATAGGACACCCTAAATTTCCCTCATGACCTTTTGCTCCCACATCGTACATTTTCCAGTGAGGAAGCTGCACACACACTGCTTGTGAAGGTTCATCTTGATGGCCAGCTCAGCAGGTGTCCTATAGAATGAGGAAAAGCCACTGCTGAGCATTCAAGTTGCAGTCCAGAGAAGATCCGTGCACGATAAAGCTGTGGGGGTGGGGTGGTGGGAGGAAACCAGCAAGAGCAGGTGTTCTCTGTTTTCTGGCTCTCATGCCACCCCACCCTAGGCCCGTGTCCATGAACCCAGGTCACATCATACACGTGGAGATCAGAGGACAACTTACTAGTTGGTTCTTTCTCCTATTATGTGGGTCCTAGGGACACAGTTCAGGCTGTCGAACTTGACAGCAACTGGGTAACTCAGCATCCCATACTACTCTGAAATTGAATGTCCTTCTTAGGATGCACTGGGTTTTGTGTTCGTGTCTATGTGTGGGAGAGTGTGCTGTGTGGACGGAGGAGGTTGCTGTGTGTGTGTGTGTGTGTGTGTTTCTCACATAGCACATTCAGGCCTCACTTGCCGTACGCTCAGGGATGACCTTGAATCTCCAGGTTACTCCTTATACTTCCCAGGTGCTGAGATTCTAGGTGTTCACCAGCCAACCTGACCGTGTGATTAATTTTATTTTCCATACTGTTTAGAGCCCAGGGTCTTGTACGTGCTCGGCAAGTATTCTACCTGTCTGTGCCATAAAACACAGCCTGCGGTGATTTGATTTAATGTGAGTCCTCATTACACTTCATATCTGTGTCGCTGGCTTTGCATATCATGGCGTAATAATGCATCCTATGCACGTGTGTAATTAGACAGAAGCCTACATAACCTAGCTTTAAGTTTTAATCCATGTTTAGTGGGTGCGTGCTTTGGGAGAGCCATTTTACACACACATACTCAGTGTGTGGCCATGGACACCTGAAAGCACCTAAAAACTTCTAGGGGATTCAGGAAAAAAAATCTCCCTATGTAGCCCTGATCTTATTGCTAAATTAGACCAGGTTTTACATATTCTGACTACGGCCTCTTGACCAATACACCATTTGTCATATTTTCTCCTATTCTGTCTTTTCTACTTTTTTAAAGTAAATATTTCTTTCAAACTTTTGTTATATTTTATGTACTTATTATGAATTCCCGCCCCCTCTCCGTGAACACATATTTGCAATAGCGCATGCTCAGAGGGCAGAGGTCACCTTGTGGGAGTCAGTAGTTCTCTTTGCACAGAGGCTCAGGGGACTGATCTCAGGTTGTTGAGCTAGTCCATATTCATCTACTCACATTCATATATATTATATATTTTTTTACATGTTCTTATATATGTATATAGTGTGTGTTATTATATAATATATATTTTTATTTGTGTATATGTACGTGTACTGGCTGATTTTGTGTGTCAACTTGACACACGCTGGAGTTATTACAGAGAAAGGAGCCTCAGCTGAGGAACTGCCTCCATGAGATCCAGCTGTATGGCATTTTCTCAACTAGTGATCAAGGGGAAAGGGCCCAGTCCCTTGTGGGTGGTGCCATCCCTGGGCTGGTAGACCTGGGTTCTATAAGAAAGCAAGCTGAGCAAACCAGGGGAAGCAAGCCAGTAAGTAGCATCCCTCCATGGCCTCTGCATCAGTTCCTGCTTCCTGACCTGCTTGAGTTCCAGTCCTGACTTTCTTTTGTGATAAACAGCAAAAAAAGGAAAACATTTCATTGGCTCTGGCTTACAGTCTCAGAGGTTTTGACCATCATCGTGATCATGGTAGGAAACACAGGGGTGTACAGGCAGACATGGTGCTGGAGAAGAGCCGAACGTTCTACATTGTGAGCCAAAGGCAGTAGGAAGGGACCATGTGCCACACTGGGCATAACTTGAGCATAGGCAACTTCCCTAGGTGACACACTTCCTCCAACAAGGCCACACTTTCTAATAGTGCCACTCCCTATAGGGCCAAGCATTCAGACACACAAGTCTATAGGGCTCATATCCATCCAAACCACCACATTCGAACTAATCTACAATGAGACGTCCCTCTCCCTTGAGTACCATGTAGGCCTTCATTCTCCCTTTAGTGGGCAATTTAAGTTCCAGGCCAACTTTACAAAGAGACAGTAGAGCAGCCAGCGAGAAAGGAACGTATTCTAGAATTTCATAGGTAAAGGATAATATTCTGTATTAAAACGAGCTGCGCTAGTTAATATTCTTTGCGCCTTTTATCCCTGGTAAAGCTACAAAGAGCAGAGAACAAGTTTTCAAGCCTTTAAGACTCACAGATGCCCCGAAAATGCTCCTGTCTCCACTTTCCACAGTTCGGGGTGTGGCCATACCTGGGTTTTACAGGGGACCTCGGGATTTGAACTCAGGCTCTCATGTTTGTATATTAATTGCAATTACTGCCTGAGTCGTTTCCTGGCCTCCTCCCTGGGTTTGTGTTTGTTTTGATTTTCAAACAGGGACTTATGTAGCTCTGGATACATGAGCTCATGGTCCTTCTGCCTCTAGTTCCCTAGTACCAGAATTAGAGCCATGGCCACCATGACCCATTTTCTCTTATTTCTAAGAGACATGCTATATAGCTGGTTACTGATTTTACGGATCATATACATTATTTTATGTACATCTGACCATCAAAGATGAGTTTTATCTCTTTTCTTCTTTTCTTGCAGAACCCAGAACGTTCTATGTGTTACACAAATACTCTACCACATTGACCATCTCTCCTCCTCCTGTTCCCCTCCTCCTCACTTTTTATGTGGGTGGGTGTTTCGCCTGCATATATGTGTATCATGTGCATGCAGTACACACAGAGGCCAGAAGAGGGTGTGAGTTCCCCTGGAACTGGAGTTAAAGTGGTTGTGTAACACCAAATGGGAGCCTAACTCGGGTCCTCTGGAAGAGCAGCCAGTGAGCCATCTCTTCAATCCGATCATCTTTCCTCCCCGTCCCCCACCCCACTACTAAGATGAGCCCCTACACACATCACTTTCTTCACCCTCCCAGGACAGTCCCGTTGTAACTTTGGCTGTGTTCATAGTCAGTGTTTATACAAATTTATGTAAATATTGCCCACACTGGAGTCATGCAATAGCTCTGTGATTTCTCTCTTACAAAACTTTTGATTTCCTTTGGCTATAGTGACAGTGTGGTTTTGTTGCTCTTGTTGTTGCGACAGTTTTGCTTGTTTTCTTTTTTCTCTCGGGTTCTCTATATATTAAACAATTCAACCCAACCTCTCGATCACTTGTCAACAGCTCTTTGTTACATCTGGCCACGTCAGGAATTCTGTCAGTCTCAGTGACCTCAAGTTATCTTCTCCCTCAGCCTTCTCCTCTGCTCGGACTTGGCCAGTTGCTCTCCATTCTTCTTCTCCTTTTTGTATGTTGGGTTTCTTCCCTGATTCGTTGTGTTCCTTTTTCTCGAATACTCCTTTATTAAGAAGCGAAGTGTGCATCCTGTATTAACCTCTTAGAAACAGAGTGTTTTAAAAAGACTTCTGTAGGCTTCCAGTTCTCCCAAGGTTTATGATGTGCCTTATTTGGAACAATTTCCATTGTCAAGACCTGGAAAGGGGGAAAGGCAAAGAGGGGAGATGGACAGAAAGAGAGAAAGAAAGGAAGAGAGCAAGAGAAGCCAGGCAGGGATACATTAGGACAGACAGACAGAAAGAGAGGGAGAGACAGACAGAGACACACAGAGACATACATGGAGGTGGGGGAGAGCGTGCATGCGAGAGAGCAAGCAAGCTGGGGTAGTCAAGCAATTTTTCTTATACACCTGACAGTTTTATTGCTAGGTCCCTGTTGCTAGGTCCCTGTTGCTAGGTCCCTGTTGCTAGGTTTCTAGGAGAAGCCTAATGAATTGTCTGTAAGCCAACAAGAACCAAGACCACAAAATTATCCAGTTATCCTCTGACCTCTACACATGCATCATGGTGTGCATGTTTACACATGTCTGCATGCACCAGTGTAAATTAATTAAATAATAAATGAATTTAAAAATGATTGAAAAGGGGAAAATGCTTGTTCTTCGCAGCTAAGGATTTTTTTAAATTCATTCAGTGATGATGCTCTTTCTGCCCTTTGCTTCTCTCTCTACCGAGTCTTTAAAACTGAAATGAGTTCCCTCCAGTCTTTTTCAAAGATTATCTATTCATGTGTTTTATGTTTAAGAGTTCTCTGACTGCGTGTATGTCTGCACAACAGAAAATGTATCCAGTCCCATTACAGATGGTTGTGAGCCTCCATGTGGTTGCTGAGGATTGAACTCAGGACCTCTGGAAGAGCACTAATGCTCTTAACCACTAAGCCATCTCTCCAACCACTACCTCCATTTGGTTTTCACTGGGGTTTTCCTGTATAGCCAGGCAGGCTGACCTGACACTGCTCAAACTAGAAACGGGTCCTGGTTTGGCCCCAACACTTCTGACTGCTGGGATCACAGGTACATGTGGCCATGTTAAACAGAATCTCTTTAGAATTGCTATGTTTTCTTCTGATATAATCAAAAACAGCCTAACAAAATAGCCCTTTAAAAATTGTGTTCCTGGGGCTGGAAGGACAGTTCAGCAGTTAAGAGCATGTGTTTTTTTCAACTCATGTAGGAGAAGGACCATGGATTCTGCCCCAGGGTTTTGTGGGATGTGCTCTTAACTCCAGGTCTACACAGAGGAGGCTTGTGTTCCCATAGCACATGTACAGATCACCTAATGTCATCATCTGTAAGGACAAGATCAGAAAGCTATGGCACCCACCATGAAAATCTCTCCAGGTTGGCTTGTCCATGCTCTATATAATGTCCCCATCCCTCCCAGAATAAAGGTTAGCATGGGACAGACACAAAGGCATGCCAGAGTCTGTTGTCCCTGGATCACCAGGTCACCTGAGCACAGGTGTTCCTGCTGAGCTTGGAATCAGCCTCTACTGCCAGGTGGGCACACAGAGCCCCAGAGTGATGCTCCTTCCCAGAGGAGGAGAGGCCAGCATGTGCATCCCTGCAAGGATGCTCTGACCTCCTTCTTGGGGAAATTTTATTTGCATCCAGCTCAGGGCCAGGCTGTGGAGCAGGGAGCTGAGAGTCCCATGAATACATTTGCATAGCAGGAAGGTGTGTGCGTCTCCAGAGTCCACAGGGCGCTCCTCTACAACTGTGGATTTAGTTTCCAGGAGAGCCAGAGGGACCGTGACGAAGCTGGTCTTCTCCTCTCAGGATGAGGACCAGTGCTGAAGGTGAGGCCAACTCCTCTCAGCCCTGGACTGAGAGGGAGAAAAGTGAAGCTGCTCAGGACACTGTGGGATGCCAAGGATGAGGGGTCCCTGCAGCTGGTGCAGGCTCTGAGACTCTGGGAACAGACTGGTGCTGGGGTGGGGGTGGGGCAGAAGTGCAGCTGGAACTTCTGAGGGAACTGTGCCCCAGCCCTGGACCAGCTACTGTGAGAGCTGAGCTGCTGTCAGAGTTCTTGCTCCACCCTGCTCTCCTGCTGGCCCTGTCACCCCTGGCCCTGTCAGCCTCCCTTGCTCTGTGTAACCCTCTGAGGCAGCCCTTCAGGATCTTTGGCCTCAGGTGTCTAGAATGTGTCTTTCTCACTAGCCTGATGTCACGTGAGTTTCTTAGAGTATTGGTCAATCCTCTCTCTACTGAAGCTCACAGACACCTCTTGTACAAAGCTTTGAAAGCTGTGTGACAACACCCAGCAGAAACCCAGGTTAAGATAACGTTTTCAGTGTTAGCCAGCCAGACCCAGCTGGGTCAAAGGCCTTTCTTTTTTAAAGCTTCTAAGAAGACAACTTCAGGAATTCTCTCACCTGTGAGCAAGGGGGCGGGGCCTTTAGCCACCGAGATTCCTCAGTGGCCTTGTGTCAGAATCTAACAGGGACGGCCGTGGGTCATCTCACGTTCTCTGAGCATTGCTATGTCCACAGGGAAGATGCTGACTGGTTATCCTACACCTAATGGCCAGCCCTGATTGCACATATAAAAGTAACATACAGACCAAGCAGACAAAATTTAGGAATCTATATGCATATACCCATACATTTATGTATGTAATAACAGTTCTTGGGGGGGGAGGCCATGAATTTGAGAAAGAGCAATGAAGACCATAGGTGAGGGTTCAGAGAGAGGGTGCAGAAGGAGGAAGTGATGTAAGTATTTTATAATCTCTTTAATTTTTTTTTTTTTTTTTTTTTGCTTTTTCGAGACAAGATTATTCTGTGTAGCCCTGGCTGTTCTGAAACTCACTTTGTAGACCAGGCTGGCCTCAAACTCAGAGATTTCCCCTTCCTTTGTCTTCCAAGTACTGGGATTAATGGCAAGTGCCACCACTGCCCTGCTTGAAATAATATCTTTTTAATATTTATTTATTTATTTTATGTATGTGAGCACACTGTCACTGTCTTCAGACACACCAGAAGAGGACATCAGATCCCATTACACATGGTTGTGAGACACCATGTGGTTGCTGGGAATTGAACTCAGGACCTCTGGAAGAGCAGTCAGTGCTCTTAACCACTGAGCCATCTCTCTCCAGTCCTGAAGTAATATTTCTAATCCTGTTGTCCTAGGTTTCTTCTGTGATGTGCCTCCCTCCCTAAACACATACAAAATAAGGAAGTAAAAATGAACCAAAGAAAGAAAGAAAGAAAGAAAGAAAGAAAGAAAGAAAGAATTCTAAAATCCTACGACTGCCTCTCAGTCTTGTTACCCATGGGACCTGGTTCCAAAGTTTCATTTTGTACAAAGTCGGTCTCTGGGGCAGCCTAGACTCCTGTGTTGCTTCTGTCTAATCAGAGAGGTTGCAACTGCCTGAGAGTTTGGTGAGAGCTTGGGTGTAGCTGGAAAAAAAAATGCCCCTGGGATCTGCTGGATTCACAGCTCACCCCTATCATGCTGTTGCCTGCTAATAAAATGCATCCTAGGGACCTGTGTTCTTTCCCCTCTGCATCTGGCTTTTCTGAACGGCCTCTTCCTAGATGCTGAGAAGCAGCAGGCCCCTGTGGTTGTCTGTATGAAAAAGACGTGAAGCAGATGCCAGGCTTGCAGAAGGAATGGAGGTTGGACCCTCTTAGCAAAAAGATGGTCCTCTGGGTGTCCAGTTTAGTCAGCTTCTTTCCCAAGGTGTTCCTTTACTTTCCAAGACGAAGGAAGCCCCACCCTCATCTCCTCCTCTCTCCCTTCCACTCAACAAATGTCTATGAAACCTGCCCTAAGGAATCAAGAGTCCCAACACTGGGGAAATAATTAAGTCTAGCCTGGGCTAAGTAGTAAGACAGTGTGAGAGAAGGGGAAGGGGAAGATAGAGGGAGGGGGAGGGGGGAAAGGAAAAAGAGAGGAGAGTAGTTTCATATTCACCTTTTTAAGAAACACAAACTTTGTGTTCACTGGTTAAGAGCACTGACTGCTCTTCCAGAGTTCAATTTCCAGCAACCACAGGGTGGCTCATAACCATCTGTAATGGATTCTGATGCCCTTTTCTGGTGTGTCTGAAGACAGTGACAGTGTATTCACATATATAAAATAAGTTTAAAAAATAAATAAGAAATGAACCCCACAAACTTTGGCAAACTTGAAAATACAAAGCACCAATAAACTGCACTCGTTTCTTGGATTTCTGTTGAGCAAGCAGAGTTGAGTTGGAGAGAACATACAAAAGCCTAAGGGTCAGAGCTGAGGTAGCCACACGTCCATCTTGAAACTGGGATGGGGCATAAGGTACTCTAGCCAGGTCAGGCTTCTCTAGTCATGACCTTTGACCCTAGCATGACCGCATGGTATGTGCTGGTTGGTCTGAAAGCTAAATTAACCCTGTGCCAACTTATGAAATGTTTCCCAGCAGTTTATAATAGTGTGTTGAAAGGCAGAGCCTGGCCCAAGGGCATTTTAAACTTGACTTGCCTAATTTCCAGTCTTGGAATAAGGTGGAAAACACAACAAAGAGGATTTTCTTTCTTTTAAAAAAATATACTAATTTATTTTCTTGTTTTTTCTTTCTTTTTTAAAGATTTATTTATTAATTTATATGTAAGTACACTGTTGCTATCTTCAGACACACCAGGAGAGAGCATCAGGTCTTATTACAGATGGTTGTGAGCCACCATGTGGTTGCTGGGATTTGAACTCAGGACTTCTGGAAGAGCAGTCAGTGCTCTTAACCGCTGAGCCATCTCTCCAGCCCTAAAGAGGATTTCAAAAGTTTACCCTTCCATTCATAGGGTCTCAGCCGGGGAACAAAGGAAGGCCCACGTGTGTAGGCTAATAGGCTGGTACACAATGTAAGAGAAACATAGCCTTTCCTTTTATTTTGACATTTTGTAGATCTCTAATCTATTACTGTTGTTGTTTAGTTTTTTTGTTTTGTTTGTTTTTACAAGACAAGTTTTCTCTGTGTAGCCCTGGCTGTCCTGGAGCTCAGTTATGCAGACCAGGCCTGCCTCAAACTCACAAAAATCCACTTGCCTCTGCCTCCTGAGTGCTGAAATTAAAGGTGTACTCCAACACCACAGGGCTACATCACTAATCTTGAAGACTGGATTCTGATTTCGAACACTAATTAGTATTTCACAGCAGGTCTGCAATGGGCAGAGCTGGCCCCGACTGGCTCCTTTCCACACTAATGCTGTCCCCCATGGCAGAGTTTACTTTGCATAAGTCCGTGTGGATATGTACTTGCAATTTTTTTTTTCATTTACTTTTTATTAAAGTAACACACATCTGTGGAATAGGTCACATGGTGAGAGCTTACATCAGGGACTTTCCACTTCTGTTGGCAGCATTTCCACCGAGACTATTTCCTTGAACCCTAGAAGCTCTCCGATCACCTGCCTTGACAACCCTCGAGTCTACTGTGACAGTTAATCTACAGACTTGGGATATAGGGACACAGTAAATAAGTCATCTCAAAATCTGGAAAGTTTGTGAGGATGATGGAAAGAAGCTTTATTGTATTTCAAATTTTATGTGAATTAAATTATTGGTCTTGCATCTCCTGCTCTGCTCTTTGGCACACAGTGGGGCCTCCTCAGACACATAGTCAGTACAGCAGCTTTGATTACATCAATAGCTAACACCACTGCTTCTGCAATTGCTTCGATGCAAAAGGTTAAGACTTTTGTTAACCACTTAGCAGAAAATGTTACTAATGCTGAGTATCCAAGAAGATTTACATAGGCGTCCAGAACAACGAAGTAGTGCTCTTTATACTATTCAAATGATTGGCGAGGAGGTTCAGAGTTTAAGAGTAAGAAGCTGGGCTGGAGAAATGGCTCAGTGGTTAAGAGCACTGACTGCTCTTCCAGAGGTCCTGAGTTCAGTTCCCAGCAACCACATGGTGGCTTATAATCTATAGTAGGAAGACAGGGACAGTATACTTACTCATTTAAGAAGATTCTTGAATTCCACTGGAATATTCCTTTCTTCAGCAAATATTCATTCACCTTCTCCACAGCACTTGAGGCCATCAGCACACACTGGCTTCTCTCCTAGGCTGCTTTGTTCACCCTATCCCGGCTCCATCTTGTAACCGAAGGCGCCCCCTTGTGGTGCAGGAAGACCTTTACTCTAACGTACTCCGTGCCTCTGTAGGCGTGTCTACCCATCTGACCGGATCCATGAGGCCTCCCACCTTGTTTACCCAACAAGCTTTGGATAGAAATTGCTCATAAATAAAACGAAATAAGAACAGAGGAGGAGAGGGAACGAAGGCAGGGAGGAGAGGAATAGAGATCAACATTGGTTTATTACGGAGTATGTGGTCAAGGCAGAGAGTTCATCTTAACTACGTATGAGAGAGTTTTCTGATGAGACGTAGGAAATGAAATTGCATATTGCCATGCTAACTCTAAGTCTAATTCTTTTGCCTTGTTGGGAAAACAAGACTATACTGACATTTATCTGGCAAAGAAAACCGAGAAAGGATTTCTTTACGTCACGTGGCCCACGGAGCAGAGGTAGGAGAAGAACATGGTGGTTCTGAATGGAGGCAAGTGAAGTTAAGACCCTCTTGCCTCTACATGCCCTTGGTTTAGAAGTGAGGGATAGACTCAACACCTTCACGGCTATGTGAGATCTCGGGTGGAGTGGCCATTGGCCGTTTCCCGACTGGGTCTGAAGTAGCAGGCAGGAGATTAGAAATGCAACTAAGCTGAGGGCAGATTTAGGGTGCTGAGAAAGGAGAAGATTACTGAGCAACTAAGTTAAGGGCAGATTTAGAGGTGCTGATCTGGGAGTGAAGAGAAGGGCAGGCTAGCAGGGAGAGGCTTAGAGGAGCCCGACCATTGAGCTAAAAGCATATTAAAAATAAGCTTTGTGTGTGTGTGTGTGTGTGTGTGTGTGTGTGTGTGCATCATCCACAGATCCAAGGGAAGTTGGGCAGAGGCTGGTAGCAGTCTGTCCAGAGCTTTAAACATCTCCCACACTATGGTATCTAGATAAGGTCAAGAAATAAATATTTAACAAAAGGTACCTGTACTGTGAGCGGTACAGCGACAAACCAGACGAAATCACAATGTGATAAAAAGCAGGTACAGGAGGCTTAGAGGGGATAGGGTATGGGGAGGCAGCCTGCAAACTTTCTAGAGGCTTGAAGAAGGCAGGATTAGCTAACTCGGTGTTAGTGGGTGAAGGGTAGGGGCAGTAGCATGCTCCAGGTAGAGGGGGGAAAGTATTCGCAGGTTGTGCCACTGGAACGTGGGGCTTAAGGGAGCATGCTCAGAGATGAGAGAAAGACTTAAGCATGAAGGCATCTTGTCTCAGAGAGTCAGCGGCATCAGGCTTCACCCCAATAAAACCAATAAGGAGTTCTTAGCAGGGAGTCTGGACACAGATTGTTTTTTTTCCAAAAACCACTCTGGGTGCAATATGGCCAGTGGGATGCACAGTGCAGCAGAGAGGAAGCCATTCCTGTGGCCCCAGTGACTGAGTCTGGGGGCCCTCATTAGAGGGGAAAACGGACAGCTTGAGATTTGAAAAGGAAAAGGGCTGGGGTGTAGTCCAAGGGACTGGGTGGGTGGTTGCGGAGCAAGCAAAGGCCTTTAGGATGATCCTCTGCCCTGCTGTCACTGATGGCGGTGACACACCTGTAGTCCCAGCACTCGGAAGGTAGGAGGAGGTCCTAAAGTTCAAGGTCATCATTATCGGCTACATAGCAAGTCCAAGGCCAGCCTTGGCTATATGAGACCCTGCCTCAAAATAAATAAACAAAACACACAGCCACACAGACAAAAAAGAGAAAGAAAGGTCTTAGGAGGTCTTGACAGAAAAACTCAGGGCAAAGAGCTTCTGAAGTGAAGGGGTACATGGAGGTGTCTGAGTGGGAGGGATGAATGGAGGTGATGGATAGTCAAGTTATACCATTAGTCTTGGGTCAGTCTAATCCTCACCTTCCACGAAGATCAAAGATTTACTGTCAAGACTGAGAAGACCAATAGAGCTCATCTCTCAGAGACACATTACATGACACCCTTACCCAAACATTAAGATACATCCCCATTGAGACATCTCTTCGCCTCTACGTGCTGCTCAACCTGTGTCTGCAAAGGAGCTAGGCAGCAGGGAGACTAAAGAATATTTAGTTAAGAGGACCCAGGTTCAATTCCCAGTACCTACACGGCAGCCCATACTACCTGTTAATCCAATCTCTGGGAAAATGAAGTTCTCTTCTGGTCTCCACGGGTACTAGAAATGCACGTGGTATACAGACATTAACACATTTTTAAAAAAGAAAGCGAGAAATGTGACTTTTTAAAAACTATAGTGTCATTTCGAGATTATAGAACAGAAAAACAAACCCTCAGAACACCCCTCACACCGACCCGGAAGTTCCCAGAATTCTACCAGCCCCGCCGTCTGGAGCCTGCGCAGTGCACTGCTTCCCCAGGCAGTTGGGTCCTGTGCCTTTGCTCCATGAAGGCTGTCTTTTCTGTCTAAGGGGACTCAGGAGAGTCCCCTCTTCTGCGAATTCTATGTCATTCGCTCAACTCCAAAAGTGCGAGCTCAGAAGAGGGTAGGGTGGATTGAGCAGGCATCTGAGGTCAAGAAGGCAGAAGGCCTGAGGGCAGAGGGCAGGCTCTCTGGCACATGGCATTTTCTTATTGTGTTCAGAAACCAGGCGACATCAAGGAATAAGGAAATGATAGCGATGAAGTTTTCAGTGGACTTTGCCAACTGGCAATGTGTTTTGTGTGACTGTTTCCACAAAGCACTGTTTGTAGCACACAGTTGACATTATGAGGATTAAGAGATTTAGAGGTGTGCTCAAAATCATCCAAGCCTGGGACTTGATTAAAAAGGCAAGCGTTGGGCCAATGAGATGGCTTAGTGGGTAAGAGCGCTTGCTGCCAAGCCTGATGGCCTAAGTTTGATCCCTGGAACCCACACGTGAAAGGAGAGAACAGCAAGCTGCTCTTATCTCAACGTGAGCGCCGCAGCATGTGCACATCTGTACACAATGAATAATAATAATAGGGGGCTGGAGAGATGGCTCAGTGGTTAGAGCACTGACTGCTCTTCCAAAGGTTCTGAGTTCAAATCCCAGCAACCACATGGTGGATCACAACCATCTGTAATGGGATCTGGTACCTTCTTCTGGTGTGTCTGAAGACAGTGACAGTGTACTCACATAATAAAATAGATAAATAAGTCTTTTAAAAAATAATAAAGGCAAATCTTTATTTCCCTCTTTCTTATCCATTTCCTCTACCCAGGGACGGTTTTCAAAACACCACACACTCCTTGCTTTAAATGTTTACAGATCATTACAGTGCAGCAGAGGGTCCTTCAGTGGGTCTCTAAGATACACCCGGTCAACAAATACTCTCAACTTCAAAAAAGGTCTGATTTAGTGATGACAAAAGGGAAATGAAATTCAAAGGATCTGGAGGCCTGGGATTTTCTGGGATTGGAAGGTGAGTGCACTTCTGTAGGTGAGCGCCATCTTTGGTCTGCATTGTCAAAACCAAGAGTCTGTCCAAACACAGCAGCCATACAACCTTAGATGCCTGCGCTAATGGGTTTTAGACAGGCTCTTTAGGGGAGCACTTTTGCAGGTTCCTCCTCCCCTGCCTTTGTCTGTGTCTACTATCCTCAGATGTAGCCGGCTGCAAGCACACTTGCCAGTCCTTGCAACGTGAGTCAAGGGTGCAATGGATAATATCCATCGGATACAGCCTTAGCATTTTCTGTTCCTGTGGTTTGATGGCTCCATTGGTCTTATTTAAAGGAACATGTGTCAATCCATATAAAATGCCTTCCCAATTAGAATTTTGATAATTGATTTTTGGTCAGGCCATCTGACAGCCACTGAAAGATTAATTGGTTATCAAAGCTGTCTAAGGTGGGACCTGTATACTGCCAATCTTAATGCATGTCTCATAGATTCCTGTCTCTTTGCTTTCTAAGCTTCAGTGCTGTCCCCATCGACTGGATTAAGTGTTACGAGACACGAAATCAAGTTATCTTATTGTGATGGTTTGTAGAAGCTCGGACCGGGGAGTGGCACTATTAAAAGGTGTGGCCCTTGTTGGACTAGCTGTGGCCCTGTTGGAGTAGGTGTGTCATTGTGGGTGTGGGCTATAAGACCCTCATCCTAGCTGCTTGGAAGCCAGTCTTCTGCTAGCAGCCTTCAGATGAAGATGCAGAACTCTCAGCTCCTCCTGCACCATGCCTGCCTGGATGCTGCCAGGCTCCTGTCTTGATGATAATGGACTAGAAGCCAGTCCCAATTAAATGTCCTTTATAAGAGTTGCCTTGGTAACGGTGTCTGTCACAGCAGTATAACCCTAACTCGTAGGTGATAAATATTGATTCTCCGTTTTCTTTCATTTCTCCAACACGTGTTGGGGAACTTTCACATGGGGAGACCCTCTTGGTGTCTGGAGAACATATCAGTGAACAAAAAAGACCCAGTGCTCCCCCCTTTTCTTCTCCTTCTTGGCTCTGACATTTTAGCAGAATTTACTGTCTTTTCCCTAAATGACGCAATTTCAAGAATGAACTCCACGTTTTGTCAGGGAGGGGGCAGTAGGGTAGGAGCCTCACAGTGAGGAGCGGCTGTGGCCCAGCATGGGGACAGACCTTACAGATTTATGGCAGATACTGCTGTCCTGTAGCTCTCCACGTGCTCCCTGTCCCCTTTGTTTTAGTTTCTTCCTATGTTTTTATGTAGCATTATTACATTTCGCAATCTCAAAATCCCCTTACAGACCTAAGGGTTGGACTATCCTATGATGTAACAACTGACACTTGCCTTAACTAAGAGAAATTTACATTCGGTGAAGATACAGACTGTGAACACGTTTGTTTGTTTGTTTGTTTGTTTGTTTGTTTGTTTGAGGCAAAGGCATGTGTAGGAGCCACCCATAATGCTAGTGCAGGATAGAATTACATATTGTGTTCAGAGCGATGGTCCCGAGGCCCTGCAGGATGCAGAATCGGTAAGAGGAGATTTAATTGTGTTCATTAGGCTACTTATTAAAGCAAGGAAATGGACTGAGGCGATCTAGAGAGATTTCAGACAAAAGTGTCTTCTCATTAACCCGTAGTTAATCAGAAACCCAATTAACCAGTGCGCTCTGCTCCGGGCTCTCACTCCTTCCAGACTTCCTCTTCTTTATGACCGTGACCGAGTCACTGATTCTGATCCCGCCCTCTCACATCCACGCCACGGAAATCAATGGATTCTTTTATCCTCCTCAGGACAAAACGCTTCCAGAGACAAACGGGTACCTCCGAGAGAGATGACTGTTCTGTCAGCTAAGGGGCATCGATGAGGTGTCAAAGCCTCAGTGTGTTCTCAGACATTCTGAATTTTCTTGAACATATGTAGAAGGGAGAAATGAAGCTGGCATGGTGGCATATGCACTCAGGAGTCTGAGGCAGGGGGATGACAGGCTTGAGGAAAAACTGGTCTACATAGGGAGATCCTGTCACAAAATAAACAGAAAGGAGCAAAATAAGACAACATGAAATTATGATTTTCTTTCACAGATGCCCCCATTCATAGTGGGCAGGTTATTTCTTTCACCATGATGCACCCTTGGAAGTTCCGGTCTGGGAAACATTAAATTTACCTTCCTCCCTCCTGGCCCCGCCCACATTCTTTTCTTGGTCACTTGAGTCTGAGTCTTGGCTACACTAGTTGTCACTTCTCATCCCCAGATTTTTCTTTCCTTTCCACTCTCCTAAAATATCTTTCTCTCTGGGCAGTGGCGGCACAGGTCTTTAATCTCAGTGCTAGGGAGGCAGAGGCAGGTGGATCTCTGTAAAGATGAGGCCAGCCTGGTCTATATCTTGAGTTCCAGGGCAGCCACAGTTATGTGGTGAGACCATGTCTCAAAACAAACAAACATAAAAGAAAAATAACAACAACAACAAACCCCTCAAACAAACAACCCAAAAAAGTTTTCTGGGGGTTGGGGGGACTGGAAAGATGGCTCAGCAGTCATTCGACTCTTGCTAAGGACCTACTTTGGATCTGGGTATCCACATCGAGAGGTTCGCCAGAAATTACTGACTGTAACTCTTGTTCCAGGGGCATCCAATGCCTCTGTCTACACAGGCACCCACACTCACATGCACACGTATACATGCCCACACACACGTGCAATTAAAAATAAAATAAATAAGAAAAATGTCAAAAATAAATCTTAAAAATAAGAGGCTCAGAATGTACCCCAGTAACACATTCCTGCACACACAAGTACACACACACACACACACAAATTAATATTATTACTAGTGAGAATTCAAATGAGTAGAATCTTTACAGAAGACAATAGAAGTACCAAGAGATGCTATGACCGGGTTTCTGTCTAAAGGAGATGAAATCAGAAACATCTGCTCTCCTGGGTTTACTGCAGTCCTGTGTAAACTCATAGTAGAGAAGATACAGAAGATACCCAGTCAACGCAGATGGACATCGGAGGACCACCTGCTGAGGGATCTGAGGTGTGTTATTCAGTCATAAATGCCATTCAGCTCTAAAAGGGAGAAAAGCGGCCATTTTTAACATCATGGCTGGACTTGGGGATCTTTACGTTAAATAAAATAAGGCAGACACAAAAGGCTGTGATTTCACTCAGATGTGGAACCTAAAACAGTTATACCTGTTCCCAAAGCTGAGAATGTCGTGGTGAGAGGCCGGGGAGAGCAGGAAGGACGGAAGGCTAGGGCGAGGCTGGTCAATGGTTTGATGTGGCGGTTTGACAACAGTAAGTTTCCATGTTCTATGGCTCACTGGGATGAAAAAGACGTAACAATTTGTTTGTCTCCTAATAGGGAGAAGGGCGGGTTCCAATGTATTCAACACAAAGAAATAATCACATCTGAGCAAGTTGGCAGGGTAGCTTAGCAGGTGCCACCAAATCTGATGACCTGAGTTTGATCCCTGGTGTCTACCAGGGATAAGGAGCACACTGACTCCTGAAGGTTGTCCTCTGACCACACGTGTATGGAGGCACACACTCACACACATACCTAAACACCCACACAAACATAAATAAGCGTAACTTAAATTAAAAAAAAATGGCTGAAGGTGATGGGTCTGCTGATTGTCCTGACGCAACCAGCACACAATATGTTACATAATTAAGTGTGATCATTCCATCAATAAGTTTAAAGAGAAGAGAGAAAGCGGGCCATTAAGGGCAATACGTATACATTAGTATTTCTATCTGTATTAATTTCGTCCCATTATTCAGCAAGGCACTGGGAGACTTGTGTCTACATAAATATCTGAAAACTTCTGAAGCAGTGCATCTGTGTGAAATGAGGAGGCAGGGAGAAGCAGACAGGGTGACTAGGCCAGAAGTCAAGGCAAATGAAGTATAATCAGAAGACACGGTGACACAACGCATGTGTCATCAGGACGCCTGACTCACGTGTAGTACAAAAATAACTGCTCCGAAGACGTGCCTCAGAGGAGGTGCACCTGTCAATGTGTTCTTTTGTCTTGCTTATCATTTTATCAGTGTGAGTGTTTTGCCTACCAGTAAGAATGTCAGACCCCCAGGAGTGGAGCTTCAGATGGTTGTGAGCGGCAGTGTGATTCTGGGAATCGGACCGGGACCTCTGCAAATACCGCAGATGATTATTAACAGCTGAGCCATTTCTTCTGCCTCAATTTTGGTTTTAAAAGATACACAGGGGGTTGGGGAAGCGCAGACTTTTACCCTACGAGGGAAGGTCACAGACATTGGTTTTATCAGACTTCTTCTCTTCATTTTGCTTGCTATCATTCTAGTTTCAGGACGTGGAGCTTGTAATTTCTGACCTGGCGCAGAGGTGGCTTACCTATCCTGAAAGCCTACCTGGTCAGAGACTAAACACGTAGGGAGGTGCTGCCCCCTTCAGGACACGCGGGCACCTGCAGCCCCATGCTCTATTAAAGTACCAATCTGCAAAGCGCATACTGCTATAGTGTTTGATACTTTCCACTGAGCGGAGCTACTGTTCCAAGTGTCACTGTCTTGCCTGCAAGGGACAGAAAAACTCCATTGAGTGCAGAAACCATGTATAAAGAGAAATGACAGGGAGGTAGGAGAAGAGGGAGGTTGAGGAAGGAAGCTAGCGGGCTTCCTGCCCAGGGTCCTTCCTTAGAATCCCTCTCATCTGACTCTTTCAACGAAGAAAGCTACCCCCAGTCTAGAACAGCCTGTTCTTGGGATGTTCCCAACGGTTCCCAAACCTGGATCCAACACAGTCACCAGGGGAACTGTCTTACAGACTTTCAGATTGCATCCCAAGAAAGTCTGGTTCCTGGATATGGGGACACACCCAGTCACCTCTACCTAAAATCTTACCAGATGATGTTGATGTGTGGTTCACAAAAAAATGGGAGGGCAGAGGCCATCTTAAGGGGCTTGGTCCTGTGGGAGTCTGTGAGCACAGCTCCCTTTTCTCAGTTCAGTATCAGCCAACAGAATTCTGCGGTTCCTCTAGGGCTCTGCATGCTGTTCAGTTTCCTGAAGCCCATTTAGTGAGTGGCCCTGTGACCCAGCTTGTCACAGATTCCAAGGACCAAGCTGTATTGTCCCCTTCAGTGTGCTGAGCATCCTAGGGAGGGAAACAGGACAGGACCTGGCTGTCCTCAGCATCATTCGGATCTGGGTTTCTGTCCTGACTTAACAGTTTCCTCACTGTGGGATGATTTAAAATGTCTCCTAATGTTTCCTAATTCTGACTGCAAGAGGAGACAGTCACCTGCCTCTGAGGTTGCTGTAAGCCTTAACTGTGATCCTGGGCTGTACTGAGCATGTGGGCTGCCTGTATTCAGTGGGTGCTTTTATTATTTTATTTTTTTAAAGATTTATGTTATATATGAGTACACTGTTGCTGTCTTCAGACACACCAGAAGGGGGCATCAGATCTCATTACAGATGGTTGAAAGCTACCATGTGGTTGCTGGGAATTGAACTCAGGACCTCTGGAAACACAGTCAGTGTTCTTAACCGCTGAGCTATCTCTCTAGTTCCCGGTGGGTTTTTTTAATTTAATTTTTTTTACTTATTCACTTTATATCCTGCTCACTGTCCCCTTCCATTCCCCCCTCCCACAATCCTTCTCTCATTCCCCTTTCCTTCTTTTCTGAGAAGGTAGTAGAGGAGTTCCCCTTTCTCTACCCTGATGCTTCAAGTCTGCAAGGCTAGCACTTCCTCTCTCCCTGAGGCCAGACAAGGCAGCCCAGCGAGAAGAACAAATCTCATGTACTGACAACAGCTTTAGGGACAGCCCTATTCCAGTTGTTGTGGACCCACATGAAGGCCAAGCTGCACATCTGCTAAATATATGCAGCGAGGGCCTAGGTCCAGCCTGTTTGTGTTCTTTGGTTGGTTTGTGTTCTTTCGTTGGGTCTCTGAGAATCCCAAAAGTCCAAGTTAGTTGACTGTTGGTCTTCCTGTAAAGTTCCTAACCCCTTCAGGCCCACAATCCTTCCTCCTATTCATAAGAGACCCCAAACTCCATCCACTGTTTGGCTGTGGGTGTCTGTATCTGAGTGGGCTGCTGGGTAGAGCCCCTCAAAGGACAGTTTGCTCCTGTCTGCAAGCATAGTAGAGCATCACTCACAGTGTCAGGGATTGGTGTTTCCCCAAAGGATGGGTCTCAAGTTGGGCCAGTTACTGGCTGGCCATCCCTTCAGTCTCTACTCCATCCTCTGTTTCTGCATTTCTTGTAAATGGGATAAATTTTGGGTTGAAAGTTTTGTGGGTGGGTTCTTTCCTGGCTATAGGAGGTGGTGGCCTCTTCGGGTTCTATATTCCCAAGGTAAGGAGTCACAGCTAAGTTTGCCCCATTGACACCTCCCATATCCCAGATCTCTGTCATCCTGGAGAGTCCCCCACATCCTCATCCCTGTCAGTTGCAGATTTCCATTCATTTTCATGACCCTCTAGCCACCTCTCCTGACCTTTCCACCCCTAATCCTGATCCCTCATTCTCCTCCCCATCTTCCTCCCTGTTAGTTCCCTCCCTCCATCTGCCTCTTATGACTATTTTATTCCCCCTTCTAAGTGAGAATCAAGCTTCCTTGCTTGGGCCTTCCTCCTAGTTTAGCTTCTGCGGGTATGTGGAGTGTAACTGTGGGTAAGGCTCATATCCATTTATAAATGAGCACATACCATGCATGTTCTTTTGGGACTGGGTTACCTCACTCAGGATGCTATTCTCAAGTTCCACTCATTTGTCTGCAAAATTCATGATGTCTTTGTTTTTAAAGCTGAATAGTATTCCATTGTGTAAATGAACCACGTTTTCTTTACTCATTCTTCAGTTGAGGAACATCTAGGTTGTTTTCAGTTTCTGGTTATTATGAATAAAAACTATTATAGTCACAAACGACTTCCCTCTAAGTGCTGTTTCTGTGTCTCCAAGGAGAGAAAAACAAACAAACAAACAAAAAGTAGAACAAAGAAACAGCAACAGTAAAAAAAAAAAACCTCATTATATTGTTGTAGGTGCTGGGGACCAAACCCTTGGGTGTGCTTGGTAAGCCCTCTACCAATCAGCTAACACCCCCAGCTTGTGCTGCGTTTCTAATTGACTCGTTCCCAGCAGAAAGCCTGCCAGATCCTACTTCTTGAACTACCAGTTCCTGATGGTGGTACCTGCCCCGACCCAGGTAACAGGCCAGCAAGACAGCAGCAGCCCCAAGAACTGTACAAGTCTAGTGTCTACAATGAGTGGCTTATTTCTCGGGTGCTTTTATCCTTTTACTTCTAAAATTAGGAAATTCCCCTTCTAGAAGAAGGCCAGAAAGAGTAATAATACTCCAGTCTGGGAACAATGTAGGGAACATTCCTGAGTTCCTTATCTGAGCGTTAACTCCTAAATGATTAACCAAGTCTACCACTATCTGGTCCCACTGGACTATCGCACACACAGCGAACGGAAGAATACAGGTAATGGCAGAGCCGATGACACAGCTCAGCAGGTAAACTCTTGCTGAGCAAGCTGACTGGTGACCTGCCTTTGATCCCTGTATCTCACAGCGGAAAGAGAAAGCCAACTCCTAAAAGTTGTCTTCCAACCCCCACATCTGCACTGTGCCGCACCGCTGCCTCCCTCTCAAATACTGAACATGTACAAACAATACAGTGTTGTAAAAAGAATATAGCTGAGTTAAAATACCCAGTCAGCGAAATAACCCCAGAAGTCTCAGTGCAGCTGTATAAGAGCCATAAAAACCAAAGCAGGATGATCCCACCTTGGAATAAAAAACATTAAGTCTATACTCCAGTGGGGGCCAACTAAGAAAAATCCTAAACTAATCCTAATCTAAATATATATAAAATCATTAGAATATACTGATGTTGGGGTTTTTTGGTTTTGTTTCTGTTTTTTTTTCTATCGAGATGGGGTAGCCCTAGCCGTCCCGGAACTGGCTCTGTAGACCAGGCTGAACTCGGAACTCAGAAATCAACCTGCTTCCACCTCTTAAGTTTTGGGACTAAAGGACACCACACCGGGCTTGTACAAATATTTGATAAAATCAAAGAGAATACAAATAGGCCCTAAATGAACTAAAATAACATAGATCAGGAGCTGAAAGAAGTAAGTGAATAAATACAGGGTTTGAAATAGGAATCAATAGAGATAGAAATACTGAAAAAATCAAATTAAAATGTTAGGGATAAATGGCAGTAAATCAAAAGACAAAAAGAACCTGGAATGTTGGCTTATACCTTTAATTAATCCTAGCACTCAGGCGGCAGAGGCAGGTGAATCTCTGAGAGAGAGGGAGAGAGAGAGAGAGAGAGAGAGAGAAAGAGAGAGAGAGAGAGAGACCCCTTCCTCAGCATAGCAAGTTCCAGCCAATGTTACACATTAAATTCCCTATCTCAAAACCAAACTAAACAAGCAAAACCACCACCACCACAACCAAACAAGGAAACCTGAGTAGAAAGACTCACCAACAGACTGGACCCAGTAGGGGACAGACTATTGGGGACAGAAGACAAGCTACATGGATCACAAGATCCAGACCCTGACAAACATAAGGAAATGTGAAAAAATTAAGCCAGTTATTTAAGATGCCATTAAGACAACCCAAGTTAGGAATCACAGGGACAAAACAAGGATCTCCAGGCTAAGGGTGTGTGTGGCAGGGACTGTGGTCTGCCGATGAAGAGGCAGAGGCAGGTGCCTCTGACGTGCAGGCCAGCACCCCAGCAGGAGCCTGGCTCAGTCCAGCAGAGAGGGCCAAGGGCTGGACAAATCCTCTGTCTGTTCTCATTCTCCTGTGTGGCGCAGTAAGCCATGTGGCTCTCAATGACTGTTAAGCTGAAATCAAGTATCAAGGAAGGGATGCTGGGCTAGAGACATGGCTCAACGGTTACAAGCAATTATTGTTCTTTGCCAAGGATCTGAGTACAATTCCCAGCACTCAAGTCTGGCTGTTCACAGCTACCGATAAATCCACCTCCAGGGGACCTGACACCTCTGGCCCGTGCGGCCACCTTCGAGAGCATGCTCAGGCACATACAATGTCTTCCCTTTCCCCCAGAGAGACAAGGATAGTTCGGGCAAAAAAAAATAGAATAGCTCTCTTTCACATCATCATAGATATATGTAACAACGCTTAAATGGTTGTGTTTCATGCTATATGCTTTTTATCACATATGAATAAACGGAGGCCAGGGGATGCAGCTCAGAGCCGATCGAGAAAAAGGCCCTGGGTTTAACTCTCAACATTGTGAAGGAGAGGGCAGGAAAGGCAAGCTTTTCTGTGTCAGCAGCAGCAGCAGCAGCAGCAGCAGCAGCAGCAGCAGCAGCAGGTAATGGTGAGGCCAGAAGGAAGAAAACTATTGTGGTTAGTCTGTTCAGACAAGGAGACAGCAGCCACCAAGCCCACATCCTGCTAACGTGAAGTGTGGTACCTAGTGATCACATGAGCTTGCCCCAAACCCAGTCGGTTCCCCCAAGAAGCTCTTTGGGGTTTTGTTTCACTCTGGAAGAAATGTGTCTTATGTCTATATTTTTAAGTGAACACCAGGTGACACCACATTCTGACCCTTTCCTAGACTCTTACTCTATTTCCATCAGAGAGGCTGAGGAGAATCCGAACAGCTTAGGGAGTCAGGGCAGAACAATTTCTCGTAGGCTAAACCTTTTTTTTCTGACAGCAGATTTTTTTCGTAAAGAATCAGAATGGGCAGTCCCTATTGCTCCCACTTGAGATATGCCCAGACTCCAAGGCAGCTGGAAATAAATGAGCATCCACTTTGGATGATCCTGGAGTCTTGTTATGCGCCAAACTTTTAGGGTTTGTTTTTCTCAGTCTTTCTGCAAGCCCTGACTGTGGATCATGTCATTTTTCTCCATGTTTCTGAGGTTAGAGTTTTCTCCAGGCCAAGAGAAACTCAGACCATGAAGGGGTCATAGACCCATTATTGAATTGGTCCAGACCGTTTTGATAGCTTCTATTCCAGTGTCCACATCTTCTGTTGCATGTAGAGGGTCAATCGGTCAGTCTTTCTTTCCAACTCCAAGGACAATAGATATTCTTCTTCTCCTACAAGAGGAGGCTGTTGTTCCTTTCTTCAGTATTTCGACTTCCTCTTTCTGCACCAAGTCTCAGCTCTTTTCCTGTCCTCAGACCCTTCCGGTTCACTGAGCCAATCTCCTGGGGTCTTACTCCACGCCAACACCCTGGGCAGCAGGAATCCTGTGGCTTGTTCACAGTATTCTACTTCAAATGTCTTCATTTCAATCCAAGCATTCTGGGGGAGGGCAGAACCCATGAGTCATTGCTTCAGGGCAATTCTACTTAATTTAAAATGTTCTCTTATGTGGATTTTTTTTAAAACAAAGGTAAAACAATGAGATTTACACTGAGCCCTCATCTGTCATGAGCTACTGTCAATCATGTTTCCTCTACTTTCTGCATCATTTTTAGTGCTAGTTACTTCTGTTGGTTTGGATCTATCTATCACCATGGTGAAGGCATAGAAGAGAAAGAGTCCCCTGGAAGTAGAAAGTAGAAAGACCTGGGTGGGATGAGGGGCATACACTCGCTGTGGGGAAAATCTCGAACACAAGTTAACAAAAGGCCAAATGTTATTCGAATACAGGGGTTGAGTTCAACTCTGCTTGGGGGTGGTGGTTTTCTAAGCCAACAAGTGTAGTTGGCTGGACAGATGGGGAGAGAAAGGCTTTACTAAGCAATCGATTTACTTCCATCAGGTAATGGATGTAGTAGAAAAGTACCGAAGCCATTTAGCTACCCTGACGGTCCCTGGCTGTTTTTAGGGTACAGTCTGTGTGTCAACTGCAGTCACAGCACTGCCATGACACCAAGGGAGGAAAGATTTACCTTGCCTCACAGAACCTTCTTTCTATCTGTCAAGGTGGAGAGCTCATGGTGGGTCCACCTCTGCCACTCGGTAGGAGCATGTGGCAGAGGTTACGTTCTATTTTATTGCTCTGTGTGTGTATGTGCGCATGCCTGAGTGTGTGCACATATGTGTGTATGCATATGTGTGCCTGTGTGCATGCCTGTTTGTGAGTGTAATATCTGTAAATATTGATAATAATTTAATATACGGACTATCTTTAAAATGGACACACCTCTTTTTCTTTGTCGTTTGTGATGTTGAGTATTGAACCAGGACCTCATGAACACTAGACAAACGCTCCATTACTAGGCTACATTGCATCTCCAGACCCTTGGCTTTAAGGAAAATAAATCTATCTGTCCATCTGTCTATCCATCTATCTATCTGTCTATCTATCTATCTATCTATCTATCTATCTATCTATCTATCTATTTATCATCTATCTATCTGTGTGAGTATATGAATTTATTGTGGGAGGGGTGCCTGTGTTTACGTGTGTGTGTTGAGATTCTGTAAACCTCACCTCTCAGTTACCTGGCAATATCCAGGTATGCTTTGCCCCAGTTACCTGACACTATAAAAGGGGCTGCTTGCCCCCTTCTCTATCTCTTGCTCTTTCTTGCTCTTGCTCCTTTGCCCTCTTGCTCTCCTCTCCTTGCCCCTCCTCTCCCTTTTCCCTTCCCCCTCTCTCTCCATGTTCTTATGGCCGGCCTCTACTCTTCTCTCTCTCTGCCTCTACTACCCTCTCAACTCCCCCATGACCTGAATAAACTCTATTCCATACTATACCATCGTGTGACTGGTCCCTCAGGTGAAAGGGATTTCCAGCATGGTCCCCCAGAGGCATCTCCCTTGTCGCTAGGCCTCACAGAACCTCCATAAGTCATATCCCCCCCCCACTCTTTTCATTCTTTTCCTAACATTGGGGCTGAAACCAGGAACATCATTTTTTAACAACATTGGTGAATCATGTAGGATTAGATTTTCTCATGACCGGATATCTCTTTTTCCCTTCAGTGTGCACGTAGAAGCCAGAAGAGGCTGTCAGCCAGCTGTTCTCAGTTACTCTATGTGTTCCTTTCCAGACAAGGTCTCCCTCTAAGCCTGAGGTTAGTATAATCTCGGCTAGTCCGGAAGCCAGAAAGCCCAGTGATCCTTTTGCCTCTGTCCCCTTTTGAGCTGGAATTATGGGTTTGTGTAGACCCTCCACCCCCATCTTGTCATGTGAGCACTGGGTTCCAAATTTTTGTTCTCAAGATTTTAACCACCAAGGCATCACTACTCTCTCTTCTAAACGGACTGGTCCATATGCATTTGTATGCTACACTGGAATCCACGGGGATTATGGTGACTTCAGACTCCAGCCGCACCTTCAGGAGGCTCAGGCAGGAGTGCCATGAGTTCAAGACCAGCCTGGGCTACACTGTGAGTTCAAGACCAGCCCAGGCTACATAGCAAGAACTTGTCTCAAGGAACAAAAACTGTATAAGACAATCCATATAAAAATAATTTCAGAATAATGTATAGGGGTGACTCCCTCTGATAAAGGAAACAGATAACGTTCCCCATGCCTGAGGGGTTTTTGCTTTGTTTTGTTTTGCTTTTTAAATTCTTCATGAGAGAAATCTTTCTTTGGCTCCAGCCTCTCATTTCCTGTGTGTCTTCCAGTGTCCCACCCCCTCCACAAATCCACACACTCTGGTGTTGTTACCAGAGTTGTTGATGGTTAAAGCCTTGATCCCAAATCCCCAATAAACCAGGTCCAGACACCCATCCTTAATAATCCAACTAAATAAACAAGTCACAGGCAGGAAAGGAGCCTGTGGCTTTGCCACTGGGAATGTTGAGGAGTTCCTGGACACCAGGGTCGCTTCCTTCAGCTCTTAGTCTCATTCATAAAAGGATTTCAGAATAAACTGGAAGCTTGAGAGTGATTTTATTAGGGTTGAAAAGAAAAGAACTGGGCTAGAAAGATGGCTCAGCGGTTAAGAGCCCTGACTGCTCTTCCAGAGGTCCTGAGTTCAAACCCCAGCAACCACATGATGGCTCACAACCATCTGTAATGAGATCTGATGCCCTCTTCTGATGTGTCTGAAGACAGCTACAGTGTACTTATATATAATAACCAAATTAATAAATATATTTTTATAAAAATAACTTTAAAAATATAAAAACTTTAGTATATTTTTTTAAAAATCTTACAACTAATAAAGAGAAATTGGTCATACAAGAGGAGCTTTCTGGAAATGGTCCGCTGATTTGCACAGATGTGATGAATGTACCTCAAGAGAGGCACAGCCCTGGGTGGAAGGTTCCTCTGTGGATGGCCTCTTGCTGTTGTGTGCCTTCTCATGCTTGTCTTTACTGTGTTCTTCATCTATCTGGCATGATATGATTGGTCATGGGGAGACCCTCACTGCCTACAGTGTGGTGGGATGGCTCCTAAGACATAGCCCACTCTATTAGGCAATTTTCTCGTGGATCAATACGAGCTGTCCCAGAATAACACTGTTTAAATGAATTAGTGGTTTTACAGAATTTCTGACTTGATTTAAGTAGTTTGAGAAAGTTAGGGTTGGTGGATATGACATTTAAAGAGATGGTTTAGGTTGTTCTGCCAGAAAGATATAACAAAGTTAAAATTACGAATAGAATGTGCCCCTCCTTGTCGAGGGCTGCATAGGTTAGAAAAGAGCACGGTGACCTTCATGCCTTACAAGCATGGAATTGTACTTGGAAGAGAAAATAGGCGTGGAACAAGTTAATAATAATAATAATTTCATTCTAGGTTGGGTCTGAGTTCCTGGGACTTGTGATCTAGGGATGTAGTCATAGGTTTTGGTGTGAGCCATGAAAAGTCAAGTTATGAACAAAGAGTAAAGAATCCTTAGTATTACAGACTAGATGATTAGCCAGTTTGGCAGAACAAGACTTCAAAAACCAGATGCAAAATTTATGGTGATTGGTTTCTTGGTAAATACAATTTATCATCAGTTAAGCACAGTGGGAAACTTGCTACTATAAACTGGCTTGCTTAAACTTTGTTAATCAATGACAAAAGAATTATTGCTTTTCAGTTACAATGAATTTGGGGAGAGAAAGATATGGGAAATATTTAGTTAGGTATGTGTTTCAAAAGAAGAATACATAGTTAATAATCCTGGTGTAATTTCCTTTTGTGCAGTGATTTTAATCTGTTTTTTAAAAATATGTGTTTGTGGTGATTGTTTCTGGAGAATATGTAACTTGTGGCTATGAGGTAATCTTTTCCTTACATGGAGAATTTTTGTCTTCGGTGGTATTAAAAGACTAAGAGAAAAAAATAAAGTTGTTGGAGGTTTTTTGAAGCTTGTTTCATCCACATTGTGTGTGTGTGTGTGTGTGTGTGTGTGTGTGTGGTATGTCTGATTTTTTTCTCCCCTTTTTGCTGGTCCCATAGAGTTTTACACTGGCTTTAGAAAATTAAGTTTTGTTCCCTCAGAAAAAAGTCTGCCAAGTGATTAATTGCCAATTCTATATTCCTTCTCAGTTTACCTGACCTGTCAAAGCTGGCCTTTGGCAGGAAATCACAGGCACAAGCTAACCAGATCCTGAATCTCCACATCTCAGTGAACTTCTCAGTGGAACGTCACATTTTCACACTTTTACACTGTCGCTATTATATATATATATATATATATATATATATATATATATATATATATATATAAATAATTTTATATAATATATAATTCTAATAAGATTATATAAATACATTATAATATATTACAATAAAAAATAAATACTACACACACAGATAGAATAAACAAAAGCCCCAAGGTACACTAGCTGAAACTTTCGGCAGCTGCCCAGAGGAGAGGAGAGTGGAGAAGAGAGGGGGAAAGCCATGCAGTGAGTTAAACCAGCATGGAGGCCAACCGTATAGTGGCAGGCAGCTGCAGGGAGGAGAAGGGGCTTTTCAGAAGGAATAATGAAGTCCAGAGCACCAGAAAACGGATACTTAGCTTCTGGCAGCATCTGAGAGAAAGAGACAGGAAAAAGAAAAAGGGAAAGTTCCAAGTTTATATATCAGAAGGATGGTAGACTTGGCCAAACCTTGTGGTAGTGCACAGACTGTTCTAGAGAGTGGGATTCTGGGAAGACAGGGGGGATTCTGGGAAGACAGAGTACAGGGCTGAAGTGGAAACTTAATGGTTCTTTAAAATGTCAGGTGGAGGTTGTTTTGCTTGGGCAAACTCATGAAGGAAGGTTTAGCTGACTCGGACACAGGTAAGAGACTAAGGCAGATGTGTGAGAAAAACATTTACCTGTAGCAGACACAGGTGAAAGGATGTTCTGCTAAGGCATGTGAAAGGACACGTGATGAAGGAGCCTTTGCTAACAGCACGCATGTATTGGTCCGCCTTACATTGTGTAGTTGAGCTGCATTTGTCAGGACTCCATAGAGAGAAACGCACCAACAAACTTCTGGTGGTGTGCTGCCGTTTTGTTTTTTTTTTTTTTTTTTTTTTTTTTTGTATCCTGCTGACTCGAGCCAAGGCTGAGTCATCTCTGCTTGGTTGTACCACCGCTGTTGCTAACCCAACTCTACTGAACTGAACTGCCGCTGTTTCTAACCCAACTCTACTGAACTGAACTGCCGGTGTAACTGTGAAGTGGTGGCAGCTGGATCGAGCTGCCGCTGCCTCCTGACCTGTGAACTGAACTGCTGATTCCCGGACAACACAGACGGGAGCTGTTCCAAAGAACCTTCCTAAACAGTTCCGCATCCCCGTATCCTTTCTTTCCAACTACCTCTGGCTTAAAGGTGGTGGGCTTAAAGGGGAGGTTAAAGTGTTTAAGAACCATCATTAAAATTAGGTTTTGAAAAAAAATAAAGTTACATAGTGTCTCTGTAAAGGAATAATTATTCTTTTTTTTTTTAATTTCAACAATGGATACTGAAGATTTTATTTATTTTATATATCTGGTGAGTACACTGTAACTGTCTTCAGACACGCCAGAAAAGGGCATCAGATCTCATTATAGATGGTTGTGAGCCACCATGTGGTTGCTGGGAATTGAACTCAGGACCTCTGGAAGAACAGTCAGTGCTCTTAACTTCTGAGCTATCTCTCCAGCCGGGGATAATTATTCTATCACCTTGTCAGTAAGGGTTAAGGTGAGCCTAACTTTCTAAAGGGTTTTTCCACCTTCCTGAGGGATTGGTCAGATCATGGACCCACCCAACTGGGTTAACTTTTTTTTCTGGGTTAACTCTTAAGGTATGTGCCTATATAGAAGTAAATTCCATTGTTCACTATAAAAGTGAGCTGACTCAGCAGGTGAAGTCACCTATTTCATCTACCACCAAGACCAGCAATCTGATTTCTATCCATAGGACCTCCAATGGTGGAAGGGGAGAAACAAGCCTTATAAGTTGTCCTCTGACTCCCATAAACATTCTGTAGCACACTAACCCCCGGCCCCAGTAAAGAAATAAATGCAAATTTGAAACAAGAAAGAAAAGGGAGATTTAGTCACCGTGGCTACTGAGAAGAAGAAATCAAGTTCCTTTTTCAGATTCCTGACATGTGGCAGTGTTTAATAAGGTGGAGGCAAGACATATGCATCAAGAAGTTTTGGTCCGAGTATGGTCCTGCCCCTCAGTGGCCCAGCACTGCCTCATTAGTGAGGTGATCTGAGTTGCTAGCACTGTGTGAAGTCTTTCAGGGAGACAAGTTCTCCCTCCGTCTGAAGCCAAGTGTCAGCTTTTTCCTTCTTCCAGCAGGAGATTGCTGGGAGAAACTCCAGTGCCTGTTTTAACAGTCCAGATAGCAGGAGACATGACCCAAGTGTCCCGTTATGTGGTTTCAAGGGACATTCCCTACAGCAGCGACTCTCAACCTTCCTAATGCTGCAGCCCTTCATGACAGCGCCTCATGTTGTGGTGACCTCCAACCAGAAAAATTATTTTCATTACTATTTCATAACTGTAATTTTGCTACAGTTTTCCGAAGTCTATCTGTGTTTTCTGATGGTCTTAGGCCACACCTATGAAAAGCCGATGAACCCCTAAAGAGGTCGAGACCCACAGGTTGAGAACCACTGCTTTAGAATGTCCCCTTTCCTCCCAGCATGCTTCTGGTGGTCCTCCTGGGTTCCCTTGACTGTTGTTGGCTTTGTTCCTGGTCAACCCATCTGTATGTCCATAAATTCTCTTTGCTCAGAGCCTGATGAGATCTGCCTTCTGGGCCCGCAATGGCCGGAAGTTGAACTTGTGCGCAGCGACACCTGCACAAGACCACCCTGTCCCATAAGAACCCAGCTCAGTTCCCCTGTGACGTAACCACGCATTCAACTGAGTTTAGGCTCCTCTCTCAAGCTCCTGAAGCCCCTTGGCATCTGCTCTGCACCTTTCCCGCCACAATCTACCCTCTTCTCATGTTTTTGGCTCCCCCAAATCATCTTCTTTTACTGGAAATGTCTATCTGTGTTTAAACGGTTCTGGGGAAAAGGATAGAGAGGTTGTGGGGCTTCTTTTTAAGTTCTGTTGATGCTACAGTCTGCAGGAAATGTCCTAAGGACGTGAAAGCATTGTCTGTAACATGTACTTGACTAAAATGCTGATTCTTCATCACTGACTTTGGGGAAATATCCAAGGCAAAGCGAACCCGGGCTGCTGCAGGCTGTGACTATATTGAGGTTGTCAAAGACAAAATTGTCATTTTCCTTGTCTAATCGAATCTGTTCTTCACCCATTGTCCTCTGCCACTGAATAGGGACAGAATGTCCCATGCTGGTTAATGTTAGATATCTGCTCAGCTAAGCTCTTATCCATTTCTTCTGTTTTTTCCTTTTTAACTTTTATTTATTTATTTAATGTATATGAGCACACTGTGGCTGTCTTCAGACACACCAGAAGAGGGCAACAGATCCCATTAGAGATAGTTGTGAGCCACCATGTGGTTGCTGGGAATTGAACTCAGGACCTCTGGAAGAGCAGTCAGTGCTCTTAACCACTGAGCCATCTCTCTAGCCCTCGAGTCATTTCTTAGGTGAATAATGAGTAGCTATGGCTAGGCTGTGCTAAACTTCCTGAACTAATGTGAACTGCATTTCTAAGGTGGGGGTGGGAAACAAGCTCCACCAGTGTCAAAGATTCTACAAGGCTTGTTAGACTGAAGGCCAGCCCACGCACAGAAGCCTCATACAGCTGCTATAGAAGAAATGACTTCTGCATCTCCACCCACCCGCCCTTCCTCCCGCCCCACCACAACACCTGCCCTGCCTGTCTGTGGGTCTATAAATAGACAAACTTAGTCCCTAGGTGCCCAGCCAGTTCCCAGGAGGTGATGAGTGTCAGTTTCACTTCCCCGAGGAAGCCCACAGACTGCGGCTGTCAGATTCTGAGGTATCAGATGGCTGTGGCTCGCAGGGACTCGAACATGTGCATGCATGCACACAAACCATGCAATGAAAACCCCTTAACTAAATGTGCCTCGGTTCACTTCCTCCACATCTACAGACTCACACATTCCTTCCCTCCAATTCCCTTCCCTTCTCTGCCAGAAACCAAGGGCATCCTGGCTGCAGGCTCTTGGCTTCCTTTGAAACCCCGCACACTGCCTTGTGGGCCTGAGTGCTCATCTTACAATCTATCGACCTAAGGGTCCTCCATTGAGTCCCGAACTCAAGACCCTTCATTGGTGTGGTTTTGGAAAGCTGGGATGTTGTATGTCTCAATACCTTTCACTGCCTATCTCTGTGTTTGATCTAACATCAATACGAAGTAAAATCCTTTTATGAGTGCACAGACCCCCTCCCAGTTTCCACCAAGCCCCCAACTAAGTCTGCCACTCCATAACATCCAAGACCTGTCATACAGAATTCCTCATTTTGATTTAAATTTTTTCTTTTTTTTTCTTTTTTTAAGAATTATGTATTTATTTTATGTGAGTACACTGTAGCTGTCTACAGACACACCAGAAGAGGGCATCAGATCCCATTACAGATGGTTGTGAGCCACCATGTGGTTGCTGGGAATTGAACTCAGGACCTCTGGAAGAGCAGTCAGTACTCTTATCCACTGAGCCGTCTCTCCAGTCTTCCTAAAAGATTTTTAAATTCTTTTATTTTTTCTTTAAAAATACTTATGTATATGTATGTGCATCATATGCATGCAGTGCCCGTGAAGGTCAGAAATGGGCATCAGATGCCTTGGAGTTGGAATTACAGAAGTTGTAATAGCCAAGTGGCTTCTCAAAAATGAACCTGGGGCCTCTGGAAGAGCAGCAGTACCAAGCCACCCTCTAATCCCAGTGATTTATTACATTAAAAAAAAGATGCTCGGCTGGTCAGTGGTGGTGCATGCCTTTAATGCCAGATAGGAGGTAGAGGCAGAGGCAGGATCTCTGAGTTTGAGGTCAGCCTGATCTACAGAATGAGTTTCAGGACAGACTGGGCTACACAGAAATATTAGGAATTTGTTCTAATTCTTTGACTTAAACCAGTCCCCAAAATTGGGACTCTGGGTGTCCAAACGCTGAAGGTCCTTGTCACCAATTGTTTTTTGATCTATCAATAAAGAGCCAATAGCCAATGGCTGGGCAGGTAAATTAAGGCAGGTCCTTTGGATTTGCAATACTGTAAGGAGACAGAATGGATCGATATGACTCGGGGTAGGTGGGGGGAGGATGAGATGTAAAAACTTCAGGAGCGAAAGCTAACCAGCCATGTAAGAATTTGGGCAAGTGGCTACATGGGGTAGCAGGGGAAGGTTTAAGAGTCTCAGGAGCACAGGAGGTGAGCATTTTCTAGCATGGTAAGGCTTAGGCGTGCCCAACCTTTGAGCAAGTTACAGCATGTCAAAAATTAACTGGTGTGTGTGTGTGTTTGTGTGTGTGTGTGTGTGTGTGTGTGTGTTATTCTCAAATCCAGATTGCTCCTGGGCAGGTGCACCCCTGTGACAAAGCAGTGTAGCTAAAAACTGGCTGCTACACAGAGAGACCTTGTCTCAAAACAAAAACGAAAAACAAACCCCCACTTAAAAAAAAGTTACTTAATGATTTATGTATGTATATGTATATATCAGTTATAAGGTCACGAAGGCTAGAAGGGGTGTCAGATCCCCTGGAGTTAGAGTTATATATAGGCTGCTGTGAACCAGCTGACATAAGGGCTGAGAACTGAACTCATGTCCTTACATCAAGAGCCATCTGTGCAGTTCCACAACAATGCAGTTTTAAGAATACTTTAATGTATAGCTTTTTTGTTCTGTTACTATAAAAACCTCATGAAACTGTTACCAGCTAGAACATGGTGTTCGGTGTAATGTAATCTGTGTTCCCGGCCGTAGTCACGAGTTTGGCTTGAGATGAGAGCTGTGTTTTCTGCATCGGGGGAAGAAAAAGAAGAAGCTAGTTATGTGAGAGGGACCCCGCAGATGCTCACAGCAGGCAGGGAAGTGAACCTCAAGGAGGTGAGAATGAAAACTTGGTTCAGATTGACATCGTCAACCTGGATCAAACTTCCGGGAGGTTGGTCCCAGGGGATTACTGCCAGCATATTTAAACCCAGTATAATTTGGATAAATGTTTCCTGGTGTCATACAATTCCAGGTACGCAAAGAAACATAATTACATTGAAACTCAATTCAGGGTACACTTCATTTCCCCCTAGAAGATGGGTTCTGGAGCTGAGCCTAGGGAAGGATCTGGGTGGTCTATGTCATACAGTTAGTACAGAGCTCATGTGGACTCTTAGTCACCTCTGATCCTGGCTATGAGAGCTTGGGGGTCCCTGGCTGTACATGTAATATAAAGGTCATTTAGCTTACTAGCCACCTCTGATCTTGGTGGTGGGATTTTGATTTGGCGTAGCTCAACAGATCGATCAGCAGGCTCTCAATCACTTCCGATTCCCAGCCTTCCGGACTGAAGAACATGTTTTCGTCCATTCCTCTGAGAGGACAATCCTGTGGGCTAAACATCCCTGGTTTCTATGGAGATCTGTAGGCACAAGGAACTTCATGTTGTGTTTGCAACAATTACGGTGGGTGGTAAGTGACTCAGGGTGATTTGAGGTTTTATTTTTACTTATTTCTTACAGAATTTTACATGCAAAAGACCTCCTTTTGGGAGCTGTACATTTTAGAGAATGACATTTTATCTGAAGTGGAACTTGCACAACTTAAAAGGCAACTATTTTTAAGCTACTTCTGTGGGATTCCTCATATTGACAAGGTTGAAACATTCCCAGCACCTAAAGGAAAACCTTAGAATGTAACTAGCCAGGCAGAAATGAAGATCTTATGAATAGACCTTAGCCTAACTATTATACTGTTGAAACAATGAATCTCAGAAGTGAGACTTTCTCCAAGACTCTAATGCTGGGAGGAGGAAAAGGCACCAGGTGAAACAATGTGCCAGACCATCTTAAGGGATTCAGAAGATGACAATGACCACAGGGTGGCTGAGACTGCTTAGAGTGGATACTCCTAGCCCTCTATTTAAACTTTTATCTTGGGACAGAGGGATGGCTCAGTGGTTAAGAGCACTTGTTCTCGCAAAGTACCCTGGTTCAATTCAAAGCACCCACGTGGAAGCTCATAACCATTGATTCTTTTGATCTCTGTGGGCCCCAGACACACTTACAGTATGCACACATACATGTAAGTTGAACGTGCATACCCATAAAATGAAATAAGTCTAAAAGTGAATCTTGCTTCAAGATCCCTCAAGCGTGCCTCTGAGGTAGCTCCAGAGAGGATACTACTGAAGCCAGGGATGGGGTGAGCTCGAAGTTGGCACAGAACACAGCTGGACAGCAAATGTTCAGCACAAAGGAGATTTGTTTACCCTGGAAGGATAATCAGGCTGCCCCCTTTCCCAGGCAAAGACATGATAACCGACTGGCACAAGGCCCTTTTAAGGGCTCTAGCATGGGAAAAGAAGAAAGAGGAGTGTTTCTCGAGAGGGTTGACGTGGCTGTCCCTGGTTGGCTAGGAGAACAAAGGTGGAGAACGTAGCAGATTCTTCTTTGGTCTGGTGGGTTTGACCAACAACACTACTATTTTTTTTTTTAAATCTAAATGAAACAAAACAAAACAAAACAAAAACAAAAAAGAAAGAAAGAATATATTCAAATTACTTCCACCATTCATCAAATGTGGCCACTTAATAAAAACAGCTCTAAGCAAGTTTCCAAACTCAAACCCAGAAACAAACCCCTGTAGCTCACTGCACTGTAGCTCTTCAGCCAGGCACCTTCGATCACCAGGCACAGGAGCAGGATCTCAGGTATAGTGGGACTCTGCTCGGGGCTCTGTGTGAACTCTGGTAAGGCAGGTCACAGCCATTGTATGTAAGAAAGCGGTAGTGTGTTGCCAGAGCACCCACAAGGGAATAACTATCAGAAATTCACAGTTAGGTCTGAGTTTCTTGTTAACATGTCACTTGAACTGAGCTTTAGAATCTCAAAAACAGTGTTCCTAATTGAAACATCATTCTCCTATGTGGATCTGAAATACACATTTGGGCCATAAATATCCATCTAGACTTGTATAGAAACATGCAGATCAGATCTAGGAAACAAACTAGAAGGGAAAGAAGAGAAAACTGTGTTTATTCCCCATAAGGTATTTGGGGGGGGGTAGGGTGGAGTGGGGTGGGGGTGGGGTTTGATGAGGTGGGGTCTCACTATGCAGCCCTGACTGTCCCGTTATTCTGGTGTTTCCCAGTGAGTACAAGACTCCTCTCAATGGCGCCTCATTCCACTATCATGGGAGCTCTGGTACACGTGGATAGACAGGAGGCATGACCATGTTCTCTGCTCTGATCCACACAGAGAAGACTAAAAACAAACCCTCTTTCTCAGTGGTTGGTTCGCTGGCACAACGTGAGCATTTGGGGTTGGTTGGGATTTGATCTAGAAATCTAGAAAGCCTTTCTGAGCCAGAGGTTTCTAGAAGGTTTGCTGAACTTTTCCGAAGTCATTCATGTGACAGAGTCACACAAGGGAATAGGAAAAGTAGAAATAGAAAAGAAAGTGTCCAACAACTTTACTTGCTAGAGACACTGAAAGTCTATGCCCATGAGCACTGTATCAGGAGGAGAAGGATCACCCTGAACATATACAAGAGATCGCCTGATGAAGGAAAGGAGAAAGGTCAAGGAATGAAGAGTCCAATAGGAGGAAAGAAAAAGATGGGGAAATTAAGAATTAGGAAGTGGAGAGATAGGCATCTTCCCTTGGGCATAAGTACAGGCTGGACAGTCAGTCATAGAGCAAGAATTCACAAGGAGCTCAAAATGGAGAAAAACTAAATACTACTCAAATCTAAGGAGAAATTTGGGTTAATGAACAGATGGACCTATTAGCCTCAAACTAGTTTCATGCTGATACTCAGTAACTCTGTAACTTCTGGACAACCCCCTGCCCCATACATGTGTTCTCAGAGCTCTCTTTGCAAAGCTATTTCTAATGATGCGCTTACAAATATTGGCCATCAAATTTTCTATCTCTTGTCAGAGGTAGGAGTTACAGGAGACCCAAGTAATCCTCTGTTCTACAGACTTCTGGAACCTTCTCAGAGAGAGACACTCGGGGAATCATCTCCTTGCTCTAAACAGCGGTCACATGTGTCTACATATTTTTATGTGCGACCCAACTCTGGCTTCAGTCCTTCCTGTGTGGATGTTTGGGATTGCTGTAGTTGCCAATCACTATGAGAGCAGAAAATTAATAACATTAATAGAAGCATAAAATAGGTTGGACATGAAGCTATCTGAATTCATCCTAAAGCCCTCTGTGAGCTTTCTGTTTTACCAAGTTGGAAACATAACAAAGCTCCTTGTCAATACAGAAGAAAACAAATCCCTATCTCAGCAGAGATCTCTTTTCCTACTAACTCAATGGTTTTTCCTTACTTCTCCTCGGCCTGAACCAGACTGAGTTGCAGAGACATTCCATTGTGTTCTAGCATGGCCACGTTCAATGGCCATTACCTGCTCAGTGTCAGGAGGTTTTATTTGGCAAGTACTTCCTACCTCTGCTCCTGACAAACTTTGCATGCTTTCCCACCTGAGGATTTGCCAGCTTTAGCACTTATAAGACAGCAAATGTTATTTTCCTCTTTCCTTTAGAAAATCATAAACTAAAGACAATAAGACATTTCCTAAAAGGTTTTGTTGTATCGCTAGCTTTAAGCAAATACCTAGACAGAGAACTGTCTGCAATGAAGGTCCTTACTTTGAGACATCACAAAGACTGTGAAGCCTTTTGGGAGGCAGACCAAGCATACACTGACTGCTTCTCAGAGAAGCAATGTGAGGGATGGGGTACTAGGAGACAGAGAAGTGATAAAGGAGAGTTGCCTTGAACATTTGAGAAGAATACTTCGCAAAGCTGGACATGGTGATACATCCCTTTAATCCCAACAACCGGGAGGCAGAGGCAGGAAGATCTCTGTGAGTTCGAGGCCAGCCTAGTCTATAGAGCTTAATCGATGACAAAGAGAGGGAGAGAGAGAGAGAGAGAGAGAGAGAGAGAGAGAGAGAGAGAGAGAGAGAGAGAGAGAGAGAGAGACTGTACTTTGGTGGGATTATTCAGTAGTTAACAGAACATTAAATCTTGGCCCAGTTGGTTATGAAACAGAGATCCAGATGACCCCAAAACTCAGCTACTCTTGTGGCTCCCGTCCCCAGTTCTCTTAATCCTGGCTAAGACAGCGGCCTTGGACACTCTCTTCCGGTCGTAAGCCAGGCCGAGGGCAGCCATGCAGTCGATGAAGAACGTGGTGAAGTTGATGTGCCAACGGTACTCACTGACGGAGTAGTCGTAGGGGAAGGCGTGATGGTAGTTGTGGAAGCCCTCGCCTGCAACAGAAGCAAGGAGAGCAGTCAGGGGACTCAGTGGTTGCTGCTTCCCTTTTGCACACTTCTTAGCTGATGTGTACCTCAAACCCTGAAGAATCCTACTGTTGAGGTGAATAGATGAACCCCCCAGTCTTGTATTCTAAAGAAAATAGATGCCCTCAGAGGTGTCTCAGGAAACCAGTGACAGGTTCTGCTCACACATGCATGTCTGAGCACCTTTGTCAGAGGAGTTTGAATCATAAGAGGATGGGTCTGTGGTAACATATTTTATGATGGAAAATATCAGGGCTTCAGGAAAGAGGGCTCTAAGCCCCACAGGGTCTGTGCCTAGGTGTCTGCGGTCAGGGCAGGGCAGAGGATAGAGGTCAGAACTGTAGCTATGCTTCTTAGATGGAGTAAGTCTCACTGTCCCCAGGAACTGCTGTTCTCTGGAAAGTAGGGGTTTCAGTGAAGTACATAGCAACCACCAATTATTTTTTGTTTGTTTTTTGAGACAAGGATTCTCTGTGTCTTGCCTGTCCTAGAACTCACTCCATCTACCTCTCTGCCTTCCTGCCTCCCAAGAGCTGGGATTAAAGACATGCACCACTATACCTGGCACAGCCACCAAATTCTACCAGGAGGTAGTCCGGGCCACTGACAGGCGTTTCCTTAGCCAATCTTTTGCTTAGACTGCTCTGACTGCTAGTTCTCTGAACTTTGACCTTGGGGTGGGGGAGGCACTAAGAGAACAATACTCAGACATCCCTCTAACACTTGAGATTCTGAGACTCCCAGGATGAGCATCTTGCAGGATAAAGGAAAACAGAAATCTGCAAATTACAAATACTGTCTGTAATCTGTTCGCTGTTTTCCTATTGGCCTCATGACCCTTCCTCCTGAACTGGTTTCAACAATACTGATCCTTTCTAGGTTGAGGTAAAGACAGTGAACAAGAAAAGTCACTGAACCCTAAAGATAAAAACACCCCTAGAGAAAGTCAGAAGAGCGGAAAGACTATTAAGAGCCCGAGGAAGGGGGAGCGGAGGGGGGACATTATGTAATGCTGACTTCTGGGCACGGCATGGCTGTGGCAATCTTGAAATCTCAGCAGTTGTGATTAAATGCACAAGATCTGTACCAGACTGAGCTGAACAGCACGAGCCATGGCAAGAAGAAGGGCTTGCGGGGTGCCATCACTCCTTGAAGATTTATACACAGTGAAAGGTTGCCAGAAGAGAGAAGGACAGACATCATCAGGGGCCACACCACTGACCAGTGCCCATGCTTCTGAGAATCAACTTTCAGCCTGTGCTTCTGTGAGCCATCACAGGAAAAGTCCCCGGGTCACAGACACACAGGAAGATAGGAAAGGAGGGCTAGTTGTAAAGAAGAGGAACAGTAGGGGAGAGAGGGGCGAGCAAGAGGGCAAAGGGGCGAGAATGATGGAATTCGTGCACGTGCATGAAAATGTCAGCCATGATTATATAAAATTAATATATACTAATTAAATCATTTTTAAAAAGATTTTTAAATTTATTTATTTATTTAATGTATGGGAGTTCACTGTCCCTGTCTTCAGACACACCAGAAGAGGGCATCAGATCTCATTACAGATAGTTGTGAGCCACCATGTGGTTGCTGGGAATTGAACTCAGGTCCTCTGGAAGAGCAGTCAGTGTTCATAACCACTGAGCCATCTCTCCAGTCCTAATAAAACATTTTTAAAAGTTTAAAAAATGTGCCCAAGTGCTGGAGAGATGCTCATCAGTTAAGAGCACGAGCTGCTCTCTCGGAGGGCCTGGATCTAGTTCTTGACATTCACATGGTGGCCAACCAGAGCTATCATGGGAGACCCTATTGAGACCCTGGCTAAAAAAATAAAATGACCAAAATACCCCCCAGATGTAATGGGCATTTTATAGAAAAACAAAAACAGAGAAGGAATTCCTTCTAACCAAATGACTCCCAACAAGACTTCTCGGGGGATATACGCTCCTTCTGTCCTCTGGGTATACGCTCCTTCTGTCCTCTGGGTACTTACACAGAACTGCTAACTTCTACACTTGCCTCCATAGGGAGGCTGAGTAAGACCTAACCAGACCTCATGGCTCTTGTCTGCCAATTAAAACAGAGTCCTCTCCCCTTCTTCCCCTCCCCCACCACACACACACACTGGGAGGGTTGGAGAGAGTGAGAGGAGAGAAAAGGGAGATTCGGTCGTGTGGGTAACAGGTAGGACAGGAAGAGGCCGCCCGGCAAAAACGTATGGAAAACGATCATCTCTGTCAAAGAGCAGGAGCAAATGACTATGAGGCAAGTAGTTAGTGAATTAAAACCTTTGACAGGCAAGAACGAGGTGACAGGGCTTGAACAGATACAGGGAGTAGAATATGAAACCAGAGACGGGCAGCCATTTTGGGCTCATAAGGACTCTGGAGTTGAGGACCCTGCTTACTAGGCACACATTTGCCTGTGTTACCCCATTTCTCCGAAAATCTCCGAATTTTATAGCACAAGGGTTTGGGGTTTTCTTTTTCTTTTTTTCAAATACAGACAAATTAAGAGTGTATATAATGGCGGAAGTACCTACAAGCTGAAGAAAGATTCGGGAAACCACAGTGGCACAGTTGAGGTCTACTGAACTAAGCAATAGGTTTGTTTTTTTCATATATGTGCAGCCGGCTTACATCTGTAAAGCACTATGTATACTTCACAGGCCTTTCCTTCGACATTACTGTTCTGTTCTACATCTTCTGCCCCTAACAAGATGCAGCCTAACTCAGAAGCAACTGGGGGATTTATTTATTTCATATATGAGTACACTGTAGCTCTATCTTAGACACATCAGAAGAGGGCACCAGATCTTATTGCAGATGGTTGTGAACTGCCATGTGGTTGCCGGGAATTGAACTCAGGACCTCTGAAAGAGCAGTCAGTGCTCTTAGCCACTCAACCATCTCTCCAGCCCGAGAAAGGAGAATTTAAAAGGACCCAGTCACATTTGGTGATGGTTTGAGAAATTAAAAATCAACAGATTAGCCCTCTTCTTATAGTGGAGACCTACCATCCACAGCAAGGGTAAAAGTAGATTATTATCTGGTCTCTCTGACTTAGCCTTAAGGCCCTAATCAACAGCCCACCTCATGCAGCCCTGATGTAAGCTGAGGACTTACCTAAAGAAGCCACTGAAACCAGGGGGTTCTCTCGGGCACCAATCTTCCTGTCGTAGGGCCGGTATCCGTAGAGGTGGGCGGCACTGTTGACCAGCCAGGTGAAATTTAGAAGTATAGCATACCTCAGGAGAGTCATAATGCATAAGCTGTGTCGAAACGTTTCACCCCAGAAGTACCAGGGTACCAGTGTTGGCAGGAGGATGCAGATGAGAGTGACAGCCAGCTTGTAGTACCTATATGGAGAGAGCACACACTGTGATGTGCTTTGTAAATAGGAGAGATGGCATATGTTTGGCCGAGGCATCCCTTCCCCCGAGGGACTAGCCACACAGTGGTATAGCATAGAGTTTATTCAGGGCATGAGGAGGGGAGCTGGAATAGAGGCAAAAAAAAAAAAAAAAAAAAAAAGGCAGAGAGAGAGAGAAGATAGAGAAGTAGAGTCTGGTCACGAGCACATGGAGAAAGAGGGAGAAGGGGCGAGGGGACAAAGCGGGAGCAAGAAAGCAAGAGTAAGAGGAGGGGGCAAGTAGCCCCTTTTATAGTGAATCAGGCACACCTGGCTGTTGCCAGGTAACTGTGGGCAGAGCTAAGACAAATGCAAACACACTGAGTGTGTAGAGAGACAGCGGACAAACTTGAGAAGACCACATTCACTGGGCTGAGCTGTCTTTTCTCTTACACTATAAATCTCACTCTTAAATACACACTTACACATATATGATTGCTTTGCTGCATGTATGTATGTGTATCATGTGTGTACAGGTATCCAAAAAGGTCAGAAGAAAACATTAGATTGCATGGAACTGGATTTACAAGTTGTGAGCCACCATATGGGTTCTGGGAATCGAACCTAGGACCTCTGGAAGATTAGCCAGTGCTCTTAACCATTGAGCCATCTCTCTGGGTCCTTTTCTCAATTGTTAGGTGAGAAATACTGGCGGAATGTGGGTTAGAATGTCTGTCTGTTGACCGGAAACCCATTGCTTCTTTTCACAAAGTGTAGGGCCATGATGGCCTAAAAGGTCAGGAAAAAACCACGAGTTCATCTGCTAACTTCGGTTACCTAGGCTTCTGTCCAGCTGCCTTTGGGATCCTTCCTTGGACACAGAATGTGTGACAAGTGTTCATTTTCTGCTACTACCCACCTAGATCTTTCTTTCCAGGAGGACAAGGGACTGAGGTGCATATTTTACATATCGAAGCAGACCGGGGCTCCAGGCCCTTCCAGCATTTCTCAGTCCCTACCTGGTGTGCCTTGCCCTCAACCCTGAACTTTCCAGCCCAGGGGCTGGGCTGCCCTTCTCCAGAGGATCTCTTCTCTCTCTTTCTCCCTCCCTCTCCCTCCCTCCTTCCTTCCCTCTCTCCCTCTCTCCCTCCCTCTCTTTTTCCCTCCCCCTCCCTCCCTCTCTCTCCTCTCCTCTCCTCCCTCCCTCCCTCCCTCTCTCTTATCCCCTTCCTCCCTCCCTCTCCTTTATCTAGTCTCAAGTGCTGTGTTTGTGTTGTCTCTGTGTGTCTGTGAGCACTCTCTCTCTCTCTCTCTCTCTCTCTCTCTCTCTCTCTCTCTCTCTCTCGCTCTGTGTGTGTGTGTGTGTGTGTGGCTATGTCTCCCTCAGTCTCTCTCTGTCTCTGTCTATCTCTCTCTCTCTCTCTTTCTCTCTCTCTCTCTCTCTCTCTCTCTCTCTCTCTCTCTCTCTCACACACACACACACACACACACATGCACAAGCACACATGCATCAGAAGCACTGTTGTTTCAAAGGTTGCTTTTCTCCACAGGCTCTTCCCAGCAGTCTTGGTCTGGACAAACCTTGCACGGTGGACAGTATTCTGCTTTGCTTCTGGTCCCTTACATACCTGCCTGGGATAGAAGCCTTTTGAAGAGAAGGATCCCATTGCTCCCCCTATTGTGTCCATGACTATTCTAGGTCAATGAACATTTGTTTCTTATGGAAGTATCTCAGTGAGAAAGGACCACAGCAGTAATCTGTGTTTGTGGGCCCATGAGACATTTGGAGCATTGTGTTTTAAAATGATTGTGAGCATGCAAACAGAGTAAATCCCCTCAGATCTTATTTAATGTGCTCTATTAGAAAAAGTAGTCCCTAAGTGCGAGGTGCCCTGGGTTTCACCCCTGCCCCGCCCCCCTCCACTCACCTCCTCTGGAACATCACCAGCTTCTCAGCTTTGAGGTCAGACATGTCCAGTTTTCCTCCCTTCTCTTTGACAGCCGGGTGTTTGCGCACGAGCAGCCAGCCCACGTGCGAGAAGAAAAAGCCACGGCGGGAATTGTGAGGGTCAGCGTGTGTTTCTGAGAACTTGTGGTGGGTGCGGTGATCTCGGGCCCATTCATATACATCATTCTGGAAGCAGGAAAGAGGAGCTCGGTATTGAGAAAAGATGTCCTCCTGGGGGCATGTGAGGGCCTAGATGTCTGCAAGGTTCCAGGACTCTCAGCCCAACTCACAAAATCCTCAGGACTCTGACCCAAAGGAGTTCTTGTCTGGCACTCTCTCCTACACACTTGCCCCAGAGGCACATGTTACAGTCCCAGGCCCAGGAATCACACAGCTGCTTCCCTTGGTTCCATGATGGGGAGATGGCAGGTGGAGGGGATGGGGACAGTGAAGTCCAGAAGCCCAGAGGGGAAGAAGGCAAGAAACACTAGTTCTCGTAGAAAGGAATGTGAGGCAGGCTCCTCAGAGAATGCCTAGTCATTGGGTGCAGAGACTGTGAAGTAAGGGCTTCTGGGAACATGGATTCTGCTCTGATAAAAAGGTACAGGGATAGCTGCCATTGTGATGCCTTTACAAATGACAGCCTACCCAGCCCAGGGTCACAGCCAGTGTGTAACTCACGATCCTCATCCCTTTCCCAAGCGTCCTCTGGTTTATTTGTAACTCTTGCTATCCTTTCAAAACTGTACCAATGTCTCTTTTTGGTTTTTGTCCCACCATCACCAGGAGCCTTTGAGGAATAAGTCAGAAGGTACAAATGATTAGCGTATGAGGCAAGTATCTTGTCATGTGGAGACAGAGGACTGGTTGATTTCCTCTTACTGAAGGTTAAGCCCCACACCATGAGCTATCCTAAGCTCACTGCTGAAGTCTAATAGCAATAATAGGCCCCTATTACTTTCACTTTTTTCTGCTATAACTTTTTGCCTCAGCAAACTTCAATCGTTGACTTGCCCAGGATGATCTATGGATCAGTGTTTGCCTGTCCAACATCTTAGTGACCACGTGCAAAACGGGGCTCAATCTCCTATGACATTTTGAGAATTTAATGGGCTCATCTATGCTAGGCCCTCAGCACTGCGAATACACTTGTGACAACAGAGCAGCTCTTACCTGGAAAGCCATGGTGTTGGCCATGATGAGGAAGAGTCTCAGGGGCAGACGAGCTTTATAGGTTCGGTGACTCCACAGGCGATGAGCCCCAGCTGTGATTCCCAACCCGGCAACAAGGTTATAGAATCCTCCTGTCAGGAGACAGCGGGAGAGTCACCAACCATTGCTGGTCCTATCGGTCCAAGGGTGTGAGGACCCTTTGCCGACTCTCTAGTATGCTGCTTCTTCAGAGGTTAGTGAGAATCCTTTGCTTTGAACACTTGAGTAGTTGCATTATGCACCAATCTCTATGTCTGTCTGTCTGTCTATCTATTTATCGATCGATCGATCGATGGAGATAAGCTAAGAAGCCCCAGAAATCAAGACAGGCAGCAGGGTTCTCACTGTCTATCTGCAGGAAGCAGTACCCTGAGCCTACCAACCATGACCTTCCTCTGATCTAAGTTGTTCAGGGCCACAGGTTAGCCCTCAGTGCCTGGAAAAATAGCAACCAGACCAATTTGGTTTGATCAATTACAACAACCCACCAGCAGGAACATTTTGGTATGATGGTAGACACATGCCTGTATCAGGGTGAGTCAGCCCTGCACAGAAGCTTTACCAAGAATATTAATGTTTCCATAATCATTGTACACTTTGGGGTGTAGGTGTGATTCCACTGCATCTTGAAGAATTAGATCAAAGAGAGGGCTAAGGTTTTTCCAGAATCATACTGTAGCCATAGGCTGAAGCCCCATTTCCTGTAAATTAGGCACTGGTCCAGCCCTGATATCCATCCTCCAAGATCTTCACTGAGATCCCAAACCTCTCCTCTACCATGTCCCTCTGTCAATCTGGACATGTACTGCCAGTACAATGCTGGGTACTTCTTAAAGTTGGAAGCTGGTGGTGCCTATATCAGGGAAAGTCAACTCTTTTATAGCTACACTCTAGACTAAGGATGGTTATCATGTCCTACCTTACTGTCTTTGAAGTCAAAGGCTTAGGAGGTTCCGTTGTTAACAGAGAAAGAAACAGACTATCCTTACTCTGTCCCCTGACAAAGGCTATGTCTCCCCTATGCCCATGAGGGTGTAGAGGAGACTTTCAAGCATGCTTCACTCCTATAGGCAGCTAGAAACCATGGCTCCTGGGAGGCCACGGAGTATAGTTCAGCTTGAAGTCAAAATACATTGTATAAACTCTCTAGTGTAAGCCAGAAGTACCAGTTTTCCAAACAACATCTTCCCTCTCCTAAACCATCCCATTCCTTCTTGGGCTCCCTACAAAGGCAATAGAGCCAGTGTGCAGGCAGGGAAGGTTCTGGCCATATTCTCTCTGAGCTGGGACCAGACAGAAGTGATTTTTTTTCTGCTTCCAGATAGATTTAAATTGAGTTCCTCCCACGTATATGATCTGACTCAGAACCACAGGGGAGCCAGGATTCTGCAATCACAGGAGGAAATGCAGAGCTTTGGCCAAAGCAGGGGCCCTTAGAGGAGCACCCAAAAGTGCCTGTGTTATTTTTATGTCACAAGTGTCTCTAGGACATTGGTTTTTCCAACTCTCTTGCAGTATGTGCAAGGGAATTGAGACAAGAACCCAAACACTGTGAGGTCTCTTTCTCAGCCCTGTGACTGTCAAATCTCAGTTCAAATAGCTTAGTTCCATAACCTCCAGGCAAGGTCTATTTGTGTCCTTGGTGGTTATTAAGCAACAGCTTTTAGCATTGTTCTAAAAAGTGGGCTGGAGGGTTTTCCTCTTTTAGAACCTTACCCCTACAGGACCAAAGGCTCTTAGAGCATCCAAGTTAGGAGAAAGACTGGGAAAGCACACAGCTAGCCTAAGGAACATGACATGACCTTCTTACTCACAACAAAGCTCTGCTGTCCCCCATTTGGTACCTGGGAAAACCATAGTACTGAAAAAGGGATTCCCTGGCCCATATAGAATCTTTAAGGTGATGCTCCAAGGACCAGAGCTCAGCTGCTACAGGTACTAACAGACAGAGGGCAGGGATAGCCAACACCAGGCAACCAACTTCTACATCACTACCCTCCTAGAGGCAGCTACCGGAAAGTCCTCTGTCTTCCAGAGGGGGTCCCTGGCTCACCGTTCTTCAGAAGACAGCAAGGGGCCCTGGCCTGCACAGTCCCCTCCTCTCTCCCTGATTGAAGAATTGGGAGTTGGAGGCAAGTCTGAAAGCACATGTTTGGGTCCAGGGGTCAGTCCTGCACCAGCCCACACCCACAGACCCCCAAGGAGCTGAGCTACCACAATGGCAACTTCTTTGTTACAACTTCTTTGTTTCTCCTCCCTGAACCTGGCTAGTTTTGGCAAGGGGAGATGGGTAGGAAGCAGCAGAACCGGTGTTAGAAGGATCTGGGCCTTTGTCTTTACATGGTCTCCAGAGACAGGGGCAGGACCTGGCTGTCCAGGGAATTGAATGTCACCCATTTCTGAACCCTCTTTTTTTTCATTTTAAGAACATCTTGCTGACTGACAGGACTGACCTACAGCAGCAGAGCCATACACCTGTGTACTTGACCCATATGAGGAGCCTGCCTCATTTTTCTCTGGGACAAACAAGCCTGTCCTGACCAGAATCATGTACAAATATTTTTAGTGGGTAACCCCTTTCTGTTCCTTCCTCTCCAGTGGGCCCCTCTGAATAGTCTCACTTGACTCCGTCTCCTGACTGAGCACATAGCCCCTGGGACCCTCCTCAAGCTCCCAAGCCTCCCAGCGAGGGCCCTGGTTTTCTTGCTGCAGGCAATACTGACTGAGTCAGGAAGCTTTTTGGACAGAAAAGCTCTTTTGGAGACTGCCAATCCTTTGCCATTTGTCCCTCCACCATTCAGAGGCTTTAACATCCAAGTTAAAGGACCCCCAGAACTGACACTCTTGCACCCCAATCCCATGAGGTTTGGTTCCCAAGCTAGTTATCAGTATCTCAGGAAGTAAAAAGAAGATTTAAAAAAAAAAAAGTCTGGACAGAGAGAGGCTACGTTTCAGAATCAGAGTCTACCGTATTAAAGAGTAGGGGAGGAACCTGGGGTGCTGGCCCAGGACAGAGGGGCTGGGGGATTACCCAAGAGGCAGGTGTAGACCTTGCAGGAGGGAACCAGTGTGATCCCGTACAGGGCTCCCATGTGCAGCAGGGCCATGAGGATGATGTTCCTCCAGACGTACTCCAGCTTGGGCGGGGGCCCCTCCTCATCCTGGTAGCTGGGGTCGTGTATATCTTCTCTCATTTCAGGATGAACGTCTTCTGACTGGACGGGCACCTGCTCTTCTCCATCCTCCTGTCTCCCGGAGTGAGATCCTACGATGGTGGTGGTGCCACACTTGCTGGAGATCTTCAATGAGAGGGAGTGAAGAATCAAGAACAAATACACAGGGTAGCAAAGGGGGTATTTCTCCTGTAGTGCAGCCAGGGCAGTAGAGGCAGAGACCCCAGTGTCTTCACATTATCTCATATGAAGACAGAGTGCAGATGCACTAAATGGAGCAGAAAGAACTTCCCAGAAACTACCTATAATGTGTTGACAATAAAACCTCACGGTGAAGGGGTAACCTTAAGCAACATACAAAGGAAAATGCACATACATGTAGAAAGGTACTGGCTGTATGGGTAGGTGGGGGGTCTTTTCTTTAAAGTCAACTGACAAAATAAATACCACATCCCTCACTTGAAGGTCATCCAAATCCAAAAAGACATCCAAGAGGTCTCTGTGGCTCTCAACTCTGGCCTCTCCACAGTCGGCACCTGGTACCAAAGATCCCGTGTAGTAGGAGGTCATTGATGAAAAGCTGACCTCTTGTGGCAAGTGGGCTGTCATCTTGCTCCTTGGAGGCCTGGATCCTGTTGGGAAGTCAGGGAGTGCAGGGCCCAGGTCTGCAGCAACTGGGGACTGATGAAGTGTGGAGTCCAGAGGCCACTGTGCGCTGTGCGTACTGGGGACCCAGCTAACTGTACAGGTGTTGCCACTTGGTCCTGCTGTGTGCGGTTCTTTCCGGGCTTAGGATTTAAAGGGGATGTAGAGCTGGCACTTGGTGACAATGTCTGGTGTTTGCTCAGATGGGCTTCATGTGCCAACAAGGGATTAAGTGTTCAGAGCTGGCTTGTCAAGGCAGCCCCATGAGAGGAAAGCTGAAGGCGAGAGAGGGGAGGGGACAGCCACCAAAGCCTACACTCACCTAAGACAAGACTCTGGGATACTGCACACACTAAGAGAGAGCCACCTTTGTCCCCATTCCTAGAGAGACGGACAATTTCTACATTCTGGCAAGCTTTGAACAGAGGAATTTGTCACTCTCTTGTTTTCCCTGCTCTGGCACCCAGAAATCTGCTGTGGCGCTGGCAGACACCCCTATTTGCCAATGTCCTTGGTTTCATCTCTATGGACCCCAGGTCCCTGCCAGCATCTTGGCTGGAAGAAGCTAGGGTCCAGTTCTCAAGCTTCATAGAGGGCAGAAAATGTTCTCAAAATGGGAGAAGACTGAGTGCGGGGGTGAGAGTGAAGTCCAAGCCCAGGACGAGCACAGGTGCTTGACAAATGTGTCACACTGGGGTAGTTGCACAGTGGGGACACCTCATTGGTGTCCATCACAATTCCACCTTTTCTTTCCACTCACCAGGTGTTGGGGGAGGGGGAGGGGGAGGAGGGGAGGGGGAGGGGACTGGCCCTCCACCCCCAGATCTCCAGACAAGAGCAGGTGCACAGCCGGCTTGCCTTCTTACTTAGCACCACAGGCTAGGGGTGGCTCTTCCCCACCCACCTGCCCAGGATGTTCAACAGAATCCCAGAATGCTCTGACCAACTCATACACAGAGTCACATGCACAGGGCTGAGTGTCTGAGCCCACGCTCAGTCACAGGACGTGTTTCACAGGGGACAATCACCTCCAGACATTAGCATCTAATTCCTTCCCTGTGTTCCTGTCTCCAGAACATCTGCGGCAGCGAGAGAGGTCTGGAGAGGCTTCCATCAGGTCGGCATCTGGGAGTCTTCTGAAAGGAAAAGGCAGGAATCTCGGTCAGGCGTTTACAGGCAGCAGAGGTGTAAACATTTGTGTGTGAACTAGGAAGAGTGAGGAAGTACTGATTTTTACACACTAATGCAAAAGGTCTAGTTTTAAGTCTCTCCATGGTCCACGACCTATGATTTTTTAGGGAGGAGGAAGCTGAACTAGAGAGAGCAAATAATTTGCCTGTGGTCCCAAGGGCCAGTGACTCACAGAGAAAGAAACTGATCATAGTAGGTTTGATGCTGGGACCCAAGCTCAGAAACGGTGCTGACTTCACAGCATGTCTTCGCTAGCTCAGAGGCAGGGTGAAAAAGCTGTAACTACAGACATTTGCCTTCACTAGAGCTCCTGAGACAGACATCTCCCCAACCCCCAAAGGAAACTGTTTGAGGGCAAACATGACCAACTTCTTCCTCTGCGAAAGCTTCCATGGCCCCTCCAGCCTCTCCCCCTCTTATCAAATGGTGAGGGACGCCCACGTCCCTCTGGCTTCCCCACATACATTGCTTTAATTACAGTTTTATTTTAAAAGCTCCATTGAGAATTATTTGTACTGGGCATAGTGCTGTTCATTTTTTATCCCAGCACTTGAAAGGGCAGAGGCAGGTGGATCTCTATGAGTTTGAGGCCAGCTTGGTCTACAGAGCAAGTTTCAGGATGGTCAGGACTACGGACAGAAATCTTGTTTGGAAAAAAAAAACAAAAGAAACAAACAATAACAGAAACGGTTTGCAAGTCCATATCGCCGGTAAACCATAAGCCTTCCGAGTGGCAGGAACCCCGCCTGACCTTTCCTTGGTTTTTTGCTAGCGCATTATGGAATTTCTTGCAGACATTAATTATTCAATGATCACTTCCCAGAGAAGAGAGATGAGTTACCGGATGTGATGCAGGACCAGTGAGGATCATAATTTGCTTGAAATGTGACTTGTAAATGAAAGCTGGAGGAACCTACTGAAGTAGCAGGGAAAGTAGGCGTGGAATTACCTACTGCTGAGAAATAGAAACTTTGACACTTATGCGCCTGAAAGTCACCCGGACTCTTCTGAAGCACAATCTGTCAGCACCCAATCAAATCAAGTATTCTCCCACTCCCGAGAAACTATTTTCTTCCGTAGCTTCCATTAGGGCAGATTTTTGTGTCTTTTGTTTGCGTGTACTTCTGTCCACACAGGGAATTAAACTCATAACCTTGTACATAACAGGCAAGTGCTCTACCACTGAGCTACATTCCCCAGCCCTTGGTTTTTGGAGGGGTTTCACTATGTAGATCGGGCTGGCTTGGAACATCGAATCCCTCTGCCTCAGCTAGAATAGCTGGAGATTTTGTTTTATGGGTTTTGTTGTAATGAAAGAGCAGCGTGACATTCTGACACACAGTTGGAGATGGGTGTTCAGCAACTAGGTCAAACAATTCAATCTCACATGTCATCGGGCCTGTGATAGTGCCCTAATCCCAGCAGTCAGGAGGTTGGAGGAGGATCAGCAACTTAAGGACACCCTGGGTTTCGAAGCCAGACTCTATTTCAAAAGCAAAACTTAAAATCCCCCTCAGCACTTGGGAGGCAGTTGGATGTCCATGACTCTGAGGCCAGCCTGGTCTACTCAGTGAGTTCCCGGCCAGCCAGAGCCACATAGTGAGAATCTATCTCAAAACAACCACAAGCAAAATCCCTACTCCTCATATTAACACAAAGGTCTAAACTAAAAATTCACACATACCCAGGGAAGGTCTCAGCTGAGGAAACAGAACACTTGAACCTAGAGTCTGGTTGTGTATGTTTTGAAAGATCTCTATAGGGCTGTAGAGATATCTCAGTGGTTAAGAACACTGACTGTTTTTGCAGAGGTCCTGAGTTCAATTCCCAGCAACCACATGGTGACTCACAACCATCTGTAATGGGATCTGATGCCCTCTTCTGGTGTGTCTGAAAACAGCTACAATGTACTCACATAAAATAAATAAATAAATCTTTAAAAAAAAAAGGAAAGGAAGGAAGGAAAAGACAGGAAGGAAGGAAGGAAGGAAGGAAGGAAAAGAAAGGAAGGAAGGAAGGAAGGAAGAAAGAAAGAAAGAAAAAGAAAGAAAGATCTCTACAGTCAACATTCTTCCTTTTTAAGAACACTGTAAAAAACAGAACCTCTGACCTGGGTTTGAGGATGACCCAGCTATACAGCCTGCAGCCTTGTAGGGCAGAGATGCTGTCCTTGTGAGAATCTGTGAGCTACTCAAGTACACCGAGGGCATCTGATCTGAACTGACATTTCTTTAGTTCATTTCATTCGTGTGTTTTCATCTTTTCACCTAACACATGGAAGTCAGACAACCTCAGAAGTCAGAAGCACCCTGAAACTGAGACATATAGACTAAGTTAATTATTCATCAAAGTGTGGAAGATCAACTAGGGGCTGGGCACATAGCTCACTGGATAAATGGTTTGCTGCCTAAACATGAGGACCTGAGTCCAGACATCAGCATCCATATAAAAAACAAAGAGTGACCGGGAATGCCTCTAATCCCAGGCCTAGAAAGCCTGGGGGAAAGGGAGAAGGATCCTGGGTGTGTGGCCTGCCAGCCAGACAAGCCAACCAGTGAGCACCAGTTGTCTGTCTCAAAACCAAGGCAAAAAAGGAGGGCATCTGACACCAACATCTGGTTTCAACACACACGTGTATTGTACCTGCATAGGGCATGCATGGGGCACACTCAGACACACACATGTTCACACACATACACACATTCACACACACACACACACACACACACACACACACACACACCTTTTCAGTTTGTCCCCGTCCCTGGGGAATAAAAGGCAAAGGTACTTTCAGCCTCAACCTTTTATACTAAGTCTTACCGTTCACGTATGAAATCGAAGGTAACCCTTCTTTCCCTCACTGGCTATGCTACTAGCTCTGACTGAAAGGAAGCCTATGACATAAACAAGGAAACCGGAGGACAACATTAGAACGGGCTGGTAGGCCAGATGGGCTCACGCACTCATCAAGCAGTATCAGTGCAGAGCGTGATCTTATCTTAGTTAAGTTCAAAAGAAACATTGAACTCAGGCCCTCAAGCTTGTTGGAAAGCATCCTTTACCCACTGCACCATTCCTCCAGTCCTATTTTCCTTTTCTTTCTTTTTTCTTTTTGGACATAACACAGGGTTTCTGTGTAGTCCTGACTGTCATGGAACTTGCTCTGTACATCAGGCTGGCCTCGAACTCACAGAGATCCACCTCCCTCTGCTTCCCACCTGCCTCTGAAGTTAAAGGCATGTACCACCGCTGTCTGGCTCATTTCACTTTCTCCACAGTCTCTTTGGAAGCATAAATGTTTCAAGTTTTAATGAAGCATGAATTATCTGGTTTTTCTTCTCCTACTCACATAATTCTTTTCTGTGATATGACATTAGTATCTTATTTGCAGGTAAACAAAGCAAAAAATGGACATTTAAATTTTAATTATGTTAAAGTTGTGTTTATTTTTATTTTATGAGCATGAGTGTTTCCCTACATGTATGTGTCTACATACTACATGTGTGTGTGATATGTGTGAAGACCAAAAGAGAGCACTGGATCCTTTGGAACTGGAGTTACAGGTGATGAGCTGTTATGTGAGTGCTGGAAACCAAACCCCAGTCTTTTCCAAGAGAAACAAGTGTTCCTAACCATGGAGTCCGCTCTCCTGTCTTCAGTTTTAATTTAGGGAGAGGGGCTGGGCTGGACTTGTGTTGGGATCCAAAGCCAACCTTCTTTATGGAGACAATTCTCTCCTCCCCACTTCTGTGGACTCCAGGGATAAAATGCAGGTTATAGAGCTATGCTGCCCTGAGTCATCGCATTGGCCCAACAAGGAATATTTAATGTTTTGGAAGAAAGAGTTGGGATTAAAAAGCTTTCAATAGGGGTTGAAGAGATGGCTCAGCAGTTAGGAGCATTGACTGCTCTTTCAAGGTCCTGAGTTCAATTCCCAGCAACCACATGGTGGCTCACAACCATCTGTAATAGGATCTAATGCCCTCTTCTGGTGTGTCTGAAGACAACTACAGTGTACTTATAGATTAACGTGTATTATAATCCCAGTGAGCTCTTAACCACTGAGCCATCTCTTCAGCCCAATAAATCTTTTTTTTTTAAGCTTTCAATAGTTTTCAAAGTAAAAACAAAAAAAAAAAAAAAAAAAAATAACACCTACTAGGAATACTTTTAAACTCCTATTTTCAAAATATTCATTTAAAAATCTATGGAATGGAGAAGACCAAGAGTAACTGTTTACATGAAAAAGGGCAACCATAAAATTAATAAATGCTCAGTAGCAGGTATCCAAAAGATTGCTTTTAAAAAGTAATATGTCTGGCTAGAGAAATGACTCAAAGTTAAGTTAAAACTTTCTGCTCTAGCAGGGGACCTGGCAGGGCAGATTCTCCCTGTAATCGGGGAGGTCTTTCATAATTGAGAAGCTGACAAACTCAGAACTGCGTATAATATTTCTAATTCACTTGAAAGCTCAAATGTTATTACTTATATCCTAAAGCATTGAATACTGAAGCAAGAATCTTTGCTCTACCACAATGTTCTGTGTTACCAAGGGCAACAGAGCCCTCCAACGAACCAGAACCTCCGAAACCAGATTCCCAAATAAAACCGCATCATGTAAGCTGACTTTCTTAGGCACTTGGCTACTGAGATGGACTAACAGACTGGCTGTCAATCATTCTTTCAAGTAACAAGGATGTTATGTGTCTTAGTTGCTGTTCTAATGCTGTGAGGAGACATCATGACTAAGGGAACTCATAAAAGGAATCATTTCATTGGGGCTGGCTTACGGTTTCAGAGGGCCAGCTCACTATTATCGTGGTAGGGAGAACGGTGGTATGCAGGCAGGCGTGGTGATGGAGAATGAGCTGAGAGTTACATCCTAATTCATTGTGAGTGGATGGACAGAACTGGGCTTTTGAAAACCAAAACTCCTCGGTGACATACTTTCTCCAATATGGCCACACCTCCTAACCCTTCTAATTCTTTCAAACAGTTCGGCTTCTCAGTGACTAAGCATTCAATACATGATCCCATGGGGGTCATTCTTATCCAGAATGAGTTAATTCATCATAAGTGATGATCATACATCCTTGAATGGTTTGTACATGAGACACAAAAGCTTCATTGTATACCTCTGTTTTCAGAACGCAGATGTTTTAAGGGTTATCTTGTAAAGGTTAAAGACTGAAGCCCCGCCTAATGAAGTTTCCTTCTTTAATGAAGACAACCAGAAATGTAATTGAATCCTCAGTTTAAGTGGCAGCAAGAAACCCAGCACAAGTACTCTGACACTGCTGCCTTAGTCCTATTACAGCAGATTTCACCCACTACTGCTTTGGTTACCATCAATACAAATGTCAATATTTGTTGGTTGTGCTGGCTTGTTTTATGTCAACTTGGCACAGAATAAATTCATTGGAGAAAAGGCAGCCTCAATTAAGAAAATGCCTCCCTATGATCCAGCTGTCTCAAAGACTATAGAACATTTTCTTAAACAGTGATTCATCAGGGATGGCTTAGTCCATTGTGGGTGGTGTCACTCCCTGGGCTATGGCTCTGGATGCTATAAGAGAGCAAAATGAGCAAGCCAAGCAGAGCAAGACAGTAGGTAAGAGCATCCTGTATGACCTCTGCATCAGATCCTGCCTACATCAGATCCTGCCCTGTTTGAGTTTCTGTTCACCCCTCACTGTCTCTGCCTGGCTTACTGCCTGCATATCTTTTAATAGCAATTAGTATTATTTAAAATGTTATTCGATGTCAGGCATGGTGGCATATGCCATTAATTCAACCATTTGGGAATGTAGAAGCAGATGGCTCTTTGTGAGTTGGAGGCAAGCCTGATATGCATAATTTGTTCAGGGTCATCTAGGGCTACACAATGAAAATCTGGGGCCATGAGCAGGGTGAGGGAGGTAGCTACTTAAGACTTAGTGTGAGCCACTCCCATATGAGCCAAGGAAGTAGAGTCAGGGTAAGAATACACAAACGGCTAAGTCCTGCTGTGTGGGAGGAATGGTGTGACAGACACAGTTTCCACCCCTGGAGCAGAGCCCAGTAGGGTGTGGGTCTCCTCAAGTGCTGATGGTTGCTGTGAGAGGGGCTTATTTATATGCTAATTTACAGAATTTAAGTTTTTCCATCAGGATTTGTTCTCCCAGCCAAGGTTAATGATGTAGGTTGATGTGAAGGTGATACATGATTGAATAGTGGAGAGGTAGGTGGGGAAAAGTCTAGGAAAATGGAAGAGGAAGAGAGTGGGGGGTATTTGAGAAGAAGCAAGATGGAAACAGACAAGGATGTTTCTCTCAACACATATCTAGATGGGTCAGGTTATTATGATTATTTCTAAGGGTCTCTATGGGTCTCCTTATCTAGGTGGGAAATTTATATCTTTGTCAACTGGTTGTAAGCTTATTGTGTAGAGGGTTTGCGGCTTGAAAATTTAACATATAAACCTGTTTGATAAGTTAATGGTTGTGGAATCATATTTATACAGGCAGTGGAGGAAAGTGAGTGAAAATAACACACAGGGGTGGTGGAGTGAACTACGCCTGAGTTCTTAGAGGTGGCATGGAACTGATAAGTTAGAGAAACCCTGCAGTGCCATGTGGCCCTACAGGTGCTGGCTCTAGCACAGGTTAAAAGGTAATTATTATTTAATAATTACTGCTACATAATGACTCCTTGATAGTTAGAAGCAGCAAGAGTCTGGGAGGCGAAGGTGTGTCTTAACAAAATGGTGAATGCACTGACCTTCAGGAGAGGCCTCAAGACTGTGGGAAAGAATTCTGAAAACCTAAGTTCAAGAATGTATAATTTCTCAACTATGCAAAATATAAGGATGCAATATGGATTATGAGGGGCTTCACAGACCTAAGAGAACAAAGGTACTATGAGCCAGATTGTAAAAAAGAGATTAAGGAAGGAGGTAAAGAGATTTGGGAAGTGGTAATTATAGGGCAAGATCTTGTCCAGTTAGCTTATTGTCTATGTTTATGAAGGCAAGAAAATCTCTGAATTCATTTGCCATGTTTTTTTTAAAGTGTACTTGCTGTCTTTTTCTAAGAATCAAGGTTGTAGAATGCTGACTTATGGGAAAATCAAAAGGGAATCTGGGCAAATGATTCTATTGATATGTAAATAAAAGACCAGGCTTTGGTCTGCAAGAGATCTACTCAGAACTGCTTGGAGAGTGAACACAGCTCTTTTAGAATTTTTCTAACAGGAGCTGAGCTGTCTGGAGATCTCTAGAGAACTGTCTCAAGCAGAACACAAGGCTGTCAGCTTGTACCCCATGATTGACTTCGACCTGTTTCTCTTGCTACTCCCAAACTCCCCTTGCTCAGAACCTCTGTCCAAGCAGAAGCTGGTCCTTGGCAATAGACCCTATTCCAAAGAAAGAAAGAGGGGGATGCTGCAGACATTCAGGAAGGATGCTGGAGAAGAAAAAGCAGTGTACCAGCAAATCAGGCACATCCTCAAGTGCACAATTCCCAGTAGTGGGCTGAAAAACAGAAATAGCTTTCAAAAGGTAAGCCAGGTAGGGTGGCAGCGACAAGGAGAGACTGGCTGTCCTACGCCAAGACAAACCCTCAGGCCTCACAGGCCTTCAACCCAGTTGCGTCTTTGGGTTCCCCTGTGAGTCAGGTAAAGAGAAAGCCCATTTTCTTTTTCTTTCCTTTCGTTTTTTTGGGGGAGGAGAGTTGTTTGTTTTGTTCTTTTGCCTGTCACATATGAACTAGATGGAAGCACCACGCTTCATTTTTACAGATAATTTATTTGAAACTGAACTACTCTAGAGTCTCAAGATCAGGGGAGGGAGCAGGTAGAGAATGTAACCAGACCACAAACTTAAATATCAGTGTGGCCAGCAGAGGGTGCTAGTGTGCAGTAGGGGGAAGGTACCAGAGTGAGGATACAGCCTGCAGATTCAGATACCAACCCAACAGCTTCAGCATAAACCACACACGGGAAAGGCAAGATCAGCTGATCCTCCCCGACCTCCAGAAAGATTAACTAACAATCTTCTATTGTTGACAACCCAGAATGGAGCCGATCTTTTGTTTTTAATCCCACGATTCCCTCTTACTATAATTATATATACATATTTGATGCCTTCTTAGATCTTGCCCTCCATTTGTCTGTCTACTCTTGCTTACCCGTTTGCATTATTGGGCAATATTTTTCTGTTATCTTAGTTTTTGTTTTTCACAAGTTTCCTCCTTTCTCTTTTAATTTACAATATTTTGACTTACCTTACTGTTTTGTTCTTCTTCTATCTCCCCTCCCCCGACCCAAGGGGGAGGTTGTTTTGTTCTTCCAGACAGAGTTGTGCAAATCTGGCTGTCCTTGAACTACCTCTGGCCTCAAATTCACAGAGAGCCACCTGTCTCTGCCACCTGAGTACTGGGATTAACAGCATAAGCCACCACCCTGCCTGGGTGTTTTGTTTTGTTTTGTGTGTGTGTGTGTGTGTGTGTGTGTGTGTGTTTATTTATTTATTTATCTTATGTATATGTCTACATTGTTGCTGTCTTCAGACACACCAGAAGAGGGCATCGTATCCCATTACAGATGGTTGTGAGCCACCATGTGGTTGGTAGGAATTAAACTCAGGACCTCTGAAAGAGCAGTCAGTGATCTTAACCAATGAGCCATCTCTCTAGTCCTGTTTTTGTTTCTTTGTTTTTGTTTTTTGTTTTTAAGTCTCTTTCGCCCTTTTACATTTATATTTATCTACTCCCCCCCCCCATTTTTTGAGGAGCCAGGAAGATAACTCAAGTGTTAAGAGCACCTGTTTCTTTTGTAGATGTTTGATTTCCAGCACCCACAGGGCAGTTCCCAACCATCTGTATCTCCAGTTCCAGGGGATTTGACGGCTTCTTCTGGCCTCTTTGGGCATCAGGTACAGACATGCACGCAGGCAAAACGTCCATATACATAAAATTAAAGTGAATTAAATCTTTAAAGAACAACACCTTTTTATACCGTTAGGACAAATTCGTGTTTGTTCTTTATCTTTTTTTTTTTTCTTTCTCAGTCTCCGGCTCATTTCCTCCACAGCCTCTCCCTACTTTTCTACTTTTAATTGTTTCTCTAGACTTTCCCTTTTTCTGACCACTGTCTTCATCTCATTCATTTATTATTTCCCTAAATACCTTTTAACTTCCTAACAGTCTTATTTATTAAACTTGCTCTGTCAACCAGGCTGGCCTCGAACTCAGAGCTCTACCTTGCTTAGCCTGAGTGCTGGTATGAAAGCCGTGTGCCACCACTTCCTGGCTTCTTCACTTCATAGCATTCTAAAAGTAGGTTGGGGGTTTTTCTTGTTTGTTTTGTGTTGTTTTTAACATTTTCAATCCATAATAATTGGCAATACATTAGCAGGCATTTAAGAAATGGATAAACTCCTAGTCACAGATGACTCACAAAATCAAACTAAAAGAATATAAACGATTTAAACGGCTTCGTAACAGTCAATAAGACCGAGACAGTAACTAAAAGTTTTCCCAAAAGTCGAAATGTAGGACCAGATGGATTCGTTGCAGCGTTTTATCAAGTCTTCAAGAAAGAGATAATACCCAAGCTCCTTAAGCTATTCCATATGGTACAAGGAACACTACACAAGTTCATTCTGAAAAGTCTACATTACCTTGATAAGAAAACTGGTTAAGAGCACACATATTAAAAAACAAAAAAATTATAAAAAAACAAAAAAAAAACCCAAAAAATTATAAGCTTTTTTCCCCCTAATGAACATGGAGAGAAAAAAATATTCTCAATGCAATTCTTGCAAGCCAGATTTAAAAGCGCGTTAAGAAGATTATGTGTGGTGATTAATGCCTTTAATCCCAGCTAACTTTTGACAACTCCCACTCCCGTGTTAAATATTGACTTCCTGCTCCCAGTTCAAGCCTGCTTCTGTTTCAAGCTTCTTATTTTAAGTTGGTGCAGAGGCTGCCCCTGCAGTGACTCAAGCTAAAAGCCTGTCATGGGCCCCCCCACCCAGCACACTTCACCATCCCAGCACCTGAATGTCTATTCTGCTCCAAAAATACTTTTCGGATGTGTCCTTCCTTTCCCATGCCCCTCACCGGAGTTTTCCAATGCCTGGATTTAGGTTTCCAGCACAGCCCCACCATCCCCCACCCCCGTGGTCCCCTCTGCAGCCACAGTGACTTTCTTAAATACCGAGATTTCCCCTCCCACTGCCTACTCCACGCCCCTTCATGCCGGCTGACATCGGCCTGGAAAGTTCCTGAACATTTTAATGCTGGGCTTTACAGCGTGCGCTCCTCTACTCCACGACCCAATCTGAGGTCTGTTCTGCTAACTCCTAGACCTCTGCCTCCTGGCTCCATAAGCGTTTGCATTATGTAGACGAAAATAAAATGTGCCCTGCTTTGCCAGGGCATTTCCTCCTTGGAGAAAGCTGGCGACCAAAGTCGCACATTCAAGGTCAATGGGTGGAGGTAGGGGCAGGGCTGGCCTTGTACAGGCCAAGACGCTGCATCCCTAGCAAGCTCTCCCTGGGCTCCATGGGTGACTCCAAGGTGCACGGACTGGCTTCAGGAGCGGAGCCTCCAGATAGGAACGGAGCGGGCAGAGCCCGGTGCGGCTGCTGATTGGCTGCGAGGGGTCAGGCGCTGTGGGCCCAGTGATGGCGGGCGACTCTGGAGGCCAGTGCTGACCGAGAGTATCCCCGGGGAGGGGCCCGCACGCCTGCCCCTTGCTTTTCCTCGCCCTAGCTGGACCTCGCCCGGCAGGCACTGGCAGAGGGCCAGGACTGGAGGAAGAAGAGCGTAGCATGCTTCTTCTGTTTCCGGCGCTCAGCTTAACCTGAGTTGGAGTTTAGTAGAACTGCATGTGAGGTCTCTAAGTAATTTAGGATGTCACATGGCTGTGTATGTGTGTTTGGTGGGAGTGGGGTGGAGGGTGCATTCGTGATCCAGGGAGGTAGCCACACTGCCTGCTCCCGGAAAAAGCGAGATTGGAGGCATGGTTTGAGGCTTTGGCTAAAGGAATCTTGCCTGCGGAAGGGCAGCTTCTACTCTATTCCAAGGGGTCTGGTCTTCCCGGAAAGCTACAAAAAGGTGTGTGTGGGGGGGTGAATGTTATGGTAAGAGCGACACTCTGTCGTTGCTGCTGTTGAAAACTCCAAAAAAAAAAAAAAGTTAAAGAGAATTATCATAGAAAAAATTCTATTCCTGTGTACACAAATTGACAGAAAGCAGATGCTAAAATATATGCACATGAATGTGCAGAGCAAACTATTCATAGGGACCAAGGAAGTGGGGACAACGCGACTGCTCACCATAAATACAATGGACTGCTAATCATAAAATCATGTGATCTGTGCCACAGTGTGAAAAGGTTAGGGATCTATCAGAGATGAGATCAAGGAAATGACTTGGGCAGGGACTTAAGCCAGTAGAAAGTCTGGTTAAGCTGGCTGGTAAGGATAGTCTTGAGCCTTTCTCAGAATGAGGTTTTTTTATTTTTTCATTTTAAATTAATTGTATTTATATAAGTACACTGTCCCTGTCTTCAGATACACCAGAAGAGGACATTGAATCCTATTTCAGATGGCTGTGAGTCACCATGTGGTTGATAGGAATTGAACTCAGGACCTCTAGAAGAACAGTCAGTGTTCTTAACCACTGAGCCATCTCTCCAGCTCTCTTGGGGTGAGCTTTTAAGCACAAGAAAACAAAACAAAACATGTCTTTGGTTGACACATCTCAGCAAGAACAGTTAGCAGGGGGCTAGAGAGATGGCTCCATGGTTAAGACTGTTCCTCCAGAGGTCCTGAGTTCAATTCCCAGTAACCACATGGTGGCTCACAACCATGTGTTATGGGATCTAATGCCCCCTTCTGGTGTGTCTGAAGTAATACAGCCACAGTGTACTCATAACACACAATAAACAAATCTTAAAAGAACAGTTAGTAGAAAGGGAACTACAGAAGCCCAAAAGCAAGGTTAGTGCATTTACAGACTTCCCAGAACTAGGGACTTTGATGAATTAGGTTTTTGTTTCCATTTGGCAGGTGGTGCTGCCTGTGTGCTGGGTTCCATGACCTGAACCGTTCTTCCATCCTCACCATGTTACAAAAAGACACACAGAACATCATACTACCACACACATGACATTTCTCTGATATAAGCAGAACAACAGATTCCTAGACACAGCCTACTGGTTGTTGGTACAGTGGGAAGGTCACAAGAAGCCATTGAAATGGGTATAGCATTTCCTTTTGGGGTGAGGATAATAACATTTTTTAAAACTAAAGATGATGAGGTCTAGCATAATGATGAACATCTTTAATCCCAGCACTAGAGAGGCAGAGGCGGGGCCAGCCTGGTCTAACAGTGAAACCAGGACAGCAAAGGATACAGAGAAAAACCTTGTCTCAGAAAACCAGATAATTAATTAGTAATAATAATAATAATAATAATGATAATAATAATAATAGTAATAAATAGTGGTGGCTAAACAGTATTATAAGCATATAAACCCACGTGCCATGATTTGTGACCTTTAATATGGTGTTTGTATGATGTTCTTTATTTAGTTAGGTTTTTTGTTTTTGTTTTTTCCAGCCTTGGGGATGCGATCCAGGACATCTATGCATGACAAGAGTTGTACCTACCTCATCATCCCTAAAACTAAACAAGAAATAAAAAGAGCCTTACTTTATAGTGTGAATTACTAATGAAAGACCAGGAAAAATCCTGACCCCCTAACAGGTGAAGTAGAAGACCCCTAGCAGGTAGCATAGAGCCAAAAATGTAGGATAGCAGGTTCAGTGACTCTGCTTCAGGAGCTGGCTGACCATAAAGAATTTATGGCCTTAAGGTCAGGGTGACTCTGTTTCAGAAACTGACTGGCCATAAAAACATAAAAGTTAAATAACAGATCATAAGCAATCTTGAGAAACAGGATGTTCCCCTCGAGATTCTTCACTGGGATTTTTGGTATTCTCCAATGACGTACCCCCCCCCCCAACTGTGGTTTGTTACCTTTAAAACCCCCTTCTCGCAGCCACTCGGGGTCAGACTCCTCTGCTCCTGCGTCTCGATATGAGTCTCGACCCCAGTGCACTGGTTAATAAAAAGTACCTCGTGTAATTGCAGCAAGGACGGTCTCTTGTGAGTTCTTGGGGGGTCGTGTTATCCCAAGACTTGACTGAGGGTCTCCCCTCTGTGGGGGTCTTTCGCTTCTACACCACAGAAATGCTGCTTCAGTTAGCAAGCATAACTGCCTAAATAGACTCAGAGAATTATTCTTACCCTCAACTTTCCACTTCTAATGAAAAAGAAAAAAGAAGTCATAAGAATGCAGCCTGGCATGGCTCTGGGCCTGCCATGCTTTTCACGACCAGTTTTCTCTGGTTTCCTGCTCTTGTTCACAAAGTCTTTCACAGCCTGACCCTGACTATTTATTGTTCCTGGTGGGAAATGGCCAAGATGCCAATGGGCTCTTGGATGTCCCCAGCACCAAAATCACCATGAGTCAGCACACAGCACACACTGCTCTTTTGTGAGATCTCTGCTGCCTGGACAGAGCAGGCTGTGCCGGATAGTGTGGGAGGGGTGGTCACCAGAGGAGGGAGGAGGGCTCTTTCTGCCTCCAGCAACCTCAGGACAGAATCTCTGTCCCTCGGGGAGCTTATCATTGGGATTTATGGCTTGTGCGCAGAAGTCATTGTACAAAACTGAGTGCTTTCTTTGTTGCATAGAACTTTAAGTACAGGTCACCAAAGAGAACGCCCACCTCCCGTGACATTTGCCACTGAGTGCCACTGTTGAGGTGCAGGGAGTCATTGGCAATAATGGAAGCTGCCCTGGAGATGCTCTTTACAGGAGGCCGGACTGTAGTGGAGAGGAAATGGCAGCACTATTTTTGTAGTCTGAGAGGTTGGGTGTGGTAGGTCACAGCGGGAGAGTGAGCTGGTTTGTTTGACTGGTTCTCACAACACAGTAAGTTCAGAGAAGATTCCCTGGGGTTCTGTGGAGCTGCAACAGCACCACCCTCACTGCTTCTACTAAACTGAGATGCTCCTCCATCCCCTGCTTCTGAAGTGAGCCCAGGCATCCTGCAGCCTTTAGCTTGGTGCCTGACCAGAGAAATGTTACTGGCATTGTCATTGCATCTCCAGCCTCCGAACTTGACTGTCTGCCTTTCGGAAGTTGCTGTGTTTGTGTTCGTTTGGCACCAGCCCTCTCATTTATATAGAAGACAGCATCTGGCTCTCCCCAACCACGGTAATTTGATGGGGCAAGATTGCCATCTCACATTATAGCAGCTGCTTTTTTCACGTGCTTAGTCTTTGTTCTTTTGAGATCCAGAAACCACATCACTGTTAAGTTAGAATGTAGAAAACAGAGTGTCCTTCCATCAAAGACTTGAATTTCACTAGTGCTGTCAAGGTACATTTGCAATCCGATCTCAGCCTCTGTTAGGACTAAAAACAATACGACACAAAGCGCACTTCCCCTTTAACGTTTGTGATTAGACATGGTCCGTAAACCATAAAATCAAACTTTAAAATTTTATGGTTATGGGCTGGAGAGATGGCTCAGCGGTTAAGTGCACCGATTGCTCTTCCAGAGGTCCTGAGTTCAATTCCCAGCAACCACACGGTGGCTCACAACCATGTGTAATGGGATCTGATGCCCTCTTCTGAAGACAGCTACAGTGTACACCTATACATAAAATAAATAATTTAAAAAATATATGGTTACTAAGCCAGGGCATTGTGGCAAGGCAGAGGCAAGTGGATCTCTGCCTTTGAGGCCAGACTCTACAGAGAGAGTTTCAGGACAGACAGGGCTACATAGAGAAACCCTATCTTGAAAAAAATATTAGCATATTCACCCAGTTGCACAACCATCACCACAATGTAACTTTTGGACATTTTTATTATTTGCCATAAAAGAGGGTTCATTACTTTTCACACTTCTCTGGTCCCTGGTAACTCTTGCTCTGCCTTCTGACTCTAGATGTGCCTATTTCAGACACTTTGTATAAATAGATCCTACAGTACCTCTTGTGTTGGGGTTTGGAAAATGCTCTGTCTTGTACTTCATTCTTATGGCTGAGCAATACTGCATTGTATGAAAATACATTGTGTTTACACACCTGCTGATGGACGTTTGGATTGTTTCCGCTTTTGCACTATTACGTGATACAGGTATGGGCATTCATGTATAAGTTTCTTTGTGAACCCATCTTTCCACACCCTTTGGATGGAGGCCAAGAAGTGACCTGTACCTGCATGTTAACTATTTGGAAGGTGGCTGATCTTCTTTCCAAAGGAGATGTACAATCTGGGCTTTCCATCAGCAGTGAGTGAATGTAACTATCTGTCCACATCCTCAGCAACATTACTTTTTGTTTTTTTATTACAGCTATTTTAGTAAAGATGAGGTATTTCAGTATGCTGCTCAGTATAGAGTTGAGGGCTGCTAATACCAAGTATGTTTCCATATCCTTATGTCCCATCTGTGGTTCTTCTGAGCATAAATGTCTACTCAAATACCATATTTTTAATACCAGATATCTATTGTTATTATATATTCATTATTGTAGCTTCGCCTTTGTTGTTCTTTTTGTAAAGGTTCTTTTTACTGTGGGTCTAGCTCCGTAGCATAGCTCTTGCTTCTCTATGGGATTTGGCTCAATCCTGCACTTCAGATACTTTAAGCACCAGGCCCTCACTCACCCCAATCTGCCTTTTCAGTTTCCTGATGTTATCTCTTGAAGGGCTAAAGCCTCAATTTTGACGAGCCCTAATTCATACTATTTAAAAGGGTTGTTGTTTCTATTGTAGCATCCAAGAAATTATCACCCTGACCCATCCTAGGTAATGGGAGGGGTGCACACCAGCGTTTTCTCCTCAGAGATCTTTAGCTTTAGACAAGATATTTGAGTTCTTAGCTGTATGTGACATGGTGTGGTGGGCCAACAACAGTAATCATTAAATGTGGATATCCATTTAACTGTGCTGGAAGATTCTCTTTACCAGCTGAGGCGTCTGAATGCTTGTCAAGTACCACTGAATTGAAAATGTATGGTGTACTTTCTACCCCATTTGGTTTGGTTTGATACACTCTTATCCATGGCCATTTGAAGGAATGTCATCCATCTTCGTGTGTGCAGTTTTTTTGTTTTTTCCATTAGTCTATTCTGGCTCTCTTTAATTTCTTCGTAAATATTATGATCTATACATTCATCCACCTAAACTAAATAAAAATTTACTTGGTATGGATTGCCTTAAATTGGCAGGTCCATTTTGGGAGCATTACCATCTTAATATTAAGGCTTCCAACCTACACAGTTCCTCTTCCTTATTATCTTGTTTTCCTTCAATAGTACTTGATACTTTTTTTTTGAGACAGGGTTTCACTATGTGTCTTGGCTGGCCTACGGCTCTATACCATAGATTAAGCTGGCCTCATAGAGATCCACCTCCTGCCCCAAGTCCTGGGATCAGAGGTGTGACTTCTTTTATGCTGCACCCCAGGGGCACTCCTTGAACATGACACCTACTGCTTTTGATCTTGCTAATCCAGTTTCACACCTTTGTTAAATTATTCATTGCTAGTTTACCTATTTCTGACCTTGTGTCAACTACCTCCAATAGTGTGACTTAGTTTTATTTCTTCCCTTTTTCCTGCCCTGGTAGACATCTTGGAGGGCATTTCCTGGTTTTTCTATGGAAGGAGAAAACTGGTGGCCATTGGTTATCAAGCAATTCATGAACATTTGTCTTCATCTGTATCTTTTAACTGTTTCTTTTCCTTTTTGCGACATGGTTTAATTTTGCTAGGACCTTAAGCTACTTTTAGCCTCTGTTACAAAACAATAAAACCCAACAGAATTTATTGCTATCTTCTGGGGATGTTTACCCTTGAACAAGGAGAAACAATTGTTGGCCTGGCTCTTAAGGATGGGCAAAGAGTCAACATACAGTGCCTGATGGGGTATTCAAAATTACTGAGTCCTTTAGAGTTGCTAGGGAACACACCTTCATTGACTCAGGGTCTCTATGCTAGACACCACCACCAGGCCTCCTTTACTTCTTTAAATCAAGGCAATCTCACTAGGCTGCCCAGCAGGCCTTGAACTTTCAGATCCTCCTCCCTCACTGTCTTAAGTAGCTAGAATTACAGGTCTACACCATGGCCTTGCAGGAGTTCTTTAGAATAGACATCCTAAGTGAAAACAGACTCAGGAAATGAGGTGAACTGGGGGCAGTCCCCCTGTGTACTTTTGGGAGCTCGGTCTTCCATGATCTGTGTGTTCCCCTTTTGTAAGTAGCCTCGGAGGAAGCAGAAAAGGCTAAGGGTAAAAACATAAGGAGGAAAACCAAGCTCTGCCTTTGCCATCCTGTGACGGTGAAAGCCTCCCTGGATGGCTTGTTTCCAGCACTTGCAGAGACTACCTTTCCCCTAAAGACAGGACATTCCTGAGACAAGAATGAACTGGACTGCCCAACCTGAATTTCAAGGAAAGATTTGCTCTCAGACTCGGTCTTAGCTGGGTGCTTTCAGCCAGGAGCTACTTGGAGGCCTGGCATTTCTCCAAGCCAGGTTTAGCAGATGAGGTTTCTAATTTAATGTCAATTGACTACTGGTTTCCTGATTCTGGAAATGAACCTCAAATAACACCCAAGAAAGGCAGGGAAGGTAACTGGGATATGACTCAAACTTCAGGGCATCTAAATTTCCTTTTTTTTTTTGGTAATTTTCAAAACAGGTTTCTCTGTGTATCCCTGGCTGTCCTGAAACTCACTCTGTAGACTAACTAGGCTGGCCTCAAACTCAAAGAGATCTGTCTATCTCTCCCACCCTATTGCTGGGATTAAAGTTGGGCATGACCACCCAGCTCCTGGGAAACTGTATCGCAGCCAGAACACTAGGAGACAGTTTGCAGTCAGACCCATTTCATTTTATTATGAACAAACACAACCTCAGATGAGTAGAAATACTTTCAGAGTTGGTATTAATGAAAATTATTAGATTACAAATAACTACTGTTGCACATAATAAAGGAAAAATCCCACCCAAGGAAGGAAATGGAGTCCTGCATGTTTTCAGAGCAATGAGTATACATTATCTACTGCATCCATTCAACCTCTGAGAAGAATGATGTAGATTAGCAATGTCATCTGGGACATAGGCACATGTCAAGTCCAGGGTGGACGGTTACTATATAAAAATGTGCAGGACTTAAATACTCCTCTGCTGAGGATCCCCAAATGTTTTATAAAGAGCATTTACTCTTGCTCACACCTACCCATGGAGGTAGGTCAGGAATATTATCCCAGTTTCACAGAATACTGAGTCACATTATTGTTCGGCGACATGCCCAGTGCTACGGTTTGAGTCTGTCCCATAATTCATGGGTTGGAAACTTAATCCCCAATGCAACAGTGTTGACAGCTGGGTCCAGTAAGAGCTGATTAGGTCAGGAGGGCACTCCCCTCGTTAACATCCCTTATCCAAGGAGTGAATTCATTATTGTCAGAGTGGGACTGTTATAAAAAACTGAGAGTCGGTAGGCGGCCCTGGCCTCCACCACCAGAGTAACATGGCCACCACTTTCTTAACTTTCCTACTAACCTATTTCAACTAAAGAAGACACTCAGAACACTAGCAAACCAGGAAGAAAAGCTTTCACTTTAAATGCTACAACCAGCCTTTAAATCTTAAAACAAGTAACAAAACCTACAAATCTCATACGTTCAAATGACTTCCACCATCCATCGGCTACGGGCACTTCATAAAAACTGCCCCAAGAGAAGTTCCCAAAATGAAGACCCCCCTCCCCAGAGGAAATACTGCAGGTCAAAGTCCAACTAACCCTCCAGCAAGGCCAGTTTCGATCCTGCCACATTTACAGGCTCTCCGGTTTTAAAGAATCCAGAGGAAAGGAACGCAGGCTCATGAGCAACACTAGCTAGAAAAGAGGTAAGGCACCCAAGTCAAATTTTAGCCTGTCCGGGAGGCAAGGACTGTTAGAAAACTCAACCAGATCTTAGTTTCTTATTAACATGCCACTTGGTTTGAGTTCTAAAATCTTGACAGTAGTGTTTCTTAGTGAGCTGGTACACCCTTACCAACAGATGCATTACGTGGTTAATGGGGTCCTCAGCCATGGCATGATTCAGATCCACGGGGCAGGCTAAGAAGAGAGCTGCTTTTATTTTCCGAATTTTATTAAGCGGGCACCGGATAACCAGTGGAACTTAAATCATTCAAAAGGCATCTCCACAGGTCAGCAAATTCTAATCTCCCCAGAATCCTATTTTACTGGACAGTTAAAGGATAAGGCTACTTTCAAGTGGGCACACAGAGGTCCTAAAGGCGCTCTATTCAACTAACAAGGAAGACTGGTCCCTCCAACCACAGCCAATCTTAATATGACCAGCCTCCGGCGTCGCCACACAGCACTTTTTATGCAAAGTTCGTGGCATCTCAGATCTACCCTAGCCAAAGCTTTCAAACTGAGGCACTTAAGAGCACAACCTTAACAGTTGTATTTTCCGCTTAGCCAACACGGTCTTCCTTGTAAAAGCACAGCATCACCCGGTTAGCCCAGAAAGCTTTGCTGACTGCAGGGAACATGGAGCATGCTCTACCCTAACTCACAGGAATCGTGTCTTGCGCCAGCCAGACCATTTGTTTCAGGATGACTGAGGAGACAAAGAGCCTCCTCTCTGAGCCACAGATGTTTCTAGAGAGTTGGCCAAACTTTTTCTTTAAAAGTTGACAGAGTGTCAGAAGCCCGGGAGGGATAGAGGTGGAGAGAAACCTGGAAGCCGCCGGAAAGAGATAACCAGCTCGGCCTACTATAGACAGGGGTGGTATCTCTGCATGAGGAAGCTGCTAAGACCGCACAACTCTTTCCGCCTGGAAAAATCCACGACCTTTCTGCCTAGAGCAAGACTAAATGTCAAAGAGGAAAGAAAAAACAAACAAACAAACAAACAAAAAAAAAAAAAAAACCCAACAACAAAAATTATCCCAAAATATATAAAATGGGTAGGGGAAGAGAGGCAGATGTGGTTGAGCAAAAGATGTCAGCCATGCATTTCAGGCCACAAAGCTAGTGAGGCATAAGACAATATTACTGCAGGGGAAGCCTTACCATATCAGTGGGGCCGAAGGGAGCTAAAACCTAACCTGCTCCACCAGAGCACCCCAAAAATGGTGCAGTTCCCTGGCAAGGCGCCCCTAGAAGCTTGAGAACTGCCTACAGGGACTTGACTTCCAACTTCTCCATCCGCTGCCCAACGGTGGGAGGAAGGTGTTGGGCTGCACTCACTGAGTGTTTGTAGGATCCAGGACAGACTTTGTCTTTTCAGTTTTAACTGTGACCCAAGCTCAATTCTTAAATTTCTTCCATTGTCAGAATTGCCACGGCTAACCTTAACTTGAAGACGTTAGAACAGGAATTAGAAAGATTCTGGGGGTGCAGCTCACAGATGCTCAAAACCAGAGCGACTGCCCTCATGGATTCCAAACACGAACGCGCCTCACTGGAGGACCCCTTGCTCTGCATTTCCTGTTAATTGTTGTTTTTAAATTTTTAAACAAGGTTTCACTATCTAGCCCTGGCTGGCTTTGAACTCAGAGATCCACCTGCCTCTCGCCTCTCAAGTGCAGTGATTTAAGGAACACATGCCACCACGCCTGGCCCCAGGTCCTTGTCATTAAAGGAAAAGAAAATCCTTATTTTAGTAAAGACCACTTTTCCTACCAATTGTTTTTACTTTCCTACTTTTAAAAAAAATCTTCGGCCTAAACTACACTGAGATACTGATGTGTTACTGCGTTTTAGTGTCACCAAGTTCCATGGTTGTCACTTACTCAGAATTAGGAGAGAGGGCACTCTGTGTTGAAAGGCTTCAGCACCTCTGCCAGACAGAGCTGAGCCTATTCACACGAGATCCCCTCTCCCACAGCATTGATGAATCACAGCCTGCATGTTGAATTTGGCCCCTTAAGATTTACCTCTTTTATAAGCTCTCTGCCAAATAAAACTATTTTTTCTTCCCATTCCATCTGGCAAAGCCTGGACTAAAAAAAAAAAAAAAAAACAACAGGAGAAAGAAATCTCTCAGGATTTTTCTTGTATCTCTAGCTCAGATCAGTTTGAGACAAGTGGGGGTGGGGCATGAGCCTTGACTGTAGACCCTTGAAAAGTTGGTATACCCTGGAAGGTGAACACTGACCTAGAGCTGAGTGGCTGCTGGCTTGGGGAGGCAATGAGAAATGAGGTCATCAGGGACAAAGCAAAGGAAAAGAAAACAGAAGGGGGGATCAGCTTAGCATCGAAAGAAAGAGCTGTTGGCTTCCGATTTTGTCCGTTTTACAATACTGTACCAGCATGGGTTAACTTCATCATTTTAGCATCTGGGTAGCAATGCTCAGTGGTTAATTAACAGAACAGTAAGCCTCTGCCAAGCTGGCTTTTGGAACAGAAACTGGAAGCCTCCAAACTCAGCCACTCTTGCAGCTTTCTTCCCCAGTTCTCTTAATCCTGGCTAAGACAGCGGCCTTGGACACTCTCTTCCGGTCGTAAGCCAGGCCGAGGGCAGCCATGCAGTCGATGAAGAACGTGGTGAAGTTGATGTGCCAACGGTACTCACTGGCAGAGTAGTCGTAAGGGAAGGCGTGATGGTAGTTGTGGAAGCCCTCGCCTGCAACAGAAGCAAGGAGAGCCGTTAGGGGGCTCGGTGGTTGCTGCTTCCTCCTCTGCACTCACCTCTCACCCAGTGGGCTCCTCAGACTTTGGAGATTCAGGACTACAGGTGAGTGAATGGCTAAGCCCAGTTTCTTATACTCTGAACAAACAGACAGACACCACCAAAGGCTTCACATTTCCATTCATACTCTGGGATCTATACAACTTGTTCAAATTATTCTATGTCTATGAGGATCTTAGCAGTACTGTAGCGTACAGGTAATTTATTTCAAATATAAGTCTGTTTTCTCCTTCCACTATGTGGGTCTCAGGGATCAAACTCAGGTTGGTCAGGTTTGGCAGGTAGGTACCTTTACCTGATGAACCTTCATGCCAATCCAGAAAAGGTGCTTTTAATAAAATCCAAAGTGTGGGGGATGAAGAGATGGCTTAGTGATTAAGACTGACTGCTAATGGGATCTGGTGCCTTCTTCTGGTGTGTCTGAAGACAGTTACAGTATGTGTGTGTATGTATATGTATTATGTATGTATGTGTATGTATGTATGTATGTGTGTGTGTGTATGTATGTGTGTGTGTGTGTGTGTGTGTGTGTGTGTGTGTGTGTGTGTGTGTGGTAAGTTGTGGTATGTTGTACCAAGATATAAGAGCACCAATCTGAATAGTGTCATTGGATGACTCTTATACCACAGGTCTGCATAGAGAAAATTCTAACTTGAGGTCTTTGTCAAAGGCTGTTCTCAGAAAGAACAGAAAAATGTGGGCACAGGTAGCAGAGGAATGCCTTCATCCTGACAACCGGGGCTGAATTTATAGCTTGCACCCCACAATTCTGATCAAGAGATCTGATAGGAATCCCCAAGCAATGTTGTGGGAATGAGAGCTCTAGCAAAACAGAGGAGAAATCAGAAAAACAAAGGGCAAACAGGAAGAGGGTGGGCAGGGTGAGAAGGTTTGAACGCTAATGGCTTGGGTACCACTCATGGATAGCTGTACTCTAGAGAGATAAGAATGCTATCTATCCATGTACATACTTGAAATGAACTGCACTGAGTTATAATGTTACCTTTTGTACAGCATGGCTTAACTAAACACATGAGGCTTACATCCATGGAGATGACCCTACGTTTCTTTCCTTTCCTTTTTTTTTTTTTAAGATTTATTTATTTACTATATATAAGTACACTAGAGGTGTCTTCAGACACACCAGAAGAGAGTATCAGATCTCATTACACATGATTGTGAGCCACCATGTGGTTTCTGGGAATTGAACTCAGTACCCCTGGAAGAGCAGTCAGTGCTCTTAACCACTGAGCCATCCCTCCAACCCAGACCCTACCTTTCTATTTATGACTCCCTGCCCCGAGTGAGACTCCAGACTTGCCAGAGGTAATTAGGAAATGGAAGAACTCAAAAGGGCCCACTATAGGCACATTTTCCCCCTTTCCAGAGAAGTTATGGCCACTTAAAAGAATTCCCCAATAAAAACTACCACCCTCCCCCAAGTCTCACAGTGGGAAATATAAAAATCATATCATTTTCATTCCTGGCCAAAAAGTCATATTGTAATTCCTCTGGCTCCTGGCCAAGTATCTCTAGCAGCAAGCCACCAGAGGTGGTGGGGACTTACCCACAGCTCCCATGGAAACCAAGATGTTCTCTCGAGAGCTGATGTTCTTGTCGTAGGGGCGATAACCATAGAGGTGGGCGGCACTGTTCACCAGCCAGGTGGCGTTGAGCACCACGGCATAGCGCAAGAAGGTGCTGACGCACAAGCTGTTTACAAAAGTTTCACCCCAGCAGTACCAGGGCACCAGTGTGGGCAGGATGAAACACATCAGCAGCAGGCCGGGCTTGTAGTACCTACGATGACACGGCACATGTTAGAGCTCATGGAGAGAGGAGTCTCACACTCCCATGGACTGTCCACTCCCTGCAGTCAGGGCTGATTTTCTATGTCCCATAAATAAAGAGAAGGAAGCAGCCATTTGAGAGCAAATGCTGTTAGCTGTTCAGATGGGGTGATATGGCTGCAGTAGATCCTCGTTCCTTCCTAGGTTGCCTACGGCCCTCATTCTTTCCTGGGCTGCCTAGGTCTCTTCCTTTCTTTGAATGATTTATTTATGTACGTGAGTACACTACTGCAGTTGGATCCCATTACAGATGGTCGTGAGCCACCATGTGGTTGCTGGGAATTGAACTCAGGACCTCTTCAAGAGCAGTCAGTGTTCTTAACCGCCGAGCCATCTCTCCAGCTCCTGCCCCCTTTGTGTTTCTCTCATGACAACTGGAATCTTCACTTAGCATGTAGTGTTGTGCCTCTATTTCTCTGCCAACCCCACCACCAAACTTGGGCCTTGAGCAGACCACAACACTATCCCTCAGGTACACAAGACCACAGCTCCAAGGAAACTGTCTCCCCATGTACTTCAGTAGCTGCATCTTTCTCTCACATCCTAGGAATTTACCTGCATCTAACTCCTTGTTTTCTCAATCTTTCCTACCACCTAACTCGTGCCCTTCCCAAGAGTGGGCAACACTTCTGCCTCATGCTGCTAGAAAACCCTTTGGTAATTCGGTTGCTAACTTAACTACTTAAGTCTGCGTGGAGGAGTGCGTAGGAAGGATGTCAGCAATATGTCTTCATCTCTCTTTCTCTCTCTCTCACACCTGGGATTTCAAGCAGAGGGCTGCACTCCTAACTCTTTAGCTCACCACTAAAAGCAAAGCCTCTCCCTGGAACACTTGTGATGTCTCCATGAAGCTGTGGCTTCAACGCCTACTCCCTGCTCTTTGTATTCACTGGTTTAGACAAATCCTGATTTGCACAGTGACTATCTGGATTCTTGACTCCTCACCCTCCTTGTAGTAGGCCACTTATTCTTCTTTCTCTTGTCTTTTTAAAGAATTATTTTATGTATATGAATACAATGTAGCTGTTCTCAGATCCCATTACAGATGGTTGTGAGCCACCGTGTGGTAGCTGGGAATTGAACTCGGGACCTCTGGAAGAGCAGTCAGTGCTCTTAACCACTGAGCCATCTCTCCAGCCCCACTTATTCTTTCAAGATAAGCTCTCTATTACACTCAGTTCTCTGCCCCTCTACCCCCACCCCAGACTAGGACAGTGAACAGGGTATTACTTTTGTTTTGCAATTAAATGGTTCCAGTAAGAATGCACACCAAGAGAAATGAGTTTATCTCTGTGGCCTATAGGATGTTAAAAAATATGTTTTAAAATGGATCTGAACATGTACACACAGTAAGTCATGGCTTTTACTTTATAGTTCCTAATAACAAATGCAGACAGTGTAAACCGCACATTCCCAGGGGTCACATCCTCAGCCTCCACTCACCTCCTCTGGAACATCACCAGCTTCTCAGCTTTGAGGTCAGACATGTCCAGTTTTCCTCCCTTCTCTTTGACAGCTGGGTGTTTGCGCACAAGCAGCCAGCCCACGTGTGAGAAGAAAAAGCCACGGCGGGAATTGTGAGGGTCAGCGTGTGTTTCTGAGAACTTGTGGTGGGCGCGGTGATCTCGGGCCCATTCATATACGTCATTCTGGAAGCAAGAAAGAGGAGCTCGGTATTGAGAAAAGATGCCCTCGAAGGCGAATGCAAGGGCCTACATGTCTGTAAAGGCCTGGAGCTCTCAGCTCAACTCACAAAATCCTCAGGACTCCGGCTCAAGAATATGCACAGGGTGAAGGTAAGGGGCTATCCTGTGCTTCCCACTTGCCTTAGAGGTACGCATAGAAAAAGCAATTTAAAGTCCCAGAGCAGAGGAACAGCGCAGTCACTTCCTGGGGCACAAAAATCGAGGGTGGGTAAGTCACAGTCCTCCCGTTTCCTTAGCAACATAGTGAGAATCTTTTTAACGTGAATTTTATGCGTGGGAGTACAGGTGTATACACGGCATGGCCCACGTGTGGTCAGAGGACAACTTTCAGGACTCAGTTCTTCCCTTCCATAGCACAAGATCAAACTTGTGGACCTTGCACTGAAAGCACATTAACCCACGAGCCATTTTGATGATCCACAGCTTTTTACCAATGGCTATGAACAGGGTGTGTAGAGAGCGTGCATCCTACGGCTCAGTTAGTTACAAGTGGCCTGCTTCCTAGGGTACTCCTCTGAGAAACTCATCTTAACACCTCCACCAAATGGCAGCTCTTTCTGCCCAGTAACAAGGCCAGCATGTAACTCCTGAACATGGGCATATCTCCAAAGGACCTCTGGGCCTGTGTCCTGCCATACCTCAAGAGCACACCACTTTGTCCCCCAAGAACACTAGGTATCTTTTAAAGGTAAAGTGGCTATGCCAGGAAGGGTTAGGCAAATCTGGTGATCAGCTCAAATCTTGACAGGACAGAGGAAATTAATTTGCTTTCCTAGTTTCCTCTTGCTGCAAATTAAACCTACTAGTGGCTATCCTGTGTCCTTAGAGCTTAGAGGACACAAGGGTCCTCTACCAAGTCTCTATCTCTTCTCTGCTGTAAGCTTGTTGCTTGAATATTCCTCCCATCACAGCCTTACACCAGGCAATCTCTAGGTGTGTCTCCTCATCTGTAGAGGGGTAGTAACAACAGCATCACCAATCTGTTGTGAGGCCTTAAAAGAACCCCAGGGTGGATGACACATGTGGGTCTGCCCCACTGTGGTCGAATCGAAGACAGTCACCTTAAAATGAACTGTTCACTTATGCCCTCTATATTAAAGACCCACAATTGCCAGGCTATGTGACACCACTGGGACCCTGAAATAAAAACTGACCCTTTCTTACTTCCCCTCACAAGTGACTCTATTGTATATGGACTTTAGCATTTGAATCTGCACTCTAGGGGACCACATGGCACTAGAAATAATGACAGTCTTAGTAAACTATCCAGATGTTGATTCCTGACCACCCACCACTGGGCAGACATAGCCCTCAGCACCTGCTTCTTACCTGGAATGCCATGGTGTTGGCGATGATGAGGAAGAGCCTCAGGGGCAGCCGAGCCTTGTAAGTTCTGTGGCTCCACAGGCGATGAGCCCCGGCCGTGATGCCCAGGGCACTGATTACGTAGTACAAATAAGCTGTTGGGCAAGAAAGTTGGGTGTCACCAACAGGCCAGATCCGGGAGGGAAGTATGCCAAGAATCGTCTCCTGGCACTAGTCAGCTAGCCTCTGGGTAAAGGCCTGGCTCTCCCTGCAACCCTGGGATGCATTAGTCTGTGAAACCTCATGGATTTTACCACTTTGTCATGAGTCTGGGTATCACTGGATTTTGGCCTAGTGCTAATCTTTTTTGACCTCTAACAGTCCTCTAAAGATGTCTGGTCAGGAAACTGCATCTCTTCAACCAAGAACCCATCCATACCCAAGGGCAATTTTGAAGCACCAGCCAGATCAGCTTGGGCAATGGCTAATTGGAGGAGACAAAGTGACATACTGAATAGCTAATAACACACAAGGCTTTTAGCAGAGGTACAGAAAGCATCAACACAGTAGCAGTAAAACAGGAAGTCAGATTTGCACAATGGCTCCACCGTTATATTCTCATATTCTCCACACACCTTGTACAAGGTGAGTTCTATTAGTATCTGTTGAAGAAATAGATTCTGGGACGGTCGTTTGTCTGCTGTGGAGGGTGGGTGGCCCATCTGCCATCCTTGTTCTATCTGGCCCCCAAGATCTGCTCCCCCATTCCCGTGTCTCTCACTGGCCATGGTCCTGTCTATCCAGACTCTCACCCTGAATGTTAGATGCTCAAAGCTGGCAAATGACCATTGCTCCACTGTCCTTGAAGCAGGAAAGCTCAGGAAGTGCCAGTCGTCATATCTCACTGGGAAGGAGGGCGGTACACCCATCTGACCCCTCCCCCAGCCCCCCACCCATGAGCAGGACTAGGGAGCGAGGGCCTTGGTAGAATCAGCTAATCCTGGCTCCCTCCCAAGAAACAAAGGACCTTCACAGGCTTCGGAACTTAGTTGCTACTGGAAACGCCTCACATTGTACTAACTGCTCTGTGTCCTGCTGCAGCCAGATAACGTTTCCTGAGAAAGCTCTCTCCTCCTTCCCCACTCCCGTCCCTCCGACATGATCCCAGGAGAGCAACTGTGGGATGAAAGGCCTTCATACCCGTGTCTGGGAAAATCCTACGGTAACCAGAGCCCTGTATCACGGGATAGTTTTGGACAGACAAAAAGCCGTTCATTGAGCACCAACGGTACACCCCCACTTGTTTCATGCTGCAGATGACCCAGGCAGATTGGATCCAAAAACACAGGGAGAACAGGGGGTTGTGCATGTGCAACCACACAGGACACACAAACCTAGGCAGTCTTAGGCCTCTTCAGGCCGCCTCTCAGTCTAGCAAATAGGAGACTTAGATCCCTCCCCTGTCTCCCAAAGAGAAGTCTTCATAATGGTGAACAGAAATCATATCATAGCTTTAACTTCAGAAACAGGCTGGGGGGAGCTTTGTTCTCTCTCCCAATGCTGACAAAAGTATCTATTCAGCTAGGGGGATATAGAGTCCACAAAGGGACAAGAGCCTCTTATTAAAACAGCCGAGCCAGGAAAGAAGGCCGGCAGTGTACACAACTAACTTAACGAAGTATTCCATTCCTACTTTTGACAGAGATGTCTTGTGAAGATTATGAGTGGGAGCCAGAGGGTGGCGGTGCAGGCCTTTAATCCCAGCACTCAGGAAGTAGAGGCAGGCAGATCTCATGAGTCAGAGGCCAGTCTGGTCAATAGACCCAGTTTCAGAAGAGCCAGGGCTACACAGAGAAACCACTTGTAGGGCCTAGGAGGACTGAGATGGAGGCAGAGGCAGCTAACAATCAGACAACCAGCTCTCCTTCACACCGTCCTCCAAGAGACCTGCCATTTGCTCCTACACTCCAATACTGTTCCAGAAAACCAATTGTTCTAAAGAACCCCTTGCTCTTGGCCTCTCTGAGAGTACCAAGAGGCTCTGGACTCTGGACAGAACTCCAGTCCCTCCTTCCAGGTTCAAGGTTCAGTTGTGAAACCACCTGTAAAACACATGTGTGCAGCTAGGGGGCAGTATTGCCAACATATACCTATGGCTCCCCCAGGAGTTAGGCAGGTCAGTGACACAGGCTGCTCCAGGCTCTCTTCCTGATCAGGAGGTATGTGTTAGGTGCAGTGTGTGAGGGAAAGGTGCCCCAGAACTATGTGGACACAGGAGAAGAGGGCAGCAGGCTGAATAGAAGGTGAAACCCTCCTGAAACCTTATTTTATTCTAAGAATGGTTTGTTGACTGGCTTGTGCTAAACCTGGTGCCATACACCTTTGAACGTGGATACACAGGAGCCTGCTGCATCTTCCTCCAGGAAAACCAGCCTGGTCTAGCAAGGCAGGGAAGGCCCAACAGTTGAGCTTATATAAGCCCCCTCTGTTCTCTCCTCCTGAACAGCAGCCCATAGCTTTGTCCTCTCGCTGAACTCAGCAGGTTACCCACGAGGCCTGAGATCTAGCTCTTGGCTCTAATGTCTCTGAGGCAGAGCTTGTGGCTGGGACAAGTGCCATCAAGTGACTCATACAGAAAAGCTTGCTCAGAGACCTCAGCAGCAATGTTAAGAGGCCCTCAAGACTCGAGCCCCCACCCCCATTCTAACACCACGAGGTTCTTTTCCCAATCCAGCTGGTCCAACAAGAATCAAAAAAAAGGGGGCCACCGCCTTGGATCAGAGGCCACCTCTTTAAAGAGCAAAGAGAAACCTGAGGCACTGGCCCAAGACAAGGGGAGCTGCTCACCGAAGAGGCAGGTGTAGACCTTGCAGGAGGGAACCAGTGTGATCCCGTACAGAGCTCCCAAGTGCAACAGGGCCATAAGAATGATGTTCCGCCAGACGTACTCCAGCTTGGGCGGGGGCCCCTCCTCATCCTGGTAGTTGGGGTCATATAGATCATCTTTTATTTCAGGGCGAACATCTGCTCCCCAGTGGTGAGGATTCTTTTCAAACTTCTCTCCTCCATTCTGCTGTCCCCCAGAAGGTGGCGCTGTGATTGTGGTGGTGGCTGAGTAAGAGCCAGAGATCTGCAGCGAGGTGGGGGGGAGGTGGAGAATTAGGACTGCAGACGCGTGGGGGCAGTAGGGGTACTTTCCTCTAATATAACTGCGGGAAGGGTGCCACAGCGGCCATACCCCAGGGCCAAGGTTGTATGACTGTGGAGCGAACCACGAAATGGAACACTGAAATGTGCGGGCCGTCGGGAATAAACCTTATGATGAAGGGGCAGGAGAGATGCTCTATTAGCAGCACCCATAGCAATTCACAAAGGAAAATTTGCGCATATCGAAAAAAAAGGTCAGGTTTTACTTTAAGAAGCACAAGTTGAGGGATCAACTGTACCGAGTAAAAACCAGGTTATCACCCGGTCCAGAAACAATCAATCAAGGTTGAGTAGCTCGGAAATGATGGCTAAATGCTCCCAGCTGCTCTGAACTCTCTCCAACCCTCAACAACCACCCACCTAGAAGTCCGACCTGCACCCGCCAACCTGAGAGGGAGGGGCCATCGGGGGGAGCTCACCTCTTGCAGTATGTGGGCCGGCATCTTGGCGTCGGATGCTGGGGTCACGTACCCAGGGATGAGAACGTGCAGCGAGCTTCAGACCTCAGCGACAAAGGGTGCTGTGACTAAGTTTCTGCAGCCCGCTGCACGGTACAGCCCTGGGCCAGAGCTGGCAGTGGGGTATTAATGTCTCGTATTTCCTTAGGTTCGTTGTATTGATCAATGAACAGATAAAAAATCAAAAGCTGGCTTGCCAAGGCAGCCGCGGGCGAAGATAAGGATAGGAAATGAGAGGACGCCAAAATCGCAGCTTGCAGCCACCGATGTCCTGGAGTCGGAATACTGCAGACACCAACACCGCATTGTCCCATCCCTAGCCAGGCGGAGGGGGGCGATGCTAATGAGGCTTTCGTAAACTCTGGCTAGTCATTGGCCGATGGGAATTTGGTACCACCTCGTCCTGCTACTCTCATTGGCTCTGCACAATCTGCTGTTCCCTCTGCCCCCAGCTCCTCCCCCCTCCTCCCTTCTTTTTCTGCTCTTGGCTTCTCACCCATCCCCCGCTGGTCCTCCACCCAGCCCCCACCCTGCCACGGGGGCGCTTCAGCGCTCTCTCTGGGAGAGAAGACCCAATCTAGCAGTGGGGGTTGGCTACCGGGGCAGGAAGAATCCTAGAGGTACACGAAGTGGGAAAGCCACAATAGCGCCGACCACTCGCAACTCCATCCGGTCTTTGCAGTTCCAGAGGCGTGTGGGAGGGGAAATGGCTACCACCAACAGAGAGCAAAGCTGAGCGGGGCCTCTCTTCCCCAACAGGCGCTTCTGTAGTCCCTTTTGGAACAATGGCTCAGCCTTGCCTACCAGCTCCAGGATGCTTACCAGATAATAACTCGGAGCTCTGGAACCATAACCAAATTTCCATAGGAACGTGGCTTGCCCATTCACACTAGGCTCAGTCACAGTCACCTAGCAGTACGCGTTCCTTCTGAACGCATGCAGCACCTTTAGGAGACTCTTCCTGTTGCCTTGGAAGCTTGCAGTTTTCTACATGAAAAACACCGAGAAGCATCTGGCCGAGGGACCCATGTGAATGTGGAATAGGAACCGAGAGTGGATGTTAAACTATTGCTGCAAGCCTCTCTATGACTGCGCAGTGGGTACCTCCGCTCTTCCACTTTAAACAGGAAGAACGGAACACAGGGACATAAAGAAATGGGATAAGCTGTTCAGCCGGCAAGTAGGGGAGCTAGCTGAGCTGAAGCCCCTGCTCAGAGGACCCAGTGGCTCTTAGGGTGCTCTGACCTTACATACCTCGCCCTCGCAGCCCCATCTTCTCTGGGCTTGTGTTAATTCTATCAAGAGATAGTCGAGCAGACTGTATTCACGAAGTGTGCTTTCATGTTCAGGTCACCCCCTTACTGTGTCGCCCACCTCTAAGAAAGAGGGCTGATAGAAATCTTAGAGGTCTTCTAAAGAGGGGAGATGCCAGGCATTTCCTGGGACCAAAACAGACCTCTTGCCTTCTGGTCTCGGGGCTTGCCAACTCTCTGGCTTGTGACCAGACACCTCCATTGCAGGCCTGGCTCACCAACCATTGCCAAGAACGCTGAACGTGACCAGGTGTCCTCAACAAATGGCTGGTGGCCGCCCAGAAGTACTGTGGGAAGTTATCTGGAAGTGCCACTTCCCCTTGGGTTGTCTGCCTTGAAGTCTGATCTGCTTGGTTCTTACCAGCTGTGAGTTTGTTCTTGGTCCTTGGCTCTTAAAAACAAACTCCCGTAGACTGGGAGGCCTGCACAACAGATACTGGCTTCTCACAGTTCTGGGGAGTGGACATCTATAGCAAAGCACCAGAAGTTAGATTCTGCCAAGAATGGGCCTCTGCTTCATAGGTAGCCATCTCTGTGTTCAATGGTGAAGGGGTGAGCTTTGTCTCAGGGGTTTCTCTTAAAAATAAAAATAAAAAATTAGTATTTTAGTATTACTTTATTACTTTTAATTATATGGACATGTGTGTGTGAGTGCGTATGTACACATGAGTGAAGGTTTTTAAGAATGCCCAAGTGGCTGGTCCCCTGGAGCTGGAGCTGAACAGTGTAATGTGGGGACTGAGAATTCAACTCTGGTGCTCTGGAAGAACAGCAAATGCTCTTAATGGCTGAACTGCACTTCTATCCACTGGGATATCTTTTAAAAGGACACTCACATCATCCACGGGGTGGAGTGGGGTGGGGTGTGGGGTGGTAGCATCACACCCCAAGCTACTATTCCAGAGACTGGTGACAGTTCACCAGATGAGTTCAGACTTCAAAGTACTGCATGTTTTGGGGGAAGGAGGCGAAGTGTTTCCTATGGGATGCCTTGCTTACTGCTGAACACAGCTCTACATTGGAGACCAACCTGCCTTAGTTTCTCAGCCTGCAGCCTACAGTGCTGCCCAAATCAGTGCTGGCTGGTGGTGTTACTGAAACAGCTGCCATTGCATTTCATCCTCTATCAGAGGAAGCGAGGGAGGTTTCCTACCTCTCTCTCCAAGACAAATTACAGCCTTGGGGAGAAAGTTCTGGAAACCTAGAAAAGGAATGAGTTAGGGGTTCCAGGAAGAAAAGGTGGGAGATGATGTAACTGTTGATGAAGACAGGATGCTGCCTGACTCATCCCATGTGGGCCAACTTCAGGAGTTCCTAATGGCACACGTTATAAAGCTATGTGGCAGGGGAAATACAGGCACAGAATGAGGCCCGGCAAAGTACCATCACGTTGAAAGTCATCGGTAATACGTAATGAATATCTGCCTGCGCTTATGTTTGCAGGGATGCAGGTGAGAAGTGCAGGCTTCTTTGGTACAGTCATGCCACAGGGTAAGCTTGGAAGCTATGAACTGTCCTGTATGAAAAGGACCCAAAATGTTATGGCAGTTTTTAATTTTGACCCTTCAACTCAAGAGAGTAAGAATAAAATACCCCCCCACATTGGTATATTAAATAAGTAAGTTAGTTGTATGGAGTTCCTATTGGCCACCGCATGAAGCCTATACTTCTTACCACAGCTTTGGAGGCCCTCTGGACCCTGGTCCTTCTCTGCTTATGTCTTTCCCTTAAATGTCCTCAATTTCTTTTCAGTCCTATATTCCACTATTAAGCCCTAAAAATATTTCCTTTCCTTAGCCTAGAGCATTCTGCCTCTCCAGCTTTTACCCACTGTTGACCTTGCTGATTCCTGGGCTTGTATTTTTGGTTTTGTTTTTAAATCACCCAATGGTTTACCAGGCTGGCTCCTTGTGTCATGCGGTTTCTGCTTTTCTGACAGCTGTACTGGAATTTACCAAGAAAATAGGGCTTGCGTGCCTGACCCAAGAAGGGCTTTAAATGAGTGTTTGTTCACTGAACTTGTTACATAAATCATAAATAGATATCTGAATTATTATCTCTTTTAGAACTATTCTCTTTTAAGCAATAGGTGAACAGTATAGCAAAGGGGTGGTGAAAATATGCCACTCAGAGTGGGCATTGTTTTCCTTTCTTCTCCGGATGGCAAGTCATAGGACTTTCGGGTATACAGATGTGGCAGGTGAATGGAAACTTCCTCTAGCATCTCCTTGGAACCTTGCAGGAGGTCTCACATGGAGGCCTGTTTTCTAGCTCTCATGTCTGAGCTAAAGGCAGAAGCTAACCAGGCGAAGAGAACAGAGAGGGACACATGCTTGACTCTGCACGCTTGTTTCATCCACGTTCAGCAAGGCACTTGCTAGAAAAATGCTTCTTTCAGGTTTTTCCACCCCCCTTAAATGACCATCACAGTGTGAACTCCTCTTCTCAGTGAGAGAAGAGAAACAAAGTTTCTGTGAGCAGTTTTATTCCAAGATCAGGATCAGATACAAAGTAACCATCTTCCGATTGTGGAATTAGGTCAGCCACTCCCATAAGCCCCATAAAGAAAGTAAATGAGTAATGATCTTTTTAGTCACTTTTCTACCCATCTGGCTTCCCTCCCCTTCCTCCCCTTCCTTCTTCCCCCTTCCTTTTCCCTTCCCTTTCTTTCCTTCACAAACATTTCAAATCCAAAGACATTCCATAAGCAAGGTATTTGTCCTCTGGGTGGTTGGAGTTCCAGAGAACACAAGTGTCTAGAATTAGGTGCTACAGTGTAAACTCCTGAAGAGCCCTTGTTCAGGGTGCTGTTTGAGCCTCAGTCAGGAAAACAAACTTCACCCCACACTACCCCCACCCCTAGAGGAGCAGCCTGGTGCAAGGTGACTGGTTGGTCAAGGAGGGGACAGGGGAGACAGTCTCTGGGAATCTTCCTTCTGGAAGAGGCTGGAGAGAGGGGCTGAAGGGCACTCTGCTGAGTCTATATTTTCTGCTGTAGAGCTCTGAACCACTGGAGAAATGGTCCAATGATAACTCAAGAGCTATCGCTCAAGTTTCGGAAGCTGTGTGTCTTAAGATTAAAAAAAAAAGATTCTATTAACTTAATTAAATTTAATTCTATTAATTTTACTGAAAAGCTTGTTGGCTTACTTTATAAACCCATACAATGTGGGTGTTTCTTCTCTTTTATGGTCCTGGGATCTTTTGTTTTCCACTTTATTCTTCTAAAGAGAGAGAGAGAGAGGGAGGGAGGGAGATATTAAGGATATATATAAAATGTAATAAGCTGTCTGTGAGCAGGGGGTGTATGTAGCTCAGGGTGACAGTATGTGCCTAGCACTGCAAGAGAAAGAAAAAGAGTTGGCTACTGTTGTCCACACTGTAATTCCCATATTTGGGAGTGAGAGGCAGGAGGAATCTGAGTTCAAAGCAAGCCTGAGCTACATTGTGAGACCTTGTCTAAAATAAATAGCTTCTGTGTTGTTCACCCCATCACCATGAGTCGATGTTAAGTGTTTCGTAAGCCAGTTGGCACAGGAACAATTCAGGTGTAGAAAAAGCATGTGCTAGGTAGTCCTTTTAGAGAAAGCCAGGCCCGTGTAATGTGACATCCTGTCCACATATTGGAATAGACGTGCCTCTGCTCTGTCCACACTGTCCCTCACTGCTCTTCAGGGTATGATCATCCACGTGACTGACTTTGCTCTGAAAAAGCCAAAACCAAGTGTCAACATCAACTTATTCAAAGTTCATATTTTCAAAACGGCCAAACTTTGTATTTTTCTGAAAATGGAATTTAAAACCATGCTTGGCACCTGCTCTTCCTCCTCTCCTTTTTCATTCTCTTCTCATTTATAGAGCACAGTTCTCAGATAAAATTAGTAAAAAAAAAATTTTTTTTGGTTCTAGCAAGAAGGTTGCTTTAGAGAAAAAGCAGGTGAGTTTTTGCACTTAGTTTTTGTTTGGTTTTGCTTTGTTTTTCCTTGTCAACTCCATCTCCAAAAAAGCCTGGCAAGTTCAGATAAAACCAAATTCCAAAGGAGAGAGATGAAAAGATTTTTATTTGACTTTTTGGAGCAAAGTTGGAGTTTACTGAAGGAAAGTTTCCACAAACTTCAGTATAAGTTGAGAGACAGGCAGGGGAGAAAGAAGGTGAGAGCAGAAAGAGATATGGAGACAGAAAAGAAGGGGGTAAGAAACACTCATACACATCCAGGTCATGAGTGTAATTGGCCCTCCCTAGAGAGCAAGCCACCAGAATCCTAAAATATAAACCATAGGTGGTGAGATGGCTCAGTGGGTAGAGCTTGCTGCCCGGAGATCTGAGTTTGATCCCTGGAACCAGCGTGATGGAAAAAAAGAATTCCTGAAAATTGTCCGAAGACTTCCACACTCAACCTGTCACATGGGCTCTCTGGAACACACACACATACACACACACACACACACACACACACAAAGTGAGGTAAAAATCAAAGCGAAAACAAGCAAACACAAAAATCAGGTGAGGAGGGACGCAATAATTACTACATTTTAAAGATGCTCAGAACAAGTGTTTCTGGGTAGGAAGGGCCCAATGGATGTCCTTGGAAAAACATGAAACTAAAGTCAGCGTAGCTTAGAAAAAAAACAAAACGGTTTCTCCTGTGACTAAGAGGGGATGTAATTCTTCAAAACGACAGAGTGAACAAGTCAAAAAGAAACTGGGGATAGAGAATCCACACTAGGAAGGGAAAGACGGAATCACTACAGGAACCATGGAGACAAGGTCTATGCAACAAGGCTCAGAGGGGAGCTGTCTTGGTCAGAGCTGGTGAAGGAGCCATCGGAGAGATTGCCATAGGACACAGGGTATGAATGTGCATTGTGGAAATAAAGACAAGGAGGCAGAAGAGGTTGGGTGTCAGTGATGAAGTGTGTGGAAAAGCAGGAGGAGGAAAAAGCAGCGCCCGGGTGCAGAACAAAGATAGTTGTGCAATAGTGAAGCCACCGTGTGAATGATATTTACACAGTCACCACAGCACAAATACCAGTTACTGATTTACGTACAGTTACGACAGCGATGTAAGAGTGTCTTCAGGGACACAGAAGGGAGTGCTGGAGAGACAGCTCAAAATGTTTTAAAGGTGTTCTTCTGAGGAACAAAATGGGGAGGAAAGTTGGGGAGCTTCTATATCCAAAGCCAGCCTAATGAAATTATTCTACCTTCTAAGATATACGGATTTCACTTGGCCATAACACAAGAGCAGATATATTGGGGCAGGGAAGTCTCGCAGGTTCGTGGAGTGGTTGTCTAGTATGCACAGAGCCTGAGGTTTCATCCTCGGCACTCAATAAGATCCAGTGTGGTAGCAGACAGCTGTAATCCCAACACTCAGGAGGTGGATAAAGTTCAGGGCCAGCCTGGGCTACATAAAACTATATCTCAAGAAAAAGAACTGAAAGGGATGTTTTTGTTGTTTTCCCTTCATGTGAGCCTGACCAGCCTGGAAGTTGCTATGCAAACCCTTGAACCCTCTGCCTCTGCCTCCTGAGAACTAACATCAAAGGTTTACACAACCATGTTTGGCTGCCTAGAGACTTTTAAGGTGAACAAAGTCAACTAGAAACCCATCCCTCAAGCTCTCAACCCCCAGCCCACCACCAATTCTCTGTCAGGCCTCCCAACTTAGCCTAGGCAGTGCTGAACTTTTTAAAATAGCACGCACACACACACACACACACACACACACACACACACATACACACACACAAACACAATGCATTTCAATCAAATGTAGCCTTTGACTTTTGATCCTCCTGAGTTTACAGCTGTGTAACACTATGTGTGGAATCTCCCAAATCTCCATATTGCAGCCCCCCCATCCACAGTGATTACACCCAGCACCCACACCAGGGGACCATTTGGCACAGGACTGGGTGACTCGGGGATCTGTGTTTGCGGGATTATTGCAGAAGGCTTCATCTTCAGCTGTTCTTTGTCACTGGACCCTTCCTCCCTGGGGCTTTGGGTCAAGAGTATCGAAACCAGGTGGGCTCTGTCCTCTTCTGCTTTCTCAACTCCAAGTCCTTGCCTTCCCCCAGGACCCTTCCTCTGAGATCTCCGTCTCCCAAGGACCCTATCTGCCAGCCTAGAGTGGGACTCATAGCTGCCAAGGCTTTAACACTCTGATAGATAATAGGCTCTTAGCCTCCAGTCTCCTTCCGGTTCCTTCTCTTAACACAGGGAGGGCTGTGATCATTTTCATTAGGAGCATTACCATCTCTCTACCAGATTTTTGAATAGGTTTCTTTTCTGTGAGCTCCAGGCCAGCCTGGTGTACACAGTGAGTCCCAGGTTTGCCAAAGCTACAGTTTTTAATCTCAAAAATTTGGGGAAGAGAGGGGGGCATTCCTGAGAATGGGAGTTGGCTAGTGAGCTTAGGGGAAAGCAAGAACTCAGAAAGCTTCAGGCCACAGTACTCATGACTCTTTGCAGGATATTTTTACCCAGCACTCTACTTCAAGCGCGGTGTTTGCTGTGTGAGGGACAGGTAGAAATGGCGTCTTGCAGGTTTTCTGTCAATTGGCATGTGCCCCAGGCCTGGGTTTTCATATTCTTTGCAATAAGAATCCTCTCTCTACCTTCCTCCCTTTCTCCCTCCCTCCCTCTCTCTCCCTCTCTTCTCTCTGCATAGCCCTGTAGCCCTGGAACTCACCATGTAGATCAGGCTGGCCCAGAATTCAGAGTCTCCTGCCTTTGCTTCCCAAAAGTGCTGGGATTAAAAGCATACATCACCACCTCCCAGATCTTGCCTGTAGTTTCAAGCCATCTTTTATTCATGCATGATTTTGCAGTGCGGTATTTCTGGTTCACTGGGTTAGAAAAGTGCTCCAAAAATATTAGCATGTTTCATTTTACAAGATTAAAAAAAATGTTCATTAACATCACCACTGATTTTATCAGACAAGCCTTAAATTATTGGGAAGCTGCCAAACTGTGCCCCATGTAAGGTTCCCAAATGTCTAATTCTGCCTTAAAAATTATTAGGGCAATTATCATACATTGTTTCCTTAAAATAATAGCTTTACCTTACCAATAGCTGAGAAAGTCTGCCCGATACTGAAGTGATTAGCAATAGATTGATCGTCATACTTTGAAATAAAAATGTTACATTAAAAAAAAGAAAAGAGCTAGATGTGGTGACAAGCACCTTTAATCCCAGCACTTAGGAGGCAGAGGCTGGCGGATCTCTGAGTTCAAGGCCAGCTTGGTCTCTATGGAGTGTCCCAAAAAATAAAATAACATACCAAAACCATACACGTGAAAACCAATTAATTCCCTTCATAGACAAAGTTACCAAGAGTGTGGCTCCGGGAGACACACTAAGCTCCTAGAGTCACCTCCATGCCTCCCACCCCGCGCAGATCCCATGAACTGAGTGCCAAGTGCCATTAATTCTGCTCCTCAGGTCTCAGAGGTCCTTCGCCATTCCCACTAGCACCGTTGACACCTGGGGATCCCACTTCCTCACAGGACTTGTAATAAAGTCTGGCTCTGATCTTCCCCTCTGGGTCTCCTCTGCCCTGCTCTGGCCACCACGGTTAAGTTTCTGAAACAGAGATTTTTTTTTTTTCCCTGTCCTGTTTGAGTACATCTCATGACTCCTTATCCGAGCAATCTAGACTCCGCGTTCCTGGCTGGCATTCACAGCCTCCCCTGCACATTCTCCTTTCCACACCCCTTCAGGCCCGGTAACACCAGCCTGCACTGTCTAAACGCTTTGCTCTCCGTGGTTTTTTGTTTGTTTGATTGGTTGATTGATTGCCTTTTTTGTTTTGTTTTGTTTTGTGTAACATTTTCCTCTATTTATTGTGGGGGAGCCCTGCCTCTTAGGTGACAAATACCTACACAGAGCAGTAAGATCGCGCCCTGCCTTGTCAGGTCCCTCCACGAAGGAGGAAGTTGGGGACAGGAGCCCATACCGAAGGTCGCACGTGGGGCATGGCTGGCTGTGTGGGGCCCACAGCTCTGCGTTCCATCTCGTCAAAGAGGGAGACTTGTAAAGGGGATGGGGGTTAGGTCCCCAGGAAACTCTCCATCAGCGCCACCTGGGATGTCTGCGAGGTGCGCACGCATCCCCCCCCCGCCCCCCCAACAGAGCGGAGGGGGAGGGCGACGTGGGGGGGGTACAGAAGAGGCACCATAGCCGCTCCTTCCCCCTCCCCCCTTTCTCCTGCAGCTAGGCTGCAGGGGCGGCGCCTTCTGATTGGAGCGGGCACCGGCAGAGCCGCAGCGCGGCTGCTGATTGGCTGTGAGGGGTCAGGCGCTGTGGGTCGAGTGAACGGGAGTAACCCCGGGGTGTGTGCTGACCGAGAGTAACCCCGAGGAGGGGCCTCCTTTCCTCAGGTCTCTCAAGGCGTCTGGGCGCCCTCCCCCCCCCCAGGCCCGCCCACTGCAGAGGCAGGACGGGAGAAGGCGGACGTTAGGGACGTGCGCTCCTCGGATCTTAGATTTCCACACCGATCTTCCTTCTGCCCCAGCTTCCTTATGTGGGAGTTTAATAGGAAGTTTAGAGAGACCACAGAGGTGTTGGAGCATAGTAGGAGACACACAAATGACTGGAGTGTGTACCTTAATGATACAGGGAGTTTACTGGAGAAAAGACAAGGCTGGATACTAGAGGCGGTTTCCTCACCTTCTGCCCCACGAACCAGAGGGGTTCTGAGGCTCTGGGGGGGGGCGGGGGGCTTTTGTGAAATAAAGGAGGAGAAAAGGAACAGATGGTGGCCATGAATACCCTAGGGGGACAGTCATTGATAGTGGGGCTATAAAACGGTGGAGCCCCTGTGAAAGACAGTTCGACGTCCTCCTACAAGAAGATAGAGCAATGGAATCCGCTCCTGGTTAACAGACAAGGGGATGCTGAGAGCGGGTTCTTAAATATTTGCACAGAAATACTCGTAGTAACACATTTTATACTTATTAAAAGGTGGAGACAACTGTACACCAACAAAGGGCTCTTGGGCTGGCGTACACACTTCAGCCCAACGTCGATCGGCAGATGGGAATGGGTCCTGTTAGACGTCACAGAATGAGTGGGTGGGCAAAAAGTCTTGCGGAGAGAGGGGATCCACAGAGTACAGCAAGCTGCATGACTCCACTCCTGTGAAACCCCCCCAATAGGAGCTGCAGTTGGGGGGAACCATTGTTGAATGAGTATGGGTTTACCATGGAGGTGAGGAAAATGGTTTAGAACTATTGTGGCACATTGTTATGACTGTACTAAATGTCACAGCAGCGCTTGACTTAGCCGCTAATTTTATGCTGTGAAAAGCACTTCAGTGTAAGTGTGTGTATGTGTCAGAAATCACAGACGGTAGGGGAATCCTGCTGCTCTTCAAATGTTTCTAAGAAAGAGGAAAGTATGAAGCCCTGAGGAGTTCTGGGCCCTCCTCTGCCTTTCACCTTCATTTCTCTCCTCTCCTCTCCTTTCCCTGTTAACAGGTCGTATAGCCTGGTGCTGGTTACTGGCCGATCCCTGTAAGAGAAAACTGGAACTGGGTGTGTAGCTCAGGGGCGGAGCCCTTGACTAGCATAGGAGAGGTCCTCCATTCTCTCTCCCCTGCTCCCCAGAAGGCGAAAGCTGGCTCTGAGGAGCAAGCTTTTTACAGGACAGTGGGCTTCCGCTGGAAAAGCAGAGGTGGAATACCTGCTTTTTCTGATATCAGAGTATGGCCTAGAACTTAGGCATGGCTGGATATTGAGTGGCCATGTGGTCAGACTGAGTAGGAGAACAAAGGGAGCTTGTGCCAAATGATGGTGTGAATTCAGCCTCCCACCATTCCCGGGCAGGAAGTAGGGCCTCTCTACAAGTTTTGATTCTTGGTATAACTGGGCACCACGGGCAGGTAATGGGGGTAACAAGATGCTTGCTCAGCTAATCTGTCCTCCATCCCACACAGGGGGCAACACCAGGGTTCTGGAGACACTACTCCTCTCTTGCTGCCTTTCTCCAGGGAAAACTCACCTACGCGGTGAATTAAACTCAGTCGGCGAAAGTACCTGCTGCTGATACAGTGCTGCCTCCTCTAGCTGGCCGTGTGTCATGGGACTAGAAAAGTGTCTTGGTGTGTCATGTTGTCCTCCAGTCTGCCAGACTCAGAACATACATTTTCAAGTCTAAAGAAAGCTGTATTTAGAACTGTGCCTTGGCCTGCACCTTCATTGCCAATGAAACGAATGCTTTAAATTTCCCGTCAGCTTCTGTTGCCTTCTTAGACTCCAGTTAAAGCGGCTGCCTTTGGCATGTTCATAGTCTTTTTCTCCTTTGATCTTGAGATGGTAAGCCACACAGCACTGGACTTTAGAAAACAGAGTGCTTCTTTTAACCAAAGCCAGCGGTTTTGTCAGAACTTTCTTGATATATTTGATTTTGAAGTTAAAAACAACCAAATACATATAGTGCGCTGGTTTGCTTCAAATAATTTAATTCGAATTGTTTTATTTGTGTGCACAAGAGTGTGCACAAACGCACACTTAAAAAGCCAGGTCTTAGATGATAAAGTAAATGTCACCATCAAATTACATTTCAGTGTATACAACCTTTGATGGCAGTTGTTCAGAATGATTTGACATCCATCTTCAGAATAATTGAAATCACTTTTAGAAGTCGTGACTTCAACCAGATTGAGGCCAACCTCAGGTTAGAAGTGAACAGGCAGAGCTTGTTCTAACAGCTCTTGGAAGCCAAGATGCTGGTCTGGAAGCTATTGCAGGAATACAGAGGTTTCACAACTGTAAAATCTGCCTCCAGAATCAAGTAGACAGAGCAAAACAAAACGGAACAAAACCTACCTTTCCCTGCCGTATCCAGGAAGTTCTGCCTATTCTAGGAGCCTGAAGACCATTCCTAATCTGCTTCCTTTTCTTCTAAGGTCAACAGGCATCAGCATTTTTAGGGTGCTCTTTGTTTCTTGGGGGCAGACACTCAGTATGCAGGAATTACTCCCTGCCCAGGGCTCCAAGGTAAGAAGTCTCCTAGGCAGATTTGCTGTGACTCTCCCAGAGTCTCCACTTTGAGTCTTTGAGATCCTATGATTCATGGAGTCCTGGTGTTTCCTCGGGCAGTACAGTCAGCTAGCTTTTGATTGAATGCCAGCAGACTCTGTTTCCTGCTGTCAGAGTTTAACCCCACGTTACTCTTAGGAAGGGTAGGCTGCTGGGGTATGACTCAGCCTTTGAAGATTCCGGTTCCTTTTGATATATGAAAGTGCAGTGCTGGGATATAGCTTTGGGCCAGAGGCAGGTTCCAGGAGACTATATCCAAACCCCAAAACTTCAGTCTGGTCACGGTGCCACCTGCTACCTTTAGTCCCAGCACTCAGGAGGCAGAGGCATGTGTTCGAGGCCAGCCTGGTCTACAGTGTGGATTCCAGGACAGCCAGGGTTACACTAGAAAAGCCATGCCTGGAAAAAACCAAAAGAAGAAAAAATAAAAAAAAAAAAAAAGAAAAAAGAAAGAAAGAAAGAAAGAAAGCACAATCAGTAAAATTAGCTTCAGAACTGGCAGCAAAAAAAAAGATGGCAGACTTGTTCATATGCTACGCTGTCCCGTTTGAGTTATAAATCAGAGACTATAATTGGGATACTAGAAAACTCAGGGAAAGGGCTTCTCTAGTCAATGCCATGGTCATTTTTCATGACCCTCTTTGTTCAGTACATTGCTCTAAACAGTCAGTTGCATCTTGAAACGCACTCTGGCTGCCTGTGAACCCCTGTCTTGTTTACCTCAGTCTCTCAAGGGCCAGCTTAGAGGTATGTCCCCCCATGCCCATCAAGGAGTCTTTTAATGAACATTTGACTGATGACACATCACAGAGAAACTGGGGCTCACGAAAGGACAGACCCAGCTTCGAATTCCTTTCATCTCTTTACACAGTTTACCTGTCTGTCACTCAGCAAGTTTCCAATGCCTGAATGTCTTTGTTCAGAAAACAGGGAGCTGCCCACAGACCTTGTTTCTTTTGTTTCTCTCTTTGGCTTTTCAAGACAGGGTTTCTTTGTGTAGCCCTGGCTGTCCTGGAAAGACCCAGGTTTTTATCTCAATTGTTTTGTATCCTCTCTGGCAATGTAAAGAATGGGAAACCCAGCTCATCCTGCTTCTAACCTAAGTTTCTTCGGCATCCCCATTCGATCTAAATGCGGGGGGAGGGGTATTTCAGAACCCAATCAAATATATCATTCTGTTAATCCCAAAGATGAGAAGAGAAGGACCCCTGACCCAAATGATCATAGCAAAGTTAATTAAGGCAAGCAATTAATTAAAGCAACCTTTTTTATTTGTGTACATGGGCTTCTTCCACCTAAGGCAGGGTTAGAGAGCTCAGTCTTGGAGAGGAGGAAGACAAAATTTTTATAGCTCAGGGATAGGGTGTGAGTTCCAGGACAGCCAGGGCTACACTAGAAAAGCCCTGTCTGGACAAACCCGTTTTCAAGTGGGGAAATTGGTGGGCAAAATAGTTGGGGTTACAGAAGCAGACTAGTCCTAAAGCCCCCCTGACACATAGACATGATTACAAGGTGGGTGGGTAGACATGACAACAGACAGTCAGAACAAGGTAGTCATAGCAACAGACAGTCAGAACAAGTTAGTTAGAGGTGGTCATATAACCTTTTGAAACATAGGGTTGCAAGATGGCTATTCAATGTTTGAAATTTACAAAATTGAAAGATGTGATTGTCATTTCTGGAACAGTCAGGGCAGAGTGTTTGTGGTTAAGGTTACAGGTTGGGTCATAGCCCAATCCTTGAGCGACAGAGGTTTAATCATCAACAGGAATGAACATAGTTTGTCTTTACTATAAGATGGCTTTCAAGCCTAAAATAGAGGCAGGCTGGTTCTTCAATTCACCTTAAATTTTGGGTTGCTCCAACATTACCTTGTAAAAAATTTTTTCCTCACTCTTTTAGAACGGGGTCTCACAATATTAGGCCTGTGTGGCCTACATTTTGCTGTGGAGACCAGGCTAGTTTCAAACTTCCAGAGATCAACCCGCCTCTGCCTCCTGGGTACTAGTACCAAAAGCATGAGCCACTGAACCTGGCTAGCTAAATCTTTCCAGATGCCTGGAAATTTTATCGATCCCTGGGAGAACAGCAACAAATATCATGAGTAGAGAAATGAAAAGGTACTAAACGAATCCTCAAAACTGTTCTAGACAGTTCCGGACTCACCCAACCTGCAGGCTGCCCATCCACAAAACAAGGAATCTGCTTGCTGTTAATGGAGAGTAGGAGCCTTTCCCACAGAGACCACATTATCTACTAAGGAAGTGCTTCTCCATCCACTGGCTGGGTTAGAGGGAGACTTGGGTGTTTGCTGTTGTGCCTGAGCACACCCTGTGGCCACACACTCAGGAGACAAAGAAGGCTCTGTGGTTTATTTTCATCTCAGAGCCAATGTGATGTATGAACTCTACCCTGCAGGCTAACTCTAACCTCTTATTATTCACCTGCTTTGGAGGTTTTCTGCCTAGTAAAAAGATCTTCTTTCTTTCTACAGAGAAAACTGTGGGCTCTAGAAAATCAACAGGGCTTTCTCCAGACATGGCCCAAGGCTTGAGACAGCTCACGGGACTGGGTCACCAGGAGAGACCTTTACTTTTGAACTGCAGAAAGCTTTCTAGGTTTTGAAAGGTGGTGACAAGGAACTGCTTGGGTGGCAGTGAGGGAAAGGGCAGGGCGGCTGTAGGTGGCAGAAACAGAATGGAAGACAGAGAAGGGAAGATCTGTGTTAGCATCAGAAAGGTCAGCGTGACCTTCCAGCCTTTTATGACTTTTCTGAACCAGAGCAGGGTAAGCTAATCATCTTTAGCATCGTGGAGCACTAAGCCTCTGACTGGATAATTTTTAGAATGGGGACCAAGATGACACCAAACCCAGCCCTTCTTGTAGCTTCCGTCTCTGGTTCTTTTAATTCTGGCGAAGACAGGTGGCCTTGGGTATCCTGTTCATTAGCCATGCCAAGGGCAACCGTGCCGTCTCGGTCGGTGAAGAATGTGGTGAAGTTGACGTGCCAACAGTACTCCCTGGCAGAGGAGTCATAAGGGAAGGCATGGGGGTAGTCATGGAAACCCTCCCCTGGAGTAGAAGCAAGAAGGGCCCAGTGATGGCTGCTTGCTGCTTTTGTTGCATGGTTCAACCCCATAAGGTATCTCAAACCTTGGGAAATCTGATGTTTGTGAGTGAATGGGTAGACACAGTGTTTTCCACTCTAAAGTAATAAGTAATAAGTTGCTATCCCAGGACCCTTACACAGGGTTTCCAGAGACCCTGGTCACTATGACCTGCCTTATGAGAAGAAAGTTTCGATCAAGTGCAAAGGTTTTAAAAAAAGAGACTGGTTTTCTTAGGAAGTGCTATAACACCGAGAGGAGAGGAATTATGGGTATAACTCAGAGGTTGGCCAGCTTTCTGCCTCCCAAGGCGTGTCCCACCGATGCCCAGTTTAGGGTTTGGTTCTTAGAAAAAAGAGTAAGAAGCACATCTTTTCACACATTAGTGTTCCCCATACGGGTGGGAAGCTCCAAGAGAATGTGCAGTATCAGCAAATAGTTAGATGAACAGAGGTCTGGCCCAGTGACCAGAAGATTCCCTTCAGTTGCTGTGGTTCACAGTGAGTGCTCTGACCCTTTGATAGGGTGGGGTGATGTTAAGCAAAGCCACTGTGGGTGCTAGCGTGTGACACAAGTGGCCCTGTGTGCATGGAGCCCTGGGTTCCATCTCTTGCATAGTATAAAATGGTCATTGTGCATACTCTAATCCAAGCACATAGGAGGTAGAGGCAAAAAGCCCAGGAACGAGAGGTGGTCTTCAGTTACATTGTTGAGTTAGAAGCCAGCCTGGAGTACGTAAGACCCTGTCACCAAAAGCAGATCAATCAAAAACCTAGAACGTCTCTCACAAGTCTTAGAAATTCCCACTGACCTCTGAAATTCAGAGTGACCTTTTTTCTCTGAAAGATAAATAAAGTTGTTCTTGACCCAAAACAGTTGGCAAAGTGGCTGGATGTGGAAACTCCACATTAGTTTGCCAGTCCTTGGCAGCACTCCTTTTCCTAAAACTACTCCAACACCAACAGTGCTCCGTGCTTATCAGGGCGGGGCAATCGACGAATAACGAGAGTGGTAGTTGAAGAAAAATATCCCCAGCTAGAGCTGCAAATACACAAATCGATATGGATGAGAAAGAAGTCTTACCAAGGAAATGACTCTGGCCAGGGCTTCTCCAGGTACATACATGTGGTTTTCCACATCCATACTGCGTAATGTAAGGACATGCAAAATGGGAGGAAGGTGCCAGAAACTAGAAGAAAGAATCATTAAACAAGATGGAAGTACGTCCAGAGTGGCATGCTTGAAGTAAGTGATAATTATTTTCCCAGTCCATTATAAAGCATAGATCAGTATGACATGCTACAGCTGGTTTTACTTTTCTGTTGGTTTGTCTCCTCCCCAAAGCAAAACAGCACCTCACAGAAACAGAGAAAGGCAAATTAAGAGACTAATTAACATAAATAGCATTTGATGATTGTTTGGGCTTCACACATGCTACCTGACTCTATAGGTTTCCCAGGATGACAGCTTCTAGTTCACCATAGAAAACATGGGCTTCAGAGATCACAGCAGCCTGGGAGTGTTTCTGGCCCTATGGTGTGTATTTTAATCAGGAAACAACAGTGAGCACATTGTGTAGCCTCTTTATCTCCAAAATGGCTGGCTTCTGCCTTACTCCCCTGACCTGAGACAAAATGCCTGGTAGCTTAATGCAAAGGCCCAGAGTAGGCTTTTCTCCCATCTTGAAAGCCTTGCCTTGGACCAGCCCTGTGAGTTCAAGGCTGGACCAGAATGTATTTACACAACAGCTGTAGGCTAATCAGCCACCTTGACTTCATTTAAGCTGACCAACCCTGAATTAGGGTAGATTTAACCCTAGCTCCAGGGGACACAGGATTTTGGGGCTCCCAGACCCCCATCTGATTTGCAGTCTTTTTCCCAATGCCTGCTATGCCCCTCACTCCTAATCAAACCCTTTCTTCATCTGTTGACTTTGTTTCTGGGTTGGAGAATTTCCCCACTGCTCCCAAGGGAGACCCCTAGATGGTAACAGTAGCTCCCTGAATATTTATTGCATTTGATAGTTTTTATTATAATAGCTTAGAGAGGAAAGAACAGAGCAATGACCCACATCTCTTTCTCTCTTCTTTAAAGAAGGTTTGAAAGGATGAGTTTTGAACAAGTGAGCCAAATAAATCACTCAGCTAATGTTCTATAGTTCCTAAGAGGAAAAGCAGAGACTGTAAACCCCAGGTACCTAGAGCCACATCTCTGGCTCTACCTCCCTTCATGGAACATCAGCAACTTTTCAGCTTTTTAATCAGACATGTTCACCAGTCACCTTTTTCTTTGATGCTGGGTGTTTGTGTGTAAGCAACCAATCCATGGGAGGATGGGGAGGGTGGGTAGAAGGGGTGCAGATGGTATGTGGAATGAGGGGTGTAGGGAGCCACACACATAACTTTTCTTCCACCAGTAGGAACCCCCAGTGTAATGGCTTAGTGGGTGAAGGCACTTGTCACCAGTGCTTGACACTTGATGACCTCGGTTTGATCCCTGAAATTCACATGCTAGAAGGAGAGAAATATCTCTCACAAAGTGGCCTCTGAGCTCCACGTGCACACTGTGACATGAGACTGCCCCACAAATATATAAGTGGATGTAATTTTTAAAATTAGAGAAGAGGGGGCCAGAGCAATAGCTTAGCAGTTAAGAACACCGGCTACTCTTCTAGAACACCCAGGCTTGATTGGCAGCACTCATGGTGTGGACTCTAACTATCTCTAACACCATTCTCGGGGAAATCTGTTACCTTCTTCTGACTCCCAAGGCCACCAGGCACACACATGGCAAAGCAAAACTGTCATATACATAAAAAAGATATTTTAAAAATGTTTTAAAAGAAAGACTTAGCTGGGCAAGGGTGGTGCATACCTCTAATTCCAGGTTTAGGAGGCAGAGGCAGTTACAGACCAGCCTGGTCTACAAAACAGCCAAAGCTACACAGAGAAACTTTGTCTGAAAAAAAACAAGTCAAATCAAACCAAAACAACAGACAAAGAGTGCTAATAAAAATCATAATTAGGAAAGAAAGAAAGAAAAAGAAAAAAAGAAAGAAAAAGAAAAAAGAAGGAAGGAAGGAAGGAAGGAAGGAAGGGACTACTACAGAAACTGTGTTCCTAGGAAGCTGTGGTGGACACCGTAATCCTATAAACACTTTTCTAGAGAGAGACTGAGATGCATATTCTAGGACTGAGGGGAGATGCTTTCTGGGATGAATCCAATGTCAAGACTTTTGCCAGGCTTAGCCCTTTTATCTCAATCGCATTAAGTCCCTGCGGGGCTGCCTTTTTGCACATTTGTCTTTGAAATTTATGCAGAGCTTGATGTTCCAGAGCACAGGAATAGTGCTATGACTTCATGAGATTGGGTGAAGGAAGGAGGTGGAGAGAGGAGGTGGAGGGAGGATGGAAGAGGGAGGAGGGAGGAGGGTCACAGCTCTCAGACAGTTTTCCAAACAAAAGATTAGAGAGTAGATCCTAATGCATTTACTAAGCCCTAAGCACAGAGGATATAAGGTCTTGGGTATATAAGGCTTTGGGTCTTGGAGTGTTGCTCTGTTGATAAAGAGGTGGGGACCTCCATCCTGGTCCCTTCACTATGGATAAATCATCCAACCAAATGACAAAGCCAACATATAACTTGTTGGGATTCTGTAAACCCCACCCCTCAGTTACCTAGCAACAGCCAGGTATACCCCACCCCTCAATTACCCAGCAGTGGCCAGGTATGCTCTGCCCCAGTGACCAGACACTATAAAAGGAGCTGCTTGACCCCTCCTCTCTCTCTTGCTCTTGCTCTTGCAGCCTTGCTCTCCCACCCCTACCCCTCCTCTTCCCTTTCCTTCCCCCTTCTCCCTGCACGTGCTCATGGCCGGCCTCTACTCCTCTACTCTCTCTCTCTTTGCCTCTACCACCCTCTTAACTCCCATGACCTGAATAAACTCTATTCTGTACTATACCATTGTGTGGCTGGTTCCTCAGAGGGAAGGGATTCCCAACATGGACCCCCAGAGGCATCCCCCTTTCCCCCAGGCCTTGCCGCACCTCCATGGGCCATATGCCCTCACTCTCTTCATCCTTCCCCTAACATTGGTGCTGAAACCTGGGAAGTCATATTTTCACAACATTGGTGCCCAGTGACTTTTCCTTTCAGCGACTTTTCCTTTCATTGGTGCCCCGTCATCTTTTCCTTATATAACTCATGATCATGACCATATTTTCAAAGGCTGCCCAGGCTCTTTCTGTAACCTCAAATGTGAATCTCTATGCTAACTATATAAGGACAAGAAACTGCTGAGCGGTGCCAGTTAATTACCTGAGATGCCCTGGCAATGGCCATAATGAGGAAGAGACATGGGGGTGGCTGCATTTTCTAAGTTTGATGTCTGCATGGTCAGTGGGCTGAAAGGCACTATTCGTGCAGTTCAAATAGCAGAGAAATGCTGTAGGTCATTTAGGCATAGCAGGTGGGTCATAGGACATAGCAGGTGGGTCATAGGACATAGCAGGCAGGACATAGGACATAGCAGGCAGGCTCTGTTGTGGGAAGGCTGACAGGAATACTCTTCTGTTGCCAGGGTGTCTTCTTTAGCTTTGGGATAAAGATCTGCTTTTTCCCTAAACTGGAGGGATGCAGGGTCCCGAGTGCACTGGTTTCTTCCTACTTGCAGCCACAGTACAAACTGTAAAGTGCCCATGGACTCACCTGCAAACAATAGATCTTCAGAGGCTGCAGAATTCACTTGAAGTTGGAGACATCGCACACTGTACAAACTTCCCTAGTTCTTCTTCACAAGCATAGACAAGTTTCTCAACCGGCCTACTCCCCTCCCCATTCTTGCCTCCTGAATGGCATCCTGTTTTGTTTTTGTTTTTTGTTTGTTTGTTTGTTTGTTTGTTTTCTTTTACTAGATCCCAACGTTAGCCACAGAGACAGCATTTAAATAAGAAAACTCTGGCTACATTCCCTCTGAGCTGGGACAAAGCCCAAGGTGATTTGCTACCTCTCTACCCAGATTTAGATAGAGAGCATCCCACAGACAGGATCTGACCATTAGCTTGCTGGGGAAAATCTCAGTGGGGCTCAAGCCCTGCAGCCTCAGGAGGAAAGCTTTAGAGCAAAACCCTCTGCTGAGCTCTAGAAAACCATCAACAGTAGTTTCACACTGCAGAATACAGTGTCCTCAGAATAAAGTAGTATGTTCTCTGATGGAAACTGGAACCAGAATCCATACACTTAGGTGACTGTCCCAAACACAGCCCTCAGGTGATGTTGCAGGTCACCAAAGAATGGGCTGCTAGTGTCCACAGAGAGAGGAAAGCAATATCTCATAGCATTGTTCCCAGAAGGCATGAGAGAGGGCTCTTGTTTCTGTTCTGCCCTCCGGGTTCTTTTAAGCAGCTGCAAAATACAAGGGCCAAACCCTTCTCAAACTGGAGGTCTGACAAATACTAGACCTAGACAACATAACCACTTGTTGATTTGGCATTCCTCCTTGTGATATGACAAGAAGAGGCCCTAGTGTAAGGGTAGGAGGTGAGGATAGCCAAGCTGCACCAATGTGCCCTTCATGTTCCACTACAGAGATCGAGAATACGCTTCTCTTGATCATCATCCCCTCAGCCTAGCTGCCCTCCGAGTGGTACAGGTACAGAAGCATGCCATGGTCATCATGCTGGCTCCAAAGTTGCATCACAGACACATCGACAGAACACCAAGAGGTAGCAACCAAAGCCCTGGGTCTCGGGCGGTATTCTGGCATCTGGGATTCACCAAGCACAGGCAGGGTGGTCGACCCTGGGACTGAGACCTACAGGAAGAAGCTGTAAGGAGATGAAGCCATGTGTGGAGATCTCTGTTAAGGGAAGGTTATCCACAGTCTACTCCTCTGGATGTGGCTGCCACTCAGCCTCTGGGTTCTCAGTGGAACTTAAGAACACAGGTGTGCCTCTCTGTACATCACAAACAAAGCAAAGGAACAGACTGCTTGCATCTGGCCTGTCCCACCAGGGATTTTTGTGGCAGTGTTAAAATGATTTCACCAAAACAAAGTGACTTCTCTACTCTTGAACAAGCTCTCCCCGTCAATCCTAACAGGCCTCGAGCAACACTGCTTTCCTGAGAAAGGAGGTCTTCCTGGTTGTGTTTCGCTGGAGTGTCCAAAGGATTTCCCAAGGCAAAGTTTAAGTGGACCAAATCATCCCACCTCCAAATCCTAAGAGGTCCTGGGACATCTTACCAACTGTCCAATCCAGTTTCCTACACCACTGCTCTCCAAGACAAAGCTACATGGGTAGGAAACTGTTCCTTGTCTTCTGGATAACTCCTGGCTCCCCACCACAAAGACAGCAGCAAGAGGTCCTGGGGCTGTAGAACCTCCTGTTCCCCATTTTGTGATCCAGGTTTTCTGGGTTAGAGGTGAAAGCATCTGTGGGCCTAGAAAACAGTTGTGCCAAAAACAATTGATCTCCAAGGAGCTAAATTAAGACGGGGCATGACAGTGACAGCAGATCTCTCTTAGAATAGGATGATTTTCTTTCTTCTCATTCTTTCTTTCATTTTTTTTGTTTATTGCTTATTGATTTTTGTTTGTTTGTTTTTTGAGACAGGGTTTCTCTGTAGCCTTGGCTGTCCTGGAACTTGCTCTGTAGATCAGGCTGGGCTCGAACTCAGCAGTTCACCTGCCTCTGCCTTCCAAGTGCTAGGATTAGAGGTATGTACCACCACCAACAGGCTTAGTCCTTCATCCTGAAGACAAGGGCTGCTAAAGGCTCTATTCTCTAAGCCATCCCTGCCAAGGAAGGATGGAAGCAGCCAGTGAGCACTATTATTAGACAGTCTTTGGTTTCTCTTAGCAGTAGACACAGGTAAGAGCAGAGCAGACAGAGATGGAATGTGAGACGTTTTCACAGCCTTATTTCATTTTAGGAACATTTTGTTGACTGGCATGTGTTGCCCCCTGGAGCCCTAACCTTCATAGCAAAACTTCTTGAGAGTTAGGGTTCTCTCTACTTGAGTTTAACAGGAGCCAACTTCCTCCAGGGCAAACCAGCTAGGTCTAGCCAGTGGGTGAGGTCCAAACAGCTTTGTGGATGACTGCCTACTGCTCCTTCCTTTTCAATGGTCTTTCCTCTTCAGTAGTCTCCTCTTGTTCTGTCTTCTGGCTATGCTAAAAGTTGAGTTGGTTCCCATGCCTCTCAGCTAGGGACTCCATTCATTGCAGCAGGCAGAATTGAGATAGACAGCCAAGAAAGTGAGTCATACAACAAAGGCCATTCAGGGACAGCTGTTAAAGGAGAGAAGACTCAGGTACTGCCCCAGGACAAGGGAATCTGGTTATTCCAGAGTCAGGTGTAGAACTTGCAGGCTGGAACCAGTGTGGTCCCATACAGATTCCTCCATGGAGCAGAGCCAGAAGGATGATGGGAACATCATACTCCACCTTGGATGCAGCACTCTCCGAATCCTGGTAGCCTTGGGATGGTCCACACATGTATTTTATCTCAGTGTGTGTGTGTCCTCTTTCTGAATTCCATGGCATCTTCCCCTAAGAGTTAAAATGGGAAGGATGTCTATTCCATATACGAGGCCCTTGAGTGTACATTTATTAGTGGCTCAGCCTGTGCGCTATTAATGGCTGGATTGTCCTGAGTTAATTCTCCAGGCCAGGTGGCACCTAGAGAAGTACATAAAATAAATAACTAATTCTCTAAAGTGACACCAATGGTCACTAGCTAGAGTCAGTATCCTGAGTCCTGAACCAAACTATCCAGAGATACACCAGTGAGAGAGAAGTAAAGGAGATGATAAGGAGGTGGGAGGAAAGAAAGAAGGAAAGCAAGCAAGCTTACTTACTTATAGTACCCACACAGATACACAGCAACAATGGTAGACCTCTACATAGGATTATATTTCTATTTAGAAGCAGCTAAACCATTAACAGCTCTTATCACTGGGGCACTAAAACCTATGTAATGTGATAAGATTTTGATTTACCGTATGTCTTAGGGTTTCATTGCTGTGAACAGACACCATGACCAAGGCAACTCTTATAAGGAAAACATTTGATTGAGACTGGCTTACAGGTTCAGGTTAGTCCATTATCATCAATGTGGGAGCATGGAGGTATCCAGGTAGGCATGGTACAGGAGGAGCTGAGAGTTCTCATCTTTCTCTAAAGGAAGCCAGGAGGAGACTGTCTCCCATGTGGTTAGGAAAAGGGTCCCCAAGCCCACCCCACAGTGACACACTTCCTCCAACAAGGCCACACCTCATAATAATGCCACTTCCTAGCCAAGCATATTAAAATCACCACAACATACGACCACATAGTAGTAGTAGTATAGACCCACATAGTAGTAGTAGTATAGACCAAGATTTAATGGGGCATTGAAAAAGAATTACAATTATTACCAGGATACCTAATTTTCAGTCAGGTTTTCATCTAAACTAAAGAAGGTAAGGAACCGAGGAAAGCCAAACTCCTGTGTAAAGATACCAACTGGAGTGCAGGCAGCGGTGGTGCACATCTTTAATCCTTAGGAGGCAGAGGCAGGCAAATCCCTGAGTTCAAGGCCAGCCTAGTCTACATAGGGAATTTCTGGACAGCCAGAGCTACACAGAGAAGCCCTGTCTCAGAAAAAGAAAAGAAAAGAAAAGACACCAAAGAAAACAAAGGAAATAAGGAAGAAAAAACAGAGAACTAAAAAAGAAAGGAAGGAAGGAAGGAAGCAGGAAGGAGGAGAATCAGAAATGCTGTTCACAGTTATAAAAGCAAGGAATGAAAGTCTATCCCCACAGGCAAAGACAGACATACATACTGGAAAACCAGACACAAGGCCACAGAACAGTAAAAAGATGGCAACGCTGTCAGCCTGAAGAGCTGGGGGCATTAGGGAGAGCGCCATATTACCCACACTGACATTCACAGTCGTTCTGACTCCTGTGACAAACAAACAGATGTTTACAACTGAATTGCTCATATTTTCACATTTTGCTTAGTTAAGTTGTAATTCAGAGGTTATAGTAAAAATAAGAGTCCAGGAGGGACTCGTAGGTTATAGCTCATAGTTCGACTTATTTGTAGCTTCTTAAGTCTTCTCGTGGTTTCTCCAATCCAATAGTGTCCTCCAAAATAATCAAGAACATGAGCTACTCAGGTCCTGATGCCCCCTGAGTGGGAGCTGGGTAACCAGATAGAGGCTTAGGGAGCCACTCCTCTGCTGAGAGACAGACTACTAGACTAGGCTGGAGCAGCTACACAGCAGAGATCATGGTAATGCTCACCGCTGGCTGTAATTCCCATTCTTCCAGGTACACAGGAGGAGAAGTTTGGCCATGGTTTCGGGCCAAGTAGAGGTGTCCCTCATAACAGACACTCAGAGTAAGGAAACAGGAACAGTAAAGACATTGTCCAACCCATTAAAAACCCAGGATCCCAGAGCAATACCTTGAGAATCTGTGGCTATGGGTAGAGACACATTATTTTCTGTGGGCTACCGTGGAACCACCACACCCATGCACTGGGCATGCTCTGCAGGCATGGACTTTGTCTGAAACCATGGGTGTTGGTCCCCATGGGTTCCCATTGTCTCGCTCATACTTCCAGAACACCAGAAGGTCAACAGGGAGATCCTTCTGTTTGTCCATTGGAATTTTGTTGATCCTTTACTGTGACCCGAAAAGGTGGACGTTGCATGGGGAAAAGCAAGACAGAGAGATCAAAGAGCCCGCCACGGGTTGGCAAGATGACTCAGTAGGTACACGAGTTTGCTGTAAAGTCTAATGATGTGAATTCCATCCCCGGGCCCTACACAGTGGAAGGAAAAAACTGACTCCAGCAAACTGTCTTCTGACCTCTGCCCATGTGCTATGGCAGCTACCCCTCATTCTCCCCTACGATATTTAAAATTTTTATTTTACGTTGTCCCAGTTGTATGTTGCTGATGTTGTTTCTCAACCTGACATAAGCTGGAGTTCACTGCAAACTGAGAAAAATGTTCCCATCAGATTGGCCTGGAGCAAGATTGGGCCCATAACCTCTGGTGTTCCTGGGGCACATAGGAGAGCTGGCTGAACAAGTCATGAGGAGCAGTAAGCAACATTCCTCCATGGCCTGCGCTTCAGTTTCTGCCCTGAGTCCCCGCCCTAACTTACTTTGATGGTGGACTGTGATGTGGATGGGTGAACGAAATAAACCCTCTCCTTCCCCATGTTGCTTTTGGTAAAGTGTCACAGCAATAGAAACCCTAAGTAAGACACATGAATGTGGGTATTTTGCCTGCATTTATATCCATTGCACACCCTATGCCCACAGAGGCTAGAAAATATCAAACTCTTTTGAGATTGGAGCTACAGACAGTTGTGACCCACCATGTGTCCCCAGTCACCTCAAAGACAGACCTTAACCACTGAGCAACCTCTCCAGTCCCAAGGAAATGTAATTAAAAAACAAAACAAAACAAAACTTATGTGTTCCTATACTAACACATGTGTGGTGGTGCTGAAAAACAAGCAGTCAAACTGAGGTAGAAAGCCTAGCAAATTCAAGACTAGCCTGGACAACTTAGACCCTGTCTAATAACCAATAAACAAACAAGAAGCTTGGTGATATAGTTCAGTGACACAGTGCCTGTTTAGCTTGTGTGAAAACATAAATTCTGCATCTAGTACTAAAAAGGAAACACACACACTCACACACAAGAAAATAACACTCTTTCCCTCATCCTGTGTGTTGCTAGTTTTATGTCAACTTGACACAGCTAGAGTCATGGGAGAGGGGGGAGCCTCGGTTGAGAAAGTCTCTCCATAAAATCAATTCAAATAAAACTGAGTAAGCAAGGTGTGTGTGTGTCTGTGTGTGTTTCTCTCTCTGTGTGTGTATGTATGTGTGTATGTAATTTTGTTGGTTGGCAGAGGTGCCTTACATTGTGTTCCACAGTATGTGCAGGTGAGGGGTCTCTTCAGGGGACTGCCTGGAGTAGGAGTGTGGTCAAGCAAGAACACCCACTTGGAGAGACAGCCTGGTGTATGGTGTCAAACTCCAATTCAGTGAGGATGCACATTTGCTGAAAGGGGATTTCTAATGACCTTCAGGGAAACTTCCTTCCGGTAAGAGCTAAAGTTGCGGGGGAGGGGGATGTCAGCTCTGCCCACTACTTAAGGCTCTAGAACTGACTAGTGTGAGGATTCTAAATTAAGAACTAAGCTTCAAGGTTATGGCGTGTTTCAAAGTTATGGCGTATATGTTAAGGCAAAAGAGAAAACCACACCTTCATCTTGTATTTACAACTGTTAATAGCTTTGTAAACCCAGGTAAGTGGCTGGGGAGATGGCACCCACGTTAAAGCATGGTTTAAGTGGAAGCCCATCTGCAGTCCCAGCGCTTGAAAGCTGACTCAGGATTTCTGGGCTAGCTAGTTAGACTAGCCTAGCTTGGGGGTCAATGAGACTTTGCTTCAACTAAATAAAATGAAGCTGTAGCTAGCTGACATGAAAGCATCAACTCTTTCAACTTGGAAAGCTCCAGAACACTTGGCTGGCGTGCTTTCTCTCACGCTTTCACGACCCAATCTTCGGTGTGTTCTGCTGAGGTGGCACTCTGCCTCCTACGTGACTGCCATGCCCTGCCGGTTTAGTCTGCTCCCGCGACCTCCAAGGCAGTGGTGGACCGGAGCCCACACCCAAGGTCTCTGTGCTCCTCCCTGGCCGAGAGGGAGGGCTGTGGGGGAGTTAAGCATCCCTTAGAAATTCCCTCGGCTCCAAACCGGAGGGCGACCGCAGAAGCGCTGGCACCTCCCGGGGGCGGCGCCTTCTGATTGGAGCGGGCGCGGGCAGAGCCGCAGCGCGGCTGCTGATTGGCTGTGCGGAGTCAGGCGCTGTGGGCCGAGTGGACGGGAGTGACCCTGGGTGGGTGTGGGGGGGGTCGGGTCTGAGTGACGGGCCGCGCGACAGGGCGGCTCCCCAGGTTGGCCTGGGTGTGGGCTGGCTGAGGGCCAGGGTAGGCCAATCGCGCAGTCGCTGCCCTCCTCCCCGGGATGCTCTGCGGGATTTAATGGGGCATTCAGTCTGAGTGCTGAAGGGCCAGAGGACAGTAGTATTACCGGGGTCACAGGAATGCCTGAGGTGACCCCACAGAAAGTTAAATAAAAGTACATACAAGTAAATTACCTCTGGATATGTACACAAATCAAATGAAAGCAGATACCCAATATTGGTGCGTAAATATTTGCAGTGCATTTTACCCTTGCCAAAAGGTGGAGCCAACTCAGTTGTTGATCAGTAGATGGATTGGTACACTGGCTGAGGTATTAAGTGGTTTATCGGCAATAACAAGGAGTGAAGCATTACTTAAACGAAGTGGTGTGATCACACCAAAGTATGGTTGAGGAGAAGGTGTTTATTGTAGATATGAGGAGAGCACAGCCGGAGGCATCTGGACCCAGAGCAGACTACACATGGACAGCAGAGAACCAGGCCACAGAAGAGAAAGGTGGAGAGCAAGGGCAGGAGGGAGGGAGAGAAGGAGAGAGGAAGGACCCAAGAGGGTAACGAGGGCACATGGCCAAAATGGCAGGGTTATATTGAGATGAGAAGCTGGGGTGGGGGAGGAGGAGCCCAAGAGCTGGGGAAGTTTAGGGTAGAGGCCAGCCAGGAGAGAGCTGAAAGGAATCACAGGTTGTGTGCAGACACTTTGATATGCCAATAGGCTCCACGGGTGGCCATTTGTCTTGAGTTTTCTTTTGAACCTGACGCTACTGATTCGAGCTACACCGAGGATGAAGTGGGCAATTGCCCAGAACCCAGTGTTGGGAGTGTGGCAACACACATGGGTTAACAATTGTCTAATTCGGTATCTATGAAGTACAAAGCGAGTACATCCTAAGCTTTTGCCAGGGTGGGAAAAGGTTGGCTTGTGGCTGATAAGATTAGGTGTCATTGTCGAATGGTTATAAGAGTTTTGGAGGATGAACTGTTTTAGAGGGCCGTCCTGACCCAAGAGAAAGGTGGAATCCTGTGAGTTTAAGGCCACCGTGGTTTACAACACTACTAGTTTTAAGGCAGCCAAGGCTACACAAAGAAACCCTGTCATGAAAAACGGAAAAAAGAAAAATAATATTTTAGAGAAAACAGTGGTTATGCAATATTGTGACTGTACGAAATAAATTGAATTGCTCACTTTGGGTGACATTTAACTTTATCAATCACGGAAACACATGACCTTTTATAGTCGCGTTCCCCTTCTCTCCCTTCTCCGTGGCTGGCAGTTTGTTATAGCCCGGCCTGGACTACTCACTGCCGTATGAGAAACACAGGGGAAAAGGCCCTCTGGTCCTTTCTGACCAAGTCTTCACCTGGGCCCACAGCCCGCGTGAGTCAGCACTACGCTTTAGGAGCTCTCCGTGTCCTGAAGAAGGCCCGAGTATCCCCGTGGAAGGGGTGGGGGCAAAAAAAGGGGGTGGGGGCAACTGCCTGTAGCAATCCCTCTACAGAGACTCAATTCTGATCCTGGAGTCCGTGGTATTTGCTCCAAGGTCAGCGTTGAAGAATCAGCACTGGGCTAATGCCACAGAAACTGTGCATCAACTCTAGGCTGTAGAAAGAATTGGACCTTGGGTCACTTCCCACAGCTTGTCACGGAGACATGAAATTGTGAGAAATCTCTGCCCCGCGTCACTGACTACTGATGGTAGGCACAAAGAGGCGTTTCCAGTAGAGTAGGATAGGATGCATTCGAGGAGCTCAGTACAGGGGCTGAAAGTATGGTGGGAAAGGTAGAACAATGGCAGGTTGGCTTCTGTGGTTTGAGGGCGGTGCTTAAAGTCAAGTGTGGTTGACTGTTAAAATGACCTATTACCAAAGCTGAGGAGATGGCTCGGTGGTTAAAAGCACTGGATGCTCTTCCAGAGGACCCAGGTTCAATTCCCAGGATCCACACTGTTAGGATTCTGTAAACCCCACCCCACAGTTACCTGGCAACAGCCAGGCATGCTCCCCCCCCCCCTTACCTGGCACTGTAAAAGGGAGTAACATGCCTCCTCCTCTCTCTCTTGTGTTCCTCCTGCTCTTTGTTGTTCTTTGCCCTTCCTCTCCCATTTCCTTCCCCAGTCTCTCTCTGAATACCGGCCTCTACTCCTCTCTTCTCTCTCCGCCCCTGCCACCCTCTTAACTCCCCTCCCCATGAATAAACTCTATTCTGTTCTATACTGTAGTGTCTGGTCCCTCAGGGGAAAGAGAGTCCCAACAGAGGCATCCCCCTACCTCCATCCCTTGTTGCACCTCCATGGACCATATACCCTCCACTCTCTTTACCTTTTAACTAACATTAGTTCCAAAACCCGAGACATCATCTTTTCTCTAACATTCTCTTTTCTTTCACACATGGCGACTCCAGTTCCAGGGAATTTGACTCCATATATGCAGTCAAAACACACTCATAAAATACAAATAAAATAAATATTTTAAAAGGTGGTTCTGTTACAGATTCTTGTGCTGGTATCCTGGGCTTAGTTTGTGAGCAATGTGGGGCTCTTGGGGGTTATGGTCAGTCAGTCACAGCACTTGCTCCCGATGGAGCACCCAGCCAGAGAAATGCTGTCATGGGTGTTATAATTGTGACTTCCATGTAGTGGACTCAGAATGAAACTCTTTTGCTCATAAGAAACTCCAGTGTGTGCGTTTGTAGTGGCCTAAGCCTTTTAGACCCATGTTGAAGGTGGAGTTTGGATTTCTTTCCACTACTGTAATCAGGTGTAGCAAGACTTGCTTTTCTCACAAGTCGCTGTAAAATCTGAGACTGGAGAACTTAGCCTTCGGGATGATGAGAATTCAGAATGCTTCCCTTTATGAAAGACCTGAACTTTCTAGGTGGTGGTTGTTGGGATTCTGTAACCCTCAGTTACCTAGCAACAGCCAGGTATACCCCACCCCTCAATTACCAAGCAGTGGACAGGTATGCTCTGCCCCAGTGACCTGACACTATAAAAGGAGCTGCTTGACCCCTCCTCTCTCTTGCTCTTGCCTCTTGGCCTCTTGCAGCCTTGCTCTCTCACCCCTACCCCTCTTCTTCTCCTTTCTCCTTCCATGTGCTCATGGCCGGCCTCTACTTGTCTATTCCTCCGTCCACCCCCCCCCACCCTCTTAACTCTCCCATGACTTGAATAAACTCTATTCTGTACTATACCATTGTGTGGCTGGTCCCTCAGGGGGAAGGAATTCCCAACATGGGCTCCCCCAGAGGCATCTCCTTTGCCCCCAGGCCTCGCCGCACCTCTATGGGCCTTATGCCCCCCACTCTCTTCATCCTTCTAACAGTGGTGGCTCACACCTTTAATCCCAGCGCTTGGGAGGCAGAAGTGGACAGATCTCTGAGCTGAGGACAGCACGGTCTATAGAGTGAATTCCAGGACAGCCAGGGCAACACAGAGAAACCCTGTCTCTAAAAGCAAACAAAAGAATAAACAGAAAGCTTGAAATTAACCAACACTTTATTAATTTATTTGGGTTTGAGTTTCAACTGTAAACTACGGTAACAGCAATAAAAATACAAGAATTTTTTTTTTCTGCAGGCTTCAAGATTAAGCTGTGCAACCAACAGAGTGAGTGATTTAACATTTGAACAGTTTCATCAGCCCCCAAAACAGTGCTTCCCATAAACAGGTCACTTCCTTTTGTCGCTCTATTGCCCATGGCAGCTTTCAGTCTGTTAACTGACTCTAGATCTGTGCCTTTAGGACATTTCACATTAACGGAATTAATACAACATACTGACTTCTGTGTCTGACTGCATGGCCTCAGAACAGGGTTTGTCTGGGCTTTCCACGTTTTTTGTTATGAATCAGACCTCATTTTTTTTTATTTGAATAAAATGTCAGCATATGAATACATTACATTAGTTTTTCAGTTTTGAGTGGATATTTGTGTAGTCTTGTGTTGGGTCATTCCATAATACAGGAGCGAACATTTATGTACAAGGGTTTTTCTGTGCTTATGTTTTCATATTTTTTTTGGTTATATACCAAAGTGTAGAATTACTGGACCACATGGTACCTTATATTTTAACTTTCTAAAGGATGACTGGTGGTCTCCTCAAAGCACCCATACTATCTTAGATTCCTATTAATGGGTTTTCATTTTTCCAAATTCTGCAACATTTGGTTTTGCTGGGTTTTTTTTTTTGTTTGTTTATTTGCTTGTTTAATTATTATAATTACAGCCATTCTAGTGGGTATAGGGCACTTACTATGTTTCTGATTTATATTTCCTTGCTGTCTGCTGATGTAGAGTTTCTTTTATGCAATTATTGGCTATATCTATTTCTGCTTTGCAGAAAGGTGAGGCCCAACACTTTTGCAAGTTTAGAACTGGACTATTTGTCTTCTTATTGCTGGTATGTGGGAGTTTCTTTTATATTCTGTATCTTATTTCCTATGAGATACACAGTTTATACATGTTTTCTTTAATTCTATGGCTTGCCTTTCCTTTATTTTTTTTTATATATTTTTTTTATTTCTAAGACAGGGTCTCACTATGTAGTTGAGTCTGGCCTCAACCCTGTGATCTTCCTACAAATCATCTAAGAAACAAGGTCATCCACGATAGGGAGAGGAGTGTGCAGAGATCAGAATGCCATATCAAAGTCAAGTTTGTGCCTGTTACCTTTCAGGTGCCTGCTCCATGGTTGGTTCAGAGCTACACCATCAACATTTGGATTCAGCAAGACTTATGAGAAAGAAAATCTCTGGGCTTGTAACATCTCTAGAACAGTTTGGCAGATAAGAGTTTGTCTGGAGTCAGCAAAGTGCTAGAAGTCCCAGAGGTGGATGTGGAAGGGATCTGGAAACCTGGGAAGGAGACAATCAGTGGTGTCTACTAAAGACAAGAATAGCTCCATGATGTTGTGTCTACAGGAGGGGATCTTCCAGGATGTGCACCCCTGCAGCTCTGAGAGAACACCAGACTTCCTGCCCAGGGAGAGGAAAAGAGTCCAGAAACAGAACAAACCACAGGAGAATAGAGAAAGACGCAGTGGACCCTGGAAGGCAGAATGAACGTGATTCAGAGATTCCTACCCTGACCCCAAGATAGTCCTGCAGAGAGGGATGCTTCAGAGCAAGGAAAATGGGAGGGGAGGCATGACACTGTTGGCAGAAGCCTGGGTGTTATCAATCCAAGAAGCAGTTTGGATTAATAAACTGACCTGTCTTTGAGTCTGTCTTAGTGGCACAGGAAGTTGACAGTCCCCTGGGTATCTACTCAGGAAGTTGACAGTCCCCTGGGTATCTACCTTGTAGAGGCCTTCTTTCAGGAAGTTTTGAGAAACTTCCTATCAACACTGCCCCTCCACCTCCTCAGCTCTGCCTAGAGAGCGGAGGGACAGGTGGCCCAGATAATCCATCCTCTCCTCGGCGCCTCTTTATGGACCTCTTTGAAATATAGAGAATCGGAACCACAATCAAATAATTAGGTCACCACCAGTTCTATTGTTCCAACTCTATCCTTTTAAGCTCCTTCTTCTGTGGGAGTTTGGGAATCCCACCACCATCTTAATGCTGTCAGAGGCCATCCAATGCCTTAAAGATGACAGAGCTGAGTAAGAAAGAATGCTGGACGAACAGGGACCTGGGCTCATTCTCCCTTAATACCTCTTGTTCTACAAAACAAGAGATCCTGTTACAGCAGAAAGGCAAACTCCTTTCCCACCTGAAACCACTTTTTCTTACTATATACATGGTTTGCTTTTTGTTTTGTTTGTTTTTTAGATCCTTAATCTAAGGAATATCTAGATATCCAATTCACTACCGTGTTCTGACATTGCCAAGCTCTGGGGCTCGGGGGCTCCGTGTCTGCTTAGGAAGCAGCTGGGTCTGATCACAGAAACACTTCCTCATAACTTAATCCATGTAACCTCATCCTTGCTTAAGAATCATAGCTGGCATGGTAATTCTTTCCTATTATAATTTTCCTGCTTTCCGAGTTTTCTCACAGTTATTTTCCCTCTCTTGTCTAGCATACCCAGGGTCATGATGATTAAGATGCACTACACAATCGTTGTTGCATCTCTAGATTAAGCCACCTACCCTTAAGTACAGAGCACTACAGTGAGAGTTGTCTGAGGCAAAGGCTCTGCCACTGGTCTATGCAAAGGATGCTAAACTTTTAGAGGCAGACAAGGAAGGACTTGTGGATGACAGCATTAGCCTGAGACACAATGAGAGACAGGATGGGTGAAAAGACAACTGTATCAGCTTAGCATCATAAAGGAGAGGTATTGGCATTTGAGACTTAAGCATTATTATTTAGGAGTGATGTTCACATGTGGGCTGTGGTGCATGACTTTAATCCCAGCACTCAGAAGGCAGAGACAGACAGACAGACCTCTGAGTTCAAGGCCAACCTGGTCTACAGAGTGAGTTCCAGGACAGCCAGGATGACATAGAGAAATCATAAGAGGAAAAGAAGGAGGAGGAAGAGGAGGAGAGGAAGCCGGAGGAGGAGGAGGAAGAAGAGGAGGAGAGGAAGCAGGAGGAGGAGGAGGAGGAGGAAGAGGAGGAGGAGGAGGAGGAGGAGAAGAAGAAGAAGAAGAAGAAGAAGAAGAAGAAGAAGAAGAAGAAGAAGAAGAAGAAGAAGAAGAAGAAGAAGAAGAAGAGAGTGCTATACAGAGTGCTATACAGAGTGAGTTAAAAGTCATCTTCACCATCCTAATAGTGTTTTTCTATAGTTATCAGCAGAACATTAAGCTTCTGTTCAGGTGACATTTGAAGCAGGATCTTAGTCACTCTTGTGGCTCCCGTCCCCAGTTCTTTTAACCCTGGCTAAGACAGCGGCCATGGACACTTTTTTCCGGTCGTAAGCCAGGCCGAGGGCAGCCATGCAGTCGATGAAGAACGTGGTGAAGTTGATGAGGCAGTGGTACTCACTGGCAGAGTAGTCGTAGGGGAAGGCGTGATGGTAGTTGTGGAAGCCCTCGCCTGCAACAGAAGCAAGGAGAGCAGTTAGGGGGCTCAGTGGTTGCTGCTTCAGTTTTGCATACCTCTTACCTGCAAGGTACCTCAAACCTCAGAGAACTGTGCTGCTTTTAACCAAATAGATGACCTCAGTGTCTTCTACCTCTGAGGAAACAAGAGCCCTCTGAGCATCTTAAACATATTGAACAATCTCACTTATTGATGGGATATGGGACTTTTTTTTTGGAAAGGATGTTTCTATTGTGATAACTAGATGAAAGAAGAATATTCTACTGGCAAATGCTTCATCTTAGAAAAAGCCATAGCAAACATAAATACTGACCCAAGATCCTGCTGGCTCTGTGTCTAGATGCATGCTTTCTGGTGGGATGGGGTGTGTGATTCTTACAAAGGTGAGCAAGCTCATTCTTAGCCATGGTATTGGTATTCTCTGCAAATGTGGGAGGTTCCAACAGCAGTAAAGGCAGAAAAGGCAGCAGTAGCTGAAGGGAGAGAGAGATACCAAGAACTGGTGTTTCCTTCAGCTATTAGCAGCACACAGTGGGCTGTGTTTACCTTTGGTTTTGGGTGGGGGGGTACTGATAAATCAGATCTACTCTGGAAATTCTTGAAGATTCCTTTATTTGTTTGATTTTTGAGACAGGATTTCTCTGTATAACAGAGCCTTAGCTGTCCTGGACTTGCTTTGTAGACCAGGCTGGCCTTGAACTCAACAGAAATCCTTCTCCCTCTGCCTTTGGAGATTCCTACTAACTGCTGATGTTCTGAGAACTCTTGAAACAGAAGTCCATTTTGACAAAAAGGGAAATAAGTATTTTTTTAAAGAGTCAGGAATCTTTCTGGGGTAGGTAAATGAAAACCCTACACACAGAACTTTTCGACCGATTGCTACAAAAACAGCATTAGCCTCACCAAGTTATCACAAAGACCAACAAAATATGGCTCTTGAGTTACCCCAGATTGATTAGGAGTGACAGGAAAAAATGAAAGAGTGAGGTGATTTCTGATCACAGAGATGCTGCTAACCAGGCTTCCTCTTGGTTATGTGTCCTGTCTTCACCAGGGTGCACTCAGTGTCCATTTGGGAGCAGGTGGGAAGGCACCTGGATAAGGTTGCTAACAGAAAATTGTAACGTCTACATTCAGGGAGGGGTAGATTTAAAAGAGAAGGAAGCGAGAGCTATGTGTAGCAACTGGGGCATCAAAAAAGAAATCTTCAGAGATCAAGTTTCACAGATACCAGAAGCATAGGACAGTGGGAAAGTAATTCAAGAAAACAAAACAAAACAAAAAATAAAACCAGAGTGGCAGGAAACAGCTGGAGAAGACCCAAGGATGAGATAAGTAGAAGAGATAAGAAGGAAGTTGATTGGATAAAGCAAGAGTCTAGACAACCAATCATGGGGACATGTGTTGAGGAGGCTCACAACACATCCAGTTACAGAACAGAATGCATGCCAGGCCACAGCAGTCCATGGAAATCATGTAATTGCCAAGTGCAAGTAGTTTATTTCAGGAGAATCACAGTAAGAACATGGTGAGAGGTAGAAGGCATTTAGAAAAGTTAGGGCAGGAAGATGGAGAGGAAAATATATTCACACTTGGACTTGAGTAAACGAAGTCAGACTTACTCTTTCTGCATTCTACATAGCAAGATTGGATACAAAATACTGGGCTTACTGCCCGTTCTATAGTCCCCGATGTTGTATTTATCCATTTCCTAACTGAAGTGAGATGCTACTCAACCCAGAGGAGACAGGAGAGTGACAAACTTAATAGTGTTTAATATAGGCTGGGTGTAGTGGCCCCACACCTTTAATCCCAACACTTGAGAGGCCGATACTGATGAATGTTTGTGAGTTTGAGGCCAGTTTGGTCCACATAGCAAGTTCCAGGTTAGCCATGGCTACATAGTGAAACCCTGTCTTTAAAAAGGCCTAATATACACGCCATTTAGAGACTGTTTCGGACCTGGTGATTTTCACCTTTTCTTTTTTTGTAACAGGCCTTTGGACTTTCATATAGTTTCTGTTTTACAAATATGTAATCGATTTGGTTTTTTGCTGCTGTTTATTTTGGAGACAGGATCTTGCTGTGTAGCCCTGGCTGGCCTGAGACTTGCCGTGTAGATCAGACCGGCTTTGTACTCAGCTACTAGGTCCGGGTTTTCATAGTAGAAGAACTGAGACACAGATTATCGTTAAAAACAAATTTAGGAGACATAAGTGATACCTCATACCTGTAATTCCAGTGTTTTGGAGGCTGAGGCAGGAACGCTGTTGGATTTTTGAGGCCAGCCTGGGTTACAGAGGGAGTCCCTGCTTAAAACAAATCAATCTTATCCTGTCCTTCAGACTTCTAGCAAAAACTCCTAACCAATAGCTCACTGAATGTGGTCCTGCTGTAGACGTCTGACTTACCCACGGTTGTTATTGTAGTTATCATATTATCTCGGGCTCCAATGTTCTTGTCGTAGGGGCGATACCCATAACGGTGGGCGGCACTGTTCACCAGCCAGGTGGAGTTGAGCGTCAAGGTATATCTCAATAAAGTGGCAATATAGAAACTGTGTCGAATTGTTTCCCCCCAGAAATACCAGGGCACCATTGTGGGCAGGATGAAACACAGAAGCAGGATGCCAGGCTTGTAGTACCTACATGGAGAGATCACACTGAGTCTGGAGAAGCCACTCCTACATGTGTCCACCCCCACACTGTACTGACCTTCCTTCCCAGCTTCCCTTTCTAGGTATGGGGGAAAAGCAAGGGCAGAAACCATCAGGAGAGAATGGGTAGATGATCTTTTATGTCTTTGCCTATCCTAGTTAGATCAGTGATAGTTAAACCAAATTGCATTTAATAGCATCCATGAAAATTGCTCAAAGGGCACGAACTGAACAAAAAGTGAAGCCTCTTTATAGCCTCTGAACCATTAAAATGAGTTTGAAATGGTGGTCTTAAACATACTAGCCCTGGAATTTTTCTCAGCTTTTATTTTTCAAGTTATAAGAGAAAAAAGTGGAACCCCAGGTGACCTGGGTACATTACCAGTTCCACCCCTACCCCCCTTTCACTCACCTCCTCTGGAACATCACCAGCTTCTCAGCTTTGAGGTCAGACATGTCCAGTTTTCCTCCCTTCTCTTTGACAGCCGGGTGTTTGCGCACGAGCAGCCAGCCCGCATGTGAGAAGAAAAAGCCACGGCGGGAATTGTGAGGGTCAGCATGCGTTTCTGTGAACTTGTGGTGGGCGCGGTGATCTCGGGACCATTCATACACATCATTCTGGAAGCAGGAAAGAGGAACCCAGAATTGAGAAGAAAAGTTCTCCAAGGTGAATGCAAAGGTCTAGATGTCTGCAAGGGCCTGAGACTCTCAGTCAAATTCATAGTCCTCGGACTTTGTCTCCCCCAAGGAGGCCTTGGGGAGCACCCTTTCCTGCACACTTGTTCCAAAAGCTTACAGGGAAAAGCAACTTATAGTCTCAGACATAGCACTGTCACTCCCGGAGATTGTGTGGCAGATAGAGAGAAGGGAGGGGAAACACGACCCTCCCTCGTTCTCATTAGCAAAGCTCAGCAGTTCTTCAGAGGAGGACAGGCTCCTAATGGAAGGCCTAATCCTCGAATAAAGGGAATGTGAAGCAGGTGGGCTTGGGGCCTGGAGTGTTGGTCTGTGACTACAGATGTGGGAGGCTCTATCCTGATACCTTTATAACGACAGTTTACTGAACCAGTAACAAGACCAGGATGTAACTTAGGAGCTTGGGCACATTTCCTAAGGACCTCTTATGTGGGACTCTTTCTAAACCTTTAAGTATACACCAATAATATCACCCTCTTTCTTTTTTCCCCATAAAGAGATCAGGAGAATTCAGGGTATAAACTGCTAGGGCAGAGATGATTATATGCATGTGTTAAGAACTTCCAATGTTACCATCCAAGAAAATGTTGTTCCCTGTTTTCCTCTTCTCTCACAATGAGCTCTACACGACAAAGTATCTGCTGCTAGTTGCTCCAACTTGCCATCAAGGGAAGCTCCCTTCTCCAATTCCTTTCCTTCTGTGTTAGAAACTTATGCCCCAAACAGTCTCAGAAGCTCACTTAGCAAGCACGGCAGCCGTAGGTAAGCATCCCAACACTGGTCCTTGAAGCTACTCGCTAACATAACTTCATCATCAGAAATGAGGGGTAATAACAGTATCCTCCTCTTAAGACATCACAGAGACTTAAATGAGTTCATCTATGTCAAATGCTAGCATGGTGCCAGCAAAGAGCTGCTGCCATTAGAAGTGTCTGCATTCATTATCTAGAGTAAAGAGTTCTTGGGTCTGCACCCTGGCAGTCCCATTGAAGTGGGGACTTACGATGGGAATCACAACGTGTAAGTTTAATGCTTGTTAATGGAAACCAGGGTCAGCCCTTAACTAATGCATGCTGACCATTGGTGCTGAATGACCATATCAGTCACACTGCGTGAGAGCTTAGGAACCTGGCCAAAAATGTCCCAGTAGTAACTCACTAGAGAACCTTTCCCTGAGTTTCCCTACCCAGTGACGTAAGTTATCTCATGCTCTATAAATCTCAGAACTAAGCATGTCCTTTGGGTGACCAGAGAAGAGTGAGAGAGGCAATGGCTGGCCTGCTGGCTCCTCTCAGGGCTTTGACTCCTTCCACTGTGTCCTGAAACCTTAGTAGATGTGACACAGAGGAGCTGAGCAGAGCCACACTTCTACCTGGAAAGCCATGGTGTTGGCTATGAGGAGGAGGAGCCTCAGGGGCAGCCGAGCTTTATAGCTCCGATGACTCCACAGGCGATGAGCCCCAGCTGTGACACCCATGCCAGAAAATAAATACAACGCAAACCCTGCAAGAAAAGACAGTGGAGGTCACCTCCCAGCCATGCCCATCCGGTAAACAAGTTAGGGTGCCCTTTCTGATGCCCCGCTGTGTCTTTGGGAGGCTTGACATAGGGATCTGTTTTCTCATGAATCCCAGGGCTTAGGACTAGAAACAGAACCTGTTGACACCAAAGCAACAGAAAGAAGACATAGCCAAATATATGGACAGATAGGCAGGACATTCACCAGGCTTAGACTTGTGGGTAAGAGGCCTGACCAGAGGAGACCAGGCTGTTCTCTGAACAGAGGGAGAGTCAAGCCTTTACTCATTGTCTGAAGTGATAACACATGGGCAGACAGAACCCTCATCTCTTTGACGGACTTTAAGTGCACAAGCTGATGTTGCTGCCTAAATAACACAAAGGAGGGATATAAGCAAACACGTCATACTTTTACTCAGTAACCAGCTGAAGGCTTATGAGTTGATTTGCCTCTGTCCCATTAGGGCGTTTCGGTCTCAGGGATGCCTTGCTTTCTGTGGCTGAAAACCTTTCCTCACTTGAATAGAGCATCAACCCCTCACAGACTCTCCACCCAGAAGTGGAGACGGGTTAAGGAGGTCCAGGTACTGAGGATGAAGGGCAGGAAATAGGGTTCTAGCCATTGTCTTTGTGCAGGAACATCATGCCACGTCCTGTGTCCTTTGAGATAAGCTAATTTTCTCTAAAGTGTTGAAGGCCATCAATGATCCCTACAGAGCTTAAGGACCCAAACACATGGCTGCTCTCAAAACAGTAGCCAGACTAATCTGGGCACTGCCAAATTAGAAGAGACCCAAGTGGCAAGAGATAGATGCAATTTGGCAGCTAACACAGTATCGTGCCATTATGGTAGCTAGAGAAGGGTGTCTCTGTCAGGGACAGCCAGCCCTATATAAAGTCATATCTGCACAGGGGCTTAACCTTCTCCAACTACACCTTACACAGGTGAGACTCTATCGTGAGGTCATGGATGAGGAGATTATGATATAAGTGGTATGTTTTTCTAGGAGCACAGGACTAGTAAAAATAGAATTGTGGTTTGCAGCTAGTGTTTCTGGCAACAATCACTGGTTCCAACTGTGGCATCTGCTTCTTGACAGCCGACTATTCCTTCATTGTCCTACCTCACCGACCCAATAACTGCAGCTCAAGAGGTTTGCACAGCCCATGATGACAAAGGGGACACTGAGGGGAGCCATCTGTTCCTCTGTGGCAGCATGAACATAAAAGCTGCGACCTCGGTAAAAGAAAACACACACACACACACACACACACACACACACAAAGAAAAATCAAAAACAAAACAAAACAAACAAACAAACAAAAAAAAAACCCAAACCAACCAACTAACCAGACAAACAAACAAACAAAAAACTATATACAGTACTCCAAGGGGCAGCTAGAAACAGTGGTAGCTCAAAGGCTACAGAACTTTAAGGTTGGAGAGCTCACATATTGTACAAATAGCCCTATGTCCTCCCGAAGCCAAAAATAACAGGTCACCAGTGAAAAGATACCAGAGAGAGAGGAAGCACAATGGGGTTTGAGATGTTGTCCCTCTGCCTGCACTGGCACCTGGGCCTGCCAAACACAGTTTGGTCAGGAACGGAACTTAATGAGGCCTACAAGGAAGGCCCAAGTGGAACAGGAACTAGCAGGGACAGAAACTATTTGAGGATTTTCCTTCTAAGGAGGAGGAAAGATGAGAGGGAATCCATAGTCTACAGGGGAATGTACGCAGGCTCTGAGTTCTGTATTCTGCAGCTTACATTTGGGGTTCTCAGTGGAAGAAGAGAGCCACCCCGCTGCTTCAATGGGATGACTGTTTCTGACCTACAAGTAAGCCACCCTGCTATATGTGGGAGCCAAGTCACCATTGTGGAGAGTGGGATGCCATGAGAAAGGAAAACAATATATCCCCAACCGGAGATCAGGCCACACTAGGACAGGACCTTGAGGCAGGAAATGTTCCCATTGTATTTCCCTGAAGGCACTTGAAAAACTTCCAAGGTGAAGCTCCAGAGTCCAGGTCTCACCACGTATGAGACCTGAGAGCACTGGAGCAGATGGAGCTACTTTCCAGGAGAGGGTGCCCAGAAACACCCCACTGCTGGCACTACTTAGACAACCTCCCAGCATCTTCCTGAGGAGTACCCCTGCATCAACACAGGTTGGGCTCACTCTCCCTGGCTCAGGCTTCAGGGGGGTCACAACGGAAACTACCTGTGAGGCTCATCTGTCGATGCTAGGGCAGCACTACTCTGGGCCCAGGTCTGTGAAACCCTGAGTGCCTGAACTGACCATACTGTTTCCTTCAGTCCAGTAGCCCTAAGGTTGGGGTTTATGATGTCTGCCAAAGAACTGTGCATTGGGGACGGTGGAGAGGAGCATGGTATGTATAGAACTGGATGAGATGAAAGCAGCAAGCTGGAACATGAGACCCTTCTGCAATTTGATTCAGTCCAAGAACATCTGGACCAGCATAGGCAGCGCCTGGAGACCTGCGTGGAGTCGGAGGAGGAGCCATACACCTGTGCACCTGAGGTGTCTAGGAGCCTGTATCACCTTCCTCCCAGGCAAACCAGCTTCATCTAGACAGAGGGGTGAGGGTCAAATAGTTGGGGTAAGACAGGCAGACATACTAGGAAGGCACACAGCAAAGTTTGTCCAGGGACTGTTGCTGGGTTTTTTGTTTTTGTTTTTTTCTCAGCATTAATGCAAAGAGGCGCCCAGAACTGACCTTCTTTCATGACTAGACTCTGCTTCAAGCCCAGCCAAACCCTCAGGAGCCAAAGGGAAAAGGATGGAGAATCCTATACAAAACATGGCTGCTGAACTGTGTCAGAGTGGACCTTGTTAAAGGAAAGACCAGGAACACTGGCCAAAGACAGGGATGCTGCTCACCGAAGAGGCAGGTGTAGACCTTGCAGGAGGGAACCAGTGTGATCCCGTACAAGGCTCCCATGTGCAGCAGGGCCATGAGGATGATGTTCTGCCAGACGTACTCCAGCTTGGGCGGGGGCCCCTCCTCATCCTGGTAGCTGGGGTCGTGTATATCTTCTCTCATTTCAGGCCGGATGTCTTCTCTCCATTGTTGGAAAATCTTTTCTAATGTCTCTTCTTCATTCTTTAGGCTTCCAGAGAGAGGCTTTGTGAAGGTGGTGATCTTGGTGGTCATCTCGGAGCTGGGAAGCTGTCAGAAGAGGGAACAGGAAGTTGGCAGCAAGGGAACCTGTGTTCTTCAGTGTGGGTCAGGGAAGAATAGCACACTAGCACGGGTCCTGCTTTAGTGCCCAGGTTAGGAAGAGTTAGCTGGAGGGGAAAGTCCCCTTGAACTAAAATCCAGCTAAGAACAGACTGTGCAGTGAGACTAATACGCCTGATACACCTTAGTCACAGGAGTAGAAAGCAGAGGAAGGGGCTGAATTTACTGTGTGTTTTATATGGTTCAGGGAACTTGTTTGTTTGTTTGTTTCTGTGGTGATCTGACCTGCATCTCAGAATCTTACCATCCCAGCCTCCTGAGGACTAGGATTTCAGGTAAACACCACTATTTTTTGATAGTTTCCAGATCTGTCATACATTAACTTAAGCCTGGATGTGTTGGGTTTACCTCTGTTCTCTGCACTGTGGAGCCAGAGGCAGGATAGCCATGAGTTCGAAGCTTAGATGTTCTGTCAGCCAGCTCCTGAGCAATCTGAACTATAGCGTCTTTCCCCTTCTTACCCCCTCTTATCCCCTCCTACCTCCTCCTATTCCCTCCTACCTCCTCCTACCCCCTCTTACCCCCTCCTACCTCCTCCTACCCCCTCTTTCCCCACTCTTCAAAACAAGACACAAAAACAATAATAAAAACCAACTTGAAAGATGGGTAGCCTTCCTTTCCAGGAACAATTTTTTAAAAATGTTAAGTGAGTTAATTAGGTAAATGCAAATAAGAAACGCGCGCGCACACACACACACACAAGCATTATGGCTGGAGAGACAGCAGTAGGTGCTGGAGATCCAACTTATATTTTTGGTTGTGAGCCTAGCCTTTAACGGCTGAGCATCTCTCCAGCACAAAAAAAGCATTTATAAATAATTTTTTAAAAATCCTTTCCAACTTTTTAAACATAAACTCTCAAAGTTTTATTATGCTAAATACATGTTGGCTATAAAGAGTAAAATTATGCCTCAGAGCATTCCTGGTTGGTTATCACATCCCTTATCTTTGTTTTCTTCTTATGGGTTCCAAATGTATCCTGGTGTCAATATTGTTCCCAGCCAATCACTAAGGACCACTGGGGCCCTGAAGCCCCGTAAGGTGGAACTAGAAGGCTTGTTCCTGCCTGACTTGTAGGTCATCCACACTATTTACTAAACTATCCCATGCATAACCAGAGACATTCTAATTACACCCCCAAACAAAACGTGGCAGTTTTGTGTTATAGAGAGCAGGTCTCAGAACTACCAGAACACAACTCGGTCCCACAATGGAGCTCTTACCTTTGGTCCTATTTCTTTACCATGTTCTTCCCTTTTACTTCCCACGATATTGCTGTGTAGCTCATTTTAGAATCAAATATTGATCTGTCCGGCCAAACTCAAAGATTCCCATGACCATTGGTCTAGCTGATTTTAGGTGATTTGGTTCATAGGGAGTTCGGCTAAAGAAGCATGTCAAATCTTGCCAGGAGTTGAGCTCACTTTAGCCACTAGTATATTAGTGGGTCCCATGTTTAAAGCCTACATCTACTGACAGGAGCCATTTCTTGGAAACTCTTCGTCTCCTTTTGCAGGTATGCTGGCTCTCAGATGCCCAGAACTTACCAGAGCTGAGACCATGGAGTAGAATTCAGGACTGAAGCTGGATTTCTGCTTCAGAGTGTGGAGCCGTGAAACAGGTCAGGCTCTACCCCCAAAAACTGCCCTGTGTTTTAGAGAGAGAGAGTGGCTGTCCACACTCAGCTTCACCGTGTGAGCTGCTGCTCAGGGCTATGGATTTAAAGGCCTTTGATGGCCTTTTATTTCCTTCAGCCCCTGCCAACAGGGGCAAGGTGTGCAGAGGTAGCTGGCCTAGGTAGCTCCTGGCAGAAAGGGTGAAGGGAGGGAGACAAAAGAGCAGACACTGGCCAAGTCAGAGCCATGTGCTGTTGAGAGCATCACAGGTAATCTTAATAGAACATGGGCCCAAATCCTGTCCCCATCTTACCCCTTGTGAATATGGTACATGGGGATAAAGAGATGGCTCGATGGTTAAGAGCATTGGCTGCTTTTCTAGAGGTCCTAGGTTTGATTCCCAACACCTGCATAGTGACTTCCAATTGTTTATCACTCTGGTCCAGGGCGTTCTGTGCCCTCATCTGGCCTCTAAGGGCACCAGGCACTTAAAACACACATACATATAAAACAAAAATTTTTTCCAAAAAAACACATTTGTCAATTCTGGTTTCCTCACTGGTCAAAGACTATTTTGATGTCACCTTATCCAACCATCGTCACCGGCTCAGCTCCATTACTATCTCCTATGCCAACTCCTCTTTTCCCTCCTTCCCTGCTTTTTCTCCTCCTTGTCTTCTCTTCCACTGGTCACTGGGCCTCTCCTGTGGACATGGGAACACTTCCAGATTTCGTTCTTGAAAACAGTATCTATTCAGCGGTAAGGGTGAAGTCAAGCCTGGGGCCAGGGACCCTGGCACATAGTGAATGCTTGGGCAATGGGGAAATTAACAAAGGAGAGATTGGGAAAGCTATGGTGGCAATGACCACTCACAACCCCATCCTGCCTACCTGTTCTCCCAGGAACAGGACAGGGGAAAAAATTGCAATGCGTTTTGAACCAAGAGCTCAGTTGTAGCCCTCTCTGTAGGGGAAAGTTGCTAGCTCAGGAAAAAATTATGGCACTGGTCTTCCCACCATCTCTCTCTCTCTCTCTCTCTCACACACACACACACACACACACATACACACCACACTCTGACATAGGTGCATGCACACCCCATACTTAAGTCAATGGGTAGGCTGTGCCAGGTAAGAACTCTGCCGAGGGCTTCTTTTGGGTCCACTACATGTCTATTCCTTCAGAAGATACCGAGACTTTTGAGAGATTCGTGAAGCCCTGAGTAGAATTTTGAAGTGGTTTTGTTTTGTTTGAGTAAAAGAGGCAGGAAGCAGACTGGTGTTTGTACCCAGCAGCTGACTGAAGGAATAGGCTATGGAATAAAGAAAGCAGATATTGAAAGATCCCTGTGAGATTCATTTTGTGGAGAACTCGCCCTCTGAGGCGGCTATTCCGTTAAATAAGTTAAAAGTGTCAAGTGTTGTTATCAAATGGCTCGGTCAGGTCATGGTCACACCAGCCAGTTTGTGGTAGAAGCAGAAGTTCAGGGCAGGCACGTGACGCTGACACCCAAGCTCTTGAGGCCCAACCCTATTGCCCTAAGCCCCACGACAGGGCGGGTCACACAGAGACCACTGCTCAGCATTTCTGTCCCCAGGACAGAGAGAAACTAAATGGCAACTTCAAGGCGCAGGCTGTACGGGCGGCGCCTCCTGATTGGATCGGGCTCCTGCAGAGCCGCAGCGCGGCCGCTGATTGGCTGCGCGGGGTCAGGCGCTGTGGGCCGAGTGAACGCGAGTAACCCCGTGGGCGGACGCTGACCGAGAGTAACCGCGGGGAGGGACCGCACGCCTCTCCCTTTGTCTCCTTCGGCTCTAGGCTCCCGCCCTCCAGGCTTGCCTGGGCAGAGACGGGGCGTGGGAGCGGAGGCGGGGCTGAGTGCGACGGAGCAGGCGTCGGAGACTGAGGCTTTTGAGCAAAGCTGCATCCTTCTGCCTCAGGCCCCAGCTTTGTAAGCGGGGTTCTGTGTGAGGCCGAGTGGAAGTCTCTAGGATCCTTTACAAAAGTTTTAAGATCCTCGAGCAGAAGTGGCGAATGTGCCTTAGTGACACTGGAGTGATCGCCTGTAAACAGCCGTAAACTGGAAAAGGCTAGGCGGCTTCTCCCAGTCTGTATCTCGTGGGTAAGGAGTCTGGAGACCCGTCCTGGGATAGTTTTGATAACGCAAAGAGGGAACTTCAAGAGCGCGCTTAAGCACTGCTGGTGGGGATGGAAAGTGGTTCAGCCACTGTGGGAAACAGGCTGGTGGCCCCACGAAAAGTTGAATTACCGCAAGGTCATACAGCTGTAACTCCAGTTACACACCCGAGTCAGTAATGGTGCCTAATGCTCTTAGCAGTGTGCTCAAGTGCACACGGCCATAAAATTGCCACCTCCGTTTTCTCATTGCGATGAACCTTAATTGTTAGCTTGACAGGGTTGAGAACCACCAGAGAGATATACAGAGTGTGTCAGAATGGGCCAACCCGGCGAGAGCCACCCTCAATGTGAGCGATCTGGACTGAATTTAAAAGGCAAGAGGAGGTCGCAGGCAGCTGGACACCAGCACTTCCCTGACTTCAGACACACTATTACCTCTTGCTTACTGCTGACAGAGCTGTAGCTCCTCCCTGCCACACCTTTGCATGCGAGCCAAAAGGAAAGCTTCCTTCCTTGTCCGGTGTTTTATTAATAGTCGGGAGGGGAAAAAAGAAAACGGATACACCAGAATCACCGAGGAATTAGGAAATAGACTTTGGAAAGGGAAGATGGATCTGTTTACAATTTGACCAAAAGTATGGGGATCTCCATTCCTTCCCACCGTGGCTGTGCATCTTAAAATCTGTAGAGCGGGCAGAGACAAAGTCGAGAACATAGGCACGTTATCTGTGAAATGGGTTAACTGGACGAAGGAGACTGCTCCCCCCCCCCCGCCCCCGACAAAAAGGCAGGCTGTGCTGGGGACACGCCCAATGGATAAAGTCCTTGATGGACAGGCTTGAGGACCTGGTTCCAGATCTCCAGAACCCAGGAAAAGCCAGATGTGGCAGCACTTATGCAACCCCAGGGCTTTTATGGGAGGGAGAAACAGATGAAAGCCGGTCGTAGGCAGGCCAGCTAGCTAGCATAGCGACCCTGAGTAAGTAGATAAAGAGCATTGTTCACACACAATGGGGTGCTAATAAGAAAAAGAGAAGAATTCCGGTACTGATGGGTGGTACACTGTCAACACGTGTACAAAGCATGCTCCAAGAACAGAGCCAGATGTGGCGCTCACAGATTGTACGATTCTGTTTCTGTGAAGCATGCAGTAAGTCCAGAGAAAAAGGCTCTTGCCAGCGGTGGGGAGTGGGCTTGAAAGGCGAGTGAGGAGTGGGGGCAGTGTTTAGTGGCGTAGTGTCTCTTTGGAGTGGGGGAAAGTTTTGAAAGTAGGTGTGTTGAGTCTATAACACCGAATGTGCTAATGCCATAGGAGTGTTCAGTTTCGTTTTTTTATTATTTTTGTCTTTAGAAGAAAAGTAAACGATTTACAGTCACCATGGTTTATACCAGTGTCTTAATGGGGACGGGGAAAGAATAAAATTCCTAGGATCCCGGTAGGGCACATTAATGGCCTGGCTGTCAACAGGGAAGGTACTGACTGCACCTATGGGTGACTCCAGACCAGTAGATAATTTGAAAACTCAAGCACACCAGAACTGTGTGGGGCTGGGATTCTGATATGTATCATTGTCCACATTAAAATGGCTAGTTTTGGTTTGTGAAAATCCACATCATTTAAAATGACTATGTTGTTAAAAGATGACGTCCCGGGTTACAGCACCAATGTTAGGAAAAGGATGAAGAGAGAGTGTGTGTGTGTGGGTGGGTGGGTGGGGGGGACTAGGTAACGGAGGGGTGAGGTTTACCGAATCCCAACAGACTATACTAAGAGACAACGGGCCCAGGATGGGGTGGGGAGGGTGTCCTCTCAGTCCTCTAGAATTCTCTTAGGAATTCCTAAAATCTACCAGCGTTCTTGCGCCTTCTGCTGGCATGTTGAAGAAACCACTTTCCCTTTTTCTGACCAGAAATATTCTTACTTCCTAAAGAGAAATGACCCAGAAAGAGAACCTTGTTGGATTCTTTGGGCTGGTCCTCATGTGGGCTCAGACCTACCAGGAGTCAGCACAGCCCACTCGCTCCTTTATAGTGCAGATAGAGAAGCCTAGGGAGGGAAGTGGGGTGGTCCTGAGGAGGATGTTCTTTTTGTCTCCAGCATCTCCAAGGCACATTCTCCCTCTCCATTTTTTGTACCATATGATTATTACCCGAGTCCCTTGCTCCAAATTCATTGAGCAAAATAAGTCTTTACCAGCAGGTCACAAAATTGGACTCATACTCACTGTGACATTTATCGTGTTTTGTAACAAAGTCAGAACCAAAGCACACTGATCGTTTAGCCACAGGGAGACTTCCCAGCAGCCCTTGAGGAGCTGAGAACATAATAGGGTAGACTGAGGCCTGTTACAACTCAGCTGTGGTTTAGTGTTTAAGATATTATAATAAACCCAAGCACTGGGGAAGCAGAGGCAGTGGATCTCTGCGAGTTCAAGACCAGCCTTGAATACACAGCGAGACCCTGTCTCAAACAATCAGTCAAACAAAAGACCCTGTAATAAGTGCTTTTTATTATGTGACAATGATGTGACAGAATGACTGTGAGAAACAGCTCAAGGGAGGAAGGATAATCTGGGATTACATTTTCAGAGGTGGAGGTTGGTCACGGCAGGGAAGGCACGCTGGAACAGCCCGTCACATCATGACCACACAGAAGAGGATGATTTTGGGATCTGGCTTGCCTTTTGCAAGAATCTTCAACACAACTAACAAACAGAACCATCTGTGGAGATGCTGTGTTTTTCAGAAGACATCTCAAACAATGCTGAAAACCACCAATAAGCTTCCCTAGGGCCGGGATGTGTGTGATCTTGTGGCTTCCAACTCCCATCTCATCCCTAAACCAAAACAATATGCCTCGTAAAACCACCTTATAGTTGCATTTACAAAAGAAGATTCTCTAAGAGAAGAAAAATAAACCAGATCACAGGATTTCAATGTTTAAACCACATTAACATTGTAGGCCTCACTTGGTCTTCAAACTCTGTTGTAAATGTTGTTCTTTGAGGGACATAACTTTAAAAGCCACTGGCTCGTCGGTATGGTCATTGCCAAGACACTCTTGTCAGACTTTCCGTGTTACCCATGGCCTCTGTTAGCCTCTCTGTTCTTTATGGTCCCTTTCTTTCCCCTTTCTCTTCCTTTGGAAGAGAGCAGTGTTCTTAACCATGGAGCCATCTCTCCAGATGCTTGCATGTGGCTACACCAAGAGAGACAGAGGGAGAGGGAAAGAGGGAGTGAGAGAAAGAGAGAGAAGGGGGATACAGGGAGGGAGGAAGGGGAGAAGGAACTGATCATATAGCCCCAGGGAAGGGTTCAGTCCCATGAGCCCCTCTCCTAGGCATGTTGTGATGGTGACAAGCCCAATCCTGGATAGACCTGTTGCAGGTAATCATAGCTGTTGTAACATCAAAGGTCAAAGGTCAAAGGTGCTTGGAAGTCAGTGTTCCCGTCACCATAGCCCTTCTCTCAGGTTCTAATGTTGTTTTATCTTCTTCCCTGACAATCCCCAGCTTTGGAAACCTTGATACCAGTGTTACACATTTTCAGTGTCAGACGAACTGTGAGGCTCTGAGTTTACTGCTACCGTTGTAAAAGCCAATGACCAAAGCTGTGTGTGGTGTCGCTTCTAACAAAATCTCAAACATTTGAGTTTTACCAATAAAGACTCAGGAGCCAGATAATAGGGTGAAAGTCTGCTAGCTCAGAGAGGCAGAGAAAGCACCCAGCTGACCTTCCTCCATAGCTAACATCCTAAAAGAGCAAGCTCTTCTCCACACCACCTCAAAAACCCTCTCAAACTGAATGTCCCTCCCTTCTACTTCCTATGCATCTATCTCTCCTCCTGATTCTCTCTTACTCTCTGTTTCCCCCCTATGTTCAGTCCCTGTCAACTGGTTGCTTGCTGTGCCTCTTGACCTATGATTGATTTTTATTTAAACCTGTTTACAGAAAAATCTTTGGATTAAAGGTGGGTGCTAGGGCTGAGCCACACCACCAACTAGAACAGTGAATTACACAATCTCAGGGTTCACAGTGTGATCAAATATCTTGCAACACAAATCTATGAGTGAAACCATAGTTGTTCAGCAAGTAGTTCATTACATATAGCAATATATTACATATAGGAATTCATTACATATAGGAATACAATACATATAGGAATTCATTACATATAGGAATACATTGCATATAGGAATTCATTACATATAGGAATTCAGTACATATAGGAATTCATTACATATAGGAATTCAGTACATATAGAAATTCATTACATATAGGAAACAACAATAATAGCTTCCCCATGAAAGCCTAGGGACTATGCAGTTGCAGGGGTTCTAAAAATCAGCAGCATTGTGTGTGTGTTCATGTGTGTGTGTGTGTGTGTGTGTGTGTGTGTGTGTGTGTATGGGGTACATATACATGTGTGGGATATACATGTGCAGGTCACAGGACAACTTTTGGGAATCACATCTTTTACCTTTATTTTGAGGCAGGGTCTCTCTTGCCCAGCCACTCCTAGCTGGCTGGCCAGCAAGCTTCTAGGAAGTTCTCCCTTCTGTGCCTCCCATCTCTCTATAGGTGTATTGGAATTACAGAAATGCACTACTGCATTCAGCTTTTTACCCAGTTCAGGATTGACCTAAGGGCCTCAGGCCTTTGCTGCAAGTCCCTTTCCCTTCTGAGCCATCTCACTGTCCCCCAGCCAGGGGCTTTCTGATGGTGAATTCCCTTCTAGGGAGTGGGTCTCCCACGTACTCATGAATCGGTGGGTTATCCACCTCCCGGACTTGCTGCTGTTGTACTGGTGGGCACATTACCTGACCAGTTTGTTGAATACAGCATCCACAACCAAGGAAGACTGCTGATGAAAACTTCCCTAAGCAGCCTTCGTTTCATCTTCCAGCTGTTTCATTAAGCCAGTTATATGCAACAAAGACTCACCGACCTAGGATAGTCATGAACAGAAAACTTAATAGGAAGGAACAAGGCAATAAACAAGACACTGTGTGGGAATCTGGATTTTACCAACCTAAGTAGCAAACCGGACTAAGAAAAGGACCCAGCTTTGAAACTGTTTCAGGACATTGAGTCCCTACTGAGGAAATCGTCAACCCAAAAGGCTTTTCCTGAGGAAGTTATCTCTCCAAATCCGCCTACCAACGCTATCCCTCAACCTCTCCATCTCTGTCTTGAGATGTCAAGCTCTGGGGCTCAGGGCAGAAAAGAAGGATGCTGTGTGCAGGTTCCATGTCTACTTAGGAAGCAGCTGGGTCTGATCACAGAAAGAGCATTTTAATAACTCTTTCCATGTATGTATTATGCGTGTTATGACTCACACCATCCCTGCTTATGATGCTACCTACCATGGTAGCTCTCCTTCCTGATATCTTAAAGCAGCGCAAGCTTAGCGAGAGGAAAGTTAGGTTTTTGTTGTTGTTGTCTTTTTGGTGGTGCATGTGTATGTAGTGTGTGTGTGTGTGTGTGTGTGTGTGTGTGTTTGCTGTGTTTTCAAAGGTCTATTTCAACCTATTGCTCATCTCTCCTGGAGAGGCAATAAATTAATAAGGATTAGGCAACAAAAAGGTCCCTGGAATACAGGACTAAGAACAGAAGAATTTCTGCTCAGCATCATAAAAGAAAGTTTTTGCTTTTTGATATTTGAATATTTTGCAAGAACACTGTCTTGAACTGGGACTCTGTACAACATGGGTGCCTCTTTTCAACATCATTTAAACAACATCATTAAACCCCTGTCCAGCTGGCTTTTGGAAGAGAATGACTCGAAACTCAGCCACTTTTGTGGCTCCCGTCCCCAGTTCTCTTAATCCTGGCTAAGACAGCAGCCTTGGACACTTTCTTCCGGTCGTAAGCCAGGCCGAGGGCAGCCATGCAGTCGATGAAGAACGTGGTGAAGTTGATGTGCCAACGGTACTCACTGGCAGAGTAGTCGTAGGGGAAGGCGTGATGGTAGTTGTGGAAGCCCTCGCCTGCAACAGAAGCAAGGAGAGCCGTTAGGGGGCTCGGTGGTTGCTGCTTCCTCCTCTGCACACACCTCTCACCCAGTGGGCTCCTCAGACTTTGGAGATTCAGGACTGCAGGTGAGTGAATGGCTGCCCCATTCACTGCCTTCTACTCTGAAGTAGTGAGCTAAGAGGAGCTGGTTGTCCTTACTATTTGAAAGCTGTTAGAAGAAAATTTGCTTCCGAGGCTAACAGGATAAGAAGCTGATTATTCTGGTGAGATTTTTTTTTTTTTTTTTTTTTTTTTTTTTTTAACATTGGAAAATGCCAGAATGTCTGCTCTGAGACACTGCAGGTTCCTTGTGTGTGTACATGAACCCAGGAGGGAACATCCACTGGCAGATCAGGGCTTTTTCTTTTTACAGAGATGGTCAGGCTAACCTTCTCCACAGTTCTGGTGTACATACCCCTTAAGGGGAGGCAGCTGCAACAGAAAAGGCAAAATCAGAGGAACCAGGGCCTAGCCAAGGTGGGACTTCCTTTAACCACTGGGGCTCACGGTGGCTGCTGCTGTTGCTGCTTCTCAGAGCTTCTCCCTGGTGTGGGAGGGCTGGTGCAGGGGGAGGTGCTAATAAAATAGAACCCCTTTAATAAAGATTTCTTGTTTCATCTGACATTTTTTTCCCCTGAAATTTCTGATTTTTTGAGTGACAGTTACTCGTACAGTAAACAAACCTGAATATTTAATACAATATTATATAAACATATTGCAAGATATGCAAACTGTTGGGGCCAGCCTGACAACTTGGGTTTGATACAAAGAACCCACACAAACGTGGAAGGTTAGAACGGACTATAAAAAATTGTCCTCTGATCACCACATAGGCCTGCAGCAAATACCACCCTCCTCACATCACATACACACACTGTGATGGCGATTCTAATTCTTTGCAGTGTGTGTGGAATGGAGTGCTTTCATGACAACTTTTCTGTGTCGCTCTCATTGTCCTGGAACTCGGTAGACCAGGCTGGCCTTGGATTGAGAGATTCACCTGCCTGCTTCCCATGTGCTGAGATTAAAGGCATGTACCACCAAGCCCCATTTGTGATGGCTATTCTTGGCTGTCAGATTGAGACTATCTGGAATTAATAGACACTCTGGAATGACTGGACACACCAGCGAGGGAGTTTTTGCTTGAGTAAGTCATTTGATGCTGGAAGATCCACTTCTGGTCCAGATCTTTAAGGTGGGTCACACCTCTGCTAGAAGTCTAGATAAGGATATAGCAGAAGAAAACTCCTCATTCTGCCTGCTCATTCTCACCCTCCCTAGCGAGTCTTCACTGGCCTGCTTCAGGATCCAACTAGAAGGAAGAGCAGCTGAAACCTCCAGCCTCTAGACTGAGCAACTACTGAGTTCTTGACCCTTCTGTTCATAGGCAGCCATTGTCGTAGCAAGATTTCAATGCATACTATCAAACCTTTTCAAAAAATCAAGTACTGACAAAAATATATTCATATAGTTTTATTCCAAAATGCTCTTAAAAAATCTGTACATGTATCTCTCTTTTTTAAAAAAATGAAGTTGTAAAAAAGAATATATATATATATATATATATATATATATATATATATATATATTATTTTCTAAGTTCTTTTATTCTAGAGAATCCTGAATAACACACACACACACACAAACACGCACTAATAAAGATTCCTTATATAGTGCGATAGTCAAAACATTTTCCTGAAATTTCTGATTTATTTGGATGAAAACATGCTATCTTTGTAACACTAAATATCTATACAAATATATTGCAAGAAGTATAATATTGCAAGAAATATAAACTGATTTCATGAAAAATACAAATTGCCAGGTGTTGATGGTTCATGCCTTTAATTCCAGCTTTTGGGAGGCAGAGACAGTCAAGTTCAAGGCCAGCCTGGTCTACAGAGTGAGTTCCAACACAGCCAGGGATAAACAGAAACTGTCTCACCTCTACTCCCCCCCAAAAAAGAATAAAATTCTAACTTCCTTTCACAATTTCTGTGTACTCAGACAAAAATATTGGGGAATGTAGATTAGATAACATCAACAAGTAAAAGTTCCAAATTTTATGGAACAGACAAAAAACACTGAAAATTATCTAATAAGATATAACAAGGCAGGCAAGCTCTTTTACTCTGGGGTCTGGATCTATATATATTTTAAGTGGCAATTGCCTGAAATCCTGGCTCTGTGGAGGCTGACCCAGGAGGATAGAAAGTTCAAGTCACCCCAGGACAAATTAGACTGTATTTCTAAGGTAAAGATAAAAGAGCCAGACAAATAGCTTATTGGTAGAAATTCAAGGTCAGCCTGAGCTACAGAGTGAGTGTAGGGCCAAGCACTTGCACAAGGCTGTAAATTTAATACCCAGTTCTTCAGGACAAGTGGGGTGAAAGTGAAAGCGAAGAGAGAGAGGAGGAGAGAGAGAACCTAAAGAGAGAGGAAAAGGAAGAAGAAATGGAAGGTTAGGACAGCAGGAGACAAGAGAACAGCAGAAGTCAGGGAGGAATGAGGAGAAGAGGAGAAGGAATGGTAATATGGACAAAACAAGATGCCAACCTTTACCTAGGACAGCAAAGTCACGAGGAGGATGGAGCTGGAGGCGTGAATGGTAGCTTCATTTACAGAATACATCTCAGTCCATAGCTGAATTACTTAAACATTAGTGAGTGGAAATGTATGCACGGTGGTGGTGGTGCTGGTGGGATGCTGGTGCTGGTGGTGGTCCCTTAATCTTGGATGGGGGAGAAAGTTCATAAAACCACACCAGGGACAGGAGCCAATACCCTGAGAATGGCTCACTTTTAAGCCAATTGAACAAAGCCACACTTGTTTTTCTTTCTTTCCTTCATATGGCATGACTAGGCTTATTGTATTCTCTGTTGAGCCTACTGTTCTATGTGTGAATCACCTGATCCAAGCAGGAACAGCCCAGCCTGGAGAAATGATCAGAGATGACTTGAGAAAGGCTCATTTGGAAGGCTTTTGTTTCCTTTTGTTTTTACCTTCCAATCAAAGGCAGGACTCTTTTTTTATCCTTTCCCCTCTTACATACAGTGTGTTGCTTGACTCTCATGTTTTCCTCAGTGTCAGAAGCTCGAGTTTTACAATGGAAGACTGAGACACTGAGAGCCTTTAAGAACAGATGGCTCAGGTCTTCCTTGAAGCTCACAGAATAAGGAGACCACTGAATGTTAAAATGCCGTAGACCGCGGACTGACTTACCCAGAGATCCCAAGGAAACCAGGGCATTCTCCCGGGGATCAATGTTCTTGTCGTAGGGGCGATAACCATAGAGGTGGGCGGCACTGTTCACCAGCCAGGTGACATTGAGCACAAAGGCATATCTCAGGAAAGTGGCAACATACAAACTGTGTCGAAAAGTTTCACCCCAGAAGTACCAGGGCACCAGCGTGGGCAGGATGAAGCACAGAAGCAGGATGCCAGGTTTGTAGTACCTATGTGGGGAGATCACAGGCTAAGTCCGGAGAGGGGACTCTAGTCCTAACCTGGATTGGCTATTCTCAGTGGGAGGGGCTGCTATTTTCTAGATAGAATGAGCTGGAAAATCTTCTCAGCGCAGAGTGTTACCATTTTTATGCTAAGTCTGTGTTAAGTGGAGATTGTCCTAAAATAACCCCACCAGTTAATAGAGCAAGGGCTCCCATTGTTCTTACTCTTTCAGGGATGAGATAGGTTACTCAGCAAATCAAGACCAAACCTCCTTCTCAGGCAAGTCTGTGCTGAGATGTTGTTTGACACCTGCCCTTGAGCTCTTCCCCCCCATGAGAATATAATGGGTTTTGACATTTCTCCATTTCCTTCTTGCCTCCTCTGTCAAGGCCAGTGACGAATGTCCTGACCACCAGCAGGTTCTGTCCATCTGGAGGCTTTCTCCCCATCTCATTTCTGCACACAACAGACACTGATTCTCAGAAAATGCATTGGTGCATAACGTCTTGAGCTTCCCAGTCACTGGTATGTCCTGCGTCCAATTTTCTTGTCCCTGCACGCCTTCTCAAATGTGAGTCCTCTCTACTGACTAACTGTGCCCTTCCCTCATCCCTCAGGCTTCATGTCTTCTTCACCTGACCTGACAGGGGCCTCTTGAAAGCACAGCTCTGTTTTTGTACCACCCATTGCTGGAGAAATAAACTCCTCATTGTCAACCACTTTGATCTTATCTGTGGCACTGGGGATGACATCAGTTTGTGTCCTATTCCCCCCCCTAGCACCCCCCTCCCCGCATATCTTTTGTAGGTCAAGGAAACAGACTGTTTCTGGATCCTGCATAAAACTTTAATTCACGTTGCTATTTTTGGTCTGTACACAAATCTTCCCATTGTTTCCGATGCTGTGCTTTCATCAGCCTTGTTCTCCCTGAGCGATCTCTGACCCTTTCTGCCTCTCATAGGACAGACAGTATTTTGCTCTCTTTCGTGGTATCTTCTGTACATGCTAAAATCTCCTGGCAAGTAAGGTCTTAGTTAAGTTCATTGTGTCTATAAATATCCTTGGTCAGCGAATATTTGCTACATTCAATTGGTTTAACTACATCAGTCCAGAGAGAGGAACATAGCAACACTCCATGACTTTGGACATCCAAGCAATCAAAAACTAGGGTTTAAAATGATCTGTTTGTTTTTGTTGTATTGAAACAGCATCTTACTAGATAGCCCTGGCTGTCCCGTAACTTACTCTGTAGACCATGCTGGCTTCAAACCCACAGAGATCCACCTGCCTCTGCCTTTCAGTTCCCAGGACTAAAGACTCATGTGTTACCACACCTAGCCAATGTGCATTTTAAAATTGTTTTTATATTATTTTTATTGATGTACACATGTGTACGACTGTGTGAGCAAATGACTCATGTGTCCCTGTGCCTCTGAAGGCCAGCGTAGGGTGTCAGATCCTTTGGAGCTGGAGTTGTGGGAGTAAGCCATGCAACATGGGTGCTGGGCTCTGAGCTAAAGTCTCCTGAAAGAATAGAAAGTATTTTTAACTGTGAGCCATTTCTTCGGTCCATAGAGTATTGCTATGTAGCTCTGGCTGAGCTGGACTTCACAAAAGCCTGTCTGCATGTGTCTCTCCAGTGTTGGGGTTTCAGGTGCACTTGGTTGAAATGATGCTATTGGACAGATAAACCTGGAAACCCGTTCAGCTATTCTAAGTGATAAGAAAAATAAGACCCCACCTCCCAAGCTCCACCCCCTTTCCCCCTTCACTCACCTCCTCTGGAACATCACTAGCTTCTCAGCTTTGAGGTCAGACATGTCCAGTTTTCCTCCCTTCTCTTTGACAGCCGGGTGTTTGCGCACAAGCAGCCAACCCACGTGTGAGAAGAAAAAGCCACGGCGAGAATTGTGAGGGTCAGCGTGTGTTTCTGTGAACTTGTGGTGGGCGCGGTGATCTCGGGACCATTCATACACATCATTCTGGAAGAACAGGAAAGAGGAGCCCAGTATTGAGAAAAGATGTCTTCTTTGTGGCATTCAAGGGCCTGGGACTCTCAGTCCAACTCTCAGAGTCCTAGGGACTCTCTCCTTGCAACACCTTCTCCCACACACTTGCTCCTGAAGCTTAGGTGGGCAGGCAATTCAAAGACCCAGAACAAAAGAATACTGTTGCTTCCCGAGGTTGCGTGGTGGGTAGACAGAAGGTGGTTCTTAGTGTTCTGAGAGTTTCATTAACACAGAACGTGGTGTCTCTTTAAGCAAGTAACATGAGACAGGGTTCCTTTCAAGGTATCTGATGGGGGCAAAGAGATTATGCAACAGATGACTTTGGGCTCCAAGGTTCTGCTTTGCGGTGAAGTTGCAAAAATTCTGTCACTGCCATCACAAGTGGGTTGTCACATAACCCACAGGACCAATGTATACTTTAGGAATAGGAGCACATTTCTGAAAGACCTCTGGGCTTTTCTGAACTTTATCCAATCCTTCAAGAATGTGCTAATGTGTCTTCTTGTCCTCTAAACCTAGAGACTGGGAGCCTTCACCATATACATTGTCAGAGGGAGGTGACATAACACACACACATTACATACATAGTAAGAGCCTCTGATATTGTCAGAGTAATGAATTCGTTTCTAATATTTTTCTCCATATCTTTCAAGCCAACTCTCATACTGTAAGCAACAGCCTATGACTAGGTGAGGGTCCTCTCCTAATTTTCTACAGTCTATCCATTATAAACTTGTCGTAAGCATCATAGTCATTGGTGCTGAGGTTGTCCATCATGGTATCCTTGGATAGGATAAGAAGATATCTTATTTAATGTCTCAGTGACTCGGTTTCCTCATCTATTCAGTGGGTGGAACAATAAGGCCTACTTACTTCCTGGCATCGTGGTTGTGAAGACTTAAGGAGTTAATTTGTGTCAAATGCTAACCCAGTGTCCAGACATGTTTGCTATTACCCAAAATGAGAGAATTCGAAACATCCCACATCCTATTATAGTAGAGTTCAAAGCTAGTCACAGCAAAGCATGATTTCTTGTTGACTGAGTGTTTAGGGAGCCATAGTCAACAGCCAGTGTCTTGATGATATCCTTTACACAACAGCAGCCATTCTAGGTTATAACCCAGAGAATTTAGGGTTTTTATGCCCAGAGAACCTGTTCTTCCAACTTCCTGTTTCTCTTCCCAGTAACCCTGAGATGTCCCATGTTGTGAGGATTTTTGTACTGAGCATGTAGCTGAGACCACTGAAGACTACCTTTCTGGGTTCTGATGTCCGCCACTCTGCCTTGGATCATGCATAAAGCAGAGAAAGAACGGCACCAGCCTCTTACCTGGAAAGCCATGGTGTTGGCAATGATGAGGAAGACCCGCAGGGGCAGGCGTGCTTTGTATGTTCTGTGGCTCCACAAGCGGTGAACTCCAGCTCCAATGCCCTCAATACTGATCACATAGTACATGAATGCTGCTAGGACAACAGAGGAGTCAGCTAACTGGCGAGTGTCTAAGAACACCCTCCCGATAATCAGAGTCTGCTGCTTTGGGTTTGAAGGAGTTTATGGGTTGCTCTTTGAGACATCACAATACTGAGCCATGCAAAAATATTCCACCTAGGGATGGATGTGAGTTAGGAAGACCAAGGGACAAAGTGAGCAGAAAGGCAGGATGCGGCAGAGAAGACAGGTTGTTGGCATTGTCCACAGCATTATCCAGCTTTCGTTGTTAGACCACAGCTCTATGCCCTTTGATCTTCAGATCATTTCCCCCAAGAGGTTCAAGGTTCTCAAATACTCTTTCAGACCTCAATACCCATAATCAAGAATGTTTAGAAAACAACAGTCAGAGCTTAACTTCAGTTGAAGTTTATGCATCTGGTAATGACCCTGGGATCATGTTCAACATCCAGAGATTCTGGGTCAGCAGAAACAGGGTCTTAGACATCACTGGTCTCAACAGAATCTTAAACCCTCTCCCTGTCCTAGAAAGAACAAGGTCTCTGCTTTTATAAGGTATCAGAGTCTCAGTACCTGCAACACTATAATGTACAGATGTTAACAGCAGGAGTTTCTCCTTACTATTAGTACCTCCAAAAGGCACTTGGTTTGCTCGTGCCCCAGGACTAATTAGTACCTCCTGTACTAGTTCCTCTCGCCTCACTGAAACCTCTGACGTTTTGCTTATATGTACATCTATTGCCTCTGGTACACTATCATTCTGGAGAAGGTTAGGAACACCCAGGACTTCTACACCATCCCCAGATGGTCAGGGCAGCTCCAATACTAATGCCTCTCCTAATAGCCAGGAGCATATAGCAAGGTCTGCCAGCACGCGAGTGGTAACACTTACTAAGGGAGATCAAAATGTCAAATATTTAAGCCAACAAAAAGCCAACAAAGATTAATATGAAAGTTTGTCCTCCAGGCCTCAGGAAAAAAAATTTGAATCAATGATTTGACTCAATGGGACAACTCAAAAAGGGGGGGAGTGTTATGGTCCGACACCTTCCCACCCGCATAGCTGGAGCCATTTTGTTCCATGCCCATCAGCTATGTCATAGTGTTGCTGTAACACACCAGCCAGTCACTGACACAGAGAAGTGACTTGGCTCAAGGACACACTGACCACACACCTGTTTTGTTCTGTTTCCCGAATGTTCTGTCTGAGGTTCACTAATTCTAAGAAGTTCCACATAGCTGTACATAGGACCCCTCAAATCAAAGGTCAATATGAACTGTTATGTCTGAAATAGCTTGGGTGAGAGCTGACCACTGGGCAGTACTTCCTGTACCTGCGGATGAACTCACTGTAGGTTTTGTCCTTTATGAGATGACAGAAAAAGATATTCATTGTCATAGTTCGGATAATTCTGAGCTGTGTCCCTGATCTGACCAGCATTAGGGTGGGTGTTCAATAAACTACTCTTGCTTAACTGAGATCAGTGTCCACAAGGTTTGTGTGGCGATCTCTGAACACCTCTGGTCTCTAGCTATTTGCTATCTGGGTGAGTGTGCTGATGAAGTTAAAAGCTAAGTGTTCCTCCAGGGTCAGAGCACTGATCCAGTCCCAGTCACATCATCCACTTCCTAGGCACACAGCACTCCAACGCAAAACCTACGAGATCAGTCTCTCTAAAAGAGAGCGGATGCTGGGTGCACTCGTCTGTTCCTCGGGTTCGGAGAACTAGGATATGGGGATGAGGTCTTGTTAGAGCTTCTGGGAGCCATAGAACCTCTGGGGCTACAGAACTTATCAGACTATGAAGACACCAAACATTGTATTAACTGCTATGTGTCCTGCATCAAGAGTTAACAGTTTTCCTTCTTTCTTTTTAAAAAAAGATATATTTTATTTATGAGTACACTGTAGCCATCTTTAGACTCACCAGAAGAGGGCATCAGATCCCATTACAGATGGTTGTGAGCCACCATGTGGTTCCTGGGAATTGAACTAAGGACCTTTGGAAGAGCAGTCAGTGCTCTTAACCACAGAGCCATCCATCTCTCCAGCCCAGAGTTAACAATTTTCCTAAGTGGTCTCGTTCCCTCTCTCTTCTGCCTCCTGTGTGCCATCCTGGTTCCTCTGTAGGACCCCCAGGACAACCATCGAGATGGTGTCTGTCCTAGGGAAAGGCTGACTATATCCTTCTGAACTGGGTGGAGGCATCAGATGATTTGTAGCCTCTGACTCTGTAGTGATTGAGGTCTTCCCATGAAGAGGGTCTGACTGTACCGCTATAGAGAAGCCAGTGCAGGGCAAACCCTGAAATCACAGGAGGAAAGGAAAGGAAAGGGAAGGGGCAGGAAGGGAAGGGAAGGGACAGGAAGGGAAGGGAAGAGACAGGAAGGGAAGGGAAGGAAAGGAAAGGAAATGAAAGGACAGGAAGGAAGGGAAGGGAAGAAAAGGAAAGGGAAGGGAAAGGACAGGAAGGGAAGGGAAGGAAAGGAAAGGAAAGGAAAGGAAAGGGACAGGAAGGGAAGGGAAGGGAAAGGAAGGGACAGGAAGGGAAGGGAAGGGAAGGGAAGGGAAAGGAAGGGACAGGAAGGAAAGGGAAGGGGCAGGAAGGAAAGGGAAGGGACAGGAAGGGAAGGGAAGAGACAGGAAGGGAAGGGAAGGAAAGGAAAGGAAATGAAAAGAACAGGAAGGGAAGGGAAGGGAAGGGAAGAAAAGGAAAGGGAAGGGAAAGGACAGGAAGGGAAGGGAAGGGAAGGAAAGGAAAGGAAAGGAAAGGAAAGGGAAGGGAAGGGACAGGAAGGGAAGGGAAGGGAAGGGAAAGGAAGGGACAGGAAGGGAAGGGAAGGAAAGGGAAGGGAAGGGACAGGAAGGAAAGGGAAGGGAAGGGACAGGAAGAGAAGGGAAGGGACAGGAAGAGAAGGGAAGGAAAGGAAAGGAAAGGAAAAGGACAGGAAGGGAAGGGAAGGAAAGGGAAGGAAAGGAAAGGAAAGAGAAGGGAAGGGACAGGAAGGGAAGGGACAGGAAGGGAAGGGAAGGGAAGGGAAGGAAAGGAAAGGAAAGGAAAGGAAAGGAAAGGGAAAGGAAGGGAAGGAAAGGGAAGGAAAGGAAAGCTTGGAGCAGAGCCAGAGTCCCAAGAAAAGTATCTGAATCTGCTTCACACTGCAGATCACCGAGGCTGTGGAACGGGAATGACAGTCCTCGGCACACGGAGTCGTGTCCTTATTCTGCCAATAGCTTAGGTCACATAGGTCCTTTCCATGTCCCCAGGGAAAAGTGTCCACACTGATGATGAAAGAACTTTCACCTCAGGTGAGAGTTGGAAAGGTTTTTTCCTTTGGCCCTCAGTCTTGTCAGAGAGGTCTTAGTTCTGAGGGCTCTACTTAGTGGTTCTCAAATGAGAGAAAAGCTTTTCAAAGTCCCCAAGTCAGGAAAAAAGGCACATGTAGAGCCAGGAGCTAAGTATGCAGTTTCTGTTGGGATAAAACAAGAAAAGCCTCTAGAACTTTAAGGAAGGAGAGTAGCAGAAGATGGTACTGTCTGGCAACAATAGGAGGAGAAGCCCCTTGGTCCTGTGAAAGTTCATTTCCTCAGTGTAGGGGAATGCCAGGGCGATGAGGTGGGAGTGGGTGGGTGGGAGTGGGAGCACCTTCATAGAAGCAGGGGGAGGGGATATGGGAGAGGGGGGAAAGGAGATAACATTTGAAAAGTAAATGCATAAAATATAAAAAAAAAAAAACATCAAAAACAATAACAAAGAAAGGAAGGAAGGAGAGAACTCCATCTGAGACCAAGATCCTGAAGGCATAATTTTGTAACCTACTTTTCGCAACTGTCATTCTGCAAGCTACCTAATTTACCCACCAGAGGGCAGGGACAAGAGTAAAATATTTTACCATGCCAGCTGTGTGCTGGATTTCTCTACAAAACCATAGCACACGCTGACAGGCAGGGTGCTGAAGCCAGACCACAGTCCTGTGTTTGTCTGGCAAACCTTTTTCTACTGTAGCAACTGATGCCGGCCAAGCACAGGCGATTTGGTCAAACACACGGTGGGGCGTGGAAGGGTGGGGCGTGGAAGGGTGGGGCGTGGAAGGGTGGGACGTGGAAGGGTGGGGCGTGGAAGGGTGGGGCGTGGAAGGGTGGGGCGTGGAAGGGTGGGGCGTGGAAGGAAGACTCAGCCTGGAGGAGGAGCCTGCAGCGAATCTCTTTACTCTCGGTCTTCCTGGTTCTGAAATGTATCGTTGCCTCAGTAGGTAACTAAGAAACCCAAGATCCTATGGAAGGGGGATCCCCTAAGTGGTATTTTCTTGGGGTGTTGGGTCAATTTTCTGTTTAAGGACCCAAATCTCACTACCTACAAGATAGAAGAGGTCTGGGGCAGACAGGATAAAGTCAGTTTTTCTACATCAATACATACAGAGGGGTGTGGGGGGGAGAGAGACAGAGAGAGACAGAGACAGAGAGAACAGACACTCTTGCTTTAGACCAACTGGGCTGTGTTCAGTTAGTTCATCAAGAAGCCTGGTAACAGAGGAACACTGCCCATTGCAAGACCCCCCTTCATTAGAGAGAGAGAGAGAGAAGAAGAAGCTGGAGAGACTCATTGACCCAGAAGGAAGAAAGGTGCTTACCCCAGAGCAAGGTATAGGCCTTGCAGGAGGGAAGCAGTGTGATCCCGTACAGGGCCCCCAAGTGCAGCAGGGCCATGAGGATGATGTTCCTCCAGACGTACTCCAGCTTGGGCGGGGGCCCCTCCTCATCTTGGTAGCTGGGGTCGTGTATATCTTCTTTCATTTCAGGCCGGATGTCTTCTTCCAGGTAGAGGGGCACCGTCTTTAATTTTTCTCTTCCTTTCTGTATGACTCCAGAGGGAGGCGCTGTGATGGTGGTAGTTGTTGTGTATGAAGGAGTCATCTTAGAGGACAAAGGAGAATTAGGAGAGCAGACCCCAGAAGATGGCAATTCTTTCTGGCATACAGCATTAGGGTGCATTAAAGGTTCAATCCCCACTTTAGGGTCTGGCTTAATTAAGGGCTGGTGGAAGAGGAAGTCAGCAGAAACTGTATAGATTGGTTGTCAAACCTCGAGGTGAAGGGGTGAATCTCTTATATTACTTCAAGCCAAAGAAAGCCTCACAGGTACACATAAAGATACAGACAGAACCAGGTTCTTCTTTAAAGCTTGTGAAATAAAAATTTGGAAATCAAGTGTCCAAAATGCCATCCACATCTCTACCAGTTGATGGCAGTACAAGTTAGAAATAGTGATCCAGGAGTTTCAACCGTCTCTTCCTCAACTACAGGACATCTACAAGTCCCAAAAGCAACAACTCAAGAATTCAGTGCCCTAAAGGGAAAACCATTTTGGACTGAATTCCTGTACTAGTTCCCAACAGAGCAGACCAATCCAAAGTGAGCCATCACTAGAATTGTTAGGGTCAAATCCAATGCTTGAGCAGCCCCCAGCAAGCCAGGCTAGGTCATCTGCCATCTGTCCCCAGCATACTAATTAAAGAGATCATAGTGAAGAGCCTGAGACAGGAGATTTCTTTATTTCTTTTTTTCATTTTAAAAAATGATTTATTTATTTATGTACATGACTACACTGTCACTGTCTTCAGACACACCAGAAGAGGGCATCACATCTCATTACAGATGGTTGTGAGCCACCTCGTGGTTGCTGGAAACTAAACTCAGGACCTCTGGAAGAGCAGTCAGTGCTTCTAACCACTGAGCCACCTCTAACCTCAGGAGATTTATTTCATATGACCATATTGTTACTATGGAAATTGAGGTTCCCTTTTTGAGCTTAAGTATAGCTAATGAAATAATTCAAAAGTAGCAACAAAAGGAAACTTGAGGACCATTTTATTAGATTTCGGAAGAAACACAGCAAAGCAGGCAGACTGTAAATCTCGGCAGCTACTAGGAGGAGGAAGATGAAGAAGACAGGCGAGAAGGTCCCACGTTAGGGTCCAAGAATGTAGGAATGTGCAGCAACAAGATTGTCAAGCTACTGGTGGAAGGCAGTGGTGTTGACTGCTCCAGGAAATAAGAAAAAAGTCTAACCTGTTTCAGGAAAACTTGTTTAGGGTTTTGGATGCTAATCAAAAAAAAAAAAAAAAAAAAAAAGATAAAGAAGAAAAAGTTATTCTTTGAGACAGAACTCAGACAAATGGGAAAGTGTAACAGTGTTTTGTTGTAGAGGTTCTGTAAGCAATTGTGTTTCAAGAGGACTTCTTAGAGGTGTACATGTATTATCTTATTAAAAGATGTATTCTTTAGAACTAGACTCTATAACTCTGTATTTTGATTGGTTGTAGTTTTCTATAATGGTCTATCTGTAGCAAAAAGAAATTTCTTTGATTGGGGTGGGGGGGATGAGGACTACACTTATACCTGGGTATAAGGGCAAATACTTAGAATGTAGTTGGGAATTATATTTGTTTAGTAAAGTGATACTTTATAGGTTCTTCTCCAAGATTCATGACTTGAGTGGTTAGTTGTCTGAGTTGCCAGTACCAGACATGACTTTCCTCTTATTGAGCTGTTGGTTGCTACCAAGGCATGTGTGCCACTATTGTATCCTTAGGGTTGCATGCTCTGTGCTGGTCATTGTTGTGGTTTATAGGTGTCATGGAAACTACGTGTCATTCGGTACCATGGAAACTACTCCTCAGAGAAGAGGCTTTCAGGTCAGTTACAACTCATAGACCTCTGAGCCCTGTGTCTGAAGTGCATAGCATCTTTAGTAGTAGAGACTTGCCTTCCACCCTTGGGAGGCATTTGAGGGCAGGAGCAATAGCTTATAATGTAATAGGGATCTTTTGAGCAACTCTGACCAACAACTCAAAAGAGGGTTTTATTAGAGCCTTTTTGATGAAATGCTTTAGAGTTTTGTTTTAAGCCACAATCACTAGTCTTCCTATATGCAAATGTCAAGTATCCCAAGAAAGGTATCAGAGAAACAACACCGTCCACGACAGCCTCGGAAGAGGAAGTAAAAGACTAGCGCAGTGAACATTTTAAATCATTGAAAAAGGAAATTAGAGAAAGTATCAGGAGCTGTAAAGAACTCCTGTGCTCGTGGATTGGGAGCACTTATGCTGTGAAATGGCCATCCCGCCGAGAGCAATCTATGAATTCCATGAATTCTTCATCAAAATTCCAAAGCAACACTTCACAGAAACTAGAAAAATAATCATAAACGTATATGGGAACAGAAAAAGAAGGAAAGGGAGGAGTAGTGGGGAGGAGTCCTGGACGACAACGGAACATAAACAAAACAAGACAACAAGCAGAAATGGAGGAGTATCATCATCCTAGATTTCAAGCTAGACTACAGACCTATAGTAATAAAAAGAGCATCATATGAGTCCAAAACCCTAAAGCCACTAATTCTTGGCAAAGAGGCCAACAATGCACATTTGAGAAAAGACACCATCTTCAACAAAGGAAGATGCTTGGTCAAAATGAAGAGCTACAAGGAGCTGAATGAAACAATCCTTATCTCTCACCCTGCACAAAATTAATCTCTAAATGGATCATGGACCACAACCTATGAGCTGATGTCCTAAAACTGATAAAGAAAAAGAAATTCAGAATGCACTTGAACGTGGCACGGGAAAGGACTTTCTGGGTAGGTCTCCAGTAATGCAGACATTAAGACCAACAACTGACAAAATGGGACACCATGAAACTAATACTTCTATACATCAATGGACACTGTCTTCTAGTAAATAGGCAGTTCAGAGTCTGGGAAAAATCATTACCAACTACGTATTTGACAGAGGGTTAGTCTCTGGAATATACAAAGAACTCAAAAGCATTTAAAAATTGTCTTTAATCTCAGTACTTGGGAGGAGAGGCAGGGGGGTTCTTGGACTACAAGGCCAGTCTAATCCACATACTGAGTTCCAGGAGAGCCAGGGTTACATAGCTCCTTAGTTATTAAAAAATAATAAATGAAGGAAACGACAAAAGAGAAACATCAAATTTAAAAGTGGGGCATGGAATGAAGCATAGAGATGAAATACAAATGGCTGAGAACTTTCTTTCTAACGTTTGGCATGGGCTGGAGAGCTCCCTCAGCAACTGAGACTAATTGTTGCTTTTGCAGAGGACCTGCTTCAGTTTCCAGCGACTTCCACTCACAGAGCAGCTCAGAACCATCTGTGACTCCAGTTCCAGGCATGAGATGGCCTCTTTAGACCTTTGTGGACACCAGGCAAGTATTTGATGTATATATTACATGCAGACAACACAGTGAAATAATAAATAATAAATCTTTAAAAACAATTTTTAAAACGTTCAACATTCTTCGCCGCCGGAGAAATACAAATTAAAACCTTCTTGAGGTGTCATCTTACCATCCTATCGTCAACCAGAATGACTGAGATATAAACAAACACACACATGAGAAATGATGGCCAATCCTGGCAGAGATGTGGAAAAAGGAGAACACACATTCACAGTTGGTGGGAGTTTGAACTGGTGCAGGTCACCGTGGGAACCAGTACAGAGTCCTCAAAAACTAGAAACTGGTGGAGAGATGGCTCAGTGGTTAAGAGCACTAACTGCTCCTCCAGAGGTCCTGAGTTCAATTCCCAGCAACCACATGGTGGCTCACATCCATCTGTAATGGGATCTGATGCCCTCTTCTGGTGTGTCTGAAGGGAGTGACAGTGTACTCACATACATAAAATAAGTAAGTAAATCTAAAAAAAAAAAAAAAAAAAAAAAAGAGCTAGCTGACGACAGTTTGGCAGCCGAGCATGAGCAGCAGTGTCTGAAACTAGAGGATGCTTGTAGCCAAAGGGGAAAATCCTGGTTACGTTAAATGCTAGCCAGTTTGTTCTTTTTTAAACAACCTGTCCCAAATAACCTGGAAGCTATTGTGGCAATTGGATCCAAACTGGTAAGTCAAATGCCTCCTGAGTTTATGTTGTTTTACCCAATGGCATGGTCTATTCCTCCTGTACCTATTTGGGAAGGGGTGGTTTCTCTAACTAACCAGAGTCTCAAATGGGCTCCCTTTAACTATTCAGAGTGAGCTACAGCCCTGATATTTATTCAGGATTTAATATGTCATGTGGACTATCAACATACATGTATGTCAGAACTTGCTTATAAATAAGAGCAAATATAATTGTAAATTATTTGGGACCCACTATGGTCCAATTATATCACACATCCTACAAGGGTATCTTATTAGCATTCCCACCTCTAAGTATGTTCTAACACCCTTGTGACTATCAGGTAACTTTCACCTATCTAAGACCAAGAGTGTCATGAGACTGCATCCAAGACCCATCCCAGAGTTTCCTGCTTTGCTGTAACCTGCCTCTCTGGTGTTTCCATAATGTACTTACAAAGCATCTTGATTTATGACTTTCTTTGTCCTGTTTACTGTAAAAAAAGGTCATAAAATTACTTTTATGTTGGGACATGTAAATTGGGGTGACCTAAATCAATGTTCTCAGGCCATGGGCCATCATACTTGCTTCCAGAATAAACTCTCCCCTATCCCCTTGGAGAAGTCAGTTGTATTTTTATATCAGTACTATTTTATGTGAATTATAGTCTTAATAAATATCTCATATTTATAAACCACATATGTAAATATTCCTGGAAAAGAAAGTTTTATGAGAAATTAATTTTAAAAAATTAAGCCAGAGTGAAGTAACCCAGTCACAAAAGAACACTCATAGTATGTACTTACTTTTAAGTGGATAGTAACCAAAAAAACTTGGAATAATCAAGAAATCATTCACAGAACTTATGGAGCTCAAAGAGAAGGAAGGCCAGAAAGTGGATGCCTCAGTTTTTCTTAGAAGGAAGAACAAAGTGTTCATGGGAGGAAATAAAGGGACAAATAGAGGAGCAGGGATTGGATAAAAGATCATCTAGAGACTGCTTTACCTGGGGATCCATCCCCTAAGCGCCCAATAGACCCATGCTATAAAACACACTATTGCTGATGCCAAGTAGTCATTACTGGCAGGAATCTGATATGAATGCTCCCTCAGAGGCTTTGCCAGAGCCATACTGATACAGAGGAGGATGCTTGTAGCTAACCGTCAGAATGAACACAGGAACCCCAATGAAGGAGCTAGAGAAAGGACTGAAGGAGCTGAAAGGGTCTGCAGCCCAATGGGAAGAACGAAATTATCAACTATCCAAATCCACCACAGCTCCCAGGGACTAAAACACCAACCAACGAGTTCACATGGAAAGATCCTTGGCCCAAGGTACATATGCAGCAGAGGATAGCATTTTTTGACATCAATGGGAGGAGAGGCCTTTGGTCCAGCAAAGGCTCCTTTACCCGTGTAGGGGAACTCCAAGGTGCTGAGGTGGGAGGGGGTGGTTGAGAGAGGGAGCAACTTCATGGAGGCAATGGGAAGGGGGATGGTATTATGGGAAAGGGATAACATCTGAAATGTAAATGCAAAGAATTTCCAATAAAAAATTTTTGGGAAAAAAAAATTAAGCCAGCTATGAGAGGCCCAGGCAGGCAGATATCTGTGGGTTCAAGGCCAGCCTGGTATACATAGCAAGTTCAAGGTTATTCAGGGTACATAGTAGAACTGCCTCAAAAAATAATTTAATGTGGGCTGGAGAGATGGCTCAGTGGTTAAGAACACTGACTAGTCTTCCAGAGGTCCTGAGTTCAATTCCCAGCAACCACATGGTGGCTCACAACCATCTGTAATGGGATTTGATGCTTCTTCTGGTGTGTCTGAAGACAGTTACAGTGTACTCACATATATAAAATAGATAAAACTTTAAAGAAAACAATTTAATGCACACCAGTCAAAGGTATTTTGATTAACACAAAGCATTTTTTTATGATGTCTCATTTTCTGTTACCATCTACTAAATAAACTGAGCCAAGATAATACAGACTTGATATTTTTCACAGCTATACAACTTACAGTAGAGATCTTTTCTGTCCCTCAGATCCTTTCACAGTTACCGACATGGCTCAAGCTGCCTTTCCAGCAGATGCCTATATAGTTCATTAGCATTTACGTTCCCAAAGACTAGGCTTATCACACAGTGGCTGTCACTCAAGTGGTTCAGAAGAACCTTAATGTCTCAGAAGAGCCCACCAAACGAGTAACCTAGTCTTCCCATTGAACACATCCCAGAAGTTCAAATTCGTTCAGAATGAAGCTGAACAGCTTGGGAAAACTTCCGACAAGAGAAAGGGATCCAGGTCCTGAATTCAGGGAGAGCAGTGGTTTAAAAAAAGAGAACAAAAAACCAACCAGTGGTAGCCAAATGGAAAGGTAAGACATCTCTGATTTCCTCTCTCAATCCAACAATCAAGGAGTGACCACCGTTTCCCAAGATGCCAACTAAAGAGACAGTTGTAAGGAAAAGCAGAGAAAGGAGATTTAATCACTGTGGCCCTACAGGGAAGAGAAACAAATTAATGGGGCCTGGTTGTAACACCATGCCAATGAAAATGACAATATTCTAAAGAGGCTCTTACCCCAGTCCCCAGTGCTGGCTTCGGGGATTGTTGAAACAAAGCATCCAAAGAATAGGGATTTTCCAAGGAATTTCATGCTGGGAGAAGCTAAAGGCAAGCCTGGAGCCAACAAGAAGCAGAACTTTTCTTGTAGACAGAGGAGGGGGTTCCAACAGTGCCAAGCTTCTCAGGTTCCTCAGGAAAGACCAGAGCCAGGGCAGGGCTGGATCAATGAATGACAGGCTGGACCACACCTTGACCAGAACTATACATACCTCCTGCCTTCTCTCTAAACCTCAACCTCATATCTGACAATGTGCTTAGTGGCCACTGGATTTCCTGACATAAATGCATGCCAGTTTCTGTGTTTCACCATTAATTTGACTCTTAAGTAGCTGATTGGGAATAGGTAGCTGAACCTGGCTTGTTGGGACACAGTTTGTGACCCTAAATCTGGTCACACATTGCCCGGCTATGCTAGTCCATATTTGTGAATATTGGCCTGAGGATTATATTTAATTAGAAGGAAAGAACTGTGTATAACTAAGCAGCCCTAGTCAGTTATGATCATTGACCCCTCAACCCCTCATTGTCAACACTATGTGAAATCCCTTCCTAGGAGACAACCTTTCCCTTCCTTCAGCATGGGATTCCTGGGAAGTTTTTAACTCTTTGGGGTATGTAGCCAAAGGGAAGGATACTGTTGTGTGTTTAGAACAGCTTTCTTCCTGCCAGGGTTACATGGGGGGGGCCCAGAGATGAGGCGTTTTTTTCTAGAATTCTGGTATAAGAAATGACACCAGCTAGGTTGTATTGGGAGGCTACACACATATCAGCACTAGAAGTCATTGTGGTTGGACCCTTCTTTAAAATAGCTTGTGAAATCATGGACTAAAGTTTCAGGATTCTGATTGCTGGCCCAAACCAAAACCAACCAAAGCAAATATCGGGTTCTGAGTCTTATATCTGGTCCTCGGTGGAGACATGGCATGCTGAACTGCCTGGTAGGACTGAGACGGGGCAAGACAGGGCAGAGGTTCCTCCATCTTGTATTCTTGCTGAGGCCATTTCAGGTTTGTCTAGGATTTAATCTCCTTGTCGGGGAATTCCTTGACAAATCACTCAACTCTATTGTAGGAACCCCCAGGCCAAGATGTCGCACCCAGATGGCTTATCTTAGTTTCTGTTAGACTACCTGCTTGTAGAGAACCCCCTCTAGCTAACGTCTTAGTTTAGCGTCTGTTAAACTGTTTGCTTCTGAGAAGGAGCAGGAGTAAGATGCTAGGACCTAGTTTCTAACTTCAAACCTCCCCCCATGCTATGAACATTTGGTGATACACTTCAGACCTGAGTAAAGTTGAAGCCAGCTGAAATAAAGAATTTTGATCTGCTGTAAGCTGTCTGAGTAGTGAGCTCCCTGTAATAACACACATACATGTCAAATACTTAGGTTTTTAGTTTTTGTTTTTCTGGAGGCAGGGTCTCTCACTATAGCCCTAGCCTAGCCACCCTGGATCTCACTATATTCCAGGATAGCCTCTGCTAGACCACAATAACTTCCAATCTATAGAAATCTGTTTCCAAAATTCGGAATTAAAGGCGTGTGCCACTACACCCAGCTAAATCCGATTTCAGATTATCTAGCCAAAGGCTTTCTAAACCGTTCCTTTCTATAAGAAGCAATCTTAATGCCCTGTTACTCACTTAGGTAGATAATTATTCCTCAGAGAGAGACTAGGATTTAGATAAACTCCCTGATAGACCGGCAGGTAGGGAGAGGGGCCAAGACTAGGTAATAAAAAGTGGCGAATGTCCAATATGGCCAGCTTCTTTCTTGCCTTCCTAATTCAAGATTTAAAACCTGGCAGCTTAAAACAAAGGCCCTGTTGGCTTTTGTCTCCCAGCAGCAGGCTCTCTGCTTGTGACTGACTCAACAAATTAATCACAGGATCAGGCCATGTTACATAACATGTTAAGCCACTTAACAATCCAATCTTTTATCTCAGCAGTAGAAACTCCAAGACAGAGTGCTTGCTGCTCTTCAGGGGGGTCACAGCTGCCTGATATCAACCTCCAGGGCATCTGACACCCTCTTCTGGCCTTCACCAGCATTTTAATACACATTAATATAACCCACATACAGACACATACATAATATATAAGATTCCCTAAAATATTTTTGAAGATTAATGTGACTAGCCATCTCAGTGGTTCACAACCTTACTTAGGGACCATGAGGATAAAGAAGATAAAAAGATAGCTAATGTTTTGACCTCTGTTCCAGGTCATCTAGTTCCTGTAGGGTGATAAGACACCTCTTTAAGTAAGTCACCCATTCTCTTGATGAGAGACACTATAGAGACTCCAGAGGTTGAAGTCAAGTTGGTGTACATTCCACAGAGGAGGGTCATTGCAGAGAGAAATGTCCTCAGAACTTCTAAGGCAAGCCATACCTGATATAGGACCAGCAAGTCACTAATTCTTCCCAACAGAAGACCCAACTGACAGAAAAAAAAATCTAAAGGAGATATGAAGTTCCTTCCAAGTCCCTAGGGAGCCTCAATTAGCCTTAATAATGTAAAGAAAAGGGGATGTGTGTGTGGGAGGAGGTGTGTGTTTACAGGAGTTATCAATGGTTGCTGTGGGTGGGGAGCTCGTAAAGCCATGCCCCTCCCTGAGGAGCTATTAGCAGTCAATGATTATTGGGCACCATTTTCTTCACTGGTGTAAGCCAATGGTAATTACCCATGTTCTTGTAAATAATCCCTCACCCATGTTCATATAAGCAGCCCTAATTAAACTAATCACACATTCGTGTGTGTGTGCGCGCACACACACACACACACAGACAGAGAGAGACAGGAAGACACAGAGACAGAGAGACAAAAAGATACAGAGACAGAGACAGAAATATACAGTGAGAGACAGAGAGAGATGAAATTAGAATCAGAAGGAGGACTGGTTAGGAAGAATAAGGTAATAGAGCTGTGGATAATAAGAGAGGATAATGGGGATGTCATCAACATATTATTATACACATATATGAAAATGTCAGTAAAGTACTATAGAGAGATAATCTTTTGCATTGTATGGATGCCTAATCTGTCGATTAAAAACGCTGTAGCCTATGGCTTAGGCAGGAAGTAGAGGTATGACATTGGGAGGAGAAAAAATTCTGGGAGAGAAGGAAATGGGGAGAGGAGTCCAAAAAAAAGAGAGGAGACAGACGCATGAACACATGATAGCTGAGTGCAGATTCCCAGTCATGTGAGAAATGTAGGTAAAGTAAATGGGTATCTTTAGTTATGATCTAGTCAGAATAGAGTCTAGCTATGTGGCCAAGGTATATATAAATATAATCTGAGTCTTATTTCTGGGAGCCAGGGGAGACAGAACCAGGACTTAACCTCAACAAAGCACATTATCTACAATTTAATATATGCCAATAAAAAGAAAACAAATGGCTAATATGTTGGGGGATTTGTTCTAATGCTTTGTCTTAATTTGGCTCCCCAAATCATATGGGAATTTATATGTCCAGATGCAGAGGGTTCCTGTCTCCAATTGGTTTTTGATTGATCAATAAAGAGCCAGTGGCCAGGTTTGGCAGGGTGACAGAGGCAGGTCTTTTAGAGTTCCTGGGCAAGAAAAACAGAGAAGGAAGAGTGATTCTGTCATGAGAGGAGCATAGGATGGACCAAGGATAAACCACACCACAAAGAGCAGGAGAGTGAAATGGAGGAAATATAGGTGCAAAGAGAAAACTGCCTCATGGAAGGTGCGGCCCAGAAGGAAACAGGGCAGCAGAGAGAAAATGTAGATTTAGAACGTAGTAACTCAGGAATACTGGTGGGGAGTAGGTGCTAGCTGTGGGAAGGTTTGGAAATGCCCAGCCATTGAGCTAGTAGGGCATATTAAAATTTACTACATGCATATGTGTCTTTCATTCATGAATCCAGAGCTCTTGGGTGGGTGTAGAGCAGTATGCGCACCCACCAGGAGCACAGACCGAATCCTTCTCCAAGGCCCACGGTAGGAGGGAGAATGGATTCCTGCAGGATGTCCACTCTCATTCATGAATGCGTGCACACACACACACACATGCTCACATGGACAAAAAAGCATATTAAAAGAGGAAGAGTAAAGACTAAATTTTGCTACCTACATGGTCTTAGGGTTTGTCTCTGGAGAAATTAATTGATAAAAAACACCAAGCAAAAAAGAACGAAGAATCTGTTTTGTTACTGTTTTCTGAGACATGATCTCTCTGCATTGCTCTGGCTGTTCTGGAACTCACTCTGTAGACTAGGCTGGCCTTGAACTCACAGACATCTGCCTGCCTCTTCTTCTCAAATGCTGGGATTAAAGACATATGCCACTAGGCCTAATCTAGGATAGATTATTAAGAAGGGACAAACACTGGATTCATTATCTACTCGATCCCCTATTAGGGCCAAGGTATTCTAGATAGGAGACCACACTTACCCCAGCCATATGCGTCTGAAGGACTATCATGATTTTCCTAACCACAAACATACACCCAGCATCAATATTCTCATTTTTAAGTAGGGATATTTCAAATAAGAGTAATAAAATATCAGTGACCCCTGCTTAAGCAAAAGCGTATGTGATCTTAACTTATTCTCAGCCACTCATAAATCCATAACTTTCTGAGAATCTTACAAACAAGACTATGAACTTTGTTTACAATAAAACATATTCTAATTCCCATGTGACTTAATACAGCAATGCCACATTTCTTTAACCTTTGACTTGGCTTTGCTTTTTAAAGTTCATCTATACATAACTGTCCAGTGCTCCTCAGAGAGTTCTCTATGATCCCATTTAGTAAAAAAAAAAAAAAAAAAAAAAAAAAAAAAGAGTGCTGTAAAAATTCTATTAGCTGGCATTAAGACACTTAAAAGCAAACTCTCTTGAGAAGCCCCCACTTTTGTCAGATGTACACCGTCCTCTTCTTAAGCATTTCTCCCCACCCCCACCTCTTCCCCCTCCCTTTTTCCATATTGGAACAATTTTTTGTTGTCTTTTGAGACAGATTCTGCCACAAGTCTCACTATAGAACTCACTATGTAGACTAGGCTGGCCTCGTGGTGCTCATCTGACAGTCTCCCAGGTGCTGGGATTACAGATGTGCACCGTGTCTAGCATTAAACCTTTTCTTCACGAGCTCTGACTCACCTGGGCATGGTGGCCCCGCCTTTAGTCCCAGCCCTTGAGAGGCATGTGGGACTTTATGAGATAGAAGCTCACAGAGAGATTCTTTCTCAAAATAAATAAAAATTGAAGTAAAATAAAAATCATCTCCAGCCCTGCTCCATGCAGACTCATTTTGAAATCCTTTTCTGCACAAAGTTGGAAATTCTCGCTTCCCCTGAGTAGGGGGTCTCTCAAAAAACAAACAAACAAACAAAACAAAACAAAACAAAAACCCTCTCAGGCTGCTATAAATTGACAATGTGGAGGTGCTCAGGGCTACTGATGAAAATCATGTACAGTTTCAGTTGATGGGCCAGTCATGGTAGCAAGTGTGCTTACTCACAGCCCTCAGGAGGCTGATGCAGGAGGATCATGGGTTCAGGCCAACCTTAGTGTTGTACCAAGGGCCTATCTCAAAACACACAGATGAGCAACTTTCAAATTGTTTACTTCTAGATGTTTCTATTTAGTATTTTCAGATCGCAGTTGCCATCAGGGAGTTGAACTGAGTAGCCTTGGCTACTATACAGCATGAATGTGCATTTCAGCTTTTAAGTTTTCCCCAGGTGCTGGGTCCTAGGCAAGTTCTCCAGGTTGCATTTGTGTAGTTATCTCTTAGATATATCCTTTACTTAGGTGGGGAGGAGTTGTTGGCTAAGCATGTTAAGGAGATCTCAGAACTAAATCACAGGTCGAACTTGCTTTGAACATTTAAGAGCGTTTAAGACACATGTCAATTAATATTAACTCTGCTTCAGGCAGAAGATACATGGAACATAAACGCCCTTGCAATGAAGGAATCCTCCAAGGTGTTTTTTTCCTTAGAGTCTTATCTCTGAGAGATCTAAGGTTCACTGTAAAAAAGGAATCTTTTAATTTCTAAGAAATGCATTTTCCAGCTTTCAGCTACTTCTATATATTCTATGAATCTCCATATCAGACATTGGAACCTGTAAATACCAGCAAAAGTGGCTTATTGTAGGCCAGGACAGGGGCTCATTTGCAGCCCCTGAGAAGGAAGACTCAAATTAGGTCAGCCAGGGTACCTGTCAATGTTCAGAAGTTTCTGGAACAATGTTAAACAAAAGTTCTTTTGCCTCTTCTTAAGGATCCTTTACAGAACTGCAAAGAAGGCTCAGTGGGGAAATGTGAGAACCTGAGTTCGAATCTGTAGAAATCACTTTAAAAAGCCAGCAATAGTAGCAGAAGTATCTGCAATCCCTGCACTTGTACAGGAAGAGACAGGGGATTCCCAGAAGCTTGCTGGTCAGCTAGCCTGGCATACAAAGTGGAAAAATAGGCTCTATCTCAAAACAACAACAATAACAAACCCACAAAAGGCAGAAGGTAAGGACCAACACCTGAGGGTTTTCTCTTATCTATATGTTCTGTGATATGACACACACACACACACACACACACACACACACACACAGGGAGAGAGACAGACAGACAGACAGAGACAGACAGAGAGAGAGAGAAGCTACATTGGAAAACCAGTTCTTTAAGATAAGTCTTTTTGGCATCTAATTGGTTAGGTGAAGTAGACTTCTGAATTACCTGTAAGTTCAACTGTTTGCTCCTTCATAGAAATTCATTATATTTTATGACCTCTTCTTTCCTTTCCTTCTTTCCTTCCTTCATTCCCCCCCCCCTCTCTCTCCCCCTTTCTTTCTTTTTTCAGGACAAGATTTCTGTCTGTGGCTCTGGTTGTCCTGGAGCTTACCATGTAGACAAGGTTAGCCTCAAACTCACAGAGATCTGCCTGCCTCTGCCTCCAGATAGCTGGGATTAAAGGCATGCATCACCACCTGACTCTTCCTTTTCCTTTTTTAAAATTCTGCATCTATTTGGGTTTCTCATGACCTACCTCAGGAACACTTATAAACTTGAACCTCCTCCTAGTGAGGACTCTCTTAGAGTGTCCATCTTGATGGGCTAACCATAAAGGGCTAGCATGCATAACTTGTCTCTAGAGACAAAGCTCAAAACCAGGCTCCAGCAGATGTGTCAAGTGCATTTTTAAGATTTTCTTCTACATTTTATCTGCTTCATTCTTGCCAAATCCAGGCTTTTTCAGATGCTCAATAGGAACTTTTACCATATTTTGAAGAATGAGATGCTCCCCAATTAGATCTGTAAATTTGTTGCAGTTTTTCTTTTTGACAAACTTAGGACACACAGGTTGGGGGTTGGAGACAGGACTCTGGTTAAAATGCTTGCCGCAGGAGCATGTGGAGTTCAGTTCTTCAGAACTCATGTAAGTTCTGTTGGCCATAGCCGCCAGCCTGCAGATCTGATAGATGGCAAAACTGGCCAGCGAGACTAGCTAGCCACATTAGAGGGCTCAGACTTGACTGAGAACATTTGTTTCAGTGAATCAGAGGAATCATTGGGATGGGGCAGTTAAAAGCATTTGATGTTTTTGCAGAGCAACCAGGTTCAGTTGCCAGCACCCATGCGGAGTTAACAACCGTCCGTATTTCTAGTTCCAGAGCACAGGATGCCCTGTTCTGACCTTTTTGGGTACCAAGCATGTATGCAGGGCTCATACACACAGAAAAACCATCCATATGTATAAAAATGAAAATAAATCTTAAGAATGATTAACAAAAAACATCAGCTGTGGGTCTCTACTCTCATATCCGCATACAAGCAGTTACACACCCCCACACGTATGCCTATAAACATGTAGATACTCTCACAGCACAAACACACATGAGAAAGGAAAAAATGTGGGAGGATAAACTTACAGCTTAGCGTCCCACATCCTCAAACAGTGGACAGCAGCACAGCTTCTAAAGGAATTCTTGAATCTTTCCCACCAGATAATTTACTAGAGACTCAGTTTGTGCTTGCACACACTGAAAGGCATCCACTGTGTGGCTCACCTTTTCTTGCAGCGAGTGCCCTGGCATGCTGGTACTTGGATGCTGAGAAGATCTCCCAAGGACTTAAGATTGTGGCGTCTGGAACTTCAGGGCAGTGGAGGCTTCTCCAGCAGATCCTGTTTCTGCAAAACAAGTTAGGTATTGCCACAAAACCCTCCTCTGGGCCTTCCACAGAGGGTGATTGTCCTAGTTCACACTTGGTGTGTGTGTGTCTTCTCCCCAAAGCAGCAGATTTATAGGCTCCGGCTGGCACTGAGTGACTGGCTTAGATTTCCTCATGTAGTCTTTATCTGCTGCCAATATGGGACAAGGTGTGCAAAGCTAGCTGGCCTAAGTCCAGCCCTGGGTTGAGGTAACTGTAGGGGAGGCTAGGAGGCAATATGGTCAGATGGAGACTAAGCCAGGGTGATGGGATGCCTCAGACACCTGAATCCCAGTGGCCCCGCCCCTGCTCTTTACCATGCCAAAATGCCAATGATGCTTTGTCAACTCTGGCCTTGTCATCAGTCAAAGGGAATTTGGTGCCACCTCAATCCACTGCTGCCATTGGTTGGATGTTATCGGCTGGTCCCTTTTGGGTCATATTCTTGTTCTTCCTTTCCGTCTTATTTTTAATAACCTCCTGGCCTCCACCCATCATCACCCCATGACTTCAGGGGCACATCAGGGACTCTTTTTGTCATCCAATTGTTAGGGTTGGGTTCAAGCCTAGGGTGATTCCACACGTACCACAAACACCGGGGTTCCCACAGTACAAGTGGGAATAGAAAACCGAGGTGCTGCCCATCCATCACCTGTGACTCCACCTTGCTTTCCCATTCCCCTCAGCCTTTGGAAAGGGGTTCCGACCTCAGGCCATGAACCAAAGATGTGTTTGGAAACTGCCTCTCCTTTTACCCTACGGCTGTCTAGAAGTCACATGTCAGTGGCCCAAACAGTCTTCACTGTCTACTAACTCCTGGGCTAGGAGCTGTGGCAACATTGTCAGACAAGCACAGATGTGTGTGTTTGTGTATGAGCCCTCCGTTTGGCCGGTAGGGATGTTCTGCAGGGGACCACCTCCAACAGGAACTATCAGGCAATCCCATTTTTGTGCCCACACTTCCATAATGTGCTAGTGAGCTTCCCCTGCTTGTTGAGTTGGAAGTTAGCTTTGTTTGTCGGTGTTGCTGCTTGAACACTGGGTATTGTACAGATCAAACAGTCTACCACTGAGCTCTACCCCCAGCCCCCAGTTGGAATTTGGGCAGGAAGCATAGACAGGTCTTTTAACCCAAAATAGTCTAAAGGACCAGCATGTGGGAATAGAAATAAGAAGAGAAAGCAGCTATAGAATGGCTCATTCAGACCAATTCACAAGAGACAGTTTGTTGAGCCATTCCGGGCTTCTGGCAGGTGGGTATTCCTGGGATCCGTTGCCTAGAGGAGGAAAGTGATACATGGATAGGTCAGAAAGCTTGCCCCTATTTGGACCAGATACTTGTGGTGAGGTTGAGTCAGCACAGAAATGTATTTCTCAAAGTTCTGGAAGCTGCAGTCTAGATCAAAGCTCCAGAACTCTTGTTCAATTCACACGTTGGATATAATGTTTACATTTTAAAAATTTGTCTATTTTATTTTATGTGTGTGAGTGTTTGCCTGCATATATGCATGTGCACCATATGTGAGCTTGGAACCTGAGGAGATCAGGAGAAGGCATCAAATCCCCTGGAAATGTATAAAGATGGATGTGAGTAACCTGCCACGAAGGTGCTGGGAACTGAACTCTGGTCTTCTGGGAGAGCAACCAATGCTTTAAACTGCTGGGCCATCTTTCTAGCCCAATAGTTTTATGTATTTATGTGATCTCAACAGTGTAACACAGTTTTATAGAAGGAAGATAAGAAATGAAGAGAAACACCAGGCTGAGCTCCTATTTCTGAAACTTGCTGAGATGAGATAGCAGCTTGTGCAATGCACTGTGTTACAATTGCACTGTGATGGGAGTGATACTTTGTTTTGTAAGGTCGTTCTGTTTAGCAGCTTGGTACAATCACACAGTTAATGGCAATTCTTATTACACTAACCTGCAGACTATTTAGGTCTTCAAATTACTCCATGATTCTACCTGGAATATCTTTCTCAGACTTAAATCCACTTTCTGTTTAGCAGAATCTAGGTCATCAAATTCTGCTCTTAGCAGTTCCTCTTCCTTTCTTTCTCCCTTTTCCCTCTTCTTCCCCCATTTCTGCCTTGCTCTGTCTGCTGCTTTGATTACTTTGTCCCTGGGAAAAGATCTTATCATCTAACCCAAGCTCAGGATGACCTTTGGTGCACAGTCGTCCCAATTTAGCCTCTCTAGTCCTAGGATTAGAGGTTGGCACCTCCACACCCAGCTTGCTCACCAATCTCTACCCTTAATCTTAGCCACAGGGGGAAACGTGGTAATAACTCTTGACTTCTAAACACACTCCTTATCTTCCCTCCTGCCTTAGTCAGTGTTTTATTGCTGTGAAGAGACACCACAACCAAGACAAACCTTATTAAAAAAAGCAGTTAACTGGGGCTGGCTTACAGCTCGGAGGTTTAGCTCATTGTCATCATGGTGGGGAGCATGGTGGCATGCAGTCAAACATGGTTGGAAAGTAGCTGAGAGTTCTATATCTGAATCTGCATACAGCAGTTAGGGAGGTTCTGGGGAGGATGGAGAAGAACCACTGGACAAGGCTTGAGTTTCTGAAACCCCAAAGCCCACCCCAAGTGGCACACTTCCTCCAACAAGGCCACACTTCCTCCAACAATATGCCCCAAATCCTGTCAAAGAGCTCCACTCCCTACAGCCATTTTCATTCAAACCACTCTACTCTCTTCTATAAAAATATTGTTCATATTCTTCAAGTTTTAGTCATAGGTATATAGTCTATAGAAATACAAACAGATGTACATGTGTGTGCATGTGTGTATGCACACACAAAGTCAATGAATTCCAGAACATCCAAAATGGAAGCAACACAACCCTTCATCCGCTGAGAAAAGGATAGTAAAAATGATCAGGTATTTATTTGGCCATAATATGGAATATAGGTTAAAACATGAGCCTTGAAAGCCAAATGATGAGTGAAGGAAGCCAGGCGTAGAGCAGCACTTGCTACGTGACTGTGTTCATAGGAAATGTTCAGAAAGGCAACTTTATAGAGACAAAAGTTTGAAGTGGAAACCTAAGGGTTCTTTGGAGAGTCAGTTGTATTGGATGGGGTTTTTCTGGGGGCAAACGCATGAAGAAATGTTTTCCTGATGTGGACACAGGTGAAAGGCTAAGGCAGGCTTGTGAAGGAATGTTTCACTGAAGCAGACACAGGAGAAAGCACAGAAAGGACTCGTGAGGAAGGATTCTCTGCTAGGACATTGGTCCGCCTTACGTTGCATGGTTGAGCTCCATTTGTCAGGACTCTGCAGACTCTCGTAGACTGGATGCACATGCTGAGGCAAGGCACATGGAGGACACGTGATGTCACGTGATGTCACGTGATGTCCGGAGGGTATAAATAGGACTTGACGGACAGTGACGGAGGCTGAGCTAGGCTTGCTTACGGAGCTAGCTGTGCAGAGCTCGTGGGTCTCCTGTCTTTGCTGATCTTTGCTTCCCTGAGAGAAGCACAGCTGAGAATTGCCCCTGGTCTCTCTTGCTGACTCGTGGCGAGGCTGAGGCCGCTGTTTCTAACCTGACTCTACTGGACTGCTTGTGTATCTGAGAGGTGTTTTCGAATGGATCGAGCTGCCATTGCCTGCTGACCTGTGAACTGAACTGCTGATTCCCAGACAACACAGATGGGAACTACTCCAAGGAACCTTTCTAAACAGGCCCACCCGTGCCCACCCCCCGCCCTGCCAACCCCCTCCCTACTTCTGGTGGTGGTGGGCTACAAGAGAGGTTAAAGCATTTAAGAACCATCATTAAAATGAGGTTTGAAAAAACTTAAAGTGACAGAAATTAGCTAAGAGGTTGCTGGGAACTTGGAAGGAAGATGGAGGCATTGTGGGCTATGGGGATGGCTAAGGGATGCAGGGTTTCTTGAGGGCGTGGGGCCTAATCTAAGAATAAGCTAAATGTCCTTACATTGTTGTATTTGAATAGGTGAACCCTATAATATAGAGATTATATCTCCAAAAATAAATAAATAAACACCAAAACCCTTCTGCTACCGGCACCGCCGCTGCAGATGCTGAGACTGTCAATTTGCTTAAATAAACAAGCACACTAGTCAGGCAGGCAACTCCACAGACTTCCATTCACAAGGAGCATGGTTCATGGCATTGGGACAATAGATCAGAGCTGCAGGAACAGCCCTCGTCACCTTGTGGCAGAGAACAGTGGGGAAGGAGGAATGAAAGCCAACGCTGCTCCTGTCCCAGGTCAGTCCCAGACAGTTCTCTGGATAAGAAGAGACAAGAGACATGGACCCTTGGGCCTGTGAGCTTTTTCCTATCCAGTGACCCAAGCTAAGTCCCAGGCAGCTGACGGCCAGGAGAGATGGTGCAAGTGGACTGTGCCCTCTCGGTCCAGGCAAGCGTCCAGGCTGGTCTCCCTTCTGCAGCCTGTCTGGGTACCACTGGCTTCTTCTGGAGAAGATGTAGTAGAAATGCTAACAGGTCCTTTAAATTAATTATACTTCATTCAGGTCTGTGTGCACGTGTGCACGTGTGCATGTGTGCATGTGTGCGTTCGTAAAGTGGATATATTGAGAATGAGGATTTGGAAGCCACAGAGTCCAATGGAGGTCAGAGGACAACATTCAGGAATTGGTTTTCTTTTTCTCCCACGTGGGTCCTAGGGATCAAACTTCAGTCATTTAGATTAGCACCAAGTGTCTTTCCCCTCTGAGCCATCCTGCCAGCCTTAGAAATATTGCTGAACACTCAAAAATATTTCTGCCAAAGAGCTCTAACTCCTCATATTGGTCCATAAGGTTAAAAAACAAAACCAGAAAACAGTATAAACACTTTCGCTTTTGAACCTGTCCAGCCGAGTTAGACACCTGCTTTACTCTATGTAAGCCTTCAAGGAGTCTCTATAACCCAGCCATATTTAGACCTTTCAAGGCCAAAGGCACAGGGGTAGGAGAAACAAAGGTATTCCAATAGTCAGCTTCCTTCCCCAGATCCCTGCAAAGGCTCTAGTTATTGCCCCAAACCTACAGCCACCTTGGATCTCAGGAACAGCAGAGACTACCCCCAAGTAGAAACAGTCACCTCTTGGAAACTAGGTTGCCCTCTCAGGGGGACAGGGATTTATCCATGACTGTCGTTCAGAACGAGAACTGATGTTTGGAACCACATCATCAGAACCAAGGCTGCCTTACGTATACTTGCCTCTCCCTCCTCAATCTTCCTCTATTTAAATGTCAACATCAGTACCCCAAAGATGGGCTGCAATGCTTCAATTCTGTCATTCCAAATTGGCCACTTGGACTAAAACAATTCCTCATCCACTATTACCTTTGTTTCCTTGGGGTGAATGGGCAAAGCTGATAGGTTACAACTCACAGAGCTGGGGTTCTGGCTTAAGCCTGCTGTTGCCACCCAGGAACTTGTCACAGGCCTTGTTTGGAGGAAACCTCCATATCTTCTGCTGAGGGAGCTGAGTCCGGATGTCCTCACCTCCAGGAGAAAGGAAGAAGTCAGGCCAGCAGGGGAAAAGCAAGAAGACAGCATGAATGAGCAGGTAGCATGAAATCATAAGAAGCCATTGGTCTGCACCATGCACAGAATGGTCCACAATCCCTCTCCTGTCCGTCTCTCCCTACTTCTTCCCAATTCATTCAGGAGTGTGGCAGATAAAGTGTGGGGCTGGGGAATGATCTCTGCTGGTCTGTGACTACTGGTCTCTGAGCCCTGGTACAGCTCTGCAGACCAGAGAGAGTGTGACTGAGAGATGTCCTAATGTTTCAGGAGAAGAATGTACCAGCTGAGATCAGGGACCAAGGTCTCAGGATAGGGTCATTGGTGGCCTGACCCCTCTTCCCAGGGGCCAGGCTACTTCCTCTCTCCTGTGTAGACAGACCTGCAGGAGATTTCCCCCAGCTTGCAGAATCAGCATATGTTGTGTGCAAACTTTCTGTTTATGAATGCATGCTAACACAGGGCCTGGGTCTCCAGTGACCTCCTCTTATTGGCTTCCTACACTGGTTCCAAGAGCCCAGAAGGAGGTATCAGATGTTCTTGGAATCCTGAAGTAGTATCCCTCTTTCTCTCTTGGATGCAAGAAACAGATTCTGGTTACTGCTTTCCCTTAGGGGTCCAATCTTGCCCCCTCCTCAATCTTTCCCCTTCCCTGCTTTCTCTCCATGTTCTCAGAATCCACAGGAGCAGGGGCAGACACTACCACTATCCTTACCTTCCTTCGCCCTCTAGTAACCTCATTATTCAGATGCCATTCTTGCTTTGTCCTGACCCAGGGAAGATCACAGAGAGTAGCTAGCCATGACCTGATCTGACCTGACCTGGCCTCTCCCCGCTTTGTGTACACGCTTGGGTGCATGTCCCAGCTGGGAGTTCCTACTTCTCCATTCCATACTTCTGCACCAAGATAACCACCCGCCTATGGATTGAATGCTGACTGAGACTCCCATGTGCCCAGCAAAAAGTCGTGTTGGGCAACTAAGCCAAGTTCACTGCCACTCCTGGGAGCTCACAGAATTCTATTGCTTCCTTTGCTTTGTGTTGTTGTTGTTGTTTGAGGCAGGCTGTCCTGCAACTCACTTTGTAGACCAGGCTGTCCTTGAACTCAGAGATCTGACAGTCTCTGCCTCCTACTGGGATTAAAGGTCTACTATGTCTGACTTTTTTTTTTTTTCTTTTTTTTTTTGGAGAGGGTCTCATGTATTCCAGGCTGGATTTGAAGTCTCTATGTAGCTGAGGCTGGTCTTGAACTCCCAGTTCTCCTGTTTCCACTTCCTAAGTACTGGTATTGCAAGCATGTGGCACCACACCCAGCCTGAGCACACAAACTACTAAGATAAAGTGGACAAAACCCCAAAGCAACTTGTACATGCCAGCATGTGATAGCACAGAACATGGCCGTGATGTATTAAATGGGGAAGTGGGAAAGGGACTGTATCAGTAGAGTAACTCAGAATCAGGCATGACATGGGAACAGGCTTGAGGTGAAGGAATGGGGCAGCATTTAAAAATTTCTTGTGTGCACCGGGCTGGGAGGTCTGAGAGTCTGTGTATGGTTAGCTACACATTAGCTGTTTGCAAATATAAGTTCCTGGCACTGGGAATGCCACAGAAGGTTCCAGAGCTGGACATGTAGATATTGCTAACCAGAACGTTTGAAGTGTATTCATCAAGCCTTCCTTCTCTTGGTCCCACCATCCACCCCTGTCCCATGGACCCACTCCAGGATGCAGACACCCTGGAAACTGTTGGCAAGAGACAGTTTGAAATTCCCCTTAAGCAGACTGCAGGCAGGGGTCTTCTGCCCTGCTCTCTGACCTTGTTAACCCTCTTATCTCTTCCTCCTCACGAGGAGAAGGGAAAATCCACCATGCCCTCAGCTTTGCCTTTGGCATCCAAAGTACACATGATTACAACCTGGTGAATTTCCAGGCCCAACAGCTTCCTTGCTTCGCTTCCATGTCTGGAGAATTTCCCTTCAAAGTTCAGGGTTAATTGACTCTAGATTTGCAATACTCTCTGGTCCAGATGTGAGCATGGGCGTCCCAGCTTCTCCATGTCCTCTGTTAAAGCAGCAGACAGTTGGCTGCATTTATCCCCTTTTAGCTGAGGACCAGCAGTTGGAGAGGAGCTAAGCCCACAACCCATGTTCAGAAGCAACCAGCAGAAGCCCAGCATGAGCTTGGGACCCTCACTGTGGCCTCCCTAGGACAAGCCAGGAAGCCAGCATCTCATCCCCCGGTTACTCTGCCGACAACTTTTTCCTCACCGTCAAATATTAGCACCTGCATATCTGTGGTGTCAGCCTCCAGACCCTCTGGGCCACCTGACAAAGCTGTGGCTGACTTGTCACCTACTTGTCTTTGCTCAGGTGTCCCAGGTATTTTATCATTGCTGTGATAAGATTGACTTGGGAGGAAACAGTTTGTACTTCCACATTGACGTCTATTACCGAAGAAAGCCAAGACAGGAGCAAAGCATGAACCTGAAGGTCCATGGAGGGGTGCTGCTTATTCCGCATGGCTTGTTCAGCCTGCTTCCTTATAGAACTCAGGACCACCAGTGGGGATTGCCCAACCAATAGACTGGGCCCTCCCACATCAATCCCTAATTAAGAAAGTGCCCTTCAGATTTGCCTGTGGCCCAATCTTATGAAGACATTTTCCCAATTGAGGATCTTATCTCTCAGAGGACTCTAGCTGTGACAGGTTAACTGGGGTAGAGTGACCTGAGAAACTGGGCATCCAGAAAGGTCATTGACCTGATGTTGTTCAATTGGAGTCTTGCCAGGACAGACTGTTGTCTGAGCCTGGGTGGGGGCTGCTGAGGCTAACAGGCATCCACAGTTAAGGACTATAAGCAAGAAGGTGTCTAAGGCAGATGTAGGAAGAGCTAGGGTGGACTTAGTAAGTGTGTCTGGGTGTCCAGAAAAAGGCAAGGGTGGAAGGAGCCTCTGCTTAGATTGCTGGGGGTGGTGGTGGAGAGGCTGACAATGGGGCGTGAATTGTCCTCTCAGAGGTGGGCAGGCATGGTATCTGGTAGACACTTCAAGAACCAAGTCTGCCTCCTATCTGAGAGCATGAAGGGTACAAGGAAGAGACAGACATCAACTACAAGTAAAGGGAGAGCCACTGACCAACACTGTTTACCTGAGGCGATGTTGTCCCTGAGAGCTTTTAGCTCAGAAGCAGAGTCGCCAGTCAGGGAGGGGAGCAAACCCAATCCTCAGGGATACAGGTTTCGTTTGGTGGTCTATTTCTTTTTAAAGAAATTTTGTTTGGAGAGGAGAACGAAGTGAGAGACCAGGACAGGATTTTTTTCAGGACAGCCTCAGCTGTACAGAGGGGGTAACTGCACCCCCATCATGCCGCCACCTGGTGGTCACAGCGGACAAAACACTTAATGTAGTACCATTCTGCTGAAGGACATAATTCATTGGGTCGCTTCCCCGAAGCCTAATTCTAGAAAGGTTCTCTTTAGGATCCTCAGGTATCTTTATCTCGCAACAAAAACTTACACCATGTGAGTTAGCTGAGATAACATGGCGGAATGAGGTATGGTCACCCTGCTCCTCTCAAGCACTGGGAGCTGCCATCCCTCTCAATGTGGCTCTTGTCCCACACAGCACACCCCAGCTTGTCAGAGTCTGGTGAACCCAGAAAGCTCTGAAGAAGTTTTTCCGAGGTGGTCATGGCAAGAAACTGGAACGTGCTAGTGGCAAACATGGGTGGCCATCCTGCCACTCCACACCGGGATGGCATCAGACCAAATTCTCATGCCAATGGAACAAGGAGACCAACTTACTGAGGGGATTCACTTCCTGAATAAGTGTGATTTTGGTACTGATGGGCCACATGGCCTGTCTGTAGTCCCCTCGGGAGCTCTCTCATTCAACAGCTTTCAGATCCCTCCAGTCCATAGGCATCCCCCCTATGGAGCTGTGTGCATACGGCCGTGTCACTCGGAGATGATGTCACACAGTCCTGGCTGAAAGTGTCCACCTTAGAATGAGCTGTGTGAGTGGGCTGCTCAGAGCTGGACGCTACCAGAAGACGTGAAGTTTGACCTGGGCTTTAAGAACATAGCTTCTATAAAGCCTTATAAAATTTGATAGTTTAGCCCTGAAATAGCTCTCCAAATCTAGGGGAGCTATTCAAAACTCTGCAGACAGAGTTTCCACAGCTTCTTGTTTCAAGATATACCACTGGCGAGGCAGCGTCAGACCCAGGGGTTTTGCTCAAATTCACTTTCAAGAGCCTGAGGTCACAGGCAGCCTGAGCCCGAGTTTCCCTCCCCATACTGATTGCCTTCCTTTAACAGAAACCCATGGGGCTTGAGAACTTGGAGAAATATCAAACAAAAACCATCATGAAATTTTGATTTGATTTGTGACTTCTTCTTCCGGCATTTCTCAACCCTCGCTGCACCCCTGCCCCCTAGGGCGGCACAGTCTGATCCACACAGGAGGGAAAGAACTCAGTACTGAGCAGGAAGTGACTGGATGGGTTCCAGGGGGTGACCATGAATAGAGCAATGGATTGTGGTCTGGAGCTCTGTCATATCAGGAGACTTGTCACACGAGGAATGTCCTCAAGTTCACTCAGACCTCTGCTGATCTCAGGCCTCCTCCGGAATTCAGGATTGCCCAAGGGAATGGGAAACCATCTCATGTTCCCTTTCTCTTGGGGACCACGCTGTTGTCATCCCATTCCTGACCCTTGTCAGGAGTCCTTGTGCAATTGCTTAAAAGGCTCTTGGCTCCCTCCTTGCTCAGCTGATCTAATGTAAGCTTCTCCCCTCTGGCCCAGCTTCTTACCCTTTTCTCCAAGGAAAACTGGCACCTCAGTGCATCTCACTGTCTGCAATAGCGGAGAGATGGACACTTGTCCTTCAAAAGAGGGTCAGACGGCCTTCAGATGCAGATTGTGGAGAGAGCCACTCCTTTCCAGTGTCTGAGTTTTGGCCAAGAAATTCATGTCACCGGTTCAGGGGCATGACAACTACTGTTTCTTCCCTGTCTTAGATCTTAGGAAACATGGCTTAATCAGGGGGTGGGGCCTAAACCTGGTCCAGCTCTCCTTCTGGGAATATGCAAGGCTTGAGATCACCTGCAGGCTGCTCTGCTTTGCTGACCTTGAAGGTAGGCTTCAAGCCAACATGGCTAAACAGTAACTGTAGGCAAAGAACCTTGGTTAGAAGACTCCCCTGCAGCACCTTGGATGAGGGCATGTAGAATAACTACCAACATTACATCAGAAGCACTGTTCTTGGCCAAGGCTCTTGCTTTGGACAAGTGATCAAAGGCCAGAGCTGGGTACAAACAGGGCTGTGGTTAGCGCTCCATGCTAAGTCTCCATTTGGGAAACTGAGCAAGAGGGGGATGCAGCCAGTCCCAACAGCTCTCATACTCAGCTCATGCTGAAGCTTACAGCTCTGATCCGAGTGCTAAGTCAAGTCCCAGGAAACGATGACAGAGAGATGTCACCTCAACCCTTGGCCTAGGCCTTCCCTACCAGACTGTTGCCCACATTCTCAAGAGGCCCACCTCTAAGGGTATGTGTCACCATTGAGTCATGAAGCCAAACGTCAGGAAAATAAACCTAACCTGGAACTCTGTATTCCTTTTCTTGTCACTGTCACTGGCAGAGACTTTGCCTCTTACAATCTAACACTGAGATTCCTTTCACCTATGTCTTTCACTGAACTATAAGGAAGTTCACCAGGGGACAGCTGAAGGAGTCACTCTGAGGAGCCTGGGAGACTACTGATTGAGCTGTCAAGAAGCACTCCCGCCCTGCCCATCTCTGGCCTTGGTCCTCACTCTAATCCATGGTAGTCCTTTCAAGCATTTTTAGAAAAAAGTGGTATCAACTTATGTCCACCACATAGCTCTAAAGTCCTTTTATCTCCTAGCTCCCCCTTCTCCCCACCCTCTTCCCCCGTGTCTGCCCTTTGACCAACTCAATAGCTGGAAGTTTGGACATCCCATTCTGGGTTCTATCTGTTCCTAGCACTCCCTCTGTCTCCCCCCCCCCCTCTTTCTAGTCTGTCTGCAGAACATTCTCAGGCCCCTTTCTCTTCTCACTTTAATTTCCAATTCCAGTTCCCCTATAGTTTCTTTCCTTTTGTGTCCTGGAGGGAGGCAGGGAGGGATTGAGGGAGAGCGGGAGGGAGGGAAAGATCGGAAAGGATTGATGACCATTAGTGTCCTTTCTGCGTCCTCTCCTGCATGAGCTCAGCTCCCCCACCCAGACGGGAGGCAGAGGCTAAAAGGGAGCAGCTGCTCTTAGACACCACTCCCTGGGCTCTCTGCTGCCAGCATCAGTCTGGGTCTTTGTCCCCGAATTTCCTGTGACAGTGGACACCTGTGGCTTCAGGTTTCCATCTCTTGTCCCCATGGATATTATGGAAAGTCCCAAGGAGCAGGAGCTGCAAACACTGGGGAGCAGAGCCTGGGATAACCCTGCCTACAGCAACCCCCCTTCCCCAAATGGGACCCTGAGAATCTGCACTGTCTCCAGCGTGGCTCTCCCTGAGCCTAAACCCCAAAAGCCAGAAGTCGGGCGTCAGGAGAAGACGCAGAGAAGCCTGGTGTCCAGTTGCTGTCTCCATATCTGTCATGGCATCAGAGGTACGGGACGCGAGGAGAGGTTTTCCTGGGCTGTTAGAGTCAGAAAAGGGACCACCTTAGCTTTGAGAGGGGGACAAAGGTGACCCAAAGAAGAAATCCTGGTGTCTGAGATTTTCTTGTGTTAGAGTTGCTTGCCCCAGGACAAAAGGCCTGGCTCCTGGGCTGTCAGGAAGCCCATTTCCCAGGCATAACTTGGGGACCCAGAGGATAGGGAGAATAGTGCATGGACCACTGAGGTGAGGAGGCTCTAGACCACCTGAAACAGATGCCCACCCCGTTCACAGCCTCACTCTGACCCAGTATCCTCACCCCACCTCCCACAGGGACTTTGTAGGAGGCAGGCAGGGGTTTAGTGCTACAGTCAGGTCCCCGGGGTTACTGGATGGGTGAGGTAGGAGACAGGTAGGAGTAGAGAAGTAAAAGGATGTGCTGTTGGGGACTCTGGGCTTCTCTCTATGCCCGTAGGACTGTGGGGGACAACGCTGACGGAGAACACAGCCGAGGACAGAGAGCTTTATGTCAAGACCACCCTGAGAGAGCTTGTGGTGTACGTCGTGTTTCTCGTGGACGTCTGTCTGTGTGAGTAGCCACTGTCCTGAGTATCTGCCTGGGAGAGGCACCAGTGTGTGATATGTCTGTGCGGGGCAAGTGGATCCTGGGGATTTTGTGTATACACCAATATGCAACTCTTGCAGCTTCTTACACTGAGTTCAGTGGAGGAGATCCAGTAGGTAGAAATATCATTAATAAAAGGAGATTCCTGTCAAATTACTAGGTAACCTGATTTTTCAAGTTCAAGTGTCTACTGCTGAGCCGGCAGCCACAGTGTTGTGTCGACAGGTAGAAATGCTTAACCCTTAGTAAAGGGTAGAAGGTCCTCCTTTCTATTTAATGGGTTTTGTGTGGTTGGTTATTGTGTGACCAATCACACAAATATGATCCATGTCTCTTGAGGCCAGGAAGAAAACGACTCAGGCTTTAGAGTTCCTGAGAAGACAGTTGGGGTTCAATAATATGGCCCACTCCACACAGGCAGGCAGTCTCTGTGGGACACTAGCTGGGTAACTTTGGTGTCCAGGTTCGGAGAAGTAGAAAGACCACAATGGATGCTATGAGAGAGCTGGAGCACACGGATGCTATTTGGTCTGCAGGTGGGGAACCCGCGCCGTGTTCAGTTAAGAGCTGTGGAGTAGCTGATGTTTGTAACCAAAGCGCAGCTTGCCACCCCAACTGCAGCATCTGTCTTTGCAGGCTCTCTGCTTTTCAGGATGTGTGCACACATCACGGGCTGGTGAATGTGAAGGTCTGATAAAAGAGGTGTGGCTGGAAGCTTCATCTGGGCCTGCCACCATTGTTGTTAGAAGATGACATCCTGGTTTTCGGCACCAATGTTAGGAAAAAGATGAAGAGATTGTAGGGCGGGCAGATATTGTCCATGGAGGTGTGGTGAGGCCTGGGGGCAAGGGAAATGCCTCTGGGAGGCCCATGTTGGGAATCCCTTCCCCCAAGGGACCAGCCACAGGATGGTATAGTACAGAATAGAGTTTATTCAGGTCATGGGGGAGTTAAGAGGGTAATAGAGGCAGAGAGAGAGGAGAGGAATAGAGAAGTAGAGGAGTAGAGGTCAGCCATGAGCACGTGGAAAGAGAGGGAAGAAGGGAAGGGGGAGAGGAGAGGAAAGAGGGGAGAGCAAGAGAGGAAGGCAAGAGAGAGAGGAGGAGGCAACCAGCCCCTTTTATAGTGTCAGGTCACTGGGACAGAGCATACCTGGCTATTGCCAGGTAACTGAGGGGTGGGGTATACCTGGCTGTTGCTAGGTAATTGAGGGGTGGGGTTTACAGAATCCCAACATTCCCCCATTTTTATTTAATTAAAAAAGAAAAATTAGAAGTGATAGTGAACCAGAAATAGGGTCGTGTGATCTCTGACTGCTTCACGCTTGTTTTGGGGCGATATTTCTAGAGAGTCTATTTCTAGTGGGAATGTCCAGTCTTAGAGTTGGCTGTTTCCTTGTTGTCCAAGGTCTATGGAACCATCTGAGGATAGGTCAGAAGGAACAGATCCAACAGAAGCATCTGTGTCTGCGAGAGAAGGCTGAAGCATCTGTAGGTTGCTTCTCTGGAGCTGCTCTAGATGTCATGAGTGCCTAGACTTGCTGGAACACACACATGTATACATTATAGGTAGAGATTAAGTAAGTATGTTTGGGGAAAAAATTGCAGGAGTGGTCCTAATGCTGCCATTCCTCCCCTTCTCTTATCATAAAAAAAGCAGAAAAGGGGAGGGGGAGGCCGATTTGAGTTATCTCAAACCTGCGTCCCAGTGGTTAAACTCAGTAGAGAAAATTCTGCCAATGCCCAGGGGTCCAGAGTTGTCTCTTGGACTCCTGGTGGCTGAGTCAGGTCACAGACCTGACAGAGAACACCCCACCAGGCCTGGACTTTGGCGAGAAAACCAGCTGCAAGAGCCCTGAGGGAGGAGGGTGAGCTGAGAGAGGTTCCCGAGGGGATCTTCCCAATGGTCAATGCCTGTCTTGGACCTTTAGCTACAGAGAACTAACCCTCCTTGCCCACAAAGGCTGGCCAAACCTTGTTTGGGAAATCAGGGGTTCTCTTTTCCAACTGGAGTGGTAATCCCTATTAAACTGCCAGTGTTTGTGTGGGAACCTTAGGCACAATCTGGTAACAGGAAAAAGTGGAGCTGTGTGGCATGTGACTGATCTATTTCAGTGGCCCACGCAGCAGGAGCTATTATTATAAAAAATTTTTAAAAAAGAAAGAAAATTTCTTAGATGTACATTTGAAACCCACATTTGAAATCTAGAGGAATCCCACCCTTTAGAATAAGTAGTGAGCTTTAGGCAGATGCAGTTATCTGGGTGGAGTCTTATTTGGTCCATGAGAGATAGATCTGGGTGGGTTTCCTGTAGCTTATAAGTTTATAAAAGAGATAACAACATGAGTTAACAACATACACATTTTTTAAGATAAGCTTTTGTGGAACAGAAGGAGTAAGAATTATATATTTGGATCATGCAGTGGAAAAGAAAGTTTAGCAAGAGGAAACATGAAGCATTAATGGAACCTGAGCTTAGGTAAGAAAGTAACCAGTCGTGTCTGTAAGAGCTTATATCTAAACTAGTTGTTAGAAAATGGAAGTCTGGTTTTTTTGTTGTTGTTTGTTTTTGTTTTTGTTTTTTTAGTTGTTAGACTGTAGTTACCTTAGCTGTCAATGTAGTCAGAAATCTGGCTTAGAATAAATAAAACTTTAATCTAGCAGGCATATCGATTAAAAAATGACAGAGTCTATCAGCCAACAGTTCCCCAGGTCTCTATTGTCTTCACAGCAGCTTGGGCACATTGGTCTGGTTTTCGAGCCCAGAAGACACAGGGCCTTTTTTTGTGGAGTGGATACATAACATGAGAAATGACCCACCTTGCTATAGATGAATGAATCATTTGACTCTGAAGTATCCAGGTTTGTCTACTCTGTTTCTCAGTGATTATCACACCATAAGCTAGGAAGCCTCTTGAGTCAGCATTCATATCTTCTGAGACCTTGTGGGGGGTCAACTGTCAATGGCTTTGGGAGATTCTGTCAGTCATAACTTAAATATTAATGATTGACAGATTTCTGACAAAATTGAGGGCTTTGTCTGTTACGGCACATTATAACTTAATGGTAGTACTAAAAATATTATAAAGACAGAATAAGATTGAAAATAGTAAAGATGAATAAAAATATCATGTTGTGTTGGAGACGGGAGCTAGTGCACACAACAACCATAGTTGTGCATTCCTCTGATGGTTGATCAGATGTACTTGCTGGGCCTACCCTGTGCTTCTTGGAGTCTTTCCCTCCTAAAGCAAGCAGTGCAGCTTGAATCAGAGATGATGAGAGAAGGGCTCTGGGCCTCATTCAAGCCCTTTGAGCACATGACTACCAGAGGGACTGGTTTGTGGATTGTCTGTGGTCACCATCTGTCAGGGCAGGATGATCCTCCCCTCTTTACACCCTGTCACAATAGCCAAAGCTCAGAAACAAAGCCCCTCTGAACAAGTAACTGCCATTCAGCTATGTAAGCTTTGGAACAGGGTTGGTAGTTTTCCAGTTCTCCAGAGTTGATCACTGTTGACCATCCCAGACTCCTGGCTATGGGGAGGGGAGCTGGGGGAGGTGAAAGCTTGAGCCTTGTCTGCCTGTTATTTCTAATTCTTGTGACCTCACTGCTCTGATCAGGGCCAGTGGTCTAGCTTGAGTTTGCATCCTAAGCCAAGATCACTTACTATTAGAGAATCTTAGAGGATGATTTAGATGGTGGTCCAGGTCAGGGATCTAGATGATGCAGAATCATTTCACCATGACACTTCCCATGGGGTTCTCTCTGCTATCTCACCAGCCCAGCCCTGGGGATACCCAAGAGGATTTTGTTGTTTTATAGGAAGCCAATTTCACTGTGGAAAACTCTACTTTTTCCCATGTATGGAGCCCCCATCTCTGTGCCAGACACTGGACAGGAGGCATGTTTGCGACTTTCTGCTCCAAACACTTATATCACTTCTAGACCCTTCTATTTTTTCTGATAAAAATACTTTATTATAATTTTTTTTTAAATCACAGAACTCCAGTCTCAATGCACACACGCATGCACACACACACACACACACGCATGCACACACCCGCACTGATCTCTGGTGCTGACCTTCATACCCTTCAAGTTGGCTAGCAAGTTATGTCTCAGGGAATTTTCCAGTTCAACTCATACTCAACTTGGAATACCAGGGGTCATCGGTCTGGTTTTGCCCATATGTCAGTGATGACAGGTGGCATATTTGCTGAAGAAATTATTTCTGCTGGCTCAGCACCCCAGTGCTGGGGGCACTGTGAGGTGCTCTAGAATATGGATCTGCAGGTGGCTCAGACCAGTACCTATGCCACATGTGAAGTCACTAAGTCTACAACTGAATAAAAGTCGAGACTGACACAGACATAGCACAAAAGAAGAAAGGTCTGCCTGGAGACCGGGTTACAGTTCCACATCAATACTATTCCAAAGAAAAGGAACAAATGCCTTGGCCTAGGGAAAATACTCGATTATTTCTACAGCTTGCAATCCACAGAGGACTTTTGTTTCATGATACAGTCAAGACAATCATGAGGCAATCTGTGTCCCTCTCACTAGTAGAGCATCCTTTCCTATCTCCCTCCACACACAGAAATGGCTTCAGAGTCTAGTTTTCACATCTGTGGCTTGGGTCACTTGTGATTTCCGGTGATGAGTTCTCAAGCTCGGTTAAGATCAACTGTGTACCAGCGATGCTGAGATGGGGCCCTCACCTCAGAGGAGTGAGAACCTTAGAAGGAGCTAAGAGCTGGGCCGGCTACTCTGCTGGCAGCAAGAGAGAACTTGCCAGTACTGAAATCCAAGTTAAGTAAGCACTGCTGATGCCTTCAAACCCACATGGCTTCTCTTTAATCAGGAAACTGACGTCAGGAGGGCCTGGCCCGAGCAACCCAACAGTCTTTCTTATACAGGTCAGTGTTTTAGAGATGGGAAACGCATTGCACGACGTCTGTTTCCAGGACAGACCCCAGCCATAGAAACACTTTGCAGAGTCCAGTGTCTATCTCAAAAAACAAAGGCAGCCAGTCTTCATGAGGTGCTGGCAGATGTTCTGGCCAAAAATATTCTCCTTTCCCTAAACTGAAGTTGTCTTCAAATTCAATTATATTTATGAATCTGTTCTTTTCGTCAGCAAAAAGATGACTTTATTTTTTAACTCCAAAAACCAATAACCAATGATGTCTATGTAGGACGAGGGTAGAATTTTGGATGGTTGGTTTCTGTAATTCAGAACCTCGATGAAATCAGAAGCTCTGTAATGGTTTGCACATTCATGTCTTCCCGGGGTCCTTTGCTCAACTCACGTGAACTCATCAGAATCGTTACCATCTTGATTTGAGAACATATTCTCCACTTTCATTAGTGACAAGTAGCTCCTAAGTTCATCCATTTCCCTTTTCTTCATTTCTTCTTTCTCTTTCCTTTTCATTTCCTGAATCTGGGCTTTCTTCTCATTCCTCTCTTCACGATCTTTGCCTTCTTTCTCTGCTGCTAGGTCTGCCCCACATCCATGTCAGCTGTTTTCTTCAGGCATGAAGTTAGACCATGGCCATGTAAACCACATTAACGTTGTTCATCTTGCAGCCTTGAATGCTATTGGCCTTCACAGGGTGGACACAGTCCATCAGAACCTCCTTGGGAATGTCTTCTGTCTTCGCTCCCTTTTGTAATCGTAGGTATACATGAGACGAAGAGAGTTTGTCCCCGTGAAACCAAACATCTTCAGTCCAGCCGTACTTTATCAGGTCTTCATTTTCATAGTTACCCATTCCCATGTAAATAGTGTTAAGTAGATGAGTTCACACTGCTGCTGGTGAAGTAGAACATCATGATCCTGGTAGAAGAGTGAGTGGTGAGTCCTGCTCAAAGCTTGAAGCTCGAGAGACCACCGGCGCCAGGGGGACCCGGCTTCCGGGCAGACCCTTCTTCTTTTGTGCTGTGTCTGTGTCACTCTCTGAAGTCACTGCCTTCAAGTGTTGGAATGAATGTGTAGTGCTCATCTTTGCTCTTAGGCAGCCTGTTCTCCAACCTCAGGAATTTCTTTTCTTGTTTTCTCACGAAAGGAGTCACTGCCCCAGAGTGCTAATGGTGGCTTATGTGGAGGCCGAAGTCTGGGCTGTGAGTTTGAAGATTTAGGGTCAAACATTTCACTCTTGTCATTTTCCACCTGGAGAACCTTGTACTTTTTCCCCCCATAACCTTTTCTCCTTCTCTACCTTCCTGATCCAATAGGGGCATCTGACTGGCACAGTTTGCTGTGGTATCAGTACTTCTGTTGTAAGCAGGCATGCTACAACTTGGTAGCTCTCATAGATCTGACTGAATTCTCTCTCCCTCTATGTGTTTTCCAATTTGCCCTGCTCCTTACCGCCCAAACATAAGGCAACCTTGAATTATGACCTCTTATCGTCACAGAGGCCATATGATATGGAATTTAAACATACACGTCCATGAAAACCTATTAGCTTTCTCTAAACAGAAGGATCTGCCTCTCTTACCTCTCCCTTTCCTCATGAAGTGCTTCATTAGACCCAGACCCTTGTTCTCCCACTTCAGCCCCTGCTTCTGTGAGTCTCCTGACAAAGTTTATCTGAATGGTAATACATCTCATCATCCTTTCTACAAAGCTACAAATTTTCGATACATTGTAACAAAATTACTTGCGAGGCTATCATGCAGGAAGAGCATCACACAGTCTCTGAAAATAATCATCCTCGTGTTCTTATTCAATAGTGGAATTACAACCCTTCCACGTGGTCTGGTAGCCTAGTGTTAAAAATAAACCCAGAAATCTTTTAAGAAAGAAGTCTGTGAAAACATTTCACACTCCACGGTTCCGATTGCATGGTGATCTGGGCAAGACTAAAAGCTGGCAGGGGTTACCTGGGGTTGAACTGAAGGCAGAGAGAGAGAAACAGATAAGGAGGATTTAAAAAGTACCCTGGGTGAACCAGAGTATCTTTCTGGTTAGGATTTTCATACAGAAAGTGGCTTTTTACATGGGAGCAGAGGAATATGGGAAATCTCTGAACCTTTGATTCAACTTCACAGTGAACCTAAAACTGCTGCTTAAAAAATAAATAAATAAAACAAGCTGGGCATGGTTGCACACACCTTTCATCCCAACACTCGGGAGGCAGAGGCAGGAGAATTTCTGTGAGTTTGAGGCCAGCCTGGTCTGCACAGGGAATTCTAGAACAGCCAGGACTATAGAGAGATCCTGTCCCAAAACAAACAAACAAAACCACACCCTACCATCATCAGTTAGGTTGTTGTTCTTAGTTTGTAGAGAGAGGCAGTTCAGGTTAGCCTTTCTCTTCTGAGTTCTGAGATCAGCCTGAGACACTATGCTCATATTTTTGTGTTGCTGCTTTACTTACTGAGTCCTAAGCTCAGGAGGGCCTCATACATGTTAGGCAAATTTCCCATTGCTGGTCTATCCCGCTGGTCTGTACTTTTAAAATGTATTAAACGTAACCTTCATTAGGACAGGAGAACTGTCTTTAAGTCAAGAGGCAGAGGCAGGCAGATCACTTGAGTTTGAGGCTAGCCTGGACTACATGGCCAGTTCCAGGCCAGCCAGAGCTACATAGTAAAATCTCTTCAAACAACAAACAAACTCAAACAACAAAAATAACTGCAACGTTAGTTTAAAAGCACTATAAACGTTGAAATACCCATTAAAAAGTTTTAAGCATTTTTAAAACACACACACACACACACACACAATCCTGACAAGTAATGGATGTAATGGGTATTTTACATAGCATAGATAGGTAAGGAAACATCACATTGCCCCATCTATTCTTGTGAGAATTATCTGTCAGTTTAAAAATAAAGAAGGGGGCTGGAGAGATGGCTCAGCGGTTAAGGACCAGGTTGCTCTTGCAGAGGATCAGGTCTGAGTCCCAGCACCCACAGAGCAGCTCACAGATGTCTGTAACCCCAGCCAGGGGGATCTGATTCCCTTTTCAGGCTTCCAAAAAGTATGCACATGTTTCATTTACATGCCTGTAGGTAAAGTACTGAAATAAAGTAAAAATAAAGAGATAATGCATATAAAATGCCTTTAAAATTGTATTTGGTTCTATCTAGAGACAGTATTATTTGAGGATTCTTCTAGAGACTCCAGCCCTTCCTTTAGGTCAGCAATTTCTGTCTCAGTCTGCCACCTCCTTTGGTGAGAAAAGAAGCAGTGGGGCCTCACTGATCGGTTTCAGGAGCAACTGTGTCACAAACTGTTCTCAGGGTGTCTGCAAAACTAGTTTAATTTGTACTCCATTTTACAAATAAGGGTAAATTTCAGGGTGACAAAGAGCTTCCCTGGGGACAAGAAGTGAGAAGAAGAAGAAGAAGAAACAAGAAACCAACTGGACAGCCATTGCCCACCTCCTAGGTTGAGGGTTTTAGTGAGCACAGTGGGTTCTGCATGTAAAATTACCTTATTGTCACCTAGCAAATTGTAGCTAAGTGATATGGAAGAAGTGCTGTTTGTCATCATCCCATCCCCATCTTTATCCCATCTTCATCCTCATCAGCATCCCATCCTCATCCCCAGCATCCCTTCCTCACCAGCATCAGCATCCCATCCTCAACCCATCCTCATTAGCATCCCATCCTCATCCCCAGCATCCCTTCCCATCTCATCCTCATTAGCATCCCATCCTCATCCCCAGCATCCCTTCCTCATCACTATCAGCATCCCATCCTCTTCCTCATCAGCTGTTCCCACTCTTATCTAGTTGACAACAATTTCCTTCCCTATCCTAACAGAAGTAGAATCATAATAAAATGCTGCTATGCTGCTACTTACATTCTTCTTTCTAATTTAATATTTATTACAATATTTATTTACTTATTACATATTTATTTATATCATATTTATTACAGTATTTAAAACACAAGAACTTTTGTCTTGTTTTGGTTTTAAGAATGTGTTTCTCTATGAAGCCTTGGCTGTCCTGGAACTCACATTGTAGACCAGCCTGGACTTGAACTCCCAGACATTCACCTGCCTCTGCTTCATGATTGCTGTGATTAAAAGCCTGTATCACATCAGGCTAAAGAACATTTTTATTTATAATTCATCTCCACCCTGTCCAAAGGCATCTAATTTTTTTATTAACATTTATCCATATGTATATACTTTCTACCCTTTCACATATAATTACATCAGCCATACTCTATTATGTTTCTGAGTAGTTGATATATTTTAATTTGATGATCACCAGCGACATTAAGTTAAAATTAAAAGTTATTAATTAAAATTTTCTCTTACTACTTCAGTATTTAATATGGGTAAATATGTCCAGACCTGTTGCTTTCTCTTGCTTTGCTAAATTTGTTCCCAGGGCATATCTAAGGAGATTAAGCCCAAAGATGAGTATATCTTCTTAGTGCTGTGTGGGGCCATTTGCTTCGGTTGAGCATCACACATATTTATTACAGTGCTATGCCTATATGACCACAGCAGAATAAGACTCTATGTAGATTAGATATTCTCGTTCCTAATTATTAGTATTAAGTATAAAATGATGCACTAATCTGCCTTAATTTTCTTGTTTTGATTCATAGTAGGGCTAGACTGTTTTCTTGTGCCTCCTTTGTTATTTATACTCATTTTGTATAAAATGCCCAAGACAGACACTGTCAGGGGAAGAGGGAGTTTAGGAATGAAGAATGTCAGGCCATAGTAGGAATTACCCATGAGGGCCTTCATTTCAGAAACTGGAATCCTGGGAGTGGGGAAAATAATGGATGAAACTGGACATCACCTGCATTGCAATTGGACTTAGGATGAGCCCAGAGAACTGTTGCAGACAGCGATGGTGACCCAATACCTTCTCCCTTGTGTTTTGCTCTAGCAACTCAATGACTATTTGGTAATTCTGTTGGCTAACACAGAGCTATCTTCTTTAGCCATACAACATGGGAGAGTCATTAATCGCCTCACAATGTTACAGTGCATCCCTGAAGCCCACAAAGAGCACTCACACCTATGACCTCACTTTACCAGGACTGTATTGCTGTGAGGAGTAGATATCATCATTTCCATGGCAAAGATCAGGAAAATGCCATCCTTTATGAATAGTACAGGGATGATCCACTGTTTAGAAAGACCCACATTAATGGAACCCATCCATCTCCACCATTGTCCAGCCGAGGCGTACAGGGGAGTGAATAAAGGTCAAATTCCTCCCCCCCCACCTCCCTGCCTCCCATCATGATATTTATAAAAGAGCCTCCAGCCCTTTGTGCTCTTGGAGGGGTGGTTGTGGCCTTTTGTTGATGGAGGAAACACTGAAGTCTTTGTGTGAAAACAATGGCTGTTTGTTTTAAGAAAGCATTTTTGTTATCTCAAAGGTGCACCTGGCACTGTCCCTATATAGGATAGGCTCTGAGCCATGACCTAGGCTGGGTCTGGTTACCATGGAGCTGGAAAGGAGCATAAAGACCCTCAGCCTTTTATGATAGCACTTTGTCATTGCTGGCTCTGGAGAAGCTTATCTGCCTTTCCTTACTCTGTCTTGTTTTGTTTCCCTTTTAACATATATTTGGGGGTACCCGTGGAGGAGATAGGCCAGCTTGTTAGAGTCAGTTCCCTCTTTCCACCATGTGAGTTCTAGGGAGGCAAGCTCAGGTCGTGAGACTCGGCAGCAGTTGCCTTTACTGGCTGAGCCATCTCACCAAACCGCCCCTCTGCTTTCTTTCAGTGGGACTCAAGGTTCAGATAGAGTTTTTAACCTCATCAGGATACCAGAAAAAATAGTCTTTTAAAATATAATTGGCAAGGAAAGAAACAGAATGTTTGTAGGAGCTTCAGTGAGGGTCTGTAGGTGAGCCCCTATGTGGCTGTTAGGATAGTATAAGTTAACTGGTCACAAGAGGCCATGCCATCAGTGACTGGAGGAAGCATGGCTTGAGTAAGGCCACCTGACTCAGGGAATGGTGCTTCCAGTTATTAGCCATAGAGACTGGGAGACTTAAACTTCTTTGAGCCTTGATCTCCTACTCAAGAGAAGCTGACATCTCCCTAGCTGCAGTTGGTAGAAGCGAAGAGGGTACTCAGTGCCTACATTAGACCCTTAACAGATACCATTATTCTACATTAAAGTGCCTGCAGGAAGGTAGGTACTGAAGTCCTCAGAGTCTGGCTTGCTGTAGGTGAGATGGGGCTCTGGTCGTGCTGGCATGAATGCCCAGAGAACAAAGGGAGGTTTCTGGTATCATACAGCACTAGTCTGAGTGCTTGCCCCGTCTCTACCCTGCTGAGTGACCGTGAGCAAAGCACAGAAACTGAGCCACGCAATTCACAGAGAACTTAGCTTATGAGTTCAAAGGTCTTTGGTGTAATGCTCAAGAGAGACACCGAGGCAGATTATATTTTGGAGTAAAAAGAGAAAATGTATTAGTATTGGAGAGGTGGTTCAGTGGTTAAGAGCACTGGCTGCTCTTCCACAGGACCCAGGTTCAAGTCCTAGAATTCATGTGGCAGCTCACAACCATCTGTAACTCCAGTCCCAGATCTGACACCTCCTCTTGTCTCCTTGGGCACTGAATGCATACATGCAGACAAAACATCCATTCACATAAGATAAAAAAATAAATAAAATGTCAAAACATTATAAAAACAACAAAGAGGCTTATTAGAATTATTAACACTATGGGCGAACAAACAGACAGACAGGCTCTGAGGAGAGTTCAGGTCACAGCACCATAAATAGATTGCATGGCAAGGTGAATTCAGGCCCATGAGGCAGAGTAGGGATAGCCTTTTAGAGATCTTGAAGGAGTCCACAGCCAGGCTGTCTCTGATTTCCCAGCAGGCAACAGGGAAATGGGTAAGAAGTGGTAGCATCGGTAAGGCGATAAGGTGGTGTATTGGATATCTTATATCAGCTCAACACAATCCAACATCATTTGGGAAGCAGGAAGAGCAACTAAGAAAATGCCCCAGGTAGATTGTCCTGTGGGAAAGCCTGTGGTACATATATTGATGATCGATCAACTGATGTAGAAAAACTTAGCTCATTTTTGGTGGTACAATCCCAGGGTTGGTGGTCCTGGGTGCTACAATAAAGCAGGTTAAGCAAGCCCTGGGAATCAAGTTAGTAAGTGGTCACAGGATATTTGATCACACTGTGAAGCCCAAGGTTATGTTATTTAGTGAAAATACCTGTTTTTTGTTGTGGTGTGGCTCAGCCCTTAGCATACACCTTTAGTACTTTTTGCTAGAATACAGACATGCCCTTAACACAGACCTCTAATCCAAAACAATGAAGATATAAAGTTAGTTTGTAGAAGGAAGCACCCGTGTTTGAAAGTGATGTCTAATTGAGTGGCAGACAAGTGAAAAATTTGACAAAGTAGGATATTCTCAACTCTCACAAGAGGAGAGAGGAGAGGGAAGCTACTTAAGTACAGAGAGAATACAAAGAGAGGGGGCAGGTTTACCAGATGAATTTACAGATAGGTTGAAGAGAGAACAAGCTAGACACAGGTAAAGATAGAAGGAGCCAGTGAATGAGAAGGGGCCAGAAGATTAGAACAGATTGTCAGAGTTAATTTGAGGTCAAACAAAGTAAATGAGGAGAAACTGAGAAGTCAGACTGAATCACTCATCTTGGAGAGGAGGTTTGAACCAGAACAGCTGAGTTGAACCAGCCAGAGCCAGAAAGAACTAGGAAGGGTGAGCTTCTTCAGCAGTAAGTCTCAGAGGCTGCAAACATTTTAGGCCTACATAAGATTGGACAGAGGCTAGAAGCTTCCAGGACTAGGCCTAGATTAGCAGACAGAGTCAGTGAGCTTCCAAGAGGACAATTACCATAGGCGTATAAAAGATCTTTTAACAGGAAGCTGCATCCCTCCATGACCTTACATATGTCCCTACCTTGATTGCTGCCCTGGCTTCCCTGGATAATGGGCTACAAGCTGTGGAATGTAATAAACCCTTTCCTCCCCAAGCTGCTTTTGGTTTATTGTGTTTTATCACACCAACAGAAACCCTATCAAGGACAGGTAGTCACTGGTGGCCCTTTGATGTCGGGAGTCTGGCAACCTCATTCCAGAAAGAATCATAGCCACAGGCTCTTGATTGGGACCTTACCCAGAACTGGAATGCTAGGGGCAGTGAGGAAGGCTGCTGCAGGCATCTTGGTCTAAGCAGCAGTCTTGGCTGGATTCTAGCAATGGGTAAGATGGAATCATCAGCTATGTCTGGAAGGCTGTTGAGAGTCAGTTTGCAGAAAACTCTTAGAGACTATGAAATAAGGTACACAGGAAAGGGGTTCTTAGGACACTAATAACAAAGTCTGTGCTCTGGATGGTGGTAGTAGGTGAGAGGTTATGATGATGCCTCAGGCCTGGCTGGAGGTTCTAGTCCCAGAACTAAGAGACAGGGCAATGTTTCTCAAAGGTGTGCTTGGCAGAACCTGGGGCTTCCTATGAGCATTTCAGGGATGTTGTAAGGGCCTCTCTTACCCAATGGCACAATTGTGTAAGGTCCTATTCTCTCCTTTTTCAGCCAAAAAAACAGATTGCAACATGTTGCCTGCAGAAGCCAATATGAGAACTGAGCTATCTTCTGTTAAGTGGAATACGATGGGATAGGCCAATTCAGTTTTTAGAAAGTGGTTCTTATTTTTAGAGAATACAGTGGTTTTGAGTGCAATATTATTTATGTATACATGCACTGTTAATTATCATTTTTAAAAAAAAATTATTTATTTTATATATAGCTATCTTCAGACACACGAGAAGAAGTCATTGGATCCCATTACAGGTGGTTGTGAGCCACCATACAGTTTCTGGGAATTGAACTCAGGACCTCTGGAAGAGCAGAGCTTACTGCTCTTAACTGCTGAGCCATCGCTCCAGCCAAGTTATCATCTTTTTTTTTTTTTTTTTTTTTTTTTTAAGCTAAGGATTGACCTTGCTTAGTATATGCTCTGCCACCAAGCTCCATCCTCAGACCATCAAATGAGATTACCGGACAGTCTGGAGGGAAAAGCAAGAGAGACATGAATGAGATCCTGGCCATTCATACACTTATCTAATCAAGCATTTAGGAAGTTTTAAGCCCTTTGACTACTAAGGGCTGTGAAATATACTAGACAAGGCTGCCTTTATAGAACAGGGACTCTGACATGTGATCAACAGTGACAATGGTTGTTTTCTTAACTGGGGTTTCCATTGTTGTGAGCAGATACCATGACCAAGGCAACTTTTATAAAGGGCAACATGTAATTGGGACTGGCTTACAGTTTCAGAGGTTTAGTCTACCACCATCATGGTGGGAAGCATGGTAGCATCCAGGAAGACAAGGTGTTGGAGGAGCCACGAGTTATACATCTTGATTTGAAGGCAGCCAGGAGGAGACTCTGATTCCATATTGGGTGGAGCTTGAACATTAGGAGACTTTAAAGCCCGCTCCAACAGTGATGCACTTCCTCCAACAAGGCCACATCTCCTAATAGTGCCACTCCCTATAACCAAGCATTCAAATACATAAATCTATGAGGGCCAAACCTATTCAAAGCACCACAGTCCACTTTCTGGCCTCCATGGGCATGTGGCCAGACCATAATACAAAACGTACGTAGTCCAACTTCAGAAATCCTCATTGTCTATCATAGTCTCCACAATGTTTTACAGTTCAAATTCTCTGTAATCACCTATAAAATCAAAATAAAGAAGCCTATCACTTAATTCCCATATCACAAGATATACATAACCATTCCAAAACACCATTGTGAGGAACTACTGGACCAAAGTTAGACCAAAAATACAGCTGGGCAAACTCCAAATTCTGCATCTCCATGTCTGATGTCCAACTTCTTTCAATCTTGTTGACAGCAGCACAGTTATTTGTCTTGGGTTTGTTAACAGCTTTCCTTGGCAGGTATCCCATGGCTCTGGCATTTCTAACATCCTGGGGTCACCAAGGCAACTTCAACTCCACAGCTTCTTGTTCCAATGATCCACACATGATCTGGGCTCTTCCAAAGGGCATGGGGGTCACTTCTCCAGCTCTGCCCTCTGTAATAGTCTAAGCTCTGGCTGACTCTACCCCACTGCTGTTGCTGTTCTTGGTGGTCATCCCATGGTACTGGCATCTCTAATACACCGAAGTCTTCTACTGCAGCTAGGCTGGACTTTCACCAATAGCTTCTCATAGGCTGTTTTCATAGTGCCAAGCCTTAACTCCTTTGCATGATTCCTGTCCTAGGCCTTCAACTGCCACTGAGGTTGCACCTTTACCAGTGAGCTTTCCTGGCTCTCATAGTGCCAAGCCCTACTTGGGTAATTTTAACACATTACCAAGTCTGTCTGTGAGCACAAGGTCTATCTCTGCAACATAGATTCTTTGTGCTCCCAGACAATGCTTCCCAGAAGATTTCACCTCAGTGATGCTGGTCTCTTCTTAATCAGCACTAATTTCTCAGCATCAGCTAACCAGCATCAGTTGTTTCGGTATTCCCTTCTATTCTTGACCATAAAGTCAGAGCTACTAGCCAAAGTGTCAGATTCTGTTGCTTGCTGGGACCAGAGCATAGCCCCCTTGTTTTATTACATCTTCCTCGGAGATTTGCATGCCTCTGTCTCCTGAATGCTGGGATTAAAAGCATATAACACCACGATTGGACCTAAGCTTTCTAAAAATTACTTTTCATAAGGTCTTTATAAGCATCAACAGTATGTCTCAGGATCCAGATCAAAGCTTCTGTCATCCCATGTCAACATCCATATCAAAAGCCTGTGTCACCCAGCTTCAAGATCTGGATCACTGGTGTGTCCTCATTTCTAAACTGTAGTTCATTCCAGATATAGTCAACTTGACAACTGAAGATAGCCATCAGAATCAATCCCTTGTCAATTTGACAATCATATCTCCTTGTGTCAAAATGAAAATAATAGTCAAGTCATAATAATGCCTAACATGATATAACTATCTCTTGTTCAACTGCAAGTGCATAAACAATAAGCTTAGCTGGGTGGGATCTTATCCTGAGGCCACCACTCCCTTAATTCCATTTAATATTCTTGAATACAGAATTTAGCTCCATCCCCCTTCCTGGTATCCCTTTATGGCTCAAATACATTTTGTAATTTTCATTTCTCAACATTCTATGTCTGATTTAAAGGCTTTTCATAAGAATGAATCACAACACATATCTATGCTAGGCTGTTTTGAGATTTCCCCTGTCAGTGCAATAAACCTCTTCACTTTAGCTTCAGGCAAACTCTTTCAACAGGGGTACAAAGCAGCTGTACTCTTCGCCAAAATATCACAAGAACAGTCTCTAGGCCACATACTAAAATTCTTCTCTTCTGAAACCCCTTGAGGGAGTCCCTCCCCCCCCCCCCCGTTCAAATCACCCTCAGCACCACTGTTTTTCATGCTTCTACTAGTATGCTCCATTAAGCCCATTTAAAGCATTCCACTGTTTTCCAGAGTCCCATAATTCACATTCCTCCAAACAAAAGCTTGGTCAGACCTATCACAGCAATACCCCACTCCTGGTACCAACTTCTAGCTTAGTTAGGGTCTCCAGTTCTGTGAAGAGACACTGTGACCAAGGCAACTTTTATAAAGGATAACATCTAATTGGGTCTGGCTTACAGTTTAAGAGGTTTAGTCCATTATCCCCATCATGGCAGGAAGCATGGCAGCATCCAAGCAGACATGGTGCTAGAGGAGCAAAGAGTTCTACATCCTTATTTGAAGTCAACTAGGAAGAGACTCTGATTCCATGCTGGGCAGAGTGTTAGGGAACTTCAAAGCCCACACTTATAGTGACACACTTCTTCTAACAAGGTCACACTTCTAATAGTACTACTTCCTATGGCCAAGCATTCATAATACATGAATCTATGGGGGTCAAATGTATTCAAAGCACCACAGTTGTGATGGGTGCAGAAATGGAAAACTGCTCCAGAACCATGTCAAGATGTGGGAGACTAAGTAACCAGGAGAGAATCAGGAAATCTTGCAGGTCCTAGGGACGAATATTCATGTAAATCTTAGGAAGCATTGTCAGGGTGGCTCAATGTCCCTGCCATCTGCTTATTTGTTTGTTCTAATAGAGTGGACTCTTTGGCTGGATATACTATTTGTTGGAGGATGACGTACTAACCACTAAAGCTACAGGCTATAAATATGCAAGACCTTTGCTATATACTGAAGCTTACAGGAAGTAGGAAATTAGAGAGGGAGGTATGTCCTTCACTTCTATGACATGAAACGAGTTGTAAGTGGAAGTCTGCCCCTCCACTCCCATCCTGGTTCCTAAAACTTAGTTAAATGTTTATCATACTTAGGTACAATGAAAGCTTTGAGATGTGGCATTTGATTGGACAGAAAATTAAACCCCACATAAAATTATATTATGATAAAGAACAGCAGGGACAACATTTGGAAATCACCATCTGTCTGCGCCAGATAAAACAAGAAGAAAAACTGTCTGTATCACAGCACTAAGAGGAAGCAATGGTAAACAGAACTGGAGAAATTGGAGTACTGCCCAAAATAAACCTAAGATAACAGTCGCTGGGGAGATAGATGAAAACTTTTTTTCTGACTATGAATGCTAGACTGGTCAGGGAAGGTATTGTGAAAGAGGAAGGTAGGGAAGACCTAAGGAAAGGTAACTCTGGACAATAGACAACAATTACAAGAAATAGAAACTAGAAATAGTCACCTTCCTCTCTCCACCAACCTAATTATGTATCTGATAAAAGCTAACCTGAGTCCAGTTTGCCCAGAAACAGGCAACCTCTTCTGAGATCGTCTCGATAAGCTGAGCACCAAGAGGGCGTCAAGAAGATGCACTGAGGGGTGCTGTAGAATATATGGAAATGTCAACTCTTTGGACACTAGTTCAGTGGTTTTCAACCTTCCTAATGCTGCAACCCCATAATAAAGTTCTTCATGTTGTGGTGACCCCAACCATAAAATTATTTCACTGCTACTTCATAACTGTAATTTTGCCACTGTTATGAATCGTAATGTAAATATTTTATATGCAGTTGGTCTTAGGTGACCCCTGTGAAAGAGTCATTCAACCCCCCAAAGAGGTCACAACCCACAGGTTAAGAACCCCTGCTATGGCAAATGGTGGGACAGTGGAGACTGTATATACAACAGGGTGGCTGTTAGGGTCAGGGCAGAAGAGACCAGACAGCCAGAGAAGCTGTGATGTAGTCATTCTCTTCAACGTAGGAAAGCACAAGGGGCTTTGGGGTCTCAAAATGGGAAAACATTTTAGTTCCCTTCAATTTAATTTCTGCAATTCTTTGAGACTTCTGGATATGAGCCCTTTGTCTGAAGTACGAAAGGTGTCCTCACCCTCTGCAGGCTGTCTCTTAACTCCCCTGGGTTGCTTCCTTTGCTATACAAAAACCATATGTTTTCATGTGATCTCATCTGTTAGTTTCTAGACTGTTGGTGTTCTGTCTTAAAACTTTGTGTGGGTTCTGGTTTTGGGTTTTTGTTGTTGTTGTTCTGTTTTGTTTTCTGGGACTGGAGTGATAACTCAGCAGTGAAGAACATTTCTTGCTCTCCCAGAAGACCTGAGTTTGATTCCCAACACCCACATTAGGTGGCTCACAGGCCTTACATCTCCAGTTCCAGGAGGATTCAACATCTCTGGCTCCCACAGGCAAAACACACAGACATGCACATACCCATCTTCTTCCTCAGCAACACATCCATGCACATAGCTAAAAAGAATAAAAATATATTTTATTTTGAAGAACCACATAGTGCACAAGGGGTCATTTTTACAGAAAAGTAAAAACATTCACTTTCTTTTTTTAAAAAAAAATTATATGTATTGTTACTATAGTGTGTGTGTGTGTGTGTGTGTGTGTGTGTGTGTGTGTGTGTGTGTGCCAACTGTACATGTGAAGGGCAAAAGACAACTGTCAGGAGTCAGTTCTCTCCTTCTAGCTGGCTTCAGGGGACGGGACTCCCCCCCATCAGGCTTTTCCAGCAAGCACTTTAACCCTCCAAACCTGCTTGCCAGCTCTTCCGAGGTCTTGCCGATTCGTGCAGGTAATGGATCCTGATCCTGCCCAGGGAGAGGCTGGCTGGCACAGCACAGCTGTGTTCTGTTCAGTGGTAACTGGAGGCAGAAAGGCGCTCTGCAGCACCAGGTGACCTGGGTTGCAGTTCCTGGGAAAGTAAAGCCCAAAGCACTGTGCTGACTGCTTGTTGCTCTGAGCTGGGCTTCTCTCCCAGCAGTTCAAAAGGGAGGACTAGACTCCAAGCACAGGAGAGAATAAAATCATGCTGTTACTCAAGTTCATGATGACAATGATAAATAAAAATTTCAACACTCAGGCTTCTTTAATAACAGTGTATTTTTATGCCCTGCCCATGTCGAAAAGGGACACAGGTGCAGAAGAACATTAAAAAAACACAGCCGTAATAAGTCATAACCCACCAGAACTATAATAAAAGACATAGCACAAGAACTAGAAAAAAATAAGAGTGGAAGAAAACTTGTACCAGAAAACTTGCAATAAATACGGTTGAGGGCAGTCAAAGTAAGGAAGGAAATACAAGTAATTTACATAGTTTCCATTGTTGGATACAGAAATGAAAAAGAAAAGCACATCAATTAATAACAAGACATAAATAAACTTCAGGAGAATTGGTGTTGATCATTTTCATATACAGCACATGGACTGTAAAATTGATTTTAAAGTATTATACATTAAAGCTGCTTTTACAATTGCCTTTCATAATACATGTTTAGTATTTACACAGTAAACTTATTTATATATACTTATATATAAAAATATAAATCTTTATAAGGATCTGGCTTTACCTATAAAAACAGCTCAGGATGAACACAGCAGGCACGCACAAAAGATTTTGCTAACAGTTTGTTTGGCCAGAGGGTCCCGTTAGTAGACCCTCTGTCAATCAATGTCTCGATTGATCTGACATTCCTTTTAAGGTAGTGAAGTTTTGAATTTACCGTCTTGTTGCAACTCACTTTCTGACCCAGACATTAAACTCTGGAGTTAGCTCATGAGGAATCTTATACATTTGCATAACCTTGAGTGTTTGGATTAATTCTTCTGATGAGTTTTTTAAGAATTTCAGGTATCACGTTTTGACCATTTTTTTTTTTTTACTGCCTCCTTCAACTCCTCCCAGATCTATCCCTTCTCTAAGAATTGATTTTTAGAAGTCAGAGTATTCTGTCAGAAGGATTTAGTGTGATAGTGATCCACTCATATAGTACAGTATGGTGGTTAAAAAAAATTCTGGTCTTTGGGTTATGAATGAAAGGAGTCTGAATGCCTAATCTTTGAAGAACTGATGGTATCTATCGGTCTGTCCATCTGTTGGTCTGTCTGTCTGTCCATTTGTTCATCTGTCTGTCCACCCCTACCTACCTACCTACCTATCTACCTACCTATCTATCTATCTATCTATCTATCTATCTATCTATCTATCTATCTATCTACCCATCATTTATCTATCTTGAGACATAGTCCCTCTATGTAGCTCTGACTGTCATTCTTGACCTCAGTTGATCTGCATAAAGTCGAGACAGTAGGTCTTACTTTCCCAGGCTTTTGCAAGCACTGTGGTAGATAACATATACTAAGCCTGGGGGACAGCAACATCAATCACGGCTATGGTATCATTGCTCTGTTGTGCAATTGTGAATTTGACCTGAGGTCATGAGTATAAAGTATGGTTTAGCATGCATAGGTTTGGCAGAGGATTTCATCTCTACCAAGAAGAGGAAGAAGAGGAGGAGAAGGAGAAAAGGAGAAGAAAGGGGGAAGATGCCATCTACTCTTGGTGTTGAACTGTAAATGCTTTGGATCACTGAATCTCCTCCACAGCATCTCATGATGTCATTATCTAGTCCCTAAATTCTGCCTGGAATTATGCCCTAGAATAATTATGCCCTGGAATAATGTCCCTAGAAAGGGACATACTGGCATTCACCTTTCTGACTCTAACTCTGACTGCTTCCATTCCCTGATCCAGTGTTACCATTTGAAAGACAGAGAACAATGCACTCCCTGATGGTTTGAATATACCTGGCCATTGGGAAGTGGCACTCTTGGGCCTTGTTAATATGGCCTTATTAGAGAAAGTGTTTCACTGTGGGGGTGGACTTTGAGGTCTCCTATTCTCAAGCTCTGCCCAGTGTAGAAGACAGTCTCCTTCTGCTGCCTAGGGATCAGGATGTAGACCTCTTAGCTCTTCCAGCACCAACTCTGCCTACATGATGCCATGCTTCCCACCATCATGACAATGGACTGAACCTCTGGAACTGTAAGCCAGCCCCAATTAAAAGTTTGCCTTTAAATGAGTTGCCTTGGTCAAGGTGTCTCTTCCCAGCAATGAAACCCTAACTATGACACTCCTTCACCAGATCTTGAAGGATCAGGAAGGGCAGCTTTACCCAGAGCAGCAGACTGTCCCATATTGAAGGTCCCAGTAGTAAAAGGAGTGATGACAGTGATTTCATATCAGAAAACATCCATGGCCCTGGAGCCCTGTCTGATACAGAACCAAAGTTTTTGCCCCATGAATTCATTCTTGAATGTCATTCTGTCCTCAGAGCAGTTCACAATCAGTTGCAAGAGCTCCAGGACAGCTCCAATTGATTCCTTACCACCCCAACCTTAAGCATCACTGAAATCGACAAGGAAACCTATGGAGGACATGTAGGGCTGACCATCTGAATGCAACAGGGCACAGCAATGGTCCTCCCAATCGCTGGTGCAGGGGCACACACACATTGAGCCTCGCCCAGTACTACAGCAATATGTCTTTTAACAAGCTTTCCAGATGTCACATGCTGTTGGTGTGTGTGTGTGTGTGTGTGTGTGTGTGTGTGTGTGTGTGTGTGTGTATGCATGCCTGTGTGTTTGTGTTTGTGTAAAATCAAGCTTGGATCCACGTGTGAGAGAAAATATTTGGTATTTTTCTTTCTGGGTCTAATTGTTTAATATAATGAATTATATTAAAATATATACAAATCCCTACAGATTTGTAGGGAAAGTGATGATATAATTTCATTCCTTTTACCACTGACTTTATAGTATATGTGCTGTATTTCCTTTCATCTGTTGATGGACACACAGGCTGATTGTGCAGTTTGGCTGTGAATACTGCTGTAGGGAGCAAGGGCCTGAAGGTGACTCCATTGCACTAACTTGGATTCTTTTAGAGACATTCCTAGGCATGGTGCAGCCAGAACATACTGTAGTTCTAGTTTTGACTTTGTGAGGGCCTCCACACCGATTTCCACAGTGGATGGTCGAGTTTATGTTCCTACTTGCAGAATATGAGGGTTGCACTTCCATCCTTGTCGGCATTTATTGTTGTTATTTCCTTAATGATGGCCATTCAGATTAGAGTGTGAGGGAATCCCAGTGTACTTTTGATTGGCAGTTCTCTGGTGCTAAACACGTAGGATAGTTTCATATAATTAGCTACTTGTACTTCATCTTTCAAAACCTGTTCATTTCACTTGCGTGTGTTTTGTTATTTAATTTAAAAAACTCTTATATATTCTGGGTATTAGCACTCTGTTAAATATGCAGCTAGTAAAGACACCTCCTGTGCTATGGGTTGTTTCTTCAGTCATTTAATCATTAATTGTTGCTTCTCACCATACACTTTTATTGTGTTGAGGCCAATCTATGCTTTTATATATAGTAGTGTTTGTTTCATGAAATTGGGTGCAAAAGTGTTTGGTACATACATGTTTGCATTTGTTATAGCCTCTTAATGAACTATTTCCTTAATCAATATGAATTAAACTTATCTCTTCTGATTAATTTTGGTTTAAAGATGACTTTGTCAGATATTAGTATCTGAGTCCCATTGAAGAAAAAAAATGTTTAAAGGAATTGCATAGAAGAGGCTGAGAAATCCTATTTTAAATTTGAACAGGATTATAAACATATAGGAAATTATAATAAAATATGAAGAATTCATAGATTCACTTAAATACTCAAATATAAAAATGCTGCTTAGCTTTTCCCCCACTGTCTTTTGAAAGCAAATTTAAAGACATGATGATATAAAGCCTCATTATTCCAAAATACTTTAATGTATATATTCCTAAGATGAAGAATAGTCTATTGTTAAAATTAGGATATTGCCATTGATCTAGTACTGCCATTTTGTTGCACGTAGCTTTTGCTACTCTGCCTAAGCTCTAGGAACAGACCACTACCAGCCCCTGCCCCGACCCCCGAGAATATTGGATCTGAGAACGAAAAACACAGGCACACACTGTTGCTCATTTTCAACTTGCCTTTTTGGCACAATTGCTGGATGCTACTTATCTCCCACCTGGAGAATTGTGCCCTTTTCAACACCATGAAACAACTGGTGTATACATTTTAAACCCTGCCTTTAAGCACAGAAACTTAGAGTTTCTCTATTTTTGCCACCCAGGGCTGGGTCTGTGGGTGTCAGAGTGGCTGAGTGAGGTGACACTATTCAGAGCAGAGGCCAGATGTTTTATTTATTTATCTTTTGATCTGCAATGCAATGGACCATGTTCCCAGGAGATGCTGGCACCACTATGGTACTCACTATCCCTATTCTAACTCCCATGACTTTAGGATCAGTGACACTAGAAGTCAGGAGGTTTTTGTCTCCATTGCAAGACATTTTGCCTGAGTCTTACTCTAGAATTTAGAAGTGAAAATTAAGAACAAATGAAGGGAAGCTTTGACCAGTACAGACATCGTTTAGCTCTGGCATGGAAGAACTAAGCAGTTAAGCTGAGTCTAGGAAAAACAGTGAGATTTTAGAAGGATGATGCCAACAGAATTACCAAGAGGGGTGCAGCTATTCTAGACAACCTTGCAGTCACACCCTTTTCTAAGGCATCCCCTGAAACCCGTAGTGGTACCACTACCCTCCCCAGACCTTCAGGAGAGGTCTGCTGGGCTCCTACCCCATCTGACTCCAGGGAAGTAGGCTTTTCTGACTCCTTTGAGAACATGCTCCTTGGGTTTTGTTCTAGTGACCTATGGAATGACAAGTTCTAGTGCCTATTACTACACCAAAGTGATGTCTGAGCTGTTTCTACATACCCCATCAGACTCTGGAGTCTCCTTCCAGACCATCAGCAGCATGGCAGACTTCTGGGATGTGAGTAACTCCAGCGCATTTACCCTACCTCACTCCCCACATCATACCCCCATCCTCCATCCTCCCCACCCCTAGTTTTTCCTCTTAATGGTCTGAGACAGAGGGCAGAGTCGAGGGAGGTCGGTCTATAACCAGGAAAAATTAAAGGATAAAGGTGAATTAACAGATTGGGCAGAGTGTGGGTAGAGGTTGGAGAGAGATGAGGGTATCTAATGGGGTTTACCAGCAGGAGCCAGACAAGCATTTGAGTAAGAATGGAAGCTGAAATCTCAAAATACAATATTTTAAACTGTATTTTGGAAAAGTCAGGAAGGTCAAATGTGGGGGGTCCAAAAATAGAGGCTAGAGGCAAATTGAGGGCCCAGGGAACGAGGGCAAAGATCGTGCATTAGGGTCAGCAGGAGGCTGGACCAGACCCAACCCAGCTGCTGGTCCAGTTTGCTCAGGGCCCACTCCTGGACAGTTTGTACTGGACAAAGTGGTACAACAACCAGAGCCTGGGGCGTGGCTCCCACTCTTTCATCTACTATGAGAACCTGCTACTGGGGGTCCCGAGGTTGCGGCAGCTGCGGGTACGCAACGATTCCTGTGTGGTTCATGAAGACTTCCGGGAGGACATTTTGAACTGTTATGATGTCTACTCTCCGGACAAAGAAGATCAGCTCCCCTTCGGACCGCTCAACGGCACAGCGTGAGTGAGTCCCTGCAGAAAGCACAGGGCCACCCCCTTTGAGCTTGCCTGTCACTCCAGGTTGTGGAAAACACTTCTACTGAACTTAGAAAAACCTTAAGGGTGGGCACCTCAGGAGACCTGGGGACCTCTCTCTAAGTGTCAACAATGGCTCGTTGATGGCACACTTCGGTGTGTGTCATTCAGGTGTAGATAGGGCAGATTAGCAGAAGAGACACTGCCTCTGGCCTTGTTCCCATACACAAGGTAACAGTTCCATCATTTTTTGAGGGCAGAGTCCCTCGGACGGGGGAGTGTCCATGAGAGAAGTCCACGGTTGGAGAGTTTGACTCCTGGGACTTGAGGGAGAGTTTGACTCCTGGGACTCAAGGGATGGGAAATGGATGAAGAGGGTAGACAGGATAGGGGAGAAGAAGGTGTAGGCAGGAAAAAAAAATCGGGGAAGGACTGATGGGGGCGCTAGAACAAAGAATCCTGGGGCAGAACCATAGGAACTAGAAAGATCCTGTCTGGATTTATGGCCCAAGTGTTTCCTTCACATAAATACACAGCCTGGCACCAAGAGTGCATTCACATAGTGAAAAACAAACTTAGGTTTGAGTTTCAGGACTATCACCAAATGGTCGACTGTCTTGGAACTCTCCAATCTTCATTTCCTCTGCTGCTAAATATGGACAGTGTTTTCCCTCTCTTCCCAAATGAGATTTAGTAAGAAATAAAATGACACATGTAATATTATATGTGATATTATGTGCATTCTATGTGATATCACCTTTAGGGTGTATATGATATGTTTCTCCCAAAATTATGATTGGACCACATATAATATATGCACACACATACTATATAGCACAGTAAATATCTATAGATACTCAATTCACATGGAACTGTAAAGCCAGGCAATTCATAATTGCCTTACAGGGTGAGCATTTAGCATGGTTCTGACCTCTTTGCTCAAATGGCCTTTTTCCTTCTGGCAGGTGGACATACCATTCACAGAGTGAGCTAGGGGGCTCCTCCCACTGGGGCAGTCTCACAAGCTACAGTGGAGGTGGTTACTACTTAGATCTTCCAGGATCCCGACAAGCCAGTGCAGAGGCCCTCCAAGGACTCCAGGAGGGACTGTGGCTAGACAGGGGCACTCGGGTGGTCTTTATCGACTTCTCTGTCTACAATGCCAACATCAATCTTTTCTGTATTCTGAGGTAAGCACCCTTTCCACACTGTACTCTCTGACCATGGTTCCTGGCTCATCTGATGTGCTTGAGATCTTTCCCTACCAGGTACCCTATGCAGGGTGTGAGGAAGCAGGGAAGCAGCAGGAGCTGTCTCAGCCTGGTCTTCACTAGCCTTCTCACCTTCCTCACAGACTGGTGGCAGAGTTCCCAGCCACAGGAGGGACCATCCCGTCCTGGCAGATCCGCACGGTTAAGCTGATCCGCTACGTGAATAACTGGGACTTCTTCATTGTGGGCTGTGAAGTCATCTTCTGTGTCTTCATCTTCTACTATGTGGTGGAGGAAATCCTGGAAATCCACAAGCATCGGCTTCACTACCTCAGCGGTGTCTGGAACATTGTGGACCTGGTGGTTATCTTGGTGAGGGACGTGGGATACACTGGAGGGTGGGGAGACTGCTTTGATAGGGGGTCTAAGTTCTTCCTTTTGGAGGCTGAAGCCCCCCCTTTGACTTACTACAAGCACTGTGCCAAGTCTCCCAGAGAGAAAGGTTGATGCCTCCTGGCTCAGACCTTGGGAAATCTTGCTTTATACACCTTTCTTTCTCACCTGTGAATGGGCCCTCCTTTTTCCTTCAGTATCAGAATAGATATGAACCTATTCTAAGCCTCTTCTGCGTTTTGTTTTCTGACCTGACCTCTTGAGAACCCTGCCATTCTCCTCTCTGTCTGAATACTCTGTTCCTTTCATTGTTATCTCCTTCTACTAACAAGATACATTCATTTTGCTGTTTAATTTTTACATGTATTTGTGTGAAGGCATGTGTGTGTGCACTTGTGCACCTGTGCACGTGCAACACTGTGCTTACGGAGGTCAGAGGACACCTTCGGGAGTTGGTTCTCTCTCTCTACCACGTGGGTACCAGAGAGAGATCTAACAAATCCAGGTGGCCAGGCTTGGCAGCAAGGATCTTTACCTGCTGAGCCATTTTGCTGGCCCATACATGTATTTTTTTTTTCCACAAAGGCTTAGGAGTGGTAGAGATGGGGCAGGTATCATGTTCTTTACCACCTCCATATTGCCAGTGGCCCCAAAACCTTCTTTTGGGTTTTCAGACATGAGGGTGGCTCCCTGGTTATCTGTTCTGGACCTCAGCTAGTGAACACCCAACAGATTATTTCTCCTGCCCTGGCTTTCCTCTGGGAGCTCATCTCTGAACATCCCTTAAGATCCCCTTGACTTCTCTGACCCTCTCCATGACTCCCCCGTGGCAGCTCTCCATCGTGGCTGTGGGGTTCCACATATTCCGAACCCTGGAAGTGAACCGACTGATGGGAAAGCTCCTGCAGCAGCCGGACACGTACGCAGACTTTGAGTTCCTGGCCTTCTGGCAGACTCAGTACAATAACATGAACGCGGTCAACCTTTTCTTTGCTTGGATCAAGGTACCCGGGCCTTGTCTCCCAGCTCTGCCCTCAAGGCTCTCCCCATACGTGGATCTCTTTTCCCCACTCCATTTGTTACCGCCCGTGGCTTCCATCCATTCCTGGAGCATTCTATGCTTTTCACCGTTTTCCCTTCACTTGTTTCACCATGGCCCTTGCAGATATTCAAGTACATCAGCTTCAACAAGACCATGACCCAGCTCTCTTCCACCCTGGCTCGCTGTGCCAAGGACATCCTGGGCTTTGCCATCATGTTCTTCATTGTCTTCTTCGCTTATGCCCAGCTTGGATACCTGCTTTTCGGGACCCAAGTGGAAAATTTTAGCACTTTCGTCAAGTGCATGTGTGTGTCCTGCCCCCACCCTTGGGTCCCTCACCCTCCAGCTCCCAGGGTGGGTGTTGACCTTGGGGAAGAAGGGAAGGTGTATGGGCCAGTCAGTGCTTAAAAGTATCTAAAGTTTGGGTGTGCTCTCAATTTTTCCATCTGCTGTGTCTATTTTGTTGGGTGTGTTGTATGAGGTTGATGATGGGTCTGTTGTGTGTATTGTATAAGGTACAATGAGGGGTCCATTTATGGTTAGAAAAGTGGGGTGGGGTATGGATTGGGACAAATGTTGGCTAGGGTCTGGGTGAAGCCCAGGTCTGGTGTTTCAGTTTCACTCAGTTCCGGATAATCCTTGGGGATTTTGACTACAATGCAATCAACAATGCCAACCGAATCCTGGGCCCCGTGTACTTCGTCACCTATGTCTTCTTCGTCTTCTTCGTGCTCCTGGTGAGGGTCCCTCTGTGGGCTGACGTCATAGAGGGTCTTCAAGGTGGGGTTTTGACCCCACGTGTCTCCCATTTAGAATTATAACTAGTTTCTCAGAGAATAGGGGAAAGTACATATGTGTGGTATTTTGGCTTTTCTCAGAGCTGGTTAATGGAGCAGTGATACCAGCTGGCCAGGCGGTGTGTATACAGGAAATTTCACAGTCTTTAAGGAAAACCAACTCCTCATCTTCCAAGGATAGGAAGGGGAGGGTGCCTTATGAGGAGAAGTAGAGACCTCTGGAGGCTCCTTTCCTCTGGGGAGTTCCTAAGGGCTTGCACTGCCAACATTTGGTGGTAATTCTCTCTTCTTGTCAACTGGGAAATATCAGGGGTTCATTTCTTTTTAATTTTTAAGATTTTTTTTTTATTTTATGTGTATGTGTTTTGCTTACATGTATGTACAGGCACCATGTGTGTACCTGGCAACTGCAAAGGTCAGAAGAGGGAGTTGGATCCCCCAGATCTGGAGCCACAGATGGTTGTGAGCAATGGTGTGGGTACTGGGAACTGAACTCTGGTCATATGCAAGAGCAACAAGTGCTCTTAAGTGCCAACTTATCTCTCCAAGGCCCCCGAGTCTGATTTTTATTATCAGAAGGTGTCCTTATTTGGTTAACTGAAGGAGACAAAGGCATGGAATTGGGGTTGATGTAAAGAAGAGAACACATTTGTATCTTCACATTGAAAAACTAATAACTTCAGTGATGGGTGGGCCCTTTAATAGGTTAGGTCCATGGCCACATGCTGTCATAGCTTAATGTTTAGAAAGGTTACGGTAGTGTCTGGGAATGAGAATCCTCAGGCCAACGAGCAAACATGGTCTGTCCCTAACAGATACACACCCAAAGGACTTTCAGGCTCTTGAGAGGCAGGTATGGGTGGACTTGACTACTGAGGTTGGAAGCATATGTGTGGGACTTGTGGTAGGAGGGCTTAGTGCTTTTAGTGGGTTTGAATATGAAAACCTAGGTCACAAGCAGGGCATGGTGGCGTACCCTCCCAGCAGGGGAGGCTGAGGCAGGTTGATCTCTGTGAGTCTGAGGCCAGTCTGAGGATAGTTGAGGATATATAGAAAGATCCTGTGTCAAAAAACAAAAGCAACCATGTCCCTACTTTATCCTTTAGAACATGTTCCTGGCCATCATCAATGACACATACTCGGAGGTCAAGGAGGAGCTGGCTGGCCAGAAGGAGCAGTTGCAGCTTTCTGACCTCCTGAAGCAGGTGACTACACAGTCTCCGCATGGCACCTGGGTTTGGTTCTAAGGAGCTGTGTCATGGTGGACTGTTCTTGATTGGTGCAGACGCCTGTGCTCTTGAATGCCTTTGACTTGTACCGGGGGCTTGAGATCTTCAGCTGGAAGTGGGGGGGGCAATGGTGCCAAGAACCCTGTTGGCACTTCTGCCTGCTTCCTCTCCCTTTCAGAGCTACAACAAGACCCTACAGAGGCTGCACCTGAGGAAAGAGAGGATTTCGGGCGTGCAGAAGGGCCTGAAGGGTGGGAAACAGAAGATCCAGTTTGAAGATTTCACCAACACGCTGAAGGAGTGAGCAAATGGAGATCAAATCTTCTTTGAAATTGGTCTAAAAGTTTGTGATCCTCAACCTTGCTGATAAGCCTTGGTCTATGGACCTGTGATCTTGGCGTAGGGACTCCTGATTTTCAGAAGTCTCCTTGTTTTACAGATCTCTGACCATAGTCTATACAAACTGTGGGCCTTGTTGAACAACTCTTACACTTACAACAAACAGTATAATTATCCTATTATTATAAATATTGGGTAGCCAAAATATTGGGTAAATATATAGTGAGGACCATCTGTGGACCTGTCATGAATAGGGAGTGACATAATTAAATGAGACAAAATTCTTTGTCTCCTAGAAGCCCAAAGGCATGTACGCAAAATAAGCCAAGACACAGACTAAGTTCAAGAACACAAGTGAGTTGAAGAGAGAGGCATGGTCCAAAGAGAGTTATCAGTCCTTTTTGAGATTAAAGGAAGGCTTCCAGGAAGAGGTGTTGACTGGAAAGGGGTTTGAAGAATACCTAGCTTAGAGGTGGACAAGCAGAGGAAGACCACTGTGATAACTGATCATTGTCAAGCTATCAAGTGAAGGTATAGGAGGTATAGAAGGAATTGACAGGGCCATGCTGGGAAAGGCCTTGAACATCCCCACTAGATCCCAGGAACAGGATTTTTAATGGGTCTTTAAAGCAGGGAATCTTGGAATGTGTACTTTGCGTTACATTTTACTCGTTTTAAGCTGGGTCTCACTTTAGTACCGAGGTTCACCTCAAACCTGATTAGATTCTTCCTCTACCCTCAGTTTCTCATAGACGTCCTCCACCATGCTCAGGTATTATTAACTCAAAATGTTGATTAGTCTCTTTATGGAGAATAAATTTCAGGTGTGGGGAATGACAAGAGCGCCTAGAGCCATGGTGGCAGCAGCTGGTTATCCAGGGACAAAGAAATAGAATAATCTCTGTGTCCTAACCTAGCCAGTAAGAGCCTGAACAGGAAGGATAAATGAAAGAACTTGTTGGACAGTAGAATCACAAGACCCTGAAGGTCCTGGCTTTTCTATGTGATCCTCTTCTTTTCCAGAAAGCAACACTCAGAGACCCAGACGAGAGTCTGGGGAAGGGGCTGGGAGGTCACGTTTCAGTGGTTACAGTTGCTTCAACTCCTTGTTCTTCTTAGACTGGGACCCGAGGAACATGAGATCTCTGAGCTCACAACTGCCTTCACCAGGTTTGATCGGGATGGAGATCGCATCCTGGATGAGAAGGAGCAGGAACAGATGCAAAAAGGGCTTGAAGAGGAGAGGGTAAGCAGGACTGTTTGGTGGGGAAGAAGTACACATCACTCACGTGTCCTCCCTGCCACCACACCCAAGCCAAATCCAAGGTGAATGTCCTCCCACGAATGAGTGAGAAAGAACTCTCTAGAATAATGGTTCTCAAACTGCTGCACATTAAATATTCAGGAGAGCGTTTAAACACCCTCATTCTCAGTCCCCATGTCCTAGATCAATCAGATCAGAAAGCTCCAGGTGATAGGGCTAACACATTAGAACTTTCTAAAATTTCTAAGGTGATTCCAGCATGCAGTCAAGGTTCAGAGCCATTGCTTTGCAAAGAGGGACCAGTTCCCGAGATAATCCTTGATAATCCTCTATGAGGATTTGTTTTCTTGGCATTTTGACAACGATCCTACTGTGCCTGTTCCATCCCTGTTAAGTGGAGGTCAGAAAATTCAAGGGCAGTGTTACCAGACATAAGGAGGATGAACAGAAGCCCAAGCCTGGGAGTGCAATCCACAGAAGAGGCTGGATCAAAAGCAGGTGACTCTGCAGACCCATCGTCTCCCCTCTAACATCTGACTTCCCAATCAGGTGACCCTTAGTGCTGAGATTGAGAACCTAGGACAGCCTGTTGGATACAGCCCACCAGATCAACTGGGCACAGAGGCTGCCAGAGGAGGAAGCTGGGTTTCTGGAGAAGAATTCAACATGTATGTGGAGGCATGGGCCCAGGGATGGCTGGCTATGACATCTTTTGAGACTCTTTCCAAAGTTTCCAGTTCCCTTTGGGTCCAGTGGGAGGGGGTTTCTGTTCCCCTCTGACCCTCCCTGTAAACTTGAGTCTTGCCTTCCTCACTCCCACCCAGCCAAACACCATCGTGGTGCCTCTAATACAATACCCCTGTGCACACCCAGACCCCACTTCCGCTTCCTTGGTCTCTCTCAAATCCTAATCAGGCTCACAAGGAGAGTTCTGCAGCTTCAGCGTGTTCTAGAAGGAGTTGTGTCCCAGGTTGATGCTGTGAGCTCAAAGCTGAAGATGCTGGAAAGGAAAAGGGAGCTGGCTCCCTCCCCAGGAATGGCAAGTGCCCTCCAGTTGGGTCTTCTGGGTTCTTTACAGCTGGAATCTATCTTATTTTCTAGACAGTTAGGAGGGATGTTCTAGAAAGACCTGGGAGTGATGCCCACACTGGTCATTTCCCCATGGAGGTAGGGGTGGAGGACAGGTCCAGAAGTTACTTATGTCAGCCTATAGATTACCTTGACCTTTTAGGAGGGTCTTTTGAGTTGTTATAATTAGCTGTGAAACTATGAAAGAATAGACTGCTTATCAACATCTGAAGTTTATTTTTCACAGTTTGGGAGGCTGAGAGGTCTCCCATATCAAGCTAGTAGCAGATTCGGGATCTGGTAAAAGCCAGTTTCTTGCTTCATGGACCATTTAGCTGATGTATTCTCGTGTTGTGGGAGGAAAAGGGAACATTAATCCCATTTATAAGGGCTCCACACTCACAACCTTATCAACCCTCAAGAGCTTCACTTCTTAGTACTGTCACATAGGGGATTTGGATATCAGCAGAAGACTTTGGGGAGACACAAACGTCAGTCTATAGCAATCTAGGTTCTTTGTTACTAAGTTTCAGAGAAAAAGAAATTCTCCTTTGAACGAGCTATTCCTTTTTCTTCCAACAGGAGGAGCCAGCTGTTTGGGAGAACCAATATAATCCATCCTAGGTGTCCCTTCAGTTCCTTTGGAAGTTCAGGGTGGGCAGAAGGACTAAAGCAACAGACAGCAAGTTTCTCTCTCTCTGCCTTCCCATAAGCCTCTTCTCTACCCACCCACCCCTACACCTCTAGGGTAGCATGTCTCGAGAGAGCTGCTAAAGGGTTCCACCCTGTATCTGACCTTTTAAGCCAAGGTTTTTGTGTGTAGCTGGGCAGCATGCTTAGGCTTGTCCCCTGGTGTTTCTATATCTAGTTGCACAACTCTGTAAAGTAGCATTTCCACCTTGGCCTCTCCCTGGGCATTTACTTCTGCTATCATGATTGACATCAATAATTAATAAGAAAAAGCAGGAGACAGCAATGACTCTCATGAGGATCTCAGACAGCCATGATTAGTCAAAAGGTAGAAGTCCATAGAGCAAAGAGTAGGCAATGCATATGTCTTCCTACATCCCAGTAACTCTTACCCTTCCCCAGTGTGTGTCATGGCATCTGCCATTGGCATGCATAGCTGTGTGTGGGGGGGAGGGTCTTCTCTTTCCCAAGGAGTTTCCCTGTAAAAAAGAAAAGGAAGCTGTAGAAGAAAGAAGATTCTTGTGTGGTGAGATTTCAACAGAGGAGTAAGAGTGATCCTCTCCAGGGTGAAGTCAATGAAGGCTCTTCTGGAGTACCTGCCTTCTGATTCTGATTTCCACTGAATACCTGGAACCAAGAGGACTTCAAGCCGGGAATCAAGCAGAGATGGTGTCAGGACTTATTGATCTTTGAACTAATATGTGGTGGTCTCTGGCTCTGTTCATCATAGGATAATGTGAGGTTCCAAGGTGACTGTCAATAAAACTCTTTAGAAAACCAGGTCTTTGCATTTCCTTCTGGGGTTATTGAGAGAAGACAGAAGGATAAGAATATAAGACATTCATATATCCTCTCTGGAATGTACAGCGTGGGAGTCATGTCAGCGTCAGGGGGCTTGGTTCTCCCAGGATCTTGATATAGGAAGTCCTGGCTCATAGGAATGTTCGAAATGGTAGATACTATGATTATGCTATAGAAAAAGAGTGGAGACAAGGCACCTAAGAGAATCAGTCTTCAGAGAGGAGATAGGTTAGGAAGGCTTAGTGGGTATGGACAGCTGGTGTGTGTGTGTGTGTGTGTGTGTGTGTGTGTGTGTGTGTGTGTGAAAGTATGGGAGTTCGTGTAAGTGTGTGTGTGCACTCGAGTGTGTAAGCATGAAAGCACAAGTGGCTGGAGGATAACCAAGACTAAGTCAAACTCTTACACCAAGATTTTGGATGCTCAGGAGCCTGCATCCTGAAAACTCTTACACATCTCTTTCCCCCTCCCAGTGACTTTCATTCCCTCACAGTCTACACCTTCATTGGTCTCAGTACATTTTTCTCATTCGTTCCTGTCACTCCCGCCTGTTCTCACCCCCAAAGCATTCTATAAACCTATGAGATTTGTGCAACCACTAAGTACAAATCAACAGAACCTTTGAGTCAACAACGTTGGAAGCTTCCTTCAAGAAAGATCCTTTCAATGAAATATTAGGGGCTAGCTTGCACTTCAAGAGGTATGAGTCAGAGAGTTGATATTAGTCCAAGACCTATGGGAAAGTAAGGGAGAGAACATTTAGGATCAAGAATCAAGGCCGAAATCTTGTGGAAGACAGCCTTCAAAAGCATGGAATCCCTGAACAATTCTTTGGTGAACAAAACATGTCAGGGTCCTGGTGTCTGGGGAGGAGGTCACCTCTCTCTCTAATAACTTCAGCTGACACGCTATGGGTCCACTCTAGGGCCACAACCCAAAGCATGAGGTGCCTGGTACAAGGGACAGTTCTAGAGTGTGGCTGCAGAGACGAACACACTGCTAACACCAGGTCCTGGGATCTCAGCAACCGGCTAATTCGCCATAGTCTTAGCTTCAGTTTCGGCTTCATGCTTGGACTTTGATAAAAGGTCATTATTTGAAGAGTGACTAGGAAAGCTGCGAGCAAGCGGCAGGGCGGGGCACCCGCGGGGCGCACGCGCAGATGCTCCTAGAACCGGAAGCAGCCTTGGGTCGGGCATGGCGGCGGCTGCGGAGGGCGTCCCGGCGACGCGACGGGAGGAGCCGTCTCGAGGTACTACCAGGAATGGATGGAGATGCGGGGGGTGGTGGCGAGGCTGAGTCCGGATGCGGGAACCGGTGTACCTGTCTGCCGCGTCAGGGCACTGAGCTGAAAGTCTAGCTCCTGAGCAAGGGAACAGTGTTGGGTTTCAGGTGGGCGGGTGCGAGGGGAGGTTGTTGGGATGATGGCAGGAGGAGAACGAAGGTGGCGGGAACACCAGTCCGGAGGGACATAGGAACAGTCCCCTTCGGCTGGATTAGGTCTGGGTGTAGGACATTCCCTCCTCAACCCCCACCCCCGCCTTGCCAGATGATGCTGCGGTGGAGACGGCTGAGGAAGCAAAGGAGCCTGCCGAAGCTGACATCAATGAACTTTGCCGGGACATGTTCTCCAAAATGGCCACATATTTGACTGGGGAACTGACAGGTGAGACGCAGTCCCTTCTGGCAGATCCCGGTTGTGTAATTGCATTTGGCTTTGCAGAAACCTGAGAAGTGCTTCGGCAGCCTCTTGTCAGTCAGTGGTTGAATGCTAGGAAAGGAGCCGCCCCCTACCCACCCTGCTTCTTCCCCTAGGGAAGCACACCAACCGCTTTTGAAACACAAATCTGCAGGCTTCTTGTAATAAGGACTAACAACTAGGGTTCCACACTATTAGTCAAGAAGTGCCTCTCCGGGGGAAGGTGTAATTTAAGCACAATTGTGAAGGAAATGGAAAATGGGGAAAAGGTTCACTTAGTAGAAGAGCTGGAATAAGCAAGCATTTGGTTAGACCAGGTTAGTCTGAAGACTTGGTGACCCACTCTTGGGACGCAGTTAGATTTTAGTTCAGTGTCCCTGCACCTGTGTCTGAGGTAGAGTTAGAGAGGAGGGGCTGGACCTTGTGGGGGTGTCATAAGAACTTACATCGTTTCACTGCTCCGAGAAAAAAATTACACTTTGTGTGTGCAGAGGTTGTGTGTGTGTGTATAAGGTTTACAACAACTTGTGAGATCTGGTTCTCCTACACCGTGCAGGTCACTAGGACCACACTCTAGATCTGTAGGCTTGGTAGCAAGTGCCTTCTCACAGGCCCTACCCCCAGGAATTTTTCTGTGAGCTCAATTTGTGAACCAGGATATATGAGGAAAGGCTTAGTAGAGAAGTTGGGGGGTTGCAAGTCACCAATTTCTCAGCCTGATTGTTCTTTTATTTTTGAGCAAGGGAGACTTAAAACTAGTAGAGTCCCTGAGAAGGGGACTGGTTTTCTTGTGCGTTTATTATAGAAACTCTTGTGTTACTCCGCCCATACACATTCCTTTGCTGGCTTCCAAGTATGTGGTCCTTGTTTTAGAGAGAGATTGTTATTTGATAGCCCCGAGAACACATGTGGAGGAGAGAGACCAGGGACAGAGGAGCAGTTGTCCAGAAAGTATTGGGAATCTGAGGCAAAGCGAAGATAAGAATGGAACAGAGGGTTTGGGAGAGAGCCCATTACAGACGTAGACTTTATCCGGAATTGAGCAGGCTAAGATACTTGTTAGGTTTTAAGTGCGGGTAGGACCGACAACCAAAATAGGGAAGCTAACAAGAGGAACCGTGTTTCTGTGGGAAACTCAGCTCTGGTTCAGCCGTTTGTAGCCATTACTGAGACACCCAGGTGGATACCTGGTACATTTGTGTCCAGAGCTGAGACTGGTATTTGCACAGGAGGAACCTGCATGGTGGTATGGGTGGAGACTACAGAGAAAGACTGCTAAGGAACGGCTTATAGGTGGACCTCTTCTGGACCCAGATTGACATCTCGGGAAATGGAGCGGTTCATTTTAAATAGTTGGGGATTGAACCCAGGGCTTTGTATAGGCAAAGCGATTGCTTTGCCCAGTGAACTCCATTTGCAGCCCCCAATAATTTCTTTTTAGATAATTACTTAAAATTCTAAAGTTTCTAGGTGGTTACCAGACAAAGTTAAGCCAGTGTTATTTCTCCACTCTTGTCCTGCTTATCTGTACAAACACATTTTGAAAAGAGAAACTGTAATTTACTAATCGGGCACGTATGCAGTGTGTAGTTAATGCGTGGAACTGGAAGACAGCTTTGGGGAGTCAGTTCTCTCCTCTCACCCTATGGGTTCTGGGGATTGATTGTACAACCATGACGACCTGAATTCTGGGCAGGTAGAGGTAGGAGGATTCCTGGAACTTGTTGGCCAATCTAGGTAAATTGGTAAAGTCCACTTTCAATGAGAAATCTTCTCTGAAAAAAATAAGGTAGATAGCAGTTGAGAAAGACCCTTTGACCTCTAGTCTGCACACATCTTCATGTGCACACACACATACTAGTTAATACTATACACACACACACACATATCTACATACAGGGTTTATATCTCTAGTTAGTGCTATATATTATGATGAGATGCTCCAAATTACATTATATATATTTAATCTTTTTGAGGCAGGGTTTCTTTGTGTAGCCCTGGCTGTTGAGGAACTCACTCTGTAGACCAGGCTGGCTTCAAACTCACTGAGATCCACTTGCTTTTGCCTCTTGGGTGCTGGGATTAAAGTTGTGTGCTGTCACTGCTTGGCTTTTTTTTTTTTTTTTTTTTTTCCATACTACAGAAATACCAAGATGATTTCACCTCCTTTTCTAAGAAATGAGTTTACCGTTTTCTTTTCTAACCATGACACAAACTCTTTCTAAACCTTGCTTAGTTGAGTTTGCTGATTGCTGCCTCAGTTTCTACTCAGACATTCAGGGCGTAGGCTAAGTATAAATCTCATAGATTGAAAGCAGCCTGCTCTTCGACATTTCCTGGGGTCCTTCCTTGAGCTTCTGCATTCCCTTCCTAAACTCCTTTGACCTGAAATTCTGAATTCCAGTAACTGCAGACAAACTAAAAGTCTCCTCTCTTCTGTTTGTTTTAAAGCCACCAGTGAAGACTACAAACTCCTGGAAAATATGAATAAACTAACAAGCTTGAAGTATCTTGAAATGAAAGATATTGCTATAAACATCAGCAGAAACCTGAAGGACTTAAACCAGAAATGTGAGTACTCAGATGCATCTCTCCGCAGGCACTGCTGGTCTTTCCTGTTCTTTAGTGCTTGGAGCCCAAGAGCAGGGCACAGGGTCTCGCTGCCTCCAGGGAGCTCATGTTGCAGAAAGTATGAGCTAGGGGAATTTATCCCATCCTGACAGTGGGTTATTTCTGCTTCTAAACCTTGCTCTTAGTCCGTATATTCCTAAGAGAGTGGACAGAGGAGAGTCTAGTGAATTTGATTTAACAATGAAATCCACAAAGGACTATTTTATAAGCCCCAAATCTACAAAGTGAAAATGCTGTTTTAAGGCCAGGTGTGGCAGCATGGGTTTTTAATCTCAGCACTCAGGAGACAGAGGCAGGTGGATATCTATGAGTTTGAGGCTGGCCTGGTCTACAAAATGGGTTTCAGAACAGCTAGGGCAAGACACAGTGAAACCCTGTCTTGAAAAATAAAAAAAAAAAAAAAAAGAGAGAGAGAGAGGGAGAGAGAAATAAAGAAAGAAAAAGGAAGAAAGAAGGAAAGAAAATGGGAAAGAAAATGCTAATTTAGAGTGGCCTTTGACACTAGGACATCCTGTGCATGGCCCAGATGCAGACTCAGTAGCAGAAGGATTGCTTAAGGAATAAGATCTTTGCTGGGAAGGAAAACCAGAAGAGGAAATGACTTGCTTTGCCTGGGTCACTAATGTATCCCATAAACCAGCTGTGTCTTCCCAGGGCGATCGTCTGCCATCTGCCCAGGTCTTCGTTAGGCTTAGAAGAAACTCTAGCTGGCTAACTTTCTTCTCTTTCTCTACATTTGCTGACCGTATTTGGACATGCGGTCTGTGTTTCAAGATGCTGAACTGCAGCCATATCTGGATCAGATCAACATGATTGAGGAGCAGGTGGCAGCTCTGGAGCAAGCAGCCTACAAGCTGGATGCTTACTCAAAAAAACTGGGTAATCATTTTTACCGTACCTGATCATTTACGGGTTGTTTTATAAATGTTTTGCCATTATGTATGTTTGTGTACCACGAGAGTGTGCAATGCTTGTAGAGGTTAGAAGGGGGTGTTGGATCCCCTGTGGGTCTGAGCTGTCATGTGAGTGCTGGGCATTGAACCTGGGCCCTCTGGAAGAACATCGAGTGCTTTTAACCATTGAGCAGTCTCTCTAGCCCCTTTGTTTGATTTGATGAAGAACACTTAGCTAAATATGGTGACGCACATCTCTAAGCCCAGTACTCTTGAAGCTGATGAAGGAGGACTATAAATTTGTATTCAGGTCAGGTTATACAATGAACATATCTCAAAAAACCAAAACCAAATAAAACTTGAGGAATTAAATATGTACTAAATAGTATTTTTCTGTAGTTGCTGATTTAAAAGCAATCTTCTGAGTGATTTGCATATATTGTATACTTTATTTCCTACGAGGTGATTTTTGTTTTGTTTTTTTTTTTTTTGATTTTTCGAGACAGGTTTCTCTGTGTATCCCCGGCTATCCTGGAACTGACTGTGTAGACCAGGCTGGGCTCAAATTCACAGATAAACCACCTGCTTCTGTATTCCTAGCACTGAGATTTAAAGCCCTTCATCGATATGCCAGACAACTTTCAACATTTTTTTAAAAATTCCCACTCTAGGGACGGTAACTGTGCTTTAATAGGCAAAATAACTTGTTTAATGATACAAAGATGGTAAACACATGTAAGAGCCGTAGGCCAACTATCTTTACAGGGCCGAGCTCTTTGCTATGGTTGAACACGGTGAATGATGAAGCATCACTTTTCTCTAAAGTGCTCTTAGTGTTGTTTGCCGGCTCTGGCTGTAATCTCCTTGATGAGACACGATGAATGTATTCTTTCCTAGAAGCTTTTACAGGTTCTTTTATTTTTACTATTGTTCCTGGTTGGCTGCTTTGAGAGTGGTTTGCAAGTCGCCAGTTAGCAGGGTAGTAGCCAACAGTCAGTTTCACTATTTACAGTGACATCTGTGAACCTCACCATGTAGAGGGCATCACACCAAGGGCTTTTTTTTAAGGCCAAAAAAAAAAAAAAAAAAAGACTTGGGAGGCAGAGGCAGGAAGACCAGGAGTTCAAGATTAGCCAGCTCATGAAAATTTGTTACCAAATAAATAAATATAAATAAATAAATAAATCATAGCACTAGTCTTACTTGATGACATTTTAAACCTCTTTAGGTTTTTGTATCTTTCCAAGCTGCTTTCCTGAAGTGAGAGATAACAATAAGAACTTAAGGGGCTGGAGAGATGGCTCAGCGGTTAAGAGCAGTAACTGCCCTTCCAGGGGTCCTGAGTTCAATTCCCAGCAACCACATGGTGGCGCACAACCATCTGTAATGGGATCTGATGCCCTCTTCTGGTGTGTCTGAAATGAGTGATAGTGTACTCACATACATAAAATAAATAAATCTTGAAAAGAGAGAGAAAGTGAATAATGATATAGAAAGACCAGGAATGCAGCTCAGTTATTGGGAGTACCTACTTGCCATTCGTGGTGTCCTAGGATTAAGAACCCAAATCCTAATCACCAGGACACTAAGGATGCCAAGTCCTGCATGCCTGTAATTCCAGCACTGAGGATGTAAAAGCAGGAAAATTAGAAGGCCAGGTCATTCTTGGCTGCAGAGTGAATTTGAAGTTTGTTGAGACCTATGTAGGCTTCATGGACGTGGGGTAGGGGTAGGGAGAAGAGAGGTGAGAAGGACATAAAAACAGAAACATATTTATACTTCTCGAGTGTTTGGTCTGCTTCAAGAAGCTACCTGGGATTGTTCTGGAAGGTTAGCTTCTAAAATGCAGTAAGGCTGTCAGTGGATCCTGGGACATTCTGTCTGAGCTACCTGAACCTGTGCTATTGATACAATTAGAACTTTGTGTGGTCTGGGCTCCAGTCAGTGTTTATGTTTGACCCCTTGAAGTTTTGCAGATCTGTGATCTCTGTATTTGTGCAGATGATGAGGTTGAAGCTGCTACCTTAAGAATATAATGGCTATGTTTGACCTTGCTTGAAAAGTAATGAAAAGATATCTTTGTGAATGCTAGCGTTTAACAATACAATTCCTGTTCTTCCCCAAACAGAAGCCAAGTACAAGAAGTTGGAGAAGCGGTGAAAATCGTGTTCTTGTGGCTCAAGTGTTTTTTAATATGGAAGTTGTTTTATAACCACTAAGTCCTGAGGCTGATGAATCATCACAGTTCCTCAGAAGAAAACTGCTGGTTAATCCCAAGACCATGCGATACTGGATGAACTGGAGGGCTGTGACTGCTCTGGAGTCTCCTCTGAGGCGGTACCTCTCAGAAACTCACACCCAGAACTCCTCACTGTTTACTTGAATGCTTCATCATCCATCCAAGATGGAGACTCTAGAGTTAAGGGCATACCTGGGCTTGCCAGTAGAGTCCAGCGAGGGAACCTACTTCCCTGGTATTGGGCAATTAGCACCTTATTTTCTAAAATGGCTGTTTTGTTTGTTTTGTTTTCTACTGATAATATAATGTATTGTTAACAAGATTCTAAATTAAAAAGGAAAGCAAAACAAATGTGGGTTTATTTTTTGTTTGTTTTGTTTTGTTTTTTTGCAATTTATACTATCTATGTGGTGGTAATTTGCCTTTCAATAACACTGCAAATAACAGAAAGTCCTAAAACAATTTCAAGCCAAGTCTTAAAGACTGAGCAGAAGAAGTGAAGGGGGCATTTTAATAACTTAGCATATGAGAGTTCCCTCCACCTGACTCTTCCTCTAATCAGGGACTGATCCTCGGCCTTGACTATGCAAGGGCTTTACCAGGTAGCTATTTCCCTGGCCCTTTCACCTTTGATTCTGAAGCTAGGGCTCCAATGCCCTCAACCTGTGGGTCAATAACTTGCATATCAAATTATAATTCTTAACAGTATCAGAATTACAGTAATGAAGTAGCAATGAAATAATTATATGGTTGAGGGTCACTACATTAGGATCTAACTGTATTAAAGGGCTCAGTGTTAAGAAGGCTGAGAACCACTGCTCTAAGGAATTCAGTAGGCTTCAACTTTGTGACCCTCCTGCTTCAGCCTCAGAAGCTGAGCTCACTGGCCTGGGCCACTGGGCTCAGTCTTTGTTTCTCTTTACTTGAGTCAAATGTGTGGGGGTGAGATGACACCTTTACATCTGTTCCATTCTGGAAATGTATGAGACAAGATGTGTGTGTGTGTACACACACACACATTTGCACGAACATACATGTGCACCTGTGTGTTAGATGGGAAGGCAGGGAGTAACATTCATACATACAGTATTTTGTAACATATTTCCTAGTCTTATCTATAGGGTGAGAAGAATTTTGGAGAACTCGATTGCCTACAAATATCAGCTGATAGGGGTTAAGGAAGAACCAGTTAGATTGGGAAGAAACAACTTTATCTACATTAACATGCTATTGCCTAGCAAGGTGCCTAATGTTCTCCATGTACATCCTAAGTATGGAGGTTTGGATAAGAATGGCCCCTAGAGGCTTCTCTATTTGAACCCCTAGGGAGAAGCACTGTTTGAAAGGATTAGAAAGAAGGGTTATAGAGTGTGGCCATGAGGAGATGTGTCACTGGAGGTGGGCTTTAAGGTTTCAAAAGTCCATGGCAAGCCAGTGACTCCTGCGGATCAGGAAGTAGTTCTCATCCACTCCAGCACCATGTCTTCCTGCCATGATGATAATGGACTAAACCTCTGAAACTAAGTAGGCCCCGATTAAATTAGGTTCTTTCTTTTATGAGAGTTGCCTTGGTTATGGTGTCTCTTCCCAGCATTAGAACAGTGACTAACTAGGTTACCAAGAGAGGTTATTTCTACTTCTATTTACTTCGACTGGCTTTTGAAGACTGTAATCATTTATCCCTACTTCTCTGGTCTGTGATGGGCCTTCTATTTAAATAAGAAAATATGGGCTGGAGAGATGGCTCAGTGGTTAAGAGCCCTGACTGCTCTTCCAGAGATCCTGAGTTCAAATCCCAGCAACCACATGGTGGCTCACAACCAACTCTAATGAGATCTGATGCTCTCTTCTGGTGTGTCGGATGACAGCTACAGTGAACTTATATATAATAATAAACCTTTAAAAATATGTATGTGCATGTTTTGTCTGCATGTATATAGCATTGTGTGTGTACCTGGTGTCTGTGGGGCTCAGAAGAGGGTGTTGAATCCATGGAACTAGAATTATGGGTGTTTATGAGCCGCCATGTAAGTCCTAGGAGTGGAACCCAGATCCTTAGCAAGAGCAAAGGTGCTCTTAACCATGAAGCCATTTCTCCAGCCCCCAGAACAGAATTCTTACCTATACAAGGGCCCTACTTAGAAAAATATATACCTTGTTATTCCTACACTTACAGTATTAAGCCATCTTCAGCTACCTTCATTCATATGGATAAGTTTTCATTTTTAGAATTGATTTGAACCTACAAGAAAGTGGCAACAATCATACAGACAAATTTCACAGACAAATTTTCATATTTTACCACTGTTTTATCATCTCTGAAATCCTTGCTGTTCATATTAGCAAATCTTGTCTTCAAGATTCAGTCTTGAAAGCCACTCCTGGAGTGCTGTATTATACAAAAAGTAAGAAAAAAGCTTAAGTTACCAACAAAGCAGGGGTATTAGTATGTCCAAGGCAAATAGTTTAATATTCCCCTCAAAAGCATTGCAGAAATTATGAGAAAATCAGAGATTTGAGATTCTTTAACATAGTTGATTTCTGATCAGTTGGGTGCCTTGGCTTTGTCAGGACAGTGGTTTCCATGACTTATTACAGTGCTGCTAGTTGGCCTGGCCCTTCAGACAAATCAACGTCCCAAAAGCAAAGCAAAAAGAGACTAGAGATCGGACCTGATGAAAATGTGAAATTTGTGTAATTCCTGAATGGAAATAGTTCCCAAGTATAAAGTCAGTTATAGAGAACTCCTAAACATCCGTGTACATTCCTAGGTCTAATTCTTTTTCAGTGTGCTAAGATTAAGGTCACTTAAAGGAAGCATTTTTAGTTACTTGTGAGGTGCACACTGAGGTCTGCACTTCACTTTGAATAACTCAGTGAGAATGGAAAGGGTTGGGGACATGGAGAGAAGTGAGCAAGACAGCAAATTTGGCAGCATGCTGACACGCTGAATCAAAGTTAGGATTGTTATTCTTCCAATGTGTTAAAAAAATTATTTATGGGGTAGGGAAATGTCTCAGTCACCCTCATCACAAAACGTAAAGACTAGAGTTCAGATTCCCAGTACCTGAACAGGTAAATTTCAGGGCCCCCTGGTAATCCTAGCGTCCAGAAAGTTAGGGAATCTTTTGGGCAACATGGCTTCCTAGACTAGTCTAATCCAATATATCCTATCTCACTAAATAAAGTTGGGAGCAATGGAGAAAGACTCCTAAGTCAACCTCTGATCTCCACAGGAACTTGCTTGCACACAAGGGTGTGCCCACACGTGCAAACAAACATGCACACTAAAACAACAAAAACAAACAAACAAAAAAATCCCAGCTAGGGTTGGAAAGATAACTCAGCTCTTAAGAGCGCTTGCTGTCATGGGCTCCATTGTTTGGCTCCCAGGATCTATTTATCAGAGGCTATACAAACTCCAGTAACTCAAGCTCCAAAAAATCAGCATCCTCTTCTGATTCCAACATACGCGCGCACACACACACGAATACTAACACGCACGCGCACAGTTCAGTAATTCCAAATGTTTCTAAAACAAAATAAGACACATTCCTTTTCTTTTTAAATCCTGCATTCAGAGTTTCCTTTCCTTAGAGACAAAACCGCGGAGAGATTTTTATCCCTCTACACTCCCCGTACAGAGGCACTTTCTATTGGCTGCTCGTCTGACGTCATATTTCTGCGCTCCGGCGTTCCAACCTTGAGCGCGCATTCCTGTTTCTAGCGTTTGCACAGGTTGTCACTACCGATGGATCAGAAGCCGCTGCGTCTGTGAGTGACCTTGCATCGGCAGACTCGGACACTTAGGAGAAAGGGGAGGTCTTAGAAGCTGGCGGAGGGATGGGGTTCTTTCTCCAGACCGGAAGGGGAAGACGGAGGGGAGGTCGCAGGGCTGTTGGGAGCAAGAGTGGAGGCTTCTGAGGTTTCCTGCTCTCCTGTCCCAATTCATTTTCACCCTGGTGTCTTCAGAGTCTCCCCGGGAGAACTAAAAACTTGCCGAGCCGGATTTCCTTTTTCTTAGGCCTATTCTGCCCGCGACCCACCATCTCCCTTTCATTTCTCTCCTTGTGGCATGTGTTGATTAGTCAAATACTTGTAGACATCCGGTGCATTGATGGGTTTTGGCAGACTAGATAATACTGTCCTACACTGGCGTACTTATGTTGCGGGGTCGGCTAGCGCAGACAAGAGTTCATTCAGAAAGACTGTTGAGCAGCGGCAATGTGTCCTGCATGGTGGCAAGTGTTGCACAAACGAGTTCCTGCCTTTATAGCTGGTAGTCTGGACAAGAGGAACAAGTGTTAACGAATGCGAAAAAATAAAGAGAAAAGGTTGATGGTTCTGGCGGATATATAATAATGATGTTTGGCTAAATGGAAGGAATTAAGGCTTTCCTGAGGAGGTGAGGATTTAATTCTGGTAAATATTATTGTATTTAATTAACCTAGAGAAGTTACTGAAACGTTTAAAAGCTCCTTAGTGCGATCCAGTTTTTGTTATGGAACATGAACCTGCCGGAAAGTTGTGAAACAAATCGGGGTCAAAGCAGAAGGCCACAAGGATTAGGTAAAGTAATGGCAGAGAAAAAGTTCAGGAATTGATCATTTATTAAGCAGCTGTACTCATAGGGCTTGGTGTTTTGATTATGAGAAACTTTACTGTAAGGTTATAGATTTCTGTCTTCAGTCATTAGGATCAGAAAATGCTGAAAAAGGGCCCAGATCAGATAGTGAATATTGAGTGTACTGCTCAGGAATTGACAATCAACAGGGACCAAAAAGATATTAGAGGCTCTCAGAGAATAAATTAGACTGCATGATAGTTATGAGTTTGTTCTGAAATGGTTTTTGAGATTTTGAGAAAGTGGCATCTTCAGTCCACCAGGAAAGCTACAGACATTTACTAGGCTTTGATGGATGGGAAAAGCTTTGAGATTGAGCACAATGGGGCTATTAGGAAAGAGAACTTTTCTAGAGCCTAGCAGAGACAGAGTGGTCACTCTGCTGTTTGAGAGAGTTCAGTTAGGAAAACTTAGAGAAAGTGCTGGAAAAACAGGCCAGGACCAGAGGAAAACTGTTTCTACAGGAAATGAGGCACTTTGTAATGTTTTTTTAGGACAGAACATTAAACCGAAGCAGAGAAAGCACTAGGAGATGGTAAAGTCTACCTTGTCTCACAAACGAGACAAAGTAAGTCTCTCTGCATCTGCCATCCCTTCTCAGTTGTTCAGACTTGTTTCCCTCATTTCCCATCCCTCTTCTCTCCTTAGCTTGTCCTCAGACTTTAAGTTTCTCATCTGCTTTTCTCGTCCCTGTTTCCTTTAGCCTTCTCCTGTTTACACTTCGATTGTAGTTTAACTATTCATTCCTCCAGACCATCATATTCTGTTATTAGAAGTATTGATGAAACATGTACAATAAATCATATCCTTATGCTGCTTGAAATTGTTTGATGGGAGGAACAATAAAAGAACATCAGGGAGATGTGCTGACAAAACAATAGAAACTATAGTATTTTGATTTAACAGCTGTTACACAAATAAGTAAGGGCCGGTGATGGCCCAGTGGGTAGAGGCACTTCTGCCATGCCTGCTGACCTGAGTATAGTCCCTGATGACAGTCGTGGTGGAGAGAGTGAGAGAGAGAGAGAGGGAGGAAGGGAGGGAGGGAGGGAGGGAGGGAGAGGGGGAGAGAGAGAGAGAGAGAGAGAGAGAGAGAGAGAGAGAGCGCTCTGGTGGTTCTCTCTGATCTTCACAGGAGCACTGTGGCACATACATACCCTTCCAATACAATCATCCCCCAAAGTAAAAACAAAAACGATGTAAATCAGAATTTTAAAAGTCAGAGCTTGATGTTAGAACAACTCACTTCACAGCTTGGGATAGTCCACCCTATCAACCTCTGCTCTTGTCATTCTTCTCCTTCCTGTTCTATAACATGTTATGCTTCCCTCCCTCCCTCCCTCCTTCCCTCCCTCCCTCCCTCCCTCCCTCCCTCCCTCCGTCCCTCCCATCATAGCCTTTTCCATATAAACATGTGATTGGAGCTTTCTTTCCCTTCTTGTGAACTCCTTGAGGTTTTAGATATGTCTGTTTCTGTAATTCTAACATGTTCTTAGGATAGCGTCTGACACGCTGAGCTGTGCATAGTGTAGTTGTCTAGTTGGTGTTTGCTGGATGATGACCGCAGCCGTGTGGTGAGGCACAGGCCAGAGGTAAGGAGAGCAGAACAGGCATGAAACATGGTTGAAAACTCACTTGGACTTTCATTAAATAAGGGTTTAGCTGACTCTTAATGACCAAGTTGGTGATAAACCCACCCCACAAAATTTAGGACTCGGAAGGAGTTGGCTCAAGACGTGAAGAGCTAGATTATAGATATGGTGAGTTGCAGGTGTTGGTGAAAGATTCAGAAATCTGCCCGGTGGTTTGTAATAGTTGGTATTAACCAAAAATCAGAAGATACCTGCTGGGATTGGATCGTATATCTACTCTAAAAGACAAATGCATGTATACCAAGCCTAGCAGATCCATTTGTGTTTCCTGAATTGCTTTCTCTTGTTTGCAGCTTGGCTTGTGGAGATGTTGAAGGGAAGTTCGATGCTTTATTCAATAGAGTTCGGACAATTCAGAAGAAAAGTGGGAACTTTGACGTAAGATGGCCATTTTTACTGACAGTTGACAGTTTACTACTGTAATCAGACATTAAAGTAATGATTGTTTGTTAACTTTATGACTGACTTTCCCTTTTTTTTGTCCTTCATATGAACACTAAGAAGCTGTGGATTGATAGGAGGAGGGGAGGCCTGCTCACTGCTTTACACTGTTGGAATTGAAATCCTGTTACTTTCTTACTGAACCAAAAACAAGCAAACAAATTGACAGAGCTAGCCAGTTCTGAGACCTGGGTTTTATCAACCCAGATCTGCTTCATGAGTGTGCACTCTGGATTCAATCAGATAACAGATGTGCAAATGCTTTACTAAAGAAAACTAGAAATGAATGTTGTGTGTGGTTGCCACGGAGATTATGAGTTCCAAAGACACAGGAGAGTATTGTAGGTACAGGGAAAATTTGTTTGTTGGATTAAGGGATAAGTAAAAACAGTGGGCAGCAAATGTGGTGTTCTCATACCCTGTACTTTTGAAGTCTAATACTGAAGTTTTGTATTTCACGGATGGACGGATTCTTTAAGTGTCTGTTTCAACACTACTGTGTATTCCAAGGAAGGAGGGTAAAGAGGCCCTAGGAACTCTTGGAAAGCACATAAATTTTGCCTTCTGAAGGCTCCTTTCCTTCATGCTCATCCATCCTCAACTTGGAGTGATTGACAGTGCATCAACATTTAATAATTCATAGAACTACCAATTAATTAAGTGAATGAATAAATACTTGATTAGAGACTATTTAATAGAATGATTAGCTGAGTACTACAGACAATAATGTAATGTTTAACTTTTTTGTTGGTTTTTTAATCTCATATATCTTTACAAAACTCATTTTAGCTGCTGTTGTGTGTAGGAAACTTTTTTGGCTCTACCCAAGATGCTGAGTGGGACGAGTATAAGACTGGCAAAAAGAAAGGTACAGAATTTATTGTTATTTAATGTTATGGTATCTTACTAAATCTTTGGAGCTGTGGTTGTTGGGTTGTTTTTTTCACATATCAGTTGCTGAAGGTTTCTCATGCATTGGTGAGCACACCTGCTTTGGGGAGTTTTTCTCCTGGTCTTGGTAGCACATAATGCTCATGATGCTACTACTTGAGAGGCTAAGGTAGGAGTGTCACAAATCCATGAATGGCCAGCCTAGGCTACGTGGTTAGAGTCTAAAGTAAAATAACAAAGAGTGTTATGTCCCTCTTAAACTCTGCATTGAGCTGAAAAGAATGCATGCATATATATATATGTATGTATGTATATATATGATCTGTGGTTTTCATGTTTGAAGTTTGCTCTGTTTCATTCAAAGAAGGCATGCTCATTTAGAGTGGCAGGAACCAGATAAGTACCTCTAAACATATCCTTTCTTTTTTCTTTTCCTCTTTTGTTCAGTTTAAATGCTTTTTTATCAAGTGCTTTTATTTTAGGCTATGTTTCTTTTCATTTTATATACATTGACTATTTAAGATGGCAACTTTTTGGTCTGGTGACATTACTTAGTAGTCAAGTCATAGTGTTGGATTAGGAATCCTTAGTGATGAACATGTTCCACATTTAGGCTGGCTATGGAAGGGATTTTTGCCATGACTATTTTTCCTATGAGGAAACGTTTCTCAATTTTCAGAGCAGATCCAGTAACCCTATGGTGACATGTCTATTTTCCCCTTAGCTCCTATTCAGACATATGTGCTCGGTGCCAATAACCAGGAAACAGTAAATTATTTCCAGGATGCTGATGGCTGTGAATTGGCTGAAAACATCACTTACCTGGGTGAGTTAATTTTTTTTTTTTGTAATGAATTTTCTCTCAGGAAAAGTTTTGACTAGATTCTTCTGCCATTGCTGTTTGAGAGAGTGAGAATTTTGTTTTGTTTTTCCCTTTGGGGAAGATTTTTCCTCACAGTCTGTGTCTAGAGCCCTTTGTGACAGTGATGTTTCTTCTTCATTGTTTCTGTTTCCCCTCAATCTCCTTGTGTTCCTGAGCCCTGGACCACTTTTTCAGTCAACCAGAGTGACCAATCCCTTGCCCACAATATATGGAGAACTTAAGCTATACACTACATTTGAATCAAAGAAACTACATCCTTACAATGGCCTTGCTGGAGACTTATACATTACTTGATAATTTGACTTCTAAGTAGCTTTACTCTAGGCTTCAGTCTAAGGCTCTGGCAGCTCAGATCTGTAGTGTTCATCCTTGCTTGTTTTTTCATTCCTTTTGTCTTTTTTTCCGTTATAAGGGACACTCTAATTCCAGGGAAAGCTGCTCATAGCTCTCTGCATTTCTCCAGCTTCAGGACAACGGGGGTTGTCAGGTTTTGCTGTTGTTCCCTCTCCACTGTCTGCCTTAGTCTGCTGTCTACCTGATGATCATTTACCTCAGTATTTTCTAAAATGGCTCCGTTACATTCTTTGTGGTCTTGTATCTGTAGAAAGCATCTGTTTCCTCTGTTAGAAATGCTCTTCACCATCCCCACCATAGTCTCATTGCAGCCGTAGCCCTCATAGAAGTAGTTTTAGCTTCTCCACTCGTGAGACTCCTTTAGGCACAAGGTTTAGGGAAACTTTTGTAATATGATATAAAATTTATTATTATATTGTTATTTATGTTACTAGCGATCAAACTCAGGGCTTCACACATTTGCTAAATATGTCTTCGGCCACTGAACTGTATCTCTAGTCTCTGTGCTTATTGTGTGTGTGTGTGTGTACATTTGCTACAGTGTGAATGTGGATGTCTAAGGACAGCTTTGTGAGTTAGTTCTCTTCTTTTACATTATGTGGGTTCTAAAGACTGAACCCAGGTTCTAGATTGCAAAGTCAGCACCTTTTCGTGAGCCGACTCACCAGCCCTGCTTTTACAAAAGGATTTATATTATTTTCTGTATAAGGGTGCATTGCCTACACATATACGTATGTGTACCAAATGTGTGCTTGGTACTCTCGGAGATCTCCTGGAGCTGGAATTGCAGACGTTTGTGAGCCGCCCTGTTGGTGCTGGGAACCGCACCCAGCTCCTCTGAAGGAGCAGCCAGTGTTCTCCATGCCTGCGCCTTCTCTGCCCTCTGCGTGTTTATTTTTAGCTACAGTTGAGACAGACAGTTTGAAATCTGAACATGGGTCCGACATGTCGCTATCCTCAGTGTGTTTTCTCAGTTTGCATTAAGAACACCACTGTATTTGTCAGCCATTCTATTTGGTCACGTCTTTCAGCAGTGGTCTTGTTGGACCTGAAGCACTGCAGCTGAATATAATTTGATAGTTCTTTCTAGAGTAGATCCATTAAATTAAAATTTGGGGAGTTGGTAACTGTGAAAAATAAAACTGAGAAGACAGTCAAGCTGTTAAGGAGGTAGAGAGGTAATGCCTGGAGGTGACAGTACTGTGGTGACTGGCTGTCATGGGTGGGGGACAGGTGATCTAGGGTCTAGACACCAGATTTATAGAATCTGAGTGCAGGGGAAGAGGCCACTTCAGTTGCAGTCAGTGACCAGCAGCTGCCACAGAAGAGCTCTTCAAACCTAGGGAACAGCAACATTGTGAGAGCCAACCTGGATCCCTGGCAGCCAGAGTAGAGCTGTCACATTCAGGAAAGTAAAGAGAGCCAGGAGATGGAAGCTTGGGAGAGAGAGAGGAAGTGCCACATTTTCTCCTGCAGCTTTGACTGAAACCCGTTCATCTTTCTTTGAACCCAGGTCGAAAAGGTGTCTTTACTGGAAGTTCGGGGCTGCAGATTGTATACCTCAGTGGGACAGAGTCCTTAGATGAACCAATCCCAGCTTACAGCTTTAGTCCCAAGGATGTGTCTTCCCTGAGAACAATGCTGTGTTCTGCATCCCAGTTCAAGGGTGTTGATATTTTACTCACGTCCCCATGGCCCAAGTACGTGGGGAGCTTTGGGAATTCCTCTGTGAGTAGTGCTTGTTCAGTTGCAATTTTTAAAGCAAATTACACTGGCTTAAGTTGGGGTTTTAAAGTTTGTCTCTTTATTTTGAATATGTTAACTCTTAGTGCCTTTTACTAGAAACATTTTGTGAAAAAAAAATCAAGATTATATAAGCTACATCTACTGACAAAAACAGTTGATCTCATAAAAATATAATTTGTAGATACGATTGCTGAATCTTAATTATTAGCAAATGGTTCCTGAAATTATGTTCTCTACAAGTATCCTCCCTTAGCCTTCTTTATATATTTTGCAAATTTATTAATTCCCAGTGGAAAGATTTACAGCTATTGGGCATACTTCCAGTTGCATTCATTTTCTACTTTCATTCCAGAATATTGGGTTTGGCTACCAAAATATATTTCAAAATTGGGTCATTGTGAGATAAAGTCTAGTAGTGTAAATATTAACAGACAGACACTTATCTGGGATGCCTTGGAAGCCACCCCTGTATTTTTATAAATAGTCCTATGAAGGGGCAGTTACTGGGAAACTATGACATAGACATGGCCTAAGAAGGCCTTGGGATGTTGAGTAAGGGTGGAAAGCATCAGCTGAGCCTCAGTGGAAGGAAATGTAAGACTAAGACTGAATTTGGGAATAAACACTCACAACTAGATCCCAAATTCAGTGATGCCCCGGAGCATCCTGTGTGTAGATCAGTCCTTGTTGACTTAGCACTATGTCTGTGACCATAAAAGTCAGCAAGATGTCAGTGTCATCAAGAAGAGTGTTGAACAGAAAAGAACCTAGTTTCCCTACCAAGCTGTGGTTCCTCCATTTCTAGAAAGGAAGCCCCTCATTCTGGGAGAGCAACAGTCAGCACAGGGCAGTAGGGGTGGAGACTTCCGTCAAAGTTTGTAAACAGCCGTATAAGATTTTTCGGGGGAAGAAACAATATACTTAGCTATCTTTGTGATACTACAACCAAGTTCAAGGTCGGTCACCTTTCTTTAACAGAGGCTTAAAGATGGCAAACATAAGAAAAAAGCTAGGAATGTTCTGTGAATAAATCTACTATGACAAAATATTTTACTTGCAAGCTTCTGTTTGCTTTGTTTTGTTTGAGACGGGGTCTCTATGTAGCCCTGGCTGTCCTGGAACTAGCCATGTAGACCAGGCAATCTGCCTGCCTTGGTCTCCCGAGTGCTGGGTTAAAGCATCTGTAAGCTCTGTAACGTAGGTGTGTTTGTGCCATTTCCTTGACTGAACAAAAGAACAGCGTATGTGGTTATGAGGCCCTTGAATGTTTGCTGGGCCCTGGGTGCTCCGAGTGCTAGTGTTTTAAGTTTACTTCCTGCATTGACCATGACGTACTGTGTTAGATACTCGTCCGCTCTAGAGCATATTATGTAGATGTAGTTTATTTGCTATAGGGAGAGAGCTCTTTTCAAAAAGGAGTCTTAGAGGTTACTATGGAGGGATTGCCTTGCCTTGTGCTGCCTAATTTCCACCAATTGTGCCATTTCTGTAATTATAATATTCCAATGTTCTTATGATTGCCCTAGGTATGCAGTTCACTGCAAATTTGCATCTGTGTATTAATTTGAAAGATATTTCAAAACATTTTCTTGTTTCTTTATATTTCTTTATACTTCTTGAGTCTGTGTGGATAACCAGGTTTCCATTACTAGGGAGAAGTGGATACCAAAAAATGTGGCTCTGCTTTGATCTCCAGCCTTGCTTTGAGCTTGAAACCAAGGTATCATTTTGCTGCTTTGGAAAAGTCGTATTACGAGAGACTTCCCTACCGGTGAGTTACATCTCATGGGTGGTCTCCATAAGCTTGCCTCTTGTTTGCTTTTAGCCATGTATCTTGGTTCCTTCGAGTCCTAAGACAGTGTGTCAGTTTTATTTTTGTTGGCTGTAGTAAAATGTCAACCTACAGAAGACAGGGTTTGTTTTTATAAGTCCAGGAGAACCCATCCTGGTGGGGAAGGCATAGTGTAGCAGCAGGAGCAGGAAGCTGGCTGTTCACATTTTATCTGTACTCAGGAATTGGGCCAAGGCTATAAACCTTTGAAGCCCATCCCCAGTGACATATTTTCTTCAATGAGGCTACATCTCCCAGGGAGTTCCAGAAACCTCCCCAGATAGTACCTCCAACTAGAGACCAAGTGTTCAAAACCATGTGACCCGCTGGAGGACATTTCCCACCCAGGTGCCACACTTATAAGTTTCCTAACTTGAAGTAAAGAAATTAGACTATAAGACTCTAAAAGTTTAGGGTTTACTATTATAGTGCTCCGTGGTGATTGTTACAGAGTGTTAGATCCTGGTTTTTTGTTTTTGTTGGTTTGAGACAGGGCCTCTCTATGTAGCCCTACTTGTTTTAGATCTAACTTTGTAGATCAAGCTCTCCTTGAACTCACAGAGATCCATCTGTCTCTGTCTCCAGAGTGTTGGGATAGGGGCGTGTGCTGTTGCACCTGTTTAGGTCCTGCTTTCTCAGGCCACATCAATATATCTTCTTGTTTAGCCTTGAATATTCAGCTGTCCGCTCAGTCACTTTGGAATGTGGAATTTCAGTTTGAGAATCAGAACTTACATTGAACTGGATGTGGTGTTTCTTGCCTGGAATCCCTTACACTGGGAAGCTGAATTGGAAGGATTTCAGTGAGTTGAGAGCCAGCCTGGACTATAGACTGAGACATTGTGTTTATCTCTGCCCACCAAGAATTTGTACTAATACTCACCCTCCAGCACCTTAAAATCTTCTTTTACTCACTTTCTTTTTCTTTAGTTATCGATGTTGATTAGTGTGGAGTACTTTTAAACACAGAAAAACTTAACAAACAAAAAAACTGATCATGCATTTATGGCATGTCAACCATTTTTAAAAATCAAAGTATACTGTGAATTAGTGTTTGATGCATATCTGTTCAATTTAGAACATGCTTCCTTTAGTCTCACTTTTTCATGCTTTCTTACATAAGAGAGAGGGGTACATTGGCCCTATGAAGTTAGGGATATGTAACTACCGAAATGCTGGGTAACTTCTAAGGTCATATGACCTGTGGTGAATTCAAGACTTTTGCTCTTCTCATGACCCTGTGGAATCTTATCTACTTCACAGTAGTAAATCAAAAGTAAAATGGTGGTGAACAACCCTGTCTCTGTCTGCCCCCTTTCCAGTTAAGAGTCCTTCCTCTCATGTTCTGGTTCCACATAAGCACACACATCGCTTGCACGCACACATACACTTTTAAATCTAGGTTTTAGAGAAAGTTGTAGCATTTGTCTTTCTGAGTAGGCTACGTCTCTTTATATAATGATTTCTAGTTCAGCCCATTTTCTTGCAAACGTTGTACTTTTGTTTTAATTTAAAGTTGGAAATCCCATTGTGTATGTGCACCATTTTTAAAACCCACTCCTGTGTTGGATAGCTAGGTGGTTCCCCTATTCCAGGGGAAGAGGGTAGAGGTAAACATAACAAGGTGTGACATAGGCCTCGTGGTGCCGCAGGTTATGTGGTGGCTCGGACTTTGGTATGTGAGATGCCCCTTAGCGCTGCTCAACTTCACATTCCCCCCAGCAGCATTTAAAGTCCTCTTTTCCATCCCTTTAGGGTGACATGAAAGGAGGAGGAGGAAGGAAGAGAACCAGGGGCAGGTGGTACTGGGACGGGGAGGAATTAATGCAGAGCAAAGACTCCTGTAAGCACATGCCATAATGAGACCCATTGTTTGTAAAGCAGATAAAGATGGAGATCTGTTACCTTTCAGAAACCACGTTGTTCTACAAGAAAGCGCGCAGCATGCCACTCGCTTCATAGCTCTGGCAAATGTTGGAAATCCAGAAAAGAAGAAGGTAAAGATTTGGGTGGTTGGTTGGTTACTCAGCTTTCAGAGCTTCTGGCCTCCAGAAGTCCTCTGTAGTCCCAGCAGCTTCAGTGACTCCTTGTAAAGGTTAAGTTAAGTTGCCCTGAGTGGCTTGTGGGAAGTCTTAGAGAAAGGCGTGGTTCCCTGGGGCAGTGTGGGAAATGGGCTTCCTTTCATTCCACATCCATGTGCTTGCCTCTGTTGCTACACGTGAGCTTGTCCTCAGCTGACATGCATACCTCCTTTTAGCAGCTTCATTTAGCTGAAATAATAAAATCCTATCAGGAATATTTTTCAAGCTAGGCACAGTGAAGGACGCCTTTAATCCCAGCATGAGTGAGTTCCAGGCCAGCCAAGGTTACATAATAAGACCCTGTAACAACAAGAACCAAAACAAAACGTGTGTGCATGTATGTATATATATATGTATGTATATTAGTATTTCCTTAGCTTTTGAATTAGTAGCTATACCTGGAATCTAGAAAATAGTGCAGATGGTAAAAGAAAGACCAGAAAACTAGGTTGTATTTTCACTTCCCTGGGAATGCTTTGCTAATGCTAAGTTGGACTGCTGGGTGAGATTCCATAGTAAGCAGTGAGATGAGGGGATAGGCTGTGGTCCTCTGTGGCTGATTGTCCTCTAAGGCACATCAGATAAGCAAACTCCTGCCCCTTCTCTATTTTTTAAGGTTTGAAAGCCCATTCTTAGCAGGGCTGACCTTTCCTGCTGAGCAAAGTTGTGGGATTTCAGTCCTTTCTGAGTCTTGGAGACCCATAAACAGCTCATTGGAGTCACAGTGTTAACCTGACAAGTGCATCCATCTCAAAACTGTTCCGATCTATGACCTTCTCATCAGTAGATGTTCTTCTTTTACCCTTTTCCGTACTCTGTCCGGGTATATCCATCCTCCCGCCTCAGTTAAACAGATGCTCACAACTTCGAATTTTATTTCCATTATTTCATTGAGGTAAAATATGTTTCTGCCTAAAGTTTTTGATCTTATATCATTAGCCCAAGAATTATAAAATATGTATGTTTTCTTGTTTGCTGCTAGTCCCTAAGGAAACGTATCAGCGTGTGTGAGAATTGTGTCAGAGGGGAGACTTAATCTTTTCCAGTTGGAATGTTCATTAAGAAGATGGAATTAGAGTTCCATCGTTCTATTGACAAAGGTCACATAAACAAAAGGTGCAGTGACAGGAACAGTTTGTCTTCAAGGCTTACAGAGCAAGTTCCCCTGTCCCTGTAGTAAGGGTTGTCACCATACCTGTCTCCAAGTGAGGAACCTAGTCTGCCTAAGGGCTGGAGCTTTGATCTGCTACTCATTACTGTTTGAGCCCTCCTTAGCCATTTCAGAAGCCACCAGATGGACATTTGCTACACTTCTCTGTAGCACCACAACAGGCTTGTGATTTTACTTAGTGTCAGAGGCTTTCATTGAAGTTGTCATCATAACGTGGGCTGATGACAGTGAGACAGCCTTTTCCCTAATGCTACACTCTTTTTCTTCGAAGTATCTTTATGCCTTCAGTATTGTTCCTATGAAGCTGATGGCTGTGGCAGAGCTGGTAAAACAGCCTCCTGATGTCACTGAGAACCCTTACCGAGAATCTGGGAAGCAAACAACTGTAGGAAAACAAATTCCTGCCCCTCAGGTAAGTTCCAGTTGTGGGCTGGCTTTCAGGCCAGCTGCTCTCCATTGGCGTGCCTTTCCTGCTTATAGTTTCATCCATTTAACAACTTCCGTTTTTGAGTTTTAATGTTTTTCCTCTTGGCAAATTACCATAATATTTAGAAGATTCTGGTAGGTGGTAGGTTCAGACCCTTTAGTCGCAGACGTGGAGGCAGGTGAATCTGACTTCTTGGCTAGCCTGGTCTACAGAGTGAGTTCCATAACAGACAGGGCTAGACAGAGAGACTCTATCTTGAAAAACCAGGTCAGCCTATCCAGGGCTATTTAGAAATACATCTCAGGGAAGAGGAAAAGGAAGAAGAAAAAAAAATCAAGCTCAATTTTAAAATTGTATTTGGGGTTAACAGTTCTATGCTGAGTCTGTCTAAGGTGATTCATATTGGGTTTTTTCTGTTGTTGTTTTTTTTTTTTTTTTTTTGTCTGCAGTTGGTTATTCTCAGTTTTGGGGGCAAGGATATGTTGGTGGCAGAGATTTATGATTTTATGATAATTTCTAGTAGAGAAATAAGATTTACCTTGAAGAAGTTTGTTAATAGTAGACTTTAGAAATTAATTTTCTCACTACTAAAGCAAGACCTATTGATCACATTTCCTTCTCTGTTCACTCCACAACCTTTCCCTGCCTCCTCTTTTTGCCTTTGCCCCAAGTGGCTCATCCTCTCTCCCCTTCAGTTGAAGTTGGATCAGACTTGCTTCGTTCTGAAACTTCAGGGCTGCTCATGTCATTACTGGGAGAGAAAGAAGATAAATGGAATTAAGTTCATACTGCTCTGGCCTAGGAAAAATTGCTCTATAGCTTGCGTTTCATTTTGGATAAGTATGCTGATTTATAGGACTGAGAGTCCCACAGGCATCAGGGCTGGGATATACTTGTCTTCCCTAGACTTGCCTAGAAGGGGCTGAGAGGAAACGTGAGTAGCAAGGAAGCGTCCTTTAGGTCGCTGCTTGGTTACTTGTCTACGGGCTCACCAAGTAACATCCTCCCCATTGACCCTTGCAGGAAGAGTCAGCCTGTCAGTTCTTCTTCGATTTGAATGAAAAGCAGGGAAGGAAACGGTCATCCACAGGCAGGGATAACAAGCCTCCTCATGCTAAGCAGCCTCGCAAGCCTCGTAAGTACCCTGGTCTCCACAGTAACTCTTTGGGGGATTGTTTGGAAAGTTGCATTGCTAAGAGCATCTTCTGGCAAAGAAAAACTTTGGAGCCATTAGGAGCAAAGTAAAAATAGAATTGCATAAAGATGCCCTGACTCTGGGCTGAGATTCTTCCTGTAAGGATGAGAGAAAAGCTCTGTCTGTGTAAATAAGCATATAAAACTGATGTGAGTTCCTGCAATGATAGCAGACCCAGGCTTAGGAGAAGGACTTCTAGGCGCCTCATTGAGATCCTCTTTCTTTACCCTGTTGTTTTAAAGAGGAGAATCTGAACTTAGGAAGGTAGGTAAACCCACAGTTATGGGGCTAGCCGCAGTCAGAGCTAGGACTAGAATTGGGGTGCCTAACTGCCCCCCACCCAGATCAGTGTTCTCACTGTAGCCTGTTGCCAGTTTGTATGCTGCTTTAGTCACTAGATGATCTGTTTGTGGATCACCTACTTGTGGTTCCATTATCAATTCTGAGGCTTCAAAGGGAAGTTTAGTTTCATTGACAGTGGTGTGAGGCGTTGACAGTCATAGTGAGAACCACAAGTCCTGTGCATTGTGGAAGTCTTTGCAGCCTTTGTGGTGTGGTAGACAAGACAACAGTGAATAACAATGAATTCTCTGTTGAGTTAGTGCTATTGTTGGTGTGTGTATGTGTGTGCACATGTGCTGTGTTGTGGAAGTGAGAGGACAACTTTCTGTAGTGGGTTCTCCTTCACTGTGGCTTTGGGTATGGAACTCAAGTTGTCAGGCCCTTGTAGCAAGCATTTTACCTGCTAAACCATCCCGTTAGCCACAAGGATGATTGTGTAGGGTGATTTTATCTGTTGTGATTGGATCATAATAATGCTTGGCCTTCTTTCCTATGAAGCTCAGCCCCCAGGACCTTGTTGGTTTTGCCTCGCCAGCCCTGAAGTGGAAAAGCATCTGGTGGTCAACATTGGCACACATGTGAGTTACTTCCATAGATGGGCAGCACAGAAGGAAATGCCACTTACTTGGTTTTTACTAACTTTACCTGGTAAATGACCTACATATCAAATTTACCTCACCCCCTCCTTTCCTTTCTTTGTGAGTCAGGATCTTTCTACATAGCCTTGGCTATCCTGGAACTCACTAGACTAAGCTGGCCTCTAACTCACAGAGATCTTTCTGTCTCTCTCTGCCAAGTGCTGGGATTAAAGGTATGAACCAATACTCCCTGACAGTTTTCACATTTCAAGTGTACAGTTCATTGATAAATTATGCAACAATCACATAATAGAGGTTTAGATGCCCAATGTGATATTGCATGCTTTTAATCCCAGTCCTTAGGAGGCAGAGGTAGATAGATGATCGCTTGAGTTCAAGGCACATCTGTCTACATAGCAACTTCCAGAACATCCAGCACCACACAAAGAGACCCTTGTCTCAGAAAAACGAATATGAAAGAGAGGTATAGAGCATTTCCATCAGTCCAGTAAAATCTCTTAAACACATGTATAGTAATTTCAGTATCCATTCTCAGCCTTGGCCACCACTTGCATACTTTGTATCTTTTTAGGACTGTGCAGTTTTAGACATTTAACTGAAATCATGTAATGCATTGTGTGTGTATGTGTCTGTCTGTCTGCTTTCACTAGCATCATGTTTTTAAGTTTTATTCATACTATAATTCATGTATAAATGTTTTATTGCCAGTTAGTGTTATACAAATATATTGTTTATCTAGTCACTTACAGCTTTATAGAGAGTTGGTTAATTACTATTTTATAGCTCTCAGGAATAATGTTTCTGGTGTTTGCGTATAATAATATTTGCATGTGTTTGTGAAACATAAACTCATATTGTCATTTCTTTTGGATAGATACTAAGAAGTAGAATGTCTCAATAATTTGGTAAATTTGTATTTACACTTAACAAGGGAAAGATATATTGTTTTTAATCATGTGTGTGTGTGTGTTGCTGTATGTGCATGTGAGTGCTGGAACCTTGGATTGCTGGGCTGGAACTATAGGAAGTTGTGAGCCACCTGACATGGGTGCTGGGAACTGAACTCAGGTCCTCTGCAAGAGTAGTGTGCTCTTGACTGCTAAGCTATCTCTCCAGCTCTGTTTTAACGTTTTAAAAAATTGTCAAACTGATTTCCAAAATGACTACATTATTTTATGTTCCCAGTAGCATGAATGTTTAGCCTTTCCATATTCATGTCATTATTGCTTAAAGGCTTTTCCTCCTCTCCTGACAGTGTGCGAGACTGAAGCCAGGTCTTGTGCATGATGGGCAAGCACACTCTGCCACTGAGATCCACCCTTAGCCATTGGCTGCCTGTGTACTATAGGCATTGTAGGTTTATAGAATCGGTTTCATAAGCACTCCTCTGTCTCCAGAGGATAAATCTTCTGTGTATGTTTGGATTCGTCTGTGTTTCATGAAATATTGAGTTGATTCTTTTAATTTCTCACTGTTTTAAATATTCCTCTGTTTTCCCCTGTTTTAAATATTGAAAACAGAAGGGGATAATGTCATTTATATATGCATACTAGATTTAAAATGTTGATATTGTTATCATAGTCTTGTGACTTAATGCCTGTAATCTTAGAATTCAGGAAGCTGAGGCAGGAGGATTGTACAAATTCAAGGTCAGGTTGGACTACCTAAAGAATTCTAGGCTAGGCTGGGCTTCAGAGTAAGGCTTTTTCTTTAAAAACAAACAAATAACAAAAACAAACCAAAAATACCCCTAGGAACTGAAGTTCATTAAGCATTAGAAAGATTAAAGTGATAAATTCAGTTTGCCAATCAAAGATTGTACCTAGTGAGGGTTCTCTGGAGTAACATAGAATAAGTCTCAGTAGGTATAGAATGGGAATTTATTAGAACTGCGTACAGGCTGTGGTCCATCTAGTCCAACAATAATTGTTTACTTATGGCAGGTCAAAGAATCCAGTTGTTCAGGCCTTGAGGCTGGATCTTAGCTGGTCTTTAGCATAACACTGGAATCACAAAGATGTAGACTTAAATGCCAGTGAAGGAATAGACTTGTTATCAACATGAAAGCTAACAAAGAGCAAACGCTTCCTTCTTCTGCATGGCAGATTCCAGGTGGGTTTTTCCCAGTCCAGAGAGTAGAAGTAGATCTTCCATTTCAACTTAATCTGAAATCCTTTCAGATGGCAAACACCATGTGTCTCAGGAAGTCATTCAGTTTTATACTTTTTCTCAGAGGGTGCAGTTCAGGCTCTGTAAAGGTAAGTTTTTTTCTCTTACTTACAGTGAAGTCACTAACCCCCAGAGTTCCAGTTATACTCTATTCCCCATGGCTAAACTGTCAGCTTACTGTGTTACACTAAGGCAGACTGGTGATGTTCATCTGTTTTGGTTTCATTCTAATTTTGGTTTCTAAAGGTGACTTTCCTCCTCATCTTATGAATCTGAGAGTTTCTTTTTTGTGGCCTCCTGTAGACCAAGTGGAGTCTCACTTTGGTTTTGACTTTCTTTCAAACTGAAGAGGCCTAAACTTACTTATTCATGTTTTGCATCTTAGTTCTTGGCACTCTGTCCAGGGAGGTGTTCTGGAGTCAAGGTCTGTGACACACAGTTCTTGTAAGGCCGTGAATGAACTCTGAGAGCAAGCTGACAGGCTTTTACTTTTGTGGGTGTGTTCTTTTTAGATCAGCTCTCCCCTCTCTGGATTGCCTTTTGCCAGTCTTCTCTCTTACACAGCCTATAGGAAGGCAGGCTTTGAGCTGCCTTTTGCTTGGGAAGCATAAGAGAGCAGGAGGGGTTGGAGCAGATGGCTTGGCCTCATGCTTCTCTAGGCCTTGGGGAGAAATGTTCTTTCTTTGCTTCCCATAGTTTATTCCCCCAGGAAATGGGCCTGGGAAAGATGAAGGAAATTGTTCCTCTGTGTCCAAAGCCTGCAAAAGGTGTCTTCAGGCATGTATTTGACCAAGCTCCCAAGTGCAAAGTAGAAGGCCTTGAACATTTTGTCTTAGACTAGTGCCTGCCTAGTAGTCAAATCTACACTGCCCTGTACTTTTTCTGGGCTTCTGAGTCCCTAGGAAACAGCTCCAAGTCTCTTCTTGCAGCCATTTGTTTTATTACGTTTTGCTCGGGGCTTTCTCTGCTGGTGCTGTGCCTTCCTTTATAAAGTATGCTTCTGTGGTGGTAAAGGGGAGAGTCTGCTGAGTCCAGAACAACAGTTGCGAGTCCATGTTCCTCATGGGGAACATTCATTTATGGCCTTTTATCTACTTACATGATTAGAGACCACACAAGAATCAAACAGGTTAGAAGAGCTTGACAGCAGGACATTGGGAAAGTGGGAAATGGTGTACAAGAACTGGCTGTACATTAGAGGTGGGGACAGCTGCTTAGTCTAGCCTTTAAATAGCTAAAGAATACGCATCACAGTATAAAGATGATGTCCATGCCAGTGGTTTGTGACAAAGTAAAGGCTAGAAAATATAGGTTTCTAGAGTAACCTTTTCAAACAAATGTGATAAAACTGGATATTAATAAACTTTCAATGCCTCTGAGGATTTGGGAAGGATGTTGTTTGGTTATTGGTAGTGAGGCTCTTCCTCTATTCCTAGGCTGGCCTTAAATTTGAGATTCCCCTGTTTTAGCCTCCAGAGTAGGTAGAACTGTAAGAATGTGTCACCACTTCCTGCTCCTTGAGGTTTTGGTGAACTTAAATCCCACGGGAAACCAGCTGTGGATGCTTTAGTTCCCTGTCCGTAGATCAAGGAGGAGCCACTGGACTTTCTCATTCAGCCTTAGCTTTGGGGCCACCACACTAAAAGTATAGTTTTTTTATAAGTCCCTATGTATTTGCCTGTATTGATATTCCTTGGCCTTTTGCCTGCTCACTCTGAACATCTTCCTTTCACACAATGACTGTTAGAGCAGCACCATGTGTCTGGATGGTTCTGTTTTCTCTTTTATTGTTACTGGTTTTGCCAGGGCTGAGGCTGGACTGAGTGCTGGGATTAGGGCATGAGCCTCCTCACCTGATTTACAGGATTGTTTGTTTTGTTTTTTTATTTATTTTGTGTGCATGCTTATATCTGTTGCTGTTAAAGACTGACAGTCATTGTTGGAAAACAGTTCTCTGACTCTGTGTTTGAGGTTTTTCTTTTCATACTATTGGGTTGTATACCTCCTTCCTTTAACTTTGTGGAATTTAGTTAGTACATTATAGCTGTAGGAAAACTCATGCTGAGAATGTCACCTTAGTCTTTCTGTGAGCCTAGAAGTTTATTGGGGATAGCTAAGTGGGGTTTGATATCCTGGGGGAGGAAGGAAGGAGTCATTTTGAAACAAGAAGTATTATCTTTTTGTGGTTGAAGAGAAAGTGATAGTAACAAAATTGCTTTAAAGTTTAGATCCTGGGAGGGAGACCCCAAATAGTCTTTGAACTCTAGCATTTAAAACCAAAACCTTCTTGTATGCCTCTAGTTCATATGCTGTTTTCATGGAAATTTGTTAAAACTGATCACATTCTTTAGAAGATACTTTAAAATGCTGTACTAGTCCTTAAAATCATGTATGTATGTATGTATGTATGTATGTATGTATGTATGTATTAGTTAAGTATATGGGTATGTCGGTGCACCATATATATGTCTGTTGCCTGCAGAGACCAGATAGGGCATTGGATTTCCTGAAACTGGCATTACAGATGGTTACAAGCCACCATGAGGATGGTAGGAGTTGAATCTGGGTCCTTTGGGAAGACAGCCAGTGCTCTTAGCCACTAAGCCATCTCTTCAGCTCCTATTCTAACCTTTAAAACCAAATTTTTAAAAATATAATTTCTATTAAGACTATCTTGGGTCAGGCATGGTAGGTCATGTTTTTAATCCCAGCACTCAGGAGACAGAGGCAGGTGGATAGATCTCGTTGAGTTCAAGGCCAGCATGGTCTATAACTTGAGTTCTAGGACAGCCAGGGTTGTTACAGAGAAATCCTACCTCCCCCAACCGCCCTCCCCACACAAACTATGCAAACAAACTAAAACAACAACAAAACAAACAAAAGACTATCTTGCATTGTATTGGTCCAGGGCTATAGTCCCAGAGCTAGATTCGGAGCTGAGAGGGTTGAATTTGAGGCTGCCCTGTACAACATAGCAAGAGCCTGTCATCCTGTCCTGGCTGGAAGGGGGCAACATCTTGAGCATTTTTTAGTGTACCTCAGGCACACTGTGTGTAAAAGGGTTTTCTATCTGAATGATCATACAAACAGGCTTGCTATCTTGTTCTGTGATTCAGTGCTATCTTGCCCTGGCCAAAGGAGGCTTATCTGATGACCATGTCCTCATCCTACCCATTGGACACTACCAGTCAGTTGTGGAGCTTTCGGCAGAGGTTGTGGAAGAAGTGGAGAAATATAAGGCTACTCTGAAACGCTTCTTTAAGAGTCGAGGGAAGCGTTGTATTCTATTTGAAAGAAATTATAGGAGCCATCACCTCCAGCTCCAGGTACGTGTTTTCTGCCCAGAACTTGGAAATCACTGTGGAGACTTTGAGATTGATAAATTTAAATAATAACTTTGGTATTTAACTTTAATTTAATGATTAGGGCCTTTAATATTATTTCCATGATAATATTTAATAGTTGTCATTTAGAGGACTGGATATATCTGCTGATAATCCCAGAGAAGTTCATGCTGGAGGTAGTTGAACAACAGGATGGTGTGTGCCCTGTGTAGAGAGAGTGGATAGTTAATAAAGGTTCCAAGGAAGGTGACTGCATGGATTTGCTGGGTAAGATGTGCCTAGTTCATGTGGAAGCCCAGCATGAATGGAGGCTTGCAGGTAGGAAATAGTTTCCAGCTAGCATGGGGCTAGTCCTTTGGAAGTTGAATGATTTATCTCTTTGGTGGTAGTGTCTTCCTGGTGCATTTGTTAAGTGTTCAAATGGGCCTGACTCTGCCACATACATTATGCAGGAGCTGGCAAAGGCTTAGAGACAAAGAAGTCTCTTGAGTGTTTCCTAATAACAGATTGGCTCCCATATGTGACAGCTCTCATAAGTTTAAGTCCTACAGCCAATCCAATGGAGGCTGTTTGGCCTGAGGAAAATCTATGCTGAGGGGTGTTTCTCCACCCCAGTGATGGGTTTGCTACTTCCTCAAGATTTAAAGACTCAACTTCTTTGGAACTAATACAAAGAATTTCTTTGTATTCCTCCCACACCAACCCAGGTCATTCCTGTGCCCATCAGCTGCTGTGTTACAGATGACATTAAAGATGCCTTCATTACCCAGGCACAGGAGCACCAGATAGAGCTGTTGGAAATTCCAGAACACTCAGACATCAAGCAGGTGAATCACGAAGGGGTGGTAATGTTTAGGCAGGACTTAAGATCTCGTTTTTGACATGTTGAATCAGAGATACTAAGTAGTGGGCCATTTGGTACTAGAAATACCACATGATATTGATAAGACTAGAGATGAAGATGTCATCATAGCAAAATCTCAGTGGTTTCCTGGGAAGATTAAGGACTTTTCCTGGAGCTGGGAAGATGGCTCCAAGGACTTGGGTGTGATCTCCAGCAGCTGTGTAAGGGTCATGAGCTAGGGCATGTGCCTGTGATCCATGTGCTGAGGAGGTAGAGACAAGAACTTCTCAGCCTAAGTTGAAAAGCTGAGGCTCAGCGAGAAAGACTATGCCTAAAATGAGGTGGCAAGACCTGAAAAAGTCACCCAGTATCATCCTCTGGCCTCCACAGGCATGTGGACACACCTGTATATGTAATCCCATACACGGGAATAGGTACACATAAACAAGCACATATGAATTAAACAAAGAAACTAGACACTTCCTGTAGGTTTATGTTAGGTGATACATGATTGGACAGTAGAGAGGTAGGTGGGGAAAGGTCTAGGAAACTGGAAGAGGCTGTAGGTGGAGGTGGATGGAGGAAAGGATGGAAGCTAATGTGTGTGTTCCTCTCGGCGATTCTCTAACTTGATGAGGTTGTTATGATTATTTCTAGGGTTCTAATTTATCTCATATAGATGGGCAATTTATATCTTTGTCCATTGGTTGTAAGCTTATTGTGTAGAGGGTTTGTGGAATGAGAACTTAACATATAAACCTGCTTGCTAAGTTAATGGTTGTCGAGTCATGCTTTTCCTGGGCTGTGGAGAATGTGAGTTAAGTTCTAAGCTGGTAAAGGAGCAGTCAGGGCGAGTAGTTTCAGCAGGGTGGGAACCCCGCTCGGGAACGAGTAGCCAAAGTTCCAGACCAAAAGAGAGACAGCTGAGAGAGGGCGGTATGGGGACAGCATGGTAGAGAAAGAGCCTGGATGCAAGGCTTTATAGTGGAGCCGCTGCTGCCAAGAGAGACCAAGCAGGTCTGGTAGCAGCAGATTCCTTTTTAATATTTACCGAAACAACTTCCTATGATGGGACTTAGAAGGGTTAGTACCACTCGGAATGTATTAGCCTTTTAAATGCTAGTTCCTATGTTGTGTTACACTGTTTTTAAATTTCTTATCTGTCCTTACACATTTCTGTTTACTTCAGATTGCACAGCCAGGAGCAGCGTATTTTTATGTTGAACTCGACACAGGAGAAAAGCTTTTTCACAGAATTAAAAAGAATTTTCCCTTGCAATTTGGAAGGTTTGTATTTTTTCACTCTATGTAATGTATTTCATTTAACCTGTTATAAACAGGGTGACAGGCTACATGAACAGTCAGTGAAAACCAACTAGGGAATGGTCCAGCCCCAAGCTTAGAGCCTTAGACCAGATTACTGATGCAGCTGTGGGCTGGAGAATTGGAAGTACCATGAACAAATCTCGAGGAACATTATTCTTTAGAAACTTAGAGCAGGAAGGAAGGGCTCACTTCTACCAAATGCAAGGGCTCCATGAAAGGCTGAGACTGCAGAGGGAAACACACCATGAGAGCATGCGGGTGGAACAAAGCACGGGCAGTGCACTGGTGCTGGTCAGACCCTGGCAAGAGCTTTCCAGGATTTGTTCCCATCTCCCTTCCACTGTGTTGTCTGTCCTGCCTTCCCAGCATAGCCCCACACAGACATGAAAGCGAGAGCCACAAGCTACATGTGCTGTTGGATTCTTGAAAATGAGGGGCAGTGATAAGAGACAGCCTGCTGCCACACCTGTGATGTAGTTTGATCCTGGGGACTTTGGTGGTAGGAGATAATTGATGCCCAACTGTGCGTTCTCTGAACACAGGTGCTGTGGCGTACACGGACCCACATATAAATAAATATATAAAGTTTAAAAAAGAGAAAATGGAAGTGAGCTTAAATTTAAATAGCCACACCCAGCTTGTGGCTACTCTACTAGATTCTGTATCTTAAGGTGAGTTAAGTAGCATGCCCTTGGTCACACAGTTGAAGGTTCACACCTTAGTGTGGTGAACAAGATGGTCTTTGACCTTGTTATTCTGTAGCATTCTGAAAGCCTGTGTGGAGGGAAGTAGAAAATGCACACAGTGCATTGTCTTGAGGATGATCTCTGATTTGCAGCTGTTCTCTGACCACTCCCAGTGGTTTATACTGGGCTTTGAATGAGCCTTCAGCCAATCCTAGACTAATTTGGAAAGTCTCCAAGAGACTGCCCCATTGGATAAGTCCAACAAATATAGTTCTTTTTAAAATAAATAACTGATAAATGGGAACACGTATCTGTTCTTGTTATTATCCTTTCTTAATCTTACTGCCTTAGTAACAGATGCAGCTATGCACAGTGGGGACATAGTCAGGAAATGCCAGTGTACACAGCTCTGTACAGTCCACATCTTTCTGTCATCATCGTAGTTGTTTATGTTTCAACCCTGAAAGCTTTCAGAATACAAATGTAAGTTGATTCATTTTATACCCAATAGAGAAAATGGTTGTATCTTCAGTTTACATATGAAGGAACAATGCTTATGGTTTGCCAGGCAAACCCAAGTTTGAGTTTAGGTCCTTTGACTTTCAGTGGATACTGTGATTCATTTCTGCCTTTTCTATTTATTATACCTTCAACGTTGAAATGAGCCACATAGAATTGTTTTTAATATATTAAAGTAAGTTAAAAGTAAAAATATATGGTTAGAACTTTGAAGCTGCTTGTATATGTAGCTATACAAGTTGTTTTCTTCACATTGAACTTCTCTTGTGTACTCATACAGTGAAGGGGCTAGGAGGACAGGTAGAAGAACTTTAAGTGAGGATGAGTATGACATGTGACCCAGCAAACTCAGTCTACTCAGTATGTGAAAACTATAGCTTAAGGCATGTGCTTTGATTATATAGCTTCAGTACCAAATCCTATAAGGAAGGTGCTCTTGTAAGTGGGGAAATCAAGGCCAAGAGATGAAGTAGTATTCAAGTCATAGACATGAAGTACCAGAGCGTGAACTGGAACTGTCTCTGACTTAGGACACCAGGGCCTGTCCTCTAGTTTGTATGTGGTGCTGTTCCAGGAAAGGAGAAATAAATGAGGTGGAAGAGGACACTTAATATGGCAATGATTTCAATAGATAGGATGGCAGAGATGTCATCAGGGCAGGAGACCAGTGTGAGCTGTAAGCAATCTGCATACTCTTTAGATGACACTGAGGATAGCTCGTGGCTGGAAAGGAACATAGGAAGGGTGGCTTCTAGTTACTATTCCCATTTTCTCTTCTTTGTACTCTTTGCAGGGAGGTGCTGGCTAGTGAAGCTATTCTCAACATTCCTGAGAAGGCTGACTGGAGGCAGTGTCAAACCAGTAAGGATGAGGAAGAGGCCCTGGCTCGCCGCTTCAGGAAAGACTTTGAACCCTTTGACTTCACTCTGGATGACTAGCCAAAAGGAAGGGCACAGCACAGGTCACACTGGCACAGAAGATTGTTCCAGCCTATTCTTAAAGTGAAACTACCATCTCTTGTGGTGGCTGCCTCCCTGCCTCTTTTTAGTATATTCCCATGGACCTGCCTGCAGCAGGAGGCTCCTTTAAAACAAGTCATTCTGAGATACAATGATATGTTAAAAGAATGTCTGCTATGTATTTCTAAGAACAGCTCTGTTTCTCCACATCCTCACAAACTTAAACCTTTCAGATTGGGTACAGTACTCATGCCTCTAATCTCAGAAATTGAGTTATGGCAGGAGGATTGTTGTGAATTCAAGGCTAGTCTGGACTACACAGTGAGTTTCACAACAGTCTGGTCTATAGTGTGAGACCCATCTCACCTCCCCATCCTTGCCCTTACCCCCCCAAAATGTAAAAACAGTGTCCTCCAAATCTTGTAAATAATAAAAAATTTGTCAACTTTTCTAAGGTTAACAAATGTCTTATGTTGCTTATGACCACTGAAATGAAATGATGTGTATGTGATGAGACCAGAGTTTTATCCCAGAGTAACACAGCAACCAAGCCTGGTCTTGCTATTGTTTTCTTACAGCATCTTACTCACACAAGAGTCTATTCTGTCTTTCAGATATCTACCTCTGGTATGCTAGGTCATACGTTCCAAGAGTATAGCTAGTGAGTACCCCAATGTGCTGCTTATTAGAGTTTAGAGTCTTAACTCTAAAAGGAAGTAGCAGATTAAGGACATAAAATAAGTTTAATTTGAATGTGTTGTTTTTAATGTTTAAAATACCCAAGTTACCCAGTGGATGTGTATAGATTGCCATTAGATGCTTCTAAGACTCATGCAGATGAGGATTGGTAATAGGGCTTTGAATGCATTTCCGATGTTTCATGTGTGTAAGATACCTAAGTTAACTCAAATGTGTTCAGAGTGCAGGTAGATAATTCTCAAACTCACGCAGATCTAGGTTGATGACTGGGCTTCAGGGATTATCAGGTATAGATAGTCCAAAGTGAACTTACAAAATAAAAAGGGCAAACACTAACCAGGAGCCTTTCCACCCAGCCTCTTGGTTCCCCAAAGTAAGGACTCTGAGACTTAATATTTTGTGAATAAATTTCTAGGCCAAAAGCTTTGGCTTGTTCCCCAGCTAGTTCATACTGTAATCATTGTTTATCCTAAGTCCTGCCAAGTAGTTGGTTCTCTCTCCTTCAGCTTCAGGGCCACTCTTTCCCACCGGACTATTTCCCAGAATTTTCTCATTTATTCGTAAACCCCTCCCCCAAGCGCCCTTTTCTCTCTCTGCTGGATGTCCCACCTTCTAAACCTGCCTCAGCTCATTGGTCATAGGCTTTTTATTGACAGGTGATGCCAGACACAGGAGAGTCTCTATACAAACATAGTCAGCTGACCCTAAAGAAGACTGGTTTGAGGAATCGGATCCAGTGAGCAGCACAGGGAGAAGCAGCAGTGTGATCACAGGAGAATGCTGCGTGTCAGAAGCTGTAAGAGAGGAATTGCTCTTTGTTGGGCGCTTCTGGTGTAGACCACCAACAGTTTCACTTAATTCTCCTAAGAATCTCTTGGCCTTCATTTTTTTTTTCTGAACAACAAAAAAACTAAAACACTCTTGGAAACCTGAAGATTGTGGAGCCTGCCACAAACCATTTTACAGTTAAGAAAATAAAAGGCCAGGCCTTTAATCTTAGCATTATGCAGGCAGATCAGTGAGGCCAGCCTGGTCTACATACTGAGTTCCAAGCCTGGCAGGGCTGTATAGACACTGTCTCAAAAAAGCAAAACAAAAACCCAAGAATAAAAAATATACCAATAAACCTTGAGTTGCATTTTAAGAATAGAATATTTAAAAAGTGAACTCACCGTAAAACCAGCTTGGTTAACCCAGTCAACATTATCTTGGCTGGAGTTCTCAGCATCTCTCTTCTGAGTACAAATTATGAAACTACATCCCACCCGAGGAAGTGGGACACACTTACCACTGTTAGCTCTGTCATACACAGCAAATGAGGTTTCATACTGTTACACAGCAGTCTTCTCTGCTCTCTCAGAGGCTCGTTTCAATTACCTTTGAGTCTGATATTCCAATCCACGGAAGACAAAAATACTAGAAACCCGCTTATGGAATATAGTTTAGGCACAGCATCGAATTGCATGCTAACTTTGAGTGTTATTAGCATCCGTAGCTTCAGCCCGGTGAGGCGCTGCTACAAGCCTGTAATCCCATTTTTGGAAAGATGGAGGAATAACAAGTTCTAGGCCAGGTTGGACTGTATTGAGATCCTGTCTCAGAACAAGACACCTAGAGTCCATGAAGCTGATAACCCACCCAAAAGGCTAGGCAGGTTGACTTTCCCTGTGCAACCCACCACTCAGAAGTATGCCTTACTGGACCGAGAGTTCCCCCAAGCTTGTCTTTGTAGCACCGTGGCGCACTTCAGAAATAATTCCAACCCAGAACCACCTACCTCCTTGGCAAATCTGAAAGAACAAGGCTGATAAGCAGTTAAGATCGGTAGGGAAACTCCCGAAGTCCGGAAGAGTTTTCACTCCAGAATAACGTCATATCCTTGGGTGGTTTGGGGTTATAGGAGAGATTTTGACTTAAAAGGCTAATGAATTAACAGGCCGGTTAATGCAGTTTCCTTTCATATCTATGGTGGCCTTAACCGGTGCCAACCGGAGAGTGTGGTAGGATTCAGGGGGAAAAGGACAGGACTCTCAAAAAGATGAAAAGTGTTCGAGGTAAGAACAGTGCGAAGTTTAGGGTCTGAAGAGAGATCTATTTTAAAATAAAAACACGTTGTATGAAACCCTCAAAGAACTAATTACAAATATCTAAATAAAATGAAAATAAATAATAACCGAACACACGAAGCTCCTCACAGCCAGGGCACTTAAAACAGCAAAGGGCAACCCGCTCCAATCCAGCCCACTGATCTGCGCCAATCCCAGGGCGACTCGAAGAGCTCGGGGCGGGACTTTGCCTGAGGAAGCTAGCGGAAGTGACGCAGTCTCGCGAGAAGGACTCGCAAGGCTCGGCTGTCCGGAACCGGCCTTGGACTGGTAGCGGTGCCTGAGGCGGCTGGCCCTCCCGCCCCATGGAGCGGCCCCCGGGGCTGCGGCCGGGCGCGGGCGGCCCCTGGGAGATGCGGGAGCGGCTAGGCACCGGCGGCTTCGGGAACGTCAGTCTGTACCAGCACCGGGTGAGGCGGGGGGCGGGAGCCCTGGCGCCGGGTCTGTCTAGGGGTCCCTGGAACACGGGCTGTCAGTCAAGGTGGGAGGGGTGGTGGTCCAGACCCTGGCAGTGCTGGGGGCTGGGGCAGTGAGCTGATGCGGGTGATACTGTGCTTGTGAGCCTAGGTGGCCGTGATCCAGATGTGTCTGAGGTCCCTGGGCAGGGAGTGACAGGGAGCTGTAGCAGCTGTGTATGGTGTTGAGGAGTCTGTGTGAATGTCCAGTGGTGTGTGTGTGTGTGTGCGCACGCGCGTGTGTGTGCACGGGCGCGCGGGTGGGTCTCCGGGTGCCTGCTCACACTCCTTCGGGAGCGGTGTGGTCCACTGGAGACTGATGTAGACGAGGAAACTTTCTTGTGCCCAGAGTTGAACTTTTGGAAACATTGACAGACTTTGGAATCGGAGCGTTTCAGGTAAAGACCAGGGGTTGAAGGTAAGGTGATGAAAATGATCTTTGCTTCCGAGGAAAGGAAATAGACTGAAAGATGAGGGATTTATTCTGTAGAAGACAGCAAACTTCAGGATCAGGAAATTTGTTTTGATTTATGGAAAAACATGTAACCATTGCAACCGTAGTCACTCGTGCCTTTAAAAGACTTTCAAACTAACACATTACTTAGAGATGTTGTTGTTAATACTAGGGGTGAAACACAGGACTTTGCACATGCTAGGCAAATGATCTATCACAGGGTTACGTCCTCAGCCCTAGTTAATCATGTTTGAGTCATGGCTCTTTTGATAAGTCAATAAAAAATTATGTATCTTTTCTCCAGAAAAATCATATAAATAAAACCAGTGCATTATTATTGAGGGTTTTGCTTTCCAAAAGGATGTAAGGAATAGATCTTGAACACGAATAATTGCAGTATAGGGTTTGTTGACTGTAAAATACTTAAAAGAATATACATATATCCTGGGTCTGTTTGAAAGCTAAGTCAGATGGTACTAGAGACTTTAGTAAGTACTAGGTAGCTACTGTAATTGTCTGCTGATAGCTCCCCAGTGTCATGCTAGTGTATCCTTCATTAATTGAACTTTTACAAATGGAGCAGTAAAATAAAAATGATTATCTGGAATTTCATATATGAGTAATATGTGTTAATTAGAAAAAACAATAAGCCAAGTCCAGACATCTTAGTAATATCTTAAAGTTGGGCTTCCTGCTTTTGGTCTACTCCCTGGTAAAGGTAGTTCCAGTATTTCATATATACCTTTGAGGACAGGAGAAAAGAGGACACGAAATGATTTAGTTGATTGCTTTATCGGGTGCTGATGGTGCCCAGATCAACAAGAATGTTTTCTACCCTGAAGGAGCTTTCCATTTCAGAGAGAGATGAGCATAGGAACAAGGTAAGCTGGGCATGGTGGTATAAACTTGTAATCCTGGTACCAAGGTTTCTGAGGCAAGAGGATTTTGAGCTTGAGGCCTGCCTGGGTAGTCTTCACATCATGCTCAAGGCCAGTGTCTCAGAAATAAACATAAGTACAGTTTGATACCCTAGACACTGAAAGATATTTTAGGGGTTTATTGATGTGAAGAGACACCATGACCAAGGTAGCTTTTATAAAGCAAAACATTTTCTTGGGGCTGGTTTCAGAGGTGTAGTTCATTATCATCATGGCAGGAAGCATAGCGGCGTACAAGCAGACATGGAGCCAAGAGTTCCACATCTTGATCCACATGATGCAGAAGGGGTCTATGTCCCATATTGGATGCAGCTTCAGATAGGAGACGTCAAAGCCCACTCCCACAGTGACACATATCCTCCAACAAGGCCACAGGCACTCCTATAACCTAGTGGTAACATACATGCCCAAAGCCTAAAGTTCTATCCTCAGTACTACAGATTCAACCTTCCACACATTGGAAATAATCATGGGTAGGGTGGGTCTTGGGATTGCAGGAGATGCATCTATTAAACATATATTAAACTGATATAGAATTTATCTAAGTTTTGTGCAGAGTTTTGTGCTCTTTGGTGTAATTATCTTGAACTTCTATGGATTTCAGTATTCTCCGGAGGTCCTGAAAGCTGTGATCTGCATATTGAGGAACAACTTCACCGTTTCCACATAATGCTGCATATATTACTCCTTATGCTTGGAGAATCATGATTCAAATTAGGAATCCAATTTAAAAGCTCCCAAAAGTAAAGAAATTGGTGTTTTCAAACTTTATTCCTGCTTCATGTTTTCAAACACCAGGGGCAGTAGATTTATATTACCATGGCTAATGTGTTAGGGTTTTATTGCTGTGAAGAGACACTGTGACCAAGGCAGCTCTTCTAAAGAAGAACACTTAGTTGGAGCTGCCTTACAGTTCCAGAGCTTTAGTCAGCACATGGTGGGACATGGTGGCATGCAGCCAGACAAGGTACTGGAGAAGGAGCTGTGAATTCTATATCTTGATCCAAAGGCAGCAAGGACTGTGTTCCACAGTGGGCATAGCTTGAGCTTAGAAGACCTTAAAGATTGCCCCTTCAATGACATACTTCCTCCAACAAAGTCATACCCAATAGTGCCACTCTCTATGGCCTAGCATTGAAACACATGAGTCTGTGGGGGTCATTACACGCAACTTAGTCTCATCTAAAAACAAAAACATCTTTTTGCTATTGTTTGGCAACAGCAAAGTTCCCAAGAGAATATTCTCTATGAAAAGATTGAGTTTCTCGGATTAGGTAAAATATAAACTAAGGGGTTGAAGGATCTCTTGTGGTTGGGACCTATATCAAATAGGTAATTTTCTGCCTCATACATATCAGAATTTCGGGCTTATTGTCTTTGTTGTGATAACACTTTATATAGAATGTAACTATTATCAGATACCTGTCTGCTTATAACAGAAACTAAAAGGAGTGATCCCTGTGGTAAAGCTAACTTGTAGTCTCTTTTAGTCCCAACCCCTCACTAGAAACTGTTTTACTTTTTAGCTTTCTCCTCCTCCTGGTTCAGACCCTGCTTCCCTTCTTCTCTTATGGCTCCTGGGTACTGTTTTCACTAACACAGCTTTTACTACACTTTTCACTTGTGTCAGAGACACCACATTTGTGAAGCTCTTTTTAACATAGTATGGTCTTTTTTGTTGTCCTTACTGCATTGTTGGTATTGCCAGGTTTCTGTTGCTAATTCCTGTGATGTGCGTAGGATAGTTTAATTTTCACTTGGAATCAGTAACGTTACTAGTCTCAGGAAAGAGGCCTTTGGTTTGTAACACAGATGTGTGAACTGATGTACCATTCTTTGGATGATTTTTCCATGTCATTTGAAATGTAAAGATTGGGATCTAGTTTTAGATGGTTTTGTTTGGTTTTGTTATACAGTAGATCTGCTCATATAAAAAGTATTCCTTTTGCTTTGAGGCTAGGGAGCCCTGATTTATCTTCTTTATTCCATTTATACTGGAGTTTAGAACCCTTGTTTGTTGTTTTGACTAAGCTTGAGAAAGGACTTGTTGGAGATCTTGATATATTTCTAGTAATATGTTGGAGACAGTATTCTAAAGTATTAAGTAGCATATCTAATCTTTTGAAGAGACCTATTGTAGGATCTGCCTCAGTCAGTTTTTGCTTATGTACTGTGGTATATTTGACAGTTTCAAATCATTGGTATAATAGTATTATGGTTCATGTAACTAACACTGACTAAAGAGAGATGTGGATAGTATTATTTATGCTAAAAAGAGTGTTATTTCCCTGGGTTGACTTTTGTTTCTTTTGTAAGTAAACTTATAGAAGAATCTAATGTATTTGTATTTTCTATTTTGACAGGAACTTGATCTCAAAATAGCAATTAAGTCTTGTCGCTTAGAGCTAAGTACCAAAAACAGAGAGCGATGGTGCCATGAAATCCAGATCATGAAAAAGTAAGTGTATGTTATGCCGTAGGTTCCTCAGTTCTGCAGCCCCGCAGTTTTCAGTAGCAGGGAGAGCAGGGGTCCACTTTCCTCAAGACCTTTTTGGGAATGTGATTTTGTCACTGAATATTGTGTTTTATTTTAGACAGTCTGTCATATTACAGCGAAAGAAGTTATAGTTTACATTAGCTAGATAATACTCCCAACCTGTTTCTTTAAAGGTTTCTTTGGAATATTGGGCAACTTTGTGACTAGTATATAAAAATTTAATTTCTTTTTGTATTTAACTTTTATTAAGTAATGAATCCATTGCTTTGTAGATAGTTATTCCAAAATTTCATAGCTCAAAACTCTGAATATTTAGTATCTTCAGTTTGTGACTGAGTTAGCTGTGGTTCTAGCTCAGGGGCTCTCCTGAGACATCGTCTTGGCTTGAAAAAGGCTAGAGTATTAACTTCCAGGCTCACTCATGTAGCTGGTGGTCAGAAGCAATAGTTTTTCAGTAATGGCGCCTCTCTGTCGGGAAATGCAGGTGGTTTAATAGCATAGCAACAAGTTTTTCCAGAACAGTGCTCTGAATGAGGAGAGCAAGGAAAAAGCTGACATCTCTCTCATAAGGCTGCCTTAGAGATCGGATCTCATTTCCCACTGCCTTCTGTTTCCCACTGAATTCTGTTAGAAATGCGTCACTAAGAAGAGAGCACATACGTAAGAAGAGAATTGAGCTTTTGAAGGGACAGTGGATCTAGTCTAACTTGACGAGTGTGATCCCACAAGTAATATGCCTTATGGATCGTTCTTGTAGTTGTCACCACACCTCTGTTCTGGGTATTGCCCTGTTTCGTAGATAAGAAGGAAGAAATACAGTCACACAGCTGGTAGCCTGGTACTGGAATTGAAATGAGCATTTTCTGACTTGAGTTTGGTATTCAACTCACTTTATTTTGACTTTCAAGCTTGGCAAAGTGGCAGAGTCACTAGGAAAACCTAATCATGTAAATAAATTCTCAGATCCTGTATACAGCACTAGTTTCTTTGGTTCCTGGGACAGGAGACTCTACTGTTTTAAGGCTCTATTACATTGTGATGGTGAGCACAGAGTTACGATTGTTATGTTAAAAACCAACCAACAAATCAGCCAGCCAGCCAGCCAATCAACCAAGAAGAAATGGGGCTGAAGAAAAAGTTAAACAGTTAAAAGAAGGACCCAAGTTTATTTTCAGTTTCTAGTCCCCACACAGTAGCTTATATAACCATCTATAATTCAGTTTCCAGGGGATCCAATGCCCCTTTCTAACATTAAAAAAGAAAAAAAAAAAATTAAGAACTGTTGAAGTCAGTAAATAATGTGATTTATAATTACTGAAACAAATATTTTTGTATTTAAATTTAAAACTGGAAGGAAATCTGTTTAAATTTTTAGTATTACTCAGGGTCAGATTTAAATCTTCACTGACAACCTACTTGCCACATGATCTTTTGTTACCTAAACAATTTGAGCTTCCGTTTTCTCATGAATGATACCATAACAAATATACTTCTATTAAGAGTATTGTGACAGGTAAATTTATTGATATATTTAAAGAACATACTGCTTGGCACACAGAAATGTAATAGTAGCAGTGATGGTATTTTCTTTATAAATTCATTTGTTTTAATCAGACAGTTCAGAAATTAATAGCCTTTTAGCTAAGATTAGCTGCAGCACAATCAGAATTTGGCCTTTCTTAATAAAACCAGTCTTATCTCACTAGTCATCATTTCAAATCCAGTCTCTTCATTGGAAAACTTTTTTTTATTGTAATGTCTTTTTCCTTGTTAGGTTGAACCATGCAAATGTTGTAAAGGCCTGTGATGTTCCTGAGGAATTGAATTTTTTAATTAATGATGTGCCTCTTCTAGCAATGGAGTACTGTTCTGGAGGGGACCTCCGGAAGGTAGTGTGGATGTTTTGAGATAATGAATCGTAGACATTAGCAGTTTCTGATATACGTGGTGCCGTCGTTGAGAATAAGGATAGGTGACTGTAATCCTGCCACCCACTCTGTAGATACACCTTTCCTGGAACACAGCACCGTGCATGTTTATGGCTGCTAATGAACACTTCTAGATTTCAGTAGTGGAACGTCCATAGCTTGAAGTACTTAATATTTGAATCTCTACAGAAAATATTTGTTAACCTTTGTCTTAATGCTCTCTATTGCTGTGATAAAGACCACAAACAAAAGCAACCTGGGAAGATAAAAGTTTATGTGTGTACTGATCACAGTCCATCATTGAGGAAAAGCAAGGCAGGAACTAAAATGGCAACCATGAAAGAACACTGCTTATTGGTTTGCTCTTAGCTTGTTCTGTCTCCTTGCTTATACAATCCAGGATTGCAACCTGTCAAGGGGTGTCATTTTCCATAGTGGGCTAAGCCCTGCTACATCAACTGCTAATCAGGAAAATGTTTCACAGACTTGTCTACTGACCAGTCTGATAGAGGCATTGCCTCAGATGAGGGTTCCTCTAGTTTGTACCAAGTTGGCAAAAACAAACAAACCACAAAAAACTAATCGCCATTCTAGGTTTGTTTATGTTTTGTTTGTTGGTTTGGTTTGGTTTTTGGTTTTGTTTTTTGTTGTTTTTGAGACAGCATTTCACTATGGACCCTTTGGTTGGCCTAAGACTCAACTTTGTAGACCAGGCTGGCCTGGAGATCTGCCTTCCTCTGCCTGAGTGCTGGGATTGAAGGCATGTACCACCATGCTTGGCCTAGAACATGCTTTTTTAAAATTGTTGTTCCAAGGTGGGACTATGCTGGTCATTTTAAATAAAAGTATCAACATTTGTGGGGCTTATTGAAAAGTTGTCTTTTATATTATAATCATTCTTTCTATTTAATTTAAAATTTTTCAATTTCAATGCTATTGCTCTTGTCTTTACTTCTTATGAGCCTTCTCATATCGTTTATTCAACCTCAGTATGGATTTTGTGATTATTTTTTACACTTCTATCTCTTATCATTATACAATTTTTGAAACAGACTTTCAGTGTAGCCCATGTTGGCCTTGAACTCATGGTCCTGCCTCATCTTCCTGTGTGCTGGCCTTATAGACATGCACCACTATGCCCCAATCCTTATCATGGCTTTAGTGTGACTTTTTACTTGAATATAGTGATTGATGATTTTGCTGTTGCTACTCACCAATTATAGACTTCTTTTTTCTTTAGCTACTCAATAAACCAGAAAATTGTTGTGGACTTAAAGAAAGCCAGATACTTTCTTTACTGAGTGACATAGGTATGTAACAATATTAAAATATTGTGATTTAATGCCCCTTTGGTCCACAGAAACTTCTTTTACTGCTTGGAAGTGAAGGAGAACTGTTTATATACTTTAAAAGCATGTAGATTTTTAACATCTCTGAAAAGTCAGAAATATCCATTTCTTATGACGCTAGTGAAAACTAGTATATTTTGGCATTTGTTTCTATATGAGGGGGTTTGTTTGTTGTTTGGTTTTGGCTGTGTATCGTTGTCTGATAACTGTCCCAATGATAACAAAAGTGGTATGAAATAGCATTCATCTCATCCCCTCTCATACCTCCCCCCAACACTGACACAGTAGTTTGTTTATAGAGGAATTACATCTTTCAGGGGTTAGGTCCTCAAGTTATCTTTGGATGAAATTCTCCTTTTTGTCAGAATTACTACTGAAAAAAAAATTCTTAAAATAACCATGATCTAGACCTTTAGAGAAACCTTAAAACCAAGAGTTAATTTTCCTATGTGTTTAGGTGTTGCTTCTTTTTCTGGATCATGGGCAGTAAAGTCTAGTTTAAGAATGTGATTTAGGTGGGAGAAAAAGACCATAGGAGTTACTGGTTATTTCCTCAAAAATTAATTGTTCCATTTTTAATGTTGATTCCAATAAATTAAATGAGTATATAATATAATTTTCAGTGTTTATTTGATGTTACTGAACTTCTGATGAAGAAAATATGAACTCTAATGGTGATGCAGCTGTGATAGATCGTATAAATGTGGGAGGGTGGGAGGATGTTGTGGTATGTGTATGGAATATGAGGTGTTGTGTGTGGTACACGGGGGTGATTGTTGGTTCACACTCACAGGAGCATGCATCTGGAGACAAGGGCAGGATGGCAAGTGTTCTCATTTTCTTCACTTGATTATTTTGAGACTGGGTCTCTGGCTGAACTAGAAGCTCCATGTTCTGACTAGGATGGCTGACCAGCTAGCTCCTGAGATTTGCCTCCCCCCCCCTTTTAGCCCTGCTAAGGTTATTGTTACACAAAGTCATACTTGACTTTTTATGTGGGTGGTGGGGTTTAAAATCAGGTCCTCGGACTTTCACAACACTTGCTTTTATCCACCGAGTTATCTTCATGACGGCTCTGGACATAATTTTTGCATCAGTGTAGAGCTATGCAAAATAAAAGCTAAAACCTGACTGTAACTAGACATGGTGGCTCTCACCTTTTATTCAAACACTGGGAGGCAGAGGTAGAAGAAGCTCTGTCAGATCAAGACCAGCAGGCCAGCCAGGACTGAGTGTGCTGGAAATGCCTGCAGTCGCAGCACTTGGGAGGTAGAGCAAGAGGATTAGGAATTGGAAGTGATCCTCGGCTACATAGGGATGCCAGACAGGGCACATGAGACTGTCTTAAAATACTAGCAATAAAAACAAAATGTGATATGATTTTTTTAAGCTTTATTTTCTATTACTTCACAATACTTGAAATTTTATTTAGGATCTGGGATTCGATATTTGCATGAAAACAAAATTATACATCGAGATCTAAAACCTGAAAATATAGTTCTTCAAGATGTTGGTGGGAAGGTAGGTGAAGAATGTTCATGCTTATTGTTATAGTCTCCCTGATAACTTAAGTCCTTGAGACTTTAGTGTCCTTATTAATTATTTACACATAGTACTTTATAATTTTTCTCTTGCATCTTCACTGAATTAGACTGTAGGGTTTTCTAATTCTAGATTTATTCATGTTCTACACATATTGTTGTTCTTGTTGTTATTATTTTCTGTGTATGTATACCACATATGGTATCTGTGGAGGACACAGAAGAGAGCATCAGAGTCCATGGGTCTAGAATTACAGATGGCTGTGGCCATTGTGTGAGTGATTGGAATTGAACTCAAGTTTCTACAAGAGCAACAAGTGCTTGTAACTGATTGGCCAACTGTCCATCCCCTGAACTATAGTTTTGTGGTTAGATTTTTTTTTTTTTTTTCTTTTCTATGGGACAGTGGCTCCTTAGAGAAGCATCTGTCTTGCTCATCTCTGGACTAGGAATGTTGACCTGATTGTGTAGGAAACTGCCAGAGATTAAGAAAGTTGATCAAGGTTATATGGTTATCCAGGAATTTAACCTGACATCTGTGATATCAGCTTTTGGGAGGCTGAAGCAGGAGAGTTGATGTAAGTTTGATGCCAATTTGGGTTATAGTGTGAGACCCTGTCTCAAAAATTATCAACAGAAAGATTACAGGTGTAAATAGTGTCAGGCTGTCAGATTTAACACTTGTGTTTCAGAGCCCAGGTTCTTTACCATCCTCTCTCCAGTTTTGTAAAGTCATTGGTACCTTTCTTTAAAATTACATTTATTTTAGTTACTTTGTGTGCATGCATGTGCTGTAACTTGTGTTTAGGTAACAGGACAACTTGCAGGAGCTAGTTTTTCTTCTCTCATGTGGAACCTGGGGTTCAAATTCAGGTCTTCAGACTTGGTGTTAGGCCCTCTCTCAGCGGAGCCCTCTCAACGGTTCACCTTTTTATTTTTTGCTGTGCTTAGCCCCTTATACATGCAACGGGAGCAATCTGTCACTAAACTACACCCCAACCTTTTGCATATATTTCAACAATTTAATACACAGTATGTCTTATTATTCACAGATAATGCATAAAATAATTGATTTGGGTTATGCCAAAGATGTTGATCAAGGAAGTCTCTGTACATCTTTTGTGGGAACATTGCAGTATTTGGTAAGAATATTTCTTTGATTTGACTATTTAAAATTCTCCTTGTTCTTTCTTAATCAGTTCAAAAAACAATAGTAGATCTTTTCTTACAATGTTGACACTTTGTATTTTAAGGCCCCAGAGCTCTTTGAAAATAAGCCGTACACAGCCACTGTGGATTATTGGAGTTTTGGGACCATGGTGTTTGAATGTATTGCCGGATATAGGCCTTTTTTGCATCATCTGCAGCCATTTACTTGGTAAGATATAAGAACTTTGGCATAATTAATGGTAATGGAAAGTTTTGGGTTGTTTATTTTTCTCTTTCTTTCTATAGTGGTGAAATGATCTTTTAACTCAGAATTGAATGAGAGAGGTTACATAGTGAGAAACCTTGAGAGTATTTGTGAGAATCGGATTGTCAACCAATGTATCTTGTTCTTATAGGCATGAAAAGATTAAAAAGAAAGATCCAAAGTGTATATTTGCATGTGAAGAGATGACCGGAGAAGTTCGATTTAGTAGCCATCTACCTCAGCCAAACAGCCTTTGTAGGTAGGTGTGGAAGATGAGACAAGTTTTGATTGTGGTTGTCTGTTTGAGGTAACATTATCCAGTAGACCTTTTCATGAGACTGAACAATTGTCTGTCATAAGAGGTACATGCCTGGGCTGGTGGAGGAGAGTGGTTAATGTGACTGAGAAACTGAATTTTAAGTAAGCAGTAAATATAAATAGCACTGTGACTAGTGATTATCCTATTGGATAACACAGATGTGGAACTGAGACAATTGTCAGTCAACAGATTGCCCTAGAAGCTAAGAAAATCTAAGGACTAAAGAATTAAATGGCTTCCCTGAGGAATAAAAGTTGGACTCAGTTTTGGATTTGCAAGTCCAAAGTGGTGCAGGGATTGTGCCTGTTTTTTTATGGAAGAAATTTTGTTTCTTGTTATTACATGAATTCTTTGAAAGTAAGATATGAACTGGTAAGTCATTGCAAGGCAATGGACTACCTGTAAAGTTCTCCGTTTAATAGGAACATAATGACACTCACATGGCTTTTATTAATCTTCTAGTTTAATAGTAGAGCCAATGGAAAGCTGGCTACAGTTAATGCTGAATTGGGACCCACAGCAGAGAGGGGGACCTATTGATCTTGCTTTGAAGCAGCCAAGATGTTTTGTATTAATGGATCACATTCTCAACTTAAAGGTCAGTTTTCATGGGCTGCAAACCCTTCGCTAAGCTGACTGATTCAAACTGGCTTCTTTCTGCTTCTGACTAAATTGCTCTGCTTGGCCTCAAACTAGCTCTGGCAATCTCTTCTAATCTTCTGGCTTCTTCTCATTCTCTGGCTCTCTCTGTCTTCACCTGCAACCTGTCTTTGTAAAACTGTCCCAGTAAAACGGCCTCCTCTTTCTCTCTTTCCCTCTTTTCTGTCTGTTTTCATGCAAGTTGGATATATATATCCTATCTTTGTCTCATTCTGTCAAATCATTCTCTGATTCGACTCTTTGTCTGCCACTATATTAGATGTCACTTTCCAACATGACTGCTTCCATCCACAAACTGACTTTACCTACATTGTTAGGGATTGAAGGTGTGTGTACTAAGGGCATGTCTGTATTCCAGCCAGACCTGCTTTAATCCTGAGACTGTCTGCATTCTAGCTGGATCAGGTAGACCTTGAAGGTCTATGGATGTGTTCCCTTGCCAGAGCAGCAATACTGCTGGATTAAACTTCCTCTACACAGGTGTCTGTGGGATTTCCCCTTATGACATTGGTCGGTGCCATTACCACTTCATTTCATACTGGGTTTGGCTTGGTGAGGAAGGCTCCCACATGGCTCCCGTTGTAGGCAATGCATCATGAACTGGCTCTTCTGAGAAATCTTTTTTATTTCTGTGTCCAAGAAACTAACACATTTTTCTTTTTGCTTGGCAAGTTACATTTAAACCGATAAAAGCTGCTTGTGACCAGCTCATACCTGCATCTTTTTTTTTTTTTAATATTTATTTATTTATTTTATGTATGTGAGTGCAGTGTTGCTGTCTTCAGACACACCAGAGGAGGGCATCAGATCCCATTACAGATGGTTGTGAGCCACCATGTGGTTGCTGGGATTTGAACTCAGGATCTTTGGAAGAACAGTCAGTCATACCTGCATCTCTTAACCTCTCCCTCCTCAGTCAGGAGGACCATCTTGTCACCCGCTGCTGCCCATGACTTCAGACCCTTTGTCTACATTCGTGCTTTGACACATGCCATCCTCTGCCCAGGATGAGCTACACTGTGCACATGTCACCTGTGTCGATTAGTATGTCTTCAGTTACTTTTCCTTAGGTGGTCTCTGTCACACAGTCACTTAATATTTTCTATGTTCTCTAAGTATTTCCCACCTTTTATTTGCAACTGTTTACTTAGATTTTCTTTCTTAATGCTGTTTTATTTTTGTTATTTACATAATATATTCATATATTCATTTTCATATTTCTATATTATTTATTACATTTCATGTATTATATATATTTATATAGAGAAACATACATTTGTATATAAGTATGTAAAATATATTTCATTTATAAAATATATATAATACATACCTATGTGAATAAATCATTTTATCTTACAATATATAGTGTATATAAATTTTATAACAAAAATATGATATATTAAAGTAAATTATATTTGTATAAAAATAAGTGTTTATAATGATTTGCTGGTTAATTTTGGTTTATTAATAGTTGTATATGCTGACATTCAGTACCGAAAGGGTGTGTATCAAGTTTTCAGTACATACTTATTGATGTGAATGACAGATACAGATAGTTCTTTATTACCATATGTCAGAAAACAACTTCCTTCGCACTCATTTATTACTGACTATATAGCAGAACTTCTTAAACAGTTGTCACATTTTGTCTGAGAATTTTTTCTCTGGCTAGAAAATATAGGTATATATAAAACATATGAAAGCAGACATTTGCTCAGGAATTTATTTTAAAATGTTTCTTTGATATGCGTATATAATTTTACCTTTTATTAAATGTGAAAATATACATATTAATGAGATGGATGGGCTTATTTATCTCTACATAAAGAGTCTTGGCTGAGTATTTGCTACTACAGGAGAGAACATCATCAGCAATTTTTACAGTTGATTGATGCCTTGATTTTTATATGGTTGTTGCTGAGAAAGCTTTTTCACATAAGTATTCAGTACAAAGGGACAGATGGATATTGAGGAACATTGCAGAAGTTGGAAATTCTGTTGTAATCTCAAACCAAAATTTATTTAATAATGTTTTTAAAACTTTTTAAAAATCAAAAGTTTATAGTAAATACAATCTAAACATAATAATTTGATACTTACTTGATGAGGAGTAATGGCAGGAAAACATTAAACATTTTTGTTTTCTCTAATTAAGCCATTATGCTTTTATAAGACCAGAAGACTATATGTACAACAAAAGATGCTGCAGTCCATAGCATGTCGTCATCTAAGATCTCAGCTTATATATTCCAAGAAGCAGTCATCGTCTTCATGCCAAGGGAGGGCGGGCACAGTGTAAACTGTACATTTTCACGTTCAGAAGCAAGGTTCCAGTGATGTCACACAGTGTGACACTAATGTGTACTGCTGAGAGTGCTGTGAAGCAATTATGCATTTGAATTTGTATTACGGTTGTTGTGTGTTCAGAAATGCACATTTATGGTATCACATTCTTTGTGACCTGGACATTCAGTTACGTGCTCCTATATATGGGGTCATGACCCACAGTTTAAGGAGCTGAGACCCATAGTCAGGCTTTAAAATTGGATTGAGAACTCATAAGTGTGTAAAGTCCAATCTTGACATCAACTCAAAGTAGGATTTTGAGGGCATATTGTTCTGAAAAGATCTGGCTTCTATTTTGTTTTTCTAAATCATTACTCTATGTAGCCCTGGCTGTCCTGGAATTAACTGTAGACCAGGATACACTGAACTCAAAGATCCACCTGACTTACCTCCCTAGTGCTGTGGTTAAAGGCCTGCATCACCATGCCTAGCCTGATACTGGCTTCTCAATGTGGTTCTCTTGTACTGTGCCAAAGAAAAATCATTGCTTGGTGTGGAAGCAGTACAGAGCTTGGTTAGTCTCTTATTTCTGTGTTGTCTTTAAAAATATTTAGTTGCACACACCTGTCCGTCTCTTACACTAATCAAAGCATCAGCCCTGCTTTTTAAAACAATTGTTTTTAAATTTACATTTTTTGTTGTTTTTCTGTTATAGTTTAATTTAGTTTTGTTTGTTTTTTGAGAGAGAACCCTCTCTGTAGCCCTGGCTGTCCTGGACTTGCTTTGTAGAGCAGGCTGGCCTCAAACTCACAGAGATCTGCCTGCCTCTGCCTCCCGAGTGTACCACCACACCCAGCTGACTTACTTATTTTATTTATATGAGTGTTTGGCTCTGTCTGAAACATCTGCCTGGTGCTTATCATCTTCCCTCCTCCGAAGGGGTCTGTGAGCCTTTGCTTGCTGAAGAGTGTGGAGAAGGAGCCCATCTCATGTTATTTGTGGTTCATAAGCTTCCAATTTACAGTACCACTATTTCCCTGCCTGTCAGGGAATCTTAGCAAATATTTACCTTCTCTTTATTTTGAGTAAATTGATACCTTTCTCAAAGCATCAATCATAGGAGGCTAACAGAGGCAGACAGATCTTTGTGAGTTCAAAGTCAATCTGGTCTGCAGGTCTATATAGCAAGTTCCAGGCCAGCCAGAGCTACATAAGCTAAGTAAGGAACTTGTGGAGTACTGTTGATAGAATTTGGGAGGCTTTAAACATATTTCCTAGGCTGGAACTAGGACTAAGTTTTGTAGGATTAGAGTCAGTAGGGAAAGAAGAGTAGGAGAGACTTATAGGCAAGATGTACAATGAACAGAGATACAGAAGCATGAGCTACAAAGCAGTTTACTGTTATTGGGATGGGATGTGGAAGGAGATGGGGGAGATGTACAGAGAGTCAGGAAATTGAACAGAGGTGTGTAGCAATGGGGAATTGGGGTAGCCACTAGAAAGTCTCAGATGCCAGGAAAGTAAGAGGCTCCCAGGACCCAATGGGAGCATTAGCTGAAATGCTTTTTCATTTGTAGGCAGTCTGTATGTATGTATATATATATATACATAGTCTGTATGTATGTGTATATATATATATATATATATATATATATAGAGAGAGAGAGAGAGAGAGAGAGAGAGAGAGAGAGAGAGAGAGAGCTTTCTTCTATTACCATTAATTATTCTAAAATTCTGATCTATTTCTCTCACTGTGCCTTTAATTGAGCATGTGACTCTTTTCTTGTTCAACTTTGGCCCTTAGGCAGATGACCAACCTGCCTAAGGATTTGGTTGCTTTAGGAGAATAATACTTTTTCCTGTTGAAAGAGAAACCCATGTCTTCTATCTGATGATTATTTCTTGAGGCAATGTGAGGTAGTTAAGAATTCAGATCCAAGCTCTATTATTTATCAGTTGTATAATCCCTGGCAAACTGTTTACCTTCTTAGAAGCCTGATTTATTCCTTTGCTAAAAAGGAGATCAGAGGCCCTAAGTACAGGGATGTTGTGTAAAAGTTCTTTATTCTGGGTTTCATTTATAAGATACTTTATAAAAGGGAGTATTTTCTTTTAGGTAGGTGATAATGTTTCTTGAAATAAGTTGTTTAAACTATTTTTTTTTATTTTGTGCATCCCTAGAACTTCAAAATATTATTTGATAAAACTAATATTTGGCTGGCCCTGATGGTATATGCCTTTGATGCCAGCACAGGAAGGCAGAAGCAAGAGGATTTCTCTTGAGTTTGATGCTTGCCTGGTTTATAGAGTGAGTTCTAGGACAGCCAGGACTACATGGAGAAATTCTGTATCAATAAGCCAAAATGCACCCTCCCCCACATACACAGAACAACAATCAACCAGTCAAACAAACAAAAACACCAAAACCACAACCTTATATTGTTGTTTAGAAAAACAAATCTTAGCCTGTCTCATGTAAAGTGTCATTTTGTAAGTATAGAAGGTTTTATTGCTTTGGAGAAGGAGTGAACCTTACCTAGTACTGAAATAATTCATGTTATTAGATTTTCCCCTTTGGTATCTTTCACAGAATTGTTTATATGATAAATGGTCAGTAAACATGTTTTCTTATATTTACAGATAGTGCACATTCTAAATATGACTTCTGCAAAAATCATTTCTTTTCTGTTACCATGTGATGAAAGTCTTCATTCACTACAGTCTCGAATTGAGCGTGAAACAGGAATAAATACCGGTTCTCAAGAACTTCTGTCAGAGACAGGAATTTCTCTGGATCCTCGGAAACCAGCCTCTCAATGTGTTCTAGATGGAGTTGTAAGTTCTCTGGTGGGGTAGGAGGAGTTGGGGATCAGGGTTTTGCTGTATAGCCTAGGATAACCTCTAACTTCCAATCTTCCTACCTCATGAAACTGAAGTCTCAGGCTTGAGCCTCCTGCACAGGGCTTTTTTTTTTTTGTTTTTTTTTTTTTTTGTTTTTGTTTGTTTTTAGTCGATTAGTGTTTGTATTTATGGATTACATTATAGTTATTCAATGCATGTGTATATGGCGCAAGGATTAAACTCTAAGAAAAACAGTTTCATTCCCTTGGCTGTTTCCATTTCTCTCTGTTGGAACTTGAAAACTTTTTCTTTACTTACATTAAATATATAGCTATTATATAGGCTGCAGTTATCCTTACATCCTGTGGAAAGTGTGGATAAAAATGTGATGCACACACACATAGATTGTGGTATATACCTTTGGCAGGTAGATCCCTGTGAGTCCCAGCCAGTCTGGTCTACGTCGTAGGTTTGAGGTCAACCACGGCTATGTAGAAAGACCGTGTCTCAAAAAGGTTTCTTGTAACTTGTATTTTGTTTCTTCTTATATTATCGATGTATATATTGCATGCCATATAATATACCCATTTCAATTATAATTCGTAGACTTTATAAAAATACATTTAAATCATTATAAAAATATTTCTATTTCTCATGTCCATTACTTCTTAGATTTCTATTCTACCCATCCCATTAACCTATTTTCTGCCTCTGTAGATTTGCATACCTGTATGTTTGTAAGAGTCTACATGTACATCTGTGCCTATAGAGGACAAAGGTCAACCTCAGTGCCATTCCTTACTAAATGATCAGGCTCTCTCATAGGCTACAACTTATTGATAAGGCAAAGTTGGAGGAAACACCATACCCAACTTTTTTTTTTTTAATTAAACAACTTTATTTTAAAAAACAGATAAATGTACAGATTTTAAAAGCATTTTTGCATAAAACTATATGAATTTATTTTTGTCGGTACTTGATTTTTTTAAAGGTTTGATAGTATACATTGAAATCTTACTAGTTACAATGAGCATAAAGTACATGGAAAACAAAATATAAAATGGAAATAGTCAAAATTTTCTTGGTGTGTAAAGATTAAACATAATGATTTTTAAATACCAGGAGTTGCCACAAGGCTGCATTCTTAGCTCTTGAATTATTAATGATTTAAGATCTAGGTGTACCCCACTCAGAGAGGGTGCTATACACTTTTTTTTTTCCTAAGAACTGAGGCTTCCACTTTTTGGCCTTCCTTCTTACTACATAGTGTTTTATTCTGGGGATAGAACCTTTTGTATTTGGTTTTTGGTGGTGGTGGTTTGTTTTTTGTTTTTTTGTCTCTTAATTGCTAAAACTAGAAAAACTTTTATTATTTTTTGGTTTTCTTAGCTTTTAGCAAACAAAACGATGATGTTTGTTATAGCATCTTAATGTATACTTATTTTCCATATCTTGCCCTTCCTTTGCTGGTCTTCCTCTGCCAGAACAGCCCCTACCTGCTTCATTGTCACATGAATTCCATTACCCCCTTTTCCACACCTTCTGTTTTTGTTCTTTTGGGTCTGCTGATTGTTTTTTACTTTGGCCAATATATCTTTTTATCCCCTAGAGTAAACCTTGGGCCCTAAGTCTATAAAGTACATTGGAATGCACATTGACTTTGTTCATTGCATTTCAAAGAAGGAAATCTGGTGCTTATTTATAAAATTTTGAGTTCTCAAGAATCTTCAAATTTTGGTTTATTTCTTTTTTAGAGAGGCTGTGATAGCTACATGGTTTATTTATTTGATAAAAGTAAGACTGTATATGAAGGACCATTTGCATCCAGAAGTTTATCTGATTGTGTAAATTATATTGGTAAGTAGAGTCCAGTTAGTGACTGGACTTTAATTTGTAAATTACATGATTAGTAGATATGATCTTTTATGTGTTTGTTTAGTATCAGTATCTGAAGTTTCTATATATGGTTAATAATGGATTTAATGTAGTTTGGGAGGTGTGATGGTAGATTTAAATCAGCATAGCTCATGTAGGAGACCTCCTTTCCCAAAGCTAGGGCTCTATAGAGAGGAGAAAGGAAAGCCATTATTAGTTAAGCTTGCTCTTTAATTGTTCTTTCATTATATGCATTCAGATTTTACACACATGGCTTAGCCTATAACTTCTATGAAACTGAGCAAATGGTTCAGGAGATAATAGCTGTTTTTCAGAAACAGAAAAAACTGGTGGATTATGGAGGAGATGGAACTTGATTTAAAACTTGAAAGAAGCAAAGAAATTTGGATTAGTAGAGAGAGAACGCAGATTCTTGACTGGAAGGAAGCAATGTTTAAAACAAATGTACAGAAATAATTTCCAGCTCCTTGAGAGAAGCAGTTACATCAGTCCTACAGCCCATCTGCAATCAGGCAGTAAATTTATTTTGGCATCTATGGCATTAATATTTGGAAAGGAACTCACAAAGAATGAAATATAATGTTCTTAAAAGTAGCTTACCTCCTGTAATACCATCTCACTTACAGTACAAGACAGTAAGATACAGCTTCCAATTATACAGCTTCGGAAAGTATGGGCTGAAGCAGTGCACTATGTATCTGGGCTAAAGGAAGACTACAGCAGGCTCTTTCAGGGACAAAGAGCAGCAATGTAAGTGGGTTGGTCTTTTTAGCACAATGCCATGTGTATCATGTACTCAAGAATTATTCTCGCCAGGTTTCACTGAGCAGGACTGTGTACAAAGCTAAAATATTGAGCATTAAATTTTTTTAAAAAAAATAATGTGTTTGTGTGCATGTGAATGGGTGTACATGTAGAAGCCAGAGGTTGATGTTGGGTATTGTTCCCTAATTATTTTCCCACCTAAGTTTTGAAGCAGGATCTATTACTAAACCTGGAGCTCCCTGTTTGAATTAGACTGACTAGCCAGTAAGCTCATAGGATCTGTGTTCGCCCAAGCCTCAGCACTGGGGTTACAAGCATACACTGCCATGCACTAAACTGAGGTTCTCATGTGTGCAAGGCAAGCACTTTGCCTACTGACCTGTCACCCTGATAATATTCCAACCAGACTTACAGATTTCTTATTAGTAGTGTAAAATCATTCAGCTGTAATTACTTGGAAGTAGTAGTTGTTGGATGATCTTAGTTGAAGAAGATTGTTTATCACAGATATCAAAGGCAGGAAATAGGTCAGCTATTTCTCAGGAATTGATAATAGAAATGTAGGTTTTGAAGTTTGGATACTGTATGTTGGTAAATTGTTATTCAGTATTTCTGAATGTTGATAATTTTCTTGTGTTTTGCTATGGCTTAGGTTAAGTCTTCTTAGATACAATGCTAACTTGACAAAAATGAAGAATACTTTGATCTCAGCATCACAACAACTCAAAGCTAAATTGGAGTTTTTTCGAAAAAGCATTCAGCTTGACTTGGAGAGATACAGTGAGCAGATGACTTATGGGATATGTAAGTACCCAGCTGTAATGAATTTGTAAGACCTGTCTAGTCTCTCAAAACCATCTGCCCTTTTGTCTTGTTGACACATAGCCAGTTATTTAAATTCACATCAGAACAACACACAGGATAACTTAAGTCATCAAACTGTTTTAGTTTTGAGGGTTAGCTCATTTAATCCCTTAATTGAGCAACTTATTTCATAATTGTATTAAAATTACTTAACTCTAGAGACGATGAATAATACAGAAGAGACTTAAGACTGAATTTTAAGTCTTATTTTAAAAAGGCATACAGTCTATACTAAGATGACTTCTTAGAAAAAACTGTACTGAAATGTGTGTTTTCCCCAATTGGGATACTGAAATCATCATCCTTAAGATAATGGTAGGAACTCTGGGAAATGATTAAGTCCCAAAGGAACCTTCATGGATGTTATTTCCTTTAACAAAACGCAGCCATTGGTGAGCCAGACCTTGTCAGATCCCAACACTGAGAAGTACATCTCCATGCTGTATGTACCACCTAGAGTGCATTCGGTTTTCTTTTCTAGTTCTGTTCTAGCAGTGTAGCAGCTCAAATGGAATAACACAGCCAGGGGAATCTAAGATTAATTTGTTTTCTGTTTAAAAATCTGTATATTTTCATTCATACATACATATAAACAAACAGTTTCTAACTTTTTTTTTCTAATCTATCTGTGGAGTTTTAGCTACTGTTTTCTTACTGTACATAATCTTCTGACTTAACCTTATCTTCTGTGAGATGTGTTAAGGATTTATAAGAAGTTAAAATTTAAATAAACTGAATTTACTTATTTCATGAAACGTATCTCTTTTAAGGAAGTAGGTTCTGTTTATATTTGTGTTTGACAAAGGTGTGGATATCTCAGAAATATCCAGTTAGTATCCAGGTAGTGATCAGAAGTGTCCAGCTAGTGAATGTGTTTATCCTCAGTGCTATTTCTGTGTTTGCATATTATCAGCATTCTTGCAAATGACAAAACATTATTTCATTAAAGCATCTGACTTGTCATAGGCATACCATACAACTCTAACGTAGTGAAATAGATCTAGGTGTGCTGATACTAACATATCGATAGAATATTTGACAGTGACTGCCTTGTTACTTTTCTCTTGTAGTGAACAAGGCAATTTGTAAAAGAAAGCATTTAAATGGGGGCTTGTTTACTGCTTCAGAGGGTGAGTCCATGACCAGCGTGGTGACTGGCAGGCAAGCAGGCATGGCTCCAGTTCAGTAGCTGAGTGCTTACATCTGATCCCACAGGAGGCAGAGAGAGCAAGACAAGGCCTAGCATGGGCTTTTGAAACCTCAAAGTCCACTTCCACTGACATAGTTCTTCTAACAAGGCCACGCCTCCTAATTATTTCTAAACAGTTCTCCAACTGGGAACCAAACATTCAAATATATGAGCCTATGGGAGCCATTAACATGAAGCCACTACAGGGGTAATTAAATTGTTGGGGAAAGTGTACATAGATTAGATTGCTTACTTGTCAGAGAACACTGTGTGTAGGGTAGTCTTTTCTCTTCATACTTTTTATAGCTTTTTATTCACTTTTACAGACTGAGAATTGAATCTAGATCCTTGTGTTGTTTTTGATGCAAGGTCTCATTATGTAGCCTTGGGTAGCCTAGAACTGACTACATAGACCAGGCTGGCCTTGAACTCCCAGAGATCTTGCTTCTGCCTCCCAATCTGGAATTATAACATGTGCAGTGAAACTCAAAGCCTTGTGTACACCAAGCAACTCTTCTACTACTAAGCTACATTCTTGGCTAACATTTAACTTTTATGAAACATGTTTATGTATTATTGCTTTAGGATAAGTTTTTTTTTTTTTTTTTTTTTTTTGAGGAGAAAAACATATACTATTCTCCTAGAACTTCCATAATAGCTCTGTGGCTTAAAACAACAGAGATATAAAAGCTCAGAATTTCAAGGCTGAAATCTAAATATTAAGGTGCTAGCAATACCATGATTCCACTGAAACTTGCAAGAAAAGATCACTTCTTAACTCCCTAGGATTACCAGCCGTGCTCACGGTTCTTTGGCTCAGCACTTTTTTGTGTTTCTGTATACCTTCCTCCCCAGGTTTGTCTCTCTAAGAGTCACACTGTGGAAAGGGCCTGGCATAGTCTAGTGTAAGTGCATCCTAGGTGACAACTTTAAAATTGACCTGTTTCTCGTGAGGTTACCCTCTAAGGTATTGGGGCTTAGAAGTATAGGATGCCTATTTGAGAAAGACACTTTCAACCCATATGTATCATTGATGTTGATAGACAGCAAGAAAGTAGCCAGGCTAACAGTTAAAGATACAATTATTTAAGGAGAGGTCAATTTAGACTTGATTTTTTTTTTTTTTTTTTTTCTTCTTTTAGCTTCAGAAAAAATGCTGAAAGCATGGAAGGAAATGGAAGAAAAGGCCATTCACTATTCTGAGGTAAGACCATTAAGCCATTCTGTGTGTTTAATGTCTCCATTAGAATTGTCTTTGATTTGGGCATTTAAAAAGTATTTATCTTTTCATTTCTAGACAAATATCTTGTATATGCTTTGAATAGAGAGAGGAAGGTTATCATGGGCTATGAAACCAAAGGCATTGGGTAAAGTTTTTAGCTTCATTAAATTTTAGTTTCCATTTTTTATACACATTAGGGGTGGCAATCTTTTCTAATCAGCTTGTGAACATTAAATGGAAGCTAGTGGTTTAAGTAAGATGGCTTCACATCTAGTTTAAGTGGGACAGTTCTATTTATACCTGATGTCTTATCATTATCAATAGTTCTGTTTCGTTCTCCAAACGATGTAGGTTTAGAGAACGTGTACATCTAAGGGAGGTACAGATCATTCCTTGGGTGGCATGTTCCTTTCCTCTATGTCCATGGTCCTGTGCTGCCGCTTTCCTTGGTGCCAAGTCATACTTACACTAAGGGTGTGAGTGGGGCAGTTGGTATTGTGGGGCTGATACTGCAAAAAATGGCAGTGGTTTCAGTGACTACTTAGTTTGTTTTGTGAGTGGCACTTCTGTTAATTTGCTTCTCCGGAGGCCAAAGCAAATGCTAGTAGTAGTTGACTGTAGTTAGAAGGGAGACATAGGAGTCTTTTATTTATATTTTGAGACAGGGTCTCACTGCATAGCCCTAGCTGGTCTGGAATCCACTGTGTAGATGAAGCTGACTTTGACTCACAGAAATACATTTGCCTCTGCCTCCTGAGTGCTGAGATTAAAGGTGTGCACCATTGTACCTAGCATAAGGTGTTTTTATATAAAAGATTGTCAAAAGGATCATAAAGCCCCTACTATGGCTGAGTAGCTATTAACAGTTATGGCTGCTGAGGGAAGGAGAGTCAGTTTTCTTTAAGGAGGTGGACCCTAGTAGTTTTGACTATGTCCTGTTGTGTGGCCTCACATTCATTAGTATATGATCATCACATATTGAACCCTGTGGATTATATTAAAAAAACAACAACAACAAAAAACCAGAGGAGCAAATGTGAGAAGTAGTAGGGAATAGTGGGGAGTAGATACCAAAATACATTATATGGACCTATGAAATTCTCAAAAATTTAGTAAGCTATTATCATTATTGTTGTTATTTAAATAGCTTTAACCAGCATAATGTGCTTTATACTGTAATCCCAGCACTCAGGAAAGTAAGAAAGGAGAATTACAGGTTCAAAAATAGCCTAGGCTATGTAATACCACTGTCTCATTAAATGAACAGACAATTAGCTTTAACAAAATTACCTGAGTAAAATACTACAGCAGACCACACTCTACCTTTAAGACCTGAGCCTTTTTTTATATGATGGTAAGCCTGTCATTTTCTCGGTTTGTTTCATATTTTAGGTTGGTGTCATTGGATACCTTGAGGATCAAATTATGTCTCTGCACACTGAAATCATGGAGCTGCAGAAGAGCCCCTATGGAAGACGCCAGGGAGACTTGATGGAATCTCTGTAAGAAAGAATCTATGCTATTGGTCTTGGTTCTATAATTGTTTGTTTTAGTCTTTCACTTACATCTGCATTTTTCTCACACTCGTTTATTTTGTTGGGAAGAGGAGTCATGCAGCACATCACAATGTACATGTAGAAATAAAAGGACAAAATTGTGGGATGATAGTTCTCACCTTCTACCATGGCAGGCCCAGGAATAGAGCTCAGGTTGTAAGCTTCGCTGCAAGCACCTTTATCTTCTGAGCCATCTCTCCAGCCCTTAGAATATCTTAAAGGGAGGCTATTTCTTAGTTATAGGGAGTTTGGGAAATAACTCTCTGGATTGTTATTTACTATTTAAAAGAAAATCTTGTGTGTGTGTGTGTGTGTGTGTGTGTGTGTGTGTGTGTGTGTGTGTGTGTGTGTGTTTAGTATATGCTTAAATGATTTCCCCATTTACTTTTGGTCCAAGGTATAATCCCCTAACTCTTTTGTTGAGGTTAATTCCTACGTGTTTAGATTAGAACCTTCAGATTTCCTTTCTGATCACAAGCCATGATTTTTCCTCATTTAAATATTTCTGGTGCATGGGTACTATATTTGTGGTGGAAGAGCAGAGCAGATCTGAAGCATATAAAAACTTTATGTTTTAGAAACTAGGGAGATGTCAAAACACTTGCTGCTCAAACTTGAGGATCTGAGTTTGAATTCCCTAGAACCCACACATAAGGCTAGGTGTGGTATCGTGTCTGCAACCCTTGTGCTTCTACAGCAAGGGGGACATAAACTGGAGAGTCGCAGGAAGTTTGCAGGCCAGCTAGCTTAGCACAGGCAGCAGCATACAACAGAGACCTGACTCAGGCAGCCAGCAAGGACTGACACTAAGGCTATCTTCTGACCTCCTCACATGAAATGTGCAAGCATACACCCACATACAGAGACACCCACATACAGAGACACCCACACACAGACACCCACACATAGAGACAACCACACACAGAGATACCCACACACAGAGACACAGGTGTTTGTTTGCTTGTTTGTTTTTTAAAGCTCCACATTTTAGGGACTTTTATTCTTAGTATTCAGTGAAATGCTCTGTAAAATATTTTTTGATTTGTACTTGGCTAACAAATTGCATCTTTTCCTAATAACCAATATTATTCAAGTCATGTATTATTAATCATTAAGTTACTTCCATATACAGAACGGTTTTTGTTTTTCTCTTTTGCAGAGAACAGCGTGCCATTGATCTCTATAAGCAGCTGAAGCACAGACCTGCTGGTAAGACACTTCAGTCACAGTATGTAAGGTGTTGTAGGAAACGTCCTAACTGAACAAAGTGGGTGGATTTTAATGTTTAACTTCATAGTAAGGTCCTGTTTTGGTATTCTTTTTGCAACATTTATGGCATAATAGCTTTAAATTTATAAGAATTTAAAAGACTAGAAGGGGAAAGTAATAAGGATATTGAAGTATAAAAGTTTTAAAAGTAAAATAAAGTAGAGGAGAAAAAAAGAACAAAAGGGAATTTGGCACTGGATCAGTGAGTAAAGCGCTTGGTATGATAACACAAAAACCCGAGTTTAGATTCCTAACACTCACACAAACACACACCTGGCAGCACACCCTTGTGATCCCGCAGTACTAGAGAGCAGAGACAGATGGGTTCCTGGCACTCAGTGGCCAGCCAGTTGAGCCGAAACAGCAAGCTTAAGATCCAGAGAGATGCCTGTCAACAAGTAAGATGAGATCCATCCAGGATGATACATGAAGGTGACCTTGGACCTCTGTACATATATTCTCTCTCCAACAAAAAGGAAGAAATAGCACCCTCTTCCCCACTTCTCCCAAAATGGGTGTTACAGTTGGGGAAGAATACTGCTTAGCTTAGAGAGCGTGGGAAGAATTGAGCACAGTGGGCTCTGGGTAGATGGGAAGAGAAGCCATATCGATGCAGAAGCAGTTTGTCCAGACAAACCTTTCCTTCACCAGCATTGGTCACTGCTCATATCCTTAGGGGAACCATTCATACTGAACACTGCCAAATACAGAGCATTGTTGTTGGGAGGAATGTAAGTTGGGAACCAGAAGCCTTGAATTCTAAACTGGGTATTTACTGACTAAATAATCTCCAGTACATCTCCATGTTTCTGCTCCCCTTTGTGCAAAACAAGTCAAATCCTAGCCTTCTATTCTAACTCAGTAAGTTTGGCAGTATTTTTGGGAATGTGTTTATAAAAATGCTTTGAAAACAGTAAGGTGGTAGGTACATGCAGAACACCTTTATTTTATTCAAAATGTATTTATTTTGAAGGACTACATAAGTAGTAGTAAGGGATATCTGTGCTCTAGAATGTTTTTATTTAAAAATTTTTATTTAACATAGTTTTTAAGTTTTAGACTTGAAAAATTATAAACATATAGCAACATATGCAACTTTATGTAATATTTATACTGCTCTTAAAAAAGCATGAGTTCACTGATGGTTTTGGTTTTGAGATTATACTGTTACTTTCTGTGTGTGTGTGTGTGTGTATGTGTTTTACCTGTATGTGTATCAGTGCAACATGTGTGTATGCAGTGCCCATGTAGGCCAAAAGAAAGTGTTGGATAACTGGACCTGAAGCTATAGGTGGCCATGTGGGTGTTTTGAACCTTGTGTCTACTCAGTGGGTATGTGTGTGTGTCTTTGTGTTTAGAGAGAGACAGAGATTCTGGGAATGAAGCTGGACTGTGGAGGTTTCTGGAATGATTAAGAAAGAACAGATTTTTTTTTCTTTTCCTTTTCTCTCCCTCACCCTCTCTTGTCATAGTGGGGATCTAACCCAGGGCCTCGTATATGCCAGACAGTCACTGATCTTCCCCTGAGCTTCAGTCCTGCAACCTTTTCAACATCCTTTGAAACTCCTTCATAGTTCTTTCCTTGGGGGAACACAGAAGAACCTTGAGTGAGGGAAGTTTTCAGTCAGCAGCAGAGATAGGGATAGGGCATCAGATTCTCCTGGAGATGTTATTACAGGCGCTTGTGAGCTCGGGTCCTCTGGAAGATCAGCAAGGGCTCAACAATTACACCTAACCTTGTAACTTTACTCTTTGAAGTATAGTTGTCATTGAACTATACTTCAATGCCTCAGAATTTATAGTTAATTTGAAAAAATGTTTAAAGCCACGTATTAATTTAAATAGTGTTGTACTTTTTCATGGGGAGATGTGAACAGTACACTTACCCCAGATAGGACACCAGTGATAGATAAGTAATGCTTTTGTCCTGGTCTTGTTTGGCAAATCTGAGTTTTATCAGGATTATTTAGAAGAGCTTCAGTAGCTACACTTATGAAGAAAATTTTTCCTTTTTCTCTCTCTCTGCAAGAAATAACCTCTTTTGGGTTTTTGAAGAGCGGTAAGGCCTCCTGTGCCCCTCTGTTTCATGGCAGACCGTTAGTGGAACTAGCCTTATCTGTGTAATCACAGTTTATGAGAGCTCGCTAAGGCAACAGCGTATCACACTTCAAGGACAGTGTTCTACAAATGGACAAATGTTGTAGACCACTGTGGCTTTTTAAGAGTCTTTAAAGAACTTCCTGTTTGGACATTGGTATGTTCTGCAACAGAGAGGTTATACGTACTAACTGAAGTCCTTTCTAGATCACTCCTACAGTGACAGTACAGAGATGGTGAAGATCATTGTGCACACCGTGCAGAGTCAGGACCGTGTTCTCAAGGAGCTGTTTGGCCACCTGAGGTAGAACAATTGCTTTATTTCCTCCTAAATTTGTGCTCCTTTAAAATTATAATACTCCTCTTTGGTAAATAATTCTGTCAGTATCTTACAAAACATGGTGATATGTAAGCCCTAAACATATGCATTACTTTTTATTTTATTTATGTGTATGGGTGTTTTGCTTGTATGTTTGCTCCATATGTGTGAGACCAGAAAGGAGCATATGAACTCCTGGAATTGGAGTTACAGATGGTTGTGACTGGGTGCTGGGAATTGAACCCACGTCCTCTGGAAAAGCAGCCGGCTCTTAACCTCTGAGCTATCTGTCTAGCTCCTACATTCATTGCTTTTGAAATTGTTGGTTTAATAGTCTGCTGGTTGTGCTTTCTTTCCTCTGGGTTTGGGTGTATGTTATACAGTTTTGACAGATGTGACAAGTATCTGACACTGACTCAATCTTTCCAGCAAGTTGTTGGGTTGCAAACAGAAGATTATTGATCTACTCCCCAAGGTGGAAGTGGCCCTCAGTAACATCAAAGAAGCTGACAATACTGTCATGTTTATGCAGGGAAAGAGGCAGAAAGAAATTTGGCACCTCCTTAAAATTGCCTGTGTAAGTAATTAGTAGTGAATGTAATACTGAGTTACTCTTATTTTCTGCCAGAGGGTTTTTATGGCATTAAGGTATGTCCTTTGAATATTTATACTTTACATTGGGTCCACATGTTCCTTGTTCAGTGTCCAAGTAATTACAGACATAGGATGTTTGTATTATTACTCTCCTTTCTAGTCCTCCTCCTGCTGCTGCTGCTGCTGCTGGTGGTGGTGGTGGTGGTATGTGTGGTTTTGTTTGTTTCTTTTGAGACAAAAGCTCTCTAGCCCAGACTGGAAGCTAAACTACCTCACAGCAATTTTCCTGCCTCCCATTTGCTGTGATTAGAAGTTTGAACCACACCCAGCTCCGTCTTCCACTTTTATAGTTCTCCCTACCCTGGATCACTATGGTTGCCCAACCCCACTTGAAGTAAATGCATCTGACTTGTTAATAAATTAACCCCTGTTCAGCTGTTTCCTTCTTTCAAACAAGAGCTGGATTAGAGGAATTAGTCATTCAGTTTTAGTCTATGTGGTTAGATACACTCAATTTTAGTCATTGAAGAAAAAGACCAGAAATGATGTAGTTAGTAGAGGTGAGAATAGTTTTGTTCACAGTCTAGTTTTTATACAAGTAATAATTGAATTATAAATCTTAAGTGTATTGTTTTTTTAAAAATGGTATGAATTAAAAGGTGCTTGCCTGCAACTTATTGTGTATGTGTGTATGTGTTTTTTTTTTTTTCCTTCAGACACAGAGTTCTGCCCGCTCTCTTGTAGGATCCAGTCTAGAAGGCACAGTAACCCCTCCAGTATCTGCATGGCTGCCCCCTGCATTAGCAGACCGTGAACATCCTCTGACATGTGTGGTAACTCCTCAAGATGGGTGGGTTTACTTTATAACAATAGGCAGTTGTGTTTCAGGGGAGAAAGTAGGAGCGAGGCAGCAAGCATGGTGGTTGATGGTACCATCAGACCAGGGCTCAGTTTTGAATATTTCTTTCTAATAGTACTGAGTAATTTGTTTCTTGGGTTTTATTATTGTTGTTGTTTTAGTGTTCATATATTTTAACTTTAAAATCAGAATGTCTTATAGAATTATTGTGAAAATTCAGTTGAACAATGTATGTAAAAGCTTGGGAAATAAATTTCAGTAAGTGTTACTAATAAGTGTTAGCTCAATCCAAGTTCTAAGCCATTCCCCACTTACCAATTTCCTTTATCCAAACTGTACTCCTTCCTTAACCACTTATCTCCAAGAAATTATGCTTTTTTGTGGTTTGTATTCTTTGGTTCTCTTTTAATACAGAAGTGAGGTCTATATCTTTAAATTTTTCACTGCTTTAAATCATTTTGCAAATAAGAACTTGATTTGCAGCCCTGCAGTTTGTCTTTAGTTCCTACTCTTCTGCTAAAAGCTGAGTGACTGTCCGTCTCTGTTATTTTCTCAGCATAAGGTGTGTCGTGGTCAAGAGGCTCTTTGCTAGCTTGTGTAATCGCTTTTCTCACAACTCATGGAGACCTCCACAGCGCCTCCACAGACTCCCCGGAAGTCTGCCCATAATTAGTTTTGCAGACATGAACTCATGTTACATGGCTGCTCAGGAGGTCACGCAGTGGCATACTCTACTGCTTTATGAGAGAACAAGCACATGGCAGGAAGGCAGCTGATACCAGGTATTTCCATGTTTAAAGAAAGCAAGTTCCAGATCTTGGTCAGTAAATATGTGGCCCAGTATGAATACATAACCAAGCATAGCAGAGGTTGTGATTTTACTGACTGCAGGAAATTCTCTATTAGAACTGAAGGAAATAAAATTTAGTACATCCTAATCCTTTGTTTTCACTCCAGGCATTTAGGCTTGGTAGCAATGCTAATTGCAAATATCAGCTCTCTAGGTAACTTCCAATTTGAGCTTGTGGTTGTTTCCAGTAGCATATGTTTATCAGAAAATACATTTCCTGATAAATGAAAGCTAATTTGAATTATAATATACCACTGGTACTTAATTACCAAGGATTTGAAAATTGTTAGCATGAAATTTTCTATCTGTTTTATAATAACTGAATCAGTACTTAGTTTTAAGCTAACAATGGCTGCTCCCCATGGCCTACAATGTGATAAAGGAGGGACTCAGGGTTGGCAAAGGATTATGGCCAAAGAATATGGAAGAGGAAGTATGAAGGGATAAGCTAGAGTCGAGGCCATCTTCCCATACAGGAACCCAGTGATACTTGTGGTTCATGGTTTTCGTCTGCTGTTTTCATTGGTTGGCTTGCTTGCTTTCATTGCTACTGTCTGTGTTTTCGAACCCATTTTTCTCTTTCCTGGATCTCTGGAGACAAGACTGCACTTTGAATCTTTCCCCTATGTTTGTGTGTGAAGTGGGCATACTGGTGTTTTACTGTTTGTAAAAGAAAAAGGAAACAATCCAGAAACAAACAAACAAAAATGTATTCCATTTGTCTGTACCAAAGGACCTTCCCCTAACCTGGTACTTCATCAGCAGGGAGGGTGGGAGGCTGCTACCAGTACCACCTATTTCAAAAGAAAACTGACTAGAGTTATAGTGGACTTACTAGAGTAAGCAGATGCAGTGGCGGGGATGAGGTGGGATGCTGTCTCTGAGTGGGAGGGAAACAAAAGAGAGCAGCAGTCAACTTTGCTGGGGGGCTTGGTTGCAGAAAGTGGTCATCCTGACCTAGAAGATCAGAAAGTAGGCAACACTCAGGCTCCTTTGCTGAACTTGAAATGGTTTTGTTCTTTCATCCATCAGAGAAACGTTAGCACAGATGGTAGAAGAAAATCTGAACTGTCTTGGCCATTTAAGTACTATTATTCGTGAGGCCAGTGAGGACCAGAGCAGTAGTATGATGGTAAGTTTGGCATGGAGATGGTATGTAGTTTAGATACATGAGATACAAAAGGTTCGTTTTCCATGTTGGCCATGTCTGGCATTTGGGAGGTTGTGTGTGTGTGTGTGTGTGTGTGTGTGTGTGTGTGTACATGTGTGCAATACATATATTGGGATAAATACACACACATATACACATACCTGTAAATAAATAAATAAAACTTAGAGGAAGGAACACTTAAAAAATATTTTGAACCTCAAGTTGCCATCTTTTTATTATGCAGGGATGTTTATCCTGGTTTCTGTTACTGTGATAAATTAGCCTTACAAAAAGCAACTTAGGGGAGAAGGGCTGATTCTGCTTATAATTATAGGCTACAGGCCACCATTCTGGGGAAGTCAAGGCAGGAACTTGAAATAGGTAGACATAACAGCTCCAGTCAGGAGCACAGAACAATATGTGTCTGCATTCCTGGCCGTACTCAGCTCACTGTTCTCATACCTATATAGTACAGGGCTTAGCATGGGGCTGCCCACTTTTAGGCTGGGTGTTTGCACATCAGTTAATGAAAGCAGACTCTTCCCAGCTGTCCCTGGGAGTCTCCTCCCAGGTGATTCTAGGTTATGTTGACTCTACAAAGCTAACTGTTCTGTGTGTAGTAGCATCATGTCATCAGTGGGCATCACAGTATTGTCTGCAGTCAGATTAAGCTTTCTTTGAAGTATTAATGCATGTACCTTTTGCTTCAGCAATACAGTTTTTCAGTAAGATGATAATTTTACTCTATGACCTAGGGTTTCTATTCCTGCACAAACATCATGACCAAGAACCAAGTTGGGGAGGAAAGGGTTTATTCAGCTTACAATTCCATATCCCTGTTCATCACCCAAGGAAGTCAGGACTGGAACTCAAGCTGATGCAGAGGCCATGGAGGGATGTCACTTACTGGCTTGCTTCCCCAGCCTTGCCCAGCCTGCTTTCTTGTAGAACCACCCCAGGGATGGCACCACCCACAATAGACTGTGCTCTCCTCCTTTGTTCACTAGTTGAGAAAATGCCTTACAGCTGGATCTCATGGAGGCATTTCCTCAACTGAGGCTCCTTTCTCTGTGATAACTCCAGCTTGTGTCAAGTTGACACAAAACAAACCAGCACACTCTATAATTACTGTATTTGAAAATGTATATAAATTAATTAAGGTAATAATAAAAGTGCTTGTGTCAAGATTTAGTTGCTTTGAACTATAAATTTGTTAAAACTGGGAGAAGGTATTCTAAAATCTTAGCAAATTCACTGCATTTAGTTTTGATACCAACTCTGTCTTTCCACTTACGAATATTTTACTCAGATTTTTATGATAACTTTGAAATATTTTTGAGACTCCCAGAAGATAAAGTAAACTAAATTGAAACTGTAATTACTGTAGATTTTAACTTTTTAAATTTTGATTATAAAATGTCCAAACATTAAAACAATTTTTAAAAGTGAACTCTACATTCAGATAACTGCTAATTGTGGCTTTGTATGCCTGCTTTCAGAGTCTTGATTGGAGTTGGTTAGCAGAATGACTCCCATCTGTCCATGGTTCTCGAGCCCATGAAGCTGTTCCAGAACTTACTCTAAAGCCATCTTTACTTGCTGAACCCATTCTTCATACACCAGTTCGTGGAGGAAATGGCCGTGATCAGAAACTACGAATGACTTTACAAGCATAGGACCTTGGCATTTTGTTGTGTTGTTTTGTTTTTAAATAATTGCAGTCTCTGAACAGATAGGATTTTATAACAAATTAGCAAAATTAATTCTTTTTAACATTGAAACTATCTAGGGAGATCGTTAGTGACCCGCTTATCTTATACAGTTGGAAAAGATAATCTTCTAAAGGTCTAAATTTTAGGCATAAGGCCCAACGTGGTATTAATATACAGAGATGAAAAATTCAACCTGTGTTCATTTAAATAAAATTTGTCTATCAAGTTTCTGTGGAAGAGACTGCTCATAAGTAAAATTGTGCTACCTGAAGACTAAGCCCCACCTCCTTGTATTGCCCTCAGCAAATGCTTTTCAAATGGAGTCAGATGAATCCCATCTTTAATTGCACATTTAATAGAGTCCTTTTCTCATGTAAGGGATTGAACATATGTGCCTCTGATATCAGCTGACCATAATGAATTGTGTTGTATGCTATATGTATATGTATTTAAGGTGTACATTTAATAATGTCAAAGAGAAGATGCCTTTTAATTTATAATGTATTTGATGGTTGTATGTTTTTGCATTTGTAAAAATAGGTCACTTGTTTAAACAATCTTTTATGTCTTGTCATACAAGTTTCAAAAGGTCTGCATTCCTTTATCTGTAATTATAGTCTCAAAATCCAAGACGTTCTGAAAACAAGGTTTTCATAGGGTTGATAACAAAAGTCATTTGCTTCTGGATCTATTCTGATCTGACACTGAATCTGCTTATCCCATCTAGTGTGAATATTCATTCATTTTGCTGCATAGATATTAATGTGTTTGAACATTGGGGTGTGCTGCCACAAACTCTTTTGAGGGTTGATCTAGTATGTTATATGCACTGAATTACCTTTCTAAAATCTGAAAATTTCTCATTCTGAAACATCTAGACTTAGGGGTTTCAGATAAAAGATTGTGGATCTCTGCCTTATGTTAAATAATTTAGAAGGTATTTTGTTTTTAAAAATGTGAAATGCTTTTATATTCTAGTTTTTCACTTTGCATATTAAATGATTTTTAAATTATTTTTGAATCTTCACTTATTATGAAAATGCAGTTTGTAATACCATAGGCTACTATGGTTTGAGAAAATGTAAAGGGTCATGTGATAGGTTAGGAGCACAAATAACAGGATAGATTTTTTTAAAAAAGATTTATTTATGGGCTGGAGAGATGGCTCAACGGTGAAGAGCACTGACTGCTCTTCCAGAGGTCCTGAGTTCAAATCCCAGCAACCACATGGTGGCTTACAACCATCTGTAATGAGATCTGATGCCCTCTTCTGGTGTGTCTGACAGCTACAGTGTACTCATATACATAAAATAAATAATAAATCTTAAAAAAAAAAGTGCCCAGCTAACACACATACACACACACACACAAAGATTATTTATTTGGACTGGAGAGATGGCTCAGAGGTTAAGAGCACTGACTGCTCGTCCAGAGGTCCTGAGTTCAGTTCCCAGTGACCACATGGTGGCTCATAACCATCTGTAATGGGGATTTGAGGCACTCTTCTGGTGTGTCTGAAGACAGTGACAGCATACTCACATACATGAAATAAACCTTTTAAAAATTATTTATTTTATGTATGAGTACACTGTCGCTGTCTTCAAACACACCAGAAGAGGGCATCAGATCTCATTACAGATGGTTATGAGCCACCATGTGGTCCTGAGAATTGAACTCAGGACCTCTGGAAGAGCAGTCAGTGCTCTTAACCGCTGAGCCATCTCTCCAGTCCAAGATAGATTCTTTATTCTTTGTTATTTTTGTGTGTGCACATGTGTGAAAGCCAGAGGACAACTATGGGTATAATCTTCAGGAAGATTGCCGTAGTTTTTGAGAGTTGCCTGAGTTTCTGGCAGTGGCCTGTAGCTTACCAATTAAGGTAGGTTGGGTGGACTGTAAGTCATTGGGGTCTTCTTGTCTTTTCCTGTCCACTTTGGCCACTACAAGCGCCTACCACGATGCCTGGCATTTTACATGGGTTCTGAGGAATCAAATTCAGATCCTCCTGTCTGCAAATCATATGCTTTGCTGATGGAGCCATTTCCCCAAACTTGGACTTTATTGTGGAATTTAATAGACATCCTGGGAAGTACCAGTAACTTCCTTACTATTTTAACTAGGAGGTACTAGTACCAGACTCTGTGTCTAAACATATAAAGATCTCATCATATAAACTGATTATATGGCCCTCCCATCCCATTTTATCATGCTGTCATTTTCCTAGCACCCATATCTGAAAGCTCCAAGTTGTCTCTTTTCTTTTGGTTTGGAATTTTAGATAAGGTCTCACTACTAACCTAGTCTAGTTCAAACTTGCCATCTTTCTTTAATCTCCAGAGTCTTGGCTACGGATATGTAGCATACATGGCTATCTTCTGTCTTTTAAATCATCAGGTGTTAAGATTTCGTTCCAGACGGCAATTCCATCCCTGTCAGCTGAATGATCGGCAAACTCTCAATTCATTAACTCTCCAGCCTAGAGGCTCTTAATAATAAATAACCATTTATTGGGTATTTCTTGCTCAGAACATATTAACCTACATGCAAAGGTCAGAAGAGCTTTCGGGTTTGTTTCTGTTGTTTTAAAAAAGGATCTCACTGGACAGCCTGGAACTCCCTATGTAAACCAGGCTAGCTTCAAAGTTTAGCAATACTCCTTCCTCCGCCTCCCAGGAGAGTGCCACCTCACCTGGCTGACTTGAAAGTTAATACTGGCAATTCAGTAATGGAGTCTTAACATATAAGTATCGTTCATTTTTCCCCCAGAAATCATTTTTTAACTATCACAATCATAGGCACCAGGATTTCCCATATTTGGAGGCCCATTTTGATGGGGCATGAGTGAAGTGGTGTCAGGACTTTCTAATCTACATGATTTAGACAGATGATACGAGGCAGGTCACATTATAAGATCACCCCAAACTTGCTTCTGAAGAAGTAGTAGACCACTCTTATTTTTTGTTCATTAGGAACTTTCAGAATTAAAATCAAAGCCATCCACTGTATACACTTTATTTTATAAGCAACATTAGGAGGAACTAAGAATAAGCCCGAAAGCACCGGTACTAGACTCAAAGCAAGTTTGTGCCCCCATAGTGCTGGGCAGTAGCTCTACTGCTGATCTCCATCTGCAACGTCTTTTTCTTTTGTTTTATTTCTGAGACAGACTGGCCTGAAATTCTCATTCCTCTTGCCTCCACTTCCCAGCTGGGTTTACAGGCATGTGCTACCATGACCTGCTTTTTTTGGGGGGGGGGAGGGGAAGGGGTCCAGAGGAGGTGAAAATAGCTAAACTGTAATATTAATCTGCAACAGACAAGGTCCCAGACATTCCTAGGTAATAAAAATCAGATGTATGATACAGGTTAGTGCATGAGTTGAAAGGATGTGGCTAGATTTGCTTTAACAAAGCCCTGGATTGATTCTCTTGCTTGTCATTTTCTTCGTTACTAGCATCATAGCTTTATGCCTACTGTTGTTTATCTGTTTCCCAGCTTCCTGTCTTCACATGCAATGCCCCTCAAGCACTGCTTTCTGATATTTTCCTGCACAGGACTTTGGTTATTCTTCCAACCTTGTTAATCTTGTCTAGTTGTCTCTGTTTTTGTGAAACAGAATGCCCTTATTTCCCATATATCTCTAAGCTCTATCCTTTCCCTTATCATTTTTGTTTTGTAATACATGAACGTGGTATGTGTTTATCCCCTAAACCTTTTATGATAATTATTGTGTGTGTTGGCTTGTGATGTGGAGCATGGGTCTTTGCGTGTGGAGATCAGAGGACAACTTGTGGAGTCAGTCAGTTCTCTGCTTTTCACTTCTGTGTGGCATCTAGGCTCAAGTGAAGTCACCGGGATGTCCACAAACTCCTCTACCCTCTGAGCCATCTCACCAGGTCCACGTGGTGTGGAATGTTAAAACACAGTGAGAAAAGGTTAATAGCACTGGCTGCTCTTCCTGGAGACCCTGGTTCCATTTCATCACCCATGTGGCAGCTCACAACAGTCTGTAACTCCAGTTTCAGGGTGTCTGATGCCCTCTTGTGACTGCTGAGGGCACCAGGCACACATACATTCAGGCTTAACACCCATAAATGAAGTCGCTGTCTTCTTACCATCCATTTACTCTATCAGCAGAAAACTGGATCCCAGACTTGGTAAATTTGGTTCTAGCCTAGCCTGCCATACAACTCCTTTCAACCATATCGGCATCATGAAAAATCAAGCGTTCACTGTTCGTTTTGGCCTCCTGAAGACAACTGCGACCCCCACATTCAACATATGTGTATCATTCTGATCCTGTTTCTGGGTGGCTTTCAGAAAACCTTCGGGTGTAGCGTTCTGGCACAAAATAAATATGCAACGCAAATCTGAACGATTAATGCTGGTCGAATAGCTTTCTCTTCTGAATCAAATCCCTCATTCCTTGAGATTGGTCTTCCTTAGTGCAGAGTATGTAGTTGCCTAGACTAGGTACAAACCACAAAAAGTTGAAGGGACAATTCCTACACTGAAGGGCTGGTTGTGTGCACTAGCATGCCCACCCCAGGCGACTTAGTCCTGGTCTGGGGATTTAGAAACCCTATGCTGTGCGCGCGCCCGGTCCAATTTTGTCCCGCCCGCGCACCGTCTAGCGAGTCGCGGGCGGGGGCTGCGTCGCGTGCGTCCCCGCGCAGCCGCAGTGCCGGACAGGTGGGCGGGGCCGGCTGTTGGCAGCAGTTGGTGGGGCCGGGTGGCGGCTGCACGTGCGGGCGGGGGCGATGCGTCACTGACCGGTGAGACCAAGCTCAGGGGTCGCGATTCTCCGGGTGCCTGTGACCAAGGCCGTCCTCAGTCGGGACCTTCCGCTTGGGGAGCCGGGGAAGGGGTGTCACGACGTACGCTGAGCCGGGGGCGCCGGTGCAGGGGGTTGGCGTGGGGAGCTCTAGCTGAGAGTGAGAGCCAGGGGCCAGAGCGCGGGGCTTCCCGCCTCAGCCCGCGACCGTACGCGGGCTCCTCACTGGGTGGGGACCGGCCTGTCAGTCAAGGGACTGAGGTTCCTCTTCTCCCCATGCCCAGGAGGAACAAGGATGAATATGACTCAAGCCCGGCTTCTGGTGGCTGCAGTGGTGGGGTTGGTGGCGATCCTCCTCTACGCCTCCATCCACAAGATCGAGGAAGGACACCTGGCCGTGTACTACAGGTGAGCGCCGCCCTGTGCAGCCAGCGATGGTTCTAGACCCGGAGAAAGAGTCCAATGGTCACCGTGGAGTCTGGGAAGTTGCTCTTTTCCGCGGCGTCAAGGGAACGCTTCCAGCCCTGGGAAGTGGTTTCATCCCAGCTGCTGGGAGTTAACCTTTGGCGGGGCACCTTTCTGGTGTCTGGCAGTTTAGTGACAAGTTCATTCTGTGCAGAAGTGAAGACACCTTAGGGCGTACAGAAGTAGTCACTGCAAACCAGATGACTGCTTATCGTCCGTACAACTGTACAGGTGTTTAGTTTGCCAATGTGAAATTCTTTTTTGGGATCTCTGGTCTTATTTATGGCAGTTCCCCCCAACAATAAGTTTTTTTTTTTCTTCATTAAAAACTTCCCATTGTCTGGTTGTGTCCCCCAAAGTCTTAATGACCACGGCAGTATCATATTCCTAAAGCTTAAGAGACAAAAACCACCTTTCTTACTTTTTTTTCAAGTCAAGGTGAGGAAGACTGTGGACTCAGTTGCCGTCCACTTGATTTGCCATAGCTATTCGTTATAAATTACCACCAGCTCCTCATGATATAGACTGGTAAGAGAAGCCAGTTTGTGGAGAACCTGGGATAATGGTTTATTCTGAAACTAGCAGATTTTTGAGTATTTCCATCATGCCCCCTAAACTGGTATTTCTACTTTTAGATCCATCCAGAATCCTAGAAAATACACAATTTTGGTGCTGTGTCTTAACAGATGGAGTTCTAGCATAAGAAATGCCAGCCTAGAACACATTTCCATCCAGTTTGTTGTTGTCTTTGTGACAAGAAAAACCACGAAGAGAACATACCGAGATACCATTCCACAAATGTGAATATGAAATGTTTCATCTTTTTATTATGACTTTCAGACCTATTCATATATTCAGGACAAGGATCAGTGTTGTGTGAATTTACTATTTGTTGTGTAAAATCGGACTTTTTGTTGTATTTGCAGGGGGTATTTTCTTAGTTCATGTATTTCAGAGTTTGATAAACAGACCCATCTCTTGGCTGTAAACTCAACCCTTCTGCTGTCTGCCTTTCCATGCATGCTAGGTTTTGTTACCTTTATACAGAAACCATGTTCCCAGAATTTTACTCATGTGTTGAAAGAACCATGGACCTCAGAAAGTTTCTTCTTCCTTGAAAGTTTGTTTTTCTTCTTTTTTTAAACTTGGTGATTAAATGTATTATTTTGACTTGTCTCTTGTTATGTGCAATTAAGTATCTTAATTAAGAGTCATTAGAATTTTTCCATAAGTATTTATCGGAAAGCTAAAGACCAGAGAGGATCTTCTGAACCCAAGAGCAGTGCTAGAGACCCAGAGGTGTGGTTGGTGGAGCTTATGAAACAGGGTGCAATATTGGCAGTGGACTTTGATGAATTGTCACATTTTCAACGTGATGGATGTTTTAGGTAGCAGTTGTTGACTAACTGTTGTGAGGGTAGTAGGTCAGTAACATGAGTAATAGTGAATGTTTATTATAGCGTTTTAAATTGAAAAGAGATCATAACAGTTTTGTCAACTGAAACATATTTTTTGCAGGGGAGGAGCTTTGCTAACTAGCCCCAGTGGACCAGGCTATCATATCATGTTGCCGTTCATTACAACATTCAGATCTGTGCAGGTGAGTGATTCCTAGGGATTCCAGATAGACAGGTGTGACAGGAGTTACCACACTTGTGGGTGGAGATGAATTTCCTTATTGCTTAAGCAAATGTTGGTATTTACTCATATGTGGAGTGAAAGTTCATAGTACCAACTGTCACAGCACATGTAATAACTTCAAACCACCTTGCCTTGAAATGAAAGTGTGGATTAGGTCGCTTGTCAAGACTGAATTTGCCATCTTTTTAATGGTATTAGCAGGTTTTCTGTTACTGAAGCCAAAACAAAATAAGAATTAAGGACACAGTTAGGAATACAAATCAGTGATTACTTGGTTTAGAACTGTTTGGCTTCTATAGATGCAGGCTCCCAGCCTGCTGTTAACATGAATTAAGTTTTATACACAGCTTTGCAGCCTCACGTTTTTGCTTAGTACATTAAACACAAATCTCTGAAAAACCTGAATGAATGTGGTACTTTGACAACACTTCAGAATGTTTGAAATAAGAATCTGGTTCTTGCAAAAAGTTTCTTGGCCATATGCCATACTTAATAAATATACTTTGATATAACAAGGTTGCAAAATAGAATTGGGCTCTAACTAATTTTGTAAACTCAGTGGGATCATAAATCTTTGAATTCAGTTTTATTTAAAATCTGCAGAATTTTCAGGAAATGGGAGAAGTCAGTATTATTAATATTATCATTTTAGTCTTTAACTTGGTCTGCTAAGTGAGAGTAACTATGAATCATGAGTTCTCCTAGGTTTCTTTGTGGTCCCTTTTTAATGGCTTAGGGAAGGATTTTGCATATTGAAGTGAAACATGTGAACACTGTTCTTTTCCTAGTCACAATGATTTCCAGATTGGCTTCCCATAGCTTACTCAGACTTTTGAAGCCACTTTTTTTTTTTTTTAAACATATTGTATGTATAGCAATACAATTAACACATTAAATAATAGAATGAATTGATGCAGTTTTAAACAAATGAAAACAGGGAAATGTTTTAGGTTTTAAAACCTCTTCCCATAGAACAATTATTTTATGTTAATTTTTCTAAGTGGGTTAGTGTGACAAATGTATCCATTGGCTAGTACTTTGTATTCGTTTATGTCTTGGTTGATGATGATGTCTCCTCCCTCCTGTGCTTCCTATGTCTTGCTGGTCTGTTTTAGGCTCATCCCAGTGTCTCTCTCTTTGGACCGTAGCTCAGCAACAGTTCTTGATAGTAACAAAATCAACAGTGGCATCATCAGACTGAGAGACTGGGCTCTTTCTTAGATCTTGTTCAAAGCCAAGCTCACTGTAAAGCAGCATAGTACAGCAGTAACATAAAGTAGATATAAGCAATAATAGTAAATAGATCTTTAACTATATATACATAGCAAATATACTGTGTAATCATCAGAAATAAGTGAAATGAATAAAAAGATTTCAATATAAACTATCATAATTTTCTGTCTAGATTATTAATTAAAAATTAAATGTTAGAGGCAGTGTAACAAAATAGAAATGTCTTTTTATGTAAAAAAAAAAAAAAGTAGCATTCTAGGCAGAAAGTACATTAACAAAACCTTCTAAGAAACTTTTCTTAAGAACAGACCCATAAATTTATGTTTTGGAATTTGGGGCACATTAGAGGCCGCAATTCTATTTAAACAAATGATTTAACATAATACTTGAAGGGACTAATATTCATTAATGGGAAATACCATATATAAGTACAGAGACAAATCATTGCTTAGAGAAATTATATTAAAACCTACAGTCACTGTGTAGCCAAAGCTGCCCTAGCATTTGTTCTTCAGTACAGGCTAGAGCCAAGCTCGCAGCACAGTCTCCTTAAGGCTGAGTGCACATGTGTGCCAACATAGATCTCTCATGTTTGGAAAATAATTGGGTGTATAGCAGAATATAGGATATTAAATTGAAGAGGTTATTGTTTAATTCCTAGTTGTTCTTGATTTGAAAGTTGATAAAGAATAGTGAAAATTGCCTTAGTTTGATGCTTTAAAAGATAAAATATACTGAACTCATGTATCAGCCTTCTCCCCTCACTTTATCCAGAATTATCTCTAATATTACCATCATGCTGATCTCTCAACTGAAGAATTACATTTTATTCTTTCTGTGCTGGAATTCTGTGTTGAGCCAATGATCACCTCCTTCCTTTGCTGTCTCCAAGATCAGTCTTCCAGTTTCTGTTTCCCTAGACAAGTCACTTCTCTAGCTTGCTAGCTGGTTTTCTTGCCCCTCACTCAGTAAGCTGAATAACACCTGCATTACATGATCAGAGGAATTAAGGAAAACGCATTTTCCGTTCCAGTGCTAAGAGATCAACCCTAGGGCTTAAACTCAGAGCTTTGAGACTTGGCAAGTCTCCACCACTGAGCCTACATCTTTTGTGTTTCCCAAGTTAGTGTGGAGCTTGCACTCCTCCCATTTCAGCCTCTCACATAGCTGGGATTATAGGTTTGCATGACCACTCCCAGTCTGACAATATTTTTTAAAGACTCATTTTATGATTGTATATAAGATGGATTAAAGATCGCATAAACTGATCAGCAAATATTCTAGGCCCTCAGCCTAATAATACTGTATCTTTTTCCCCAGAATTTGCCACTCATCTGAATAGTGCCTTCTGACTTAGGCAAGCAAGTCTAATTTATGTGTATACTTTTGTCTTTGCTGTGTGTATTTGAATAGGACATTAATTAAACTTAAGATGTTTCTCTTAAGTTCTTCTCTTCTAGATCTGCCTATTAATACTTAATTTTAGAGATCTTCTAAATTTTTTAGTTTATAATTTGGGTATTCATGTGTGCCTACTTGTCTGTATGTGAACTTCATGCTGAAGTGTCTGCAGAGGCCAGAAAAGGAGTTGAATGCTCTGAAATGGGAGTTACTGTCAGTGTGAGCCACTGTATGTAGGTTAGACACCAAACCAGGCCTTTGGAAGAGTGTTGAGTACTTTTAATTGATGAACTATCTAAGAGAGCTTTTAAGACTAGTATTTCATTCCTTGTAGCTTAATACCCAAGAGTTCAATATACCCACTGATTTGTTTCTTTGTAAGAATTTTGTTTCCTATGCTAGATTGTGATATTTAGATAACAGGGACCATATTTTGTGTATGTATAATGTGTCCCGGAATATACTGCTAACCTGTTTGAAACCTTAGGTTACAAAGAAAGGTGAGATATGGCACAGCCCTTAAGAGCCAGATTATTGGTTCACTAGAAGGAAGCAGTGGTGGGGTTGGCACTCGTATTAAAGGCAAACTAAACAAAACCTGTGAGAGAGCACTAGGTCCTGAAGCAAACAGTGACTAGCTGTGCAGTCGAGTTCAAGGATCACTTTGGTTCATAAAGTACTTGTGTGGAAAAATATTCACTTATCATCATTGTAAACAGTAATAGCCAGGACTCAAAGTTCAGAACACAGACCTTAGTCATAGTGTCTCCTGAAAGTGAGGTGTGTAGTTTGTGATCTCAGGTCAACTCTCAACAAATAAGATACTTAAGAAAAACTTTCCAGCCTCCTAGTAGACTGGGCATTGAATATTCCTAGTGCTTTTTTAGTCCGGTCTTTGTTAGAAGACATGTAGTGCTCAGGTTTTCTAGATATATAGAGAAATGGCTAACTTAATCTTAAGCTGATCTTTGGAGGCTTAAGATCATGGCAGGGCTCTCTTGTACTTACTGGCAGCAGCTCTCCAGAGATTGTTCCCTGCCATCAGCTGTGTGTGTTTTGTTGTTTGTTTATTTGTTTCATTTGTTTTTGAGACAAAGTCTTTTTACGTAGTTTTAGAGCTTACTATGTAGACCAGATTGACCTTGAATTCACAGAGATCCACTTGTCTCTGCCCTCCAGGGTGCTGGGATTAAAGTCATTCAACATTAGACCTGGCCTGCTGGGGAGGGGGGGTTATTACTGTTTTCTTTTGTTTTTAAAGATAAATTTTGATGAACTATTTTTTTCTTTCCAGACAACTCTACAAACGGATGAAGTTAAAAATGTGCCTTGTGGAACAAGGTAAGGTTCCTCCTTCGTGACTCATTGACCTGTACAATTTGTTTGTGTTTTGTTTTGTTTTGTTTTGTTTTGTTTTGTTTTGTTTTGTTTGAATCAGACAGACTCTTATATGGCCCTGACTGGCCTAAGACTTCGTATGTAGACTAGGCTGGCATCAACTTGAAATAACCCTACTGCCTCTGCTTCCAAAACACTAAAATTATAGGTATATGTTACCATGCCCGACTAAGACACTACTGTATAGACATGATAGCAACAAAAACTTGTGTGCTGTGAGTTATTTTCAGGAAGCTGCAGGTTAGAGCATTCCATCTGAGGGCATTACTGAAACAGAATTTCAGAGCTAGCAGACTGATCGTGTTTTAGCATTATCACTCCATGTTGCTATTTTAATTGACAAGAAAGTGAAGCAGAAAGTATAGGCTCCACATAGCCTTTGCCCTCCCCATACCTCCATTAGCTTCTCCAGGCTTAACTCTCTTATCAGGGAATAAGACCTATGTTAGAATTACTGTAAATTAGAATTTGTGTATATGGCCCAGAACTTGGCTCTGAATTGATGTCCAGTAAAGAATTACTTTAAAAAAAATCGTTTCACTTCTTCTCCTTATAATGTTAAATGACATCTGAGAGTTTCTGAGTCAGTAAGTAGGTCTTTAATAGGAGTTATGTTTCTAATGAAGTTCCTAATTACACTTTTGGTCCAAAGGACTCTAAGAATTGTTGTTCTAAAAAGGTTGAGGCCAAGAAAGGAAACAAGGCTGGTATGTCACTAAAATATACTTACTGTATTAAATTGTATCAAGTGAGGAATGTGAAGTACAAGGCAGTTTTTTAATTACCTAGTTTAAATGACTTTAAGTGTTGCTTTTACAAATTTACAAAGGCATCTTTGACACCTATAGAGGGAGAGATGCATTTTAAAGGGGACCAAGCTCTCTTATTTTTAAACTACTATGTCAAGTTCTCCCTAGGTCTATCTGTAACTTCTTTGTCGTACTTTATTATTTATATTGTGGTTTTGGCTCACACTTTCCTTTTTCTTTTTTTAAAGTGGTGGAGTCATGATCTATATTGATCGAATAGAAGTGGTTAATATGTTGGCCCCTTATGCAGGTAATGTTAACTGTCTACTGTGTTTCTATAATTTTTAACCCGGGTATTTACAACTGAGGAAGGAGAGAAGGTACTTTAAAGTTTTACTCCCTCAGTGATTACTGATGACTCTAGGAAAATGATCATGAAAGGTTTTCATTTCTGAGGAGATAGAGGTACAAACGGCCCACAAGTTCTGGACAGAAATAGTTTTCAGGACCTAATGAACTACTCCTCCTTAAATTTACTGTTTCTGAAAGCAAATGTTTCTAGAAAAAGAAAATGGTATTGTATCCAGTTTGTTGGGGAAGAATTTCTCTGTATCCTAAAGATCTTTAATTGATTAATTTTCTTGAGACACACTCATTTGTCATTTTCTAGTTGTGATTTGCCATAACTTGCAAAGCAGTCTGAAAGTTTGTAGTATAAGGAAGCATTTTCTTTCTAAAAGATTAACACCTTAGAGACAAAATGGATACATGCTATTTAAAAACAGTTTGGGCTGTAGAGGGAGATGCCTCTGTCTGTAAAACATTTGTTGTGCAAGCTTGGGGACCAGAATTTAATCATAAATGCCCATGAGCTTAGTATAGTGGTGTGCACTTGGAACTCCAGTGTTGAGGCAGAGACCAGCTACTCTACCCTAATTAATGAAGGACCTCAGGATGTACCTGAGATTAATTTGTGTCCTCGAGTATGTGTGTGTGTAGCACATGAACACACGAAAATTTAATTGCAAAATTTTGAAGAAATCTGGTCTTCATCCTTGTTAACAAATTGGCATGCCAAGTAAATCAATGCCTTGTGTTTTGCAAGAGCATCAGAAAAATGAAGATGGTAGCCTCCACCTTTAAGGTGTTTTCATTGTGCTGAGAAGACATAATAGAAAGGGGAAACATATATTGAAATAAAGGGCCATATCACTTAGACAGATAGTAGAAAGATTTCAGATCAAAGAGCTGCAAGTATATTATTTTCAAGTGGTTTTTGAATGATGTTTTTATGGTGTTTTCCTCATGGTTTCTTGTCTACAGTCAGCCCTCTGTATCTGTGGCTAATACATCCACAGGTCCAACCAAGCACATATCAAACATTGAGGGGAAAATCTGAATCTGTACTAAACATGTGTGGGTTTTTCTCTGCCATTATTCCACAAACTGTTCAGTGTAGTGACTATTTACATGGTAATTATATTTGATATTGTATAATCACTTAGACATGGCAAAGTAAACAGGAGTATGTGCAGTTTATATGCCGATACTGCTCAGTTTAATAGAAGAGACTTAGACATTTGTTGACTTTCAGTGTCTCCAAAGGATCTTGGAACCCTCACAGAGTGCAACAGACGAGTGACTGACTGTTTTCTGATCGTAAACCAATGGAATAACTATGATTTAGAATTGAAAAGGAGAAAAGCTGTCCCTAGAGATAGACAGGAGTCTTAGATCAGTGGCGCCTTTGGAAGATGATGAGGCCATATATTTAGCAGTTATTTATCAACAAATGTTCTATGAACTATGATCTAGAATCCAGTTGTATCTAATATTCTATGTAGGAAGACCAGTTGAGGGAATGTTTGAATATGAAGACAAATATAGAAAGCAGCATGTTTTATAGTAAGAACACAGGTTCTGACACAGTGTATGGTATGTTACCTTTAGGGGTATTTCTGAAAGTTCTGGTTCTTAATTTCCTAAGATGGAAAATGAGGAGAGTATGGAGGTAATTAAACGCCAATGTGTATAAATTGCCTAATGTACAGTCCACTCTAGTAATGTTAGCTCCTCCCCTGCTATCCCAGAGTCTTTTAAAAATTTAAGCATTTAAAAACTGCTTAAGAATTTTTTAGTTAGCGTTTAAAGTAACTGATTTTATTATGTCATTTTTATCCATGTCATTATACTTTATTTTCATTACCTCCCATCCCTCATGGCTCTCCTCCCGACTGCCCTGTCTCCTCCAGCTGGTTCCCTCCTTCTAGAGAACCCTCCCTTCTTTCATGTCATGTATATTTTGTTACTCTTACCTTTCTCCCCTTCCTTAGATCTCTCCTTCACCTCTTATGATCTTCTTTCTAGTTTTATGATATACATAATATTAACCTAGTATGAGAGAAAAAATGTAGTGTTTTTCTCTCTGAATCTGGTTTAGGTCTTTTAACACAATGTTTCCAGTTCCATTCGTCATGAAAATGTCATTTCATTTTAATTTACCGTTAACATAAAGCTCCATAGTGTATATCTACTACACTTTAAAAATCCATATATCTGTTGATGGACACCTAGGTTACATCCATAGTCTGACTGCTGTGAATGGCACAGCAATAAGCACGGATATTGACAGGGAGTCCTTCGGGCTAAGTCCTGTAATAGTTAAAAGTTTCCATACTGGTCTCCATTGAGTCTGTTCAAGTAAAAACCACCTTTTAAAAATTAAATATGCACATTTAACTTTTACATGAACTTGCGTGTGTGTGTGTGTGTGTGTGTGTGTGTGTATTGCAGCAGCTCCCGTTAACTCCTGCCGTTCTTCAGTCTGTCTTCTCTCTTGACTGGAGTTTTGTTTTGCTTCTCCCTGCTTCTCAGTTCATCTTCATGCTGCTGCTGCCTGAGTATACATCTGACTGACTCCCATCCCTGCCTTGGTGCTGGGCACCTGTCCTTTCCTTAGTGTGGAATTTGGGCTCTTCTGTTAATGTTATGAATGTAAGGAAATATGGTAAATGGAGCCCAGGAATGTAAGGTCTGTGAGTCATGCTTTGTTTTCACTATTGTGTAGATTCTTTTCCTCATGGATAATACACCACCTTTCATTGGTGAACAGAAAGATAGTTGGGTCATTGTTGGGTGAAACAAACATGGATTTTTATTCTCCTTCAGTGTTTGACATTGTGAGGAACTATACTGCAGACTATGACAAGACTTTAATCTTCAATAAAATCCACCATGAGCTGAACCAGTTTTGCAGTGCCCACACACTTCAAGAAGTTTACATAGAATTGTTTGGTAAGTGTTAATTTGTTTTAAATATATAAGTAGACATTTAACAATTAGAATTAGTTAACTTAAGTATTGATGCTGTAATATTAGTAAGCCTTGGGCCACTTGAGCATTTTTCTGTATTTTTAATAGGTCAAGTATCTTTGAAGGTCTTTTTTTCGTCTTGTGATGCTCTCTCTCCCCTGAAACATTATCTTATTATCTAGCCCAGACTGACCTCAAACTTACAGGGACCAGTCTGCCTCTACCTCCCAAGTGCTAGGATTAAACATATGCACCACCATGCCCCCACTGAAGTGATACTTCAGTGAAGTTATACAGTTTGGTAGGAGTTAGAAAATCATTATTCATGTGCTATATTCTATTTTTATTTTGCTAGCTTATTAAAGATATATTTGGGAGTCTGCTGACTAGTTGTATAGTTTGACGTAAGCTAGAGTCATTTGGGAAAAGGAGCCTCAATAATGAAAATGACCCCACAAGATTGGCCTGTGAGTAAGCCTATGGAGTCTTTTCTTGCTTGATGATTGATGTGGAAGGTATAGCTAACTGTGTTCCTGGAAGCTATAGAAAAGCAGGGTGAGCACGCCCTGAGCAGTGTTTCACTGTCGCCTCTGCTTCCATTACTGCTTCCTTGTTTTTGCCCTGCCTTGATTTCCTTCATGATGGACTGTACTTTGTGAGATGAAATAACCCTTTCCTCCTCAAGTTGCTTTTTGGTCATGGTGTTCTATCACAGAAGTAGAACCAAGACAGAGCTGTTCCTCAGGATCTGCTTGCATGCAATTGGGACTCAGGATGTGTTAGAACAGTCAAGACCTGGCGTGTAATTGTATTCACAACTAAGATTATTACATAAAAAGGATAAGGATAAAAACCAGCCGAAGTAAAAGGTATAGTGTGAGTTTAAAAAGAAACAGCACATGGCTTCTAAGAATCATCTCATTGTGGAGTCACAGGGTGTGCCTAATTCCCTTAGTAGCAGCCTGTGAGCACATGTGCATCGTTGACTGCCGGGCAAGCTCATTAGTCACTCAAAATTTCACTGGGGGTTGATCAGTTAGACACCCTCTGCCAACCACGAAACAAACTTCTAGGCTTTCTAAGGATAGAGTGTTCAGTACAAACTCCTTTGTATAAACAGGCATAGCATGGCACTTTTATCAGCCCTGTCATAGTGTGAGAGTTCTGTCCAGACTCAAACTTCCAAGTACAAAGGGCCACAGTCTCAGGCCTGCTGTGTTACCTTTCTTCTGTAAAAGTTTTCAGTTGAGATTATGTAAGTTATAACCAAGGAATCACCTTTATTGCCTTTGGTGTTCATTTCTTCATGGAATTGTAGTTTATTTCTCAGAATGGGGTTTAGAAATGGTTAACCAATTTATTCACCAATTGAGGGACTGACAAGTTTGCTCAGGGAGTAAAGGTGCTCGCCATCAAGCCTGATGACCTCAGTTCAGTCCCCAGACTCCGGACTCCACACAGTGGAAGGAGAGCCAATAACACAGAATATAAGTAAAATGTAATTAAACCAGTTGCTTGCTTTTGATGACTGACAGCTACTGCACTTGTCACATCACAGTTGCTTTCTTTGGTAGTAGTGAAACTACCCTTGCGGTGATTAAGAATTCACCCATTGGGAGATGAAGTAAAGTGATAGCTTCTTATGGTCTAATTAATCTGTTCTTCAAAGTCTTGCCTCTCTATAGGCTTAGCTGACCTGGAACTCGCTCTGTGGACCAGGCTGGCCTTGAACTCAGAGATCCACTTGCCTCTGCCTCCCAAGTGGTACGATTAAAGGTATGCACCACACTGCCTGTACTTAAATTCTTTTTTTTTTTTTTTTTAAGTTCAAAGTGATAGTAAGGTGGTAACCAACAGAAATGACATCTAGTTATTTGTGTAAAGATTAATTTTAAAAATTATGAAAATGATTATACATAGGCTAGATGTGGTAGTACATCTATAATCCTAGCACCTAGAAAGCTAAGGCAGGACGATTGTAAGTTTAGACCAATCTGAGCTATTAAAGGAAAAAGACATTAAGAAACTAATGGCTCACCTCCTTCATTTATTCAAAAAACTGCTTTAGTCAATAATTACTAATCTAGTAAAAGTATAAGTTAAGTTAGTCAATAAACATTGACGCAAAGTTAAATTGAACTCACTAAGTAAACATTTCGAGGGTGAACTTAGAATGGCTGTTTGTCATCTTTCTTAGTAGGTCATTTCTCAAAAAATGCTTTGCATTCGCCTCATTTCTACATGATATATACTTAATTTATCAAGTTGCTTAAGCTCTGTGAAAGAGTAAGACTGGAATCAAGGTCTCCTGACTGGTTTAGTTTTGGCGTTAATTAAAAATAACCAAATATGATAAGATTTGTTGTTCTTGGCTCCAAAAACAGATCAAATAGATGAAAACCTGAAGCAGGCCCTGCAAAAAGATTTAAACACCATGGCCCCAGGTCTCACTATCCAGGTAAGCTACTTCCTAAGCTTTCTGGGGAAGCTTCCAGAGTTTCCAGTTGGATGCTTTTATGTGACTGGTTATTTGATTACTTAAAACCAATTCACTGTGGTCAGTTGTCCGTGTGTCCGTGCAGAGATGGACGCATGCTGAGTGGTGTTTTCTTGTGGCATTTTAGGAAGATAGAGGAACTAAGTTCTTATTTCTACCAACCATGAGTTATTTTCAAACACAATAATGGTTATTAGTCAATATAAAAGTATATCATGCCTTCAATAGCATCACAAAAAAGGAGTTCAGATATAAGAGTTAAACAACAGTTCTAAACAAAATAGTGTCAAGGGTGTTAGTTGACAGGTAATTGCTAGAAGAGTGTTTGTAGGAGTAAGAGGCTGTTTCAAGAAAGCATACCGAAATACTTTGATTCCATTAAGATTTTAGATAAATCTGGAAATTTTCATTAAATTTTATGAAAAAAAGGAGAAAAGTATTTCATGCCAGGCATGTGTTAACTCAGATGCAGCTAAAATCTCAGTAGCTCTTAGAATTCCCTTTTTTCATATTATTTCAACATTTCCTTGTTCCCAGCTATTTATTAATCAACATTAGTATTATGAACTGTGATGTGTTCTCCTTATAAACAAACTGTCTTTTAAAGAGACTGCGCATGTACGTGCTTAGAATCAATGCCACTCTGGCATCACTAGCATTGGACACAGTGAGGTACATGCTGGCTTTCCCCAGAGAGAGACATGGGAAGCCTTTTCTTTTTGATCTGCATTTCTTTGGTTATTAATGAAGTCAAACATCTTTTGATATTTTTTAATGGTTGTCTTCTGCTAGTGGTTGCTTCATATCCTTTGCCCGTTTTCTGGTAATTTTTTTTAACCGACTGATGTATAGTGGTTCTGCATAAATTCTGGATATTTTTATACACAAACTGAACATCTGAACATCATTGTTTCTACTACTAATTCCTTCGGCTATTGGTGGCAGGATGGGAGATAATTCTTCCATATGAAATTGAGGCACTGATTTAAGTCTGTGGATTGATTTAGTGATACAGCCATTTCCACAATGTTCTTTTCTCCCAGTCCATGGGGGGGGGGGGGGGGTCCTCTCCACCTGCTAGTGGTTTTTAGTTACTTTCTTTAGTGTGTCACCAAGTTTTCGTTTTCTTGTTAGGTTTATCCCTAATTTTGTTTTGTGTTGTTTTATTCTGTTATAAATGTTATCCCATGCTCCCTCTCCCAATTTTTTTTCTTGAGAAGTTTGTTATTGGTTTATAGAAAACATAATAGTTCTTGTATGTCAGTTTTATAACCATCTATTTTTCTAAAATGTTTATAAGGCCTAAGAGTTTCTGAGAGTCTTTAAAATCTTTTAAATATTGGTTATTTGACTTCTTTTGTGTTGATATCTGTTTATTAAGGATAATACATTGATAAAGGAATTCTAACAAGAAGGTTATGACTTGGAGCACTATGCTAAGGGTGTAGAGTGTCTCAATGTATTTTCTCTATTTGTTGGTGGATGTGTTATAGAGCAGTCTGTTCAGTTAATTAGCCAAACAGTTGTTGATTAGGTGATTTGCTGTGCTTTGCTTTTCTTGTTGTGTTTTAATATGTATGGGCGTTTTCTCTGCATGTTTGTCTACACCGTGTTTGTGCCTGGTGCCCTCAGAGGCCAGAATAGGGCATCAGAGTCCCTAGAGTTGGAGTTAGATGAATGTTAGCTGGTATGTGGGTGACTTCTATCCCTGTGGTATACCTTTTATTTCTGTGCAAAAGCGAAGAAGTTGGATACCATACTTTATTCTCATAGCAGACTTCTTGGTCCTCTGTCTTCTACAATCTTTCTGCCCGCCTTTTCTGCATGTTCCCTGAACCTTGGGTGTAGGAATTACTTTGTAAGTGTATCAATTGGGCCTGGACACCCCATGATAAGTTTCTCTTTGCCTTTTGACCAATTGTAGCTCTCTGTAATTGTCTGCTGCAAAAAGATAAGTCTTACAGCATTTTAGTGGCTTCTTACATTGTGTAAGGCTAACTTAGGTAACATTAAGAAATCATTACTTTATACTAATATTCTTAGAAGTCTTTGATCCATGTGAAATGTGTTTTAGCATTAATTATGAGGTAGGGCTTCAATTCCTCCCTATCCCAACTGCGTGATCTTCTGGGTTTTGGGGGGGAGGGTCCTTCCCCCTTTTCTACTTCATTTTCTGCCAGCAGCAACGATCTTTTGAAATTATTTCTATTTACTTTTTATTTTTAAAAATTATGTAAAATTACTGTAGCTTTGAAATGTGTTGTTTTTATTAATTTTGTCTTTTTATCAAAATACTTTTTTCTTACAATATTTGGAATGCACTTTGAGACCTTCAGGTTTGTTGTGCTCACTTAACTTTTTACTGAATTTTAAAACTTAGGTATATTATGCATATAAAAATAATGCCCTCTAATATTTCTGCCATTATTATTGATATTTTTAAACTATCAGTTACCTAAATTGGTGTATAATTTATAAAGTATAGTTATGGGTTTACTTGATCTCACCATTTTTTGTTTCTTTTAGAATTTTTGATGCAGGGGAAAAGTTTATATCTTAAATGAAACTTAAAATATCTATAACCTTGTTGAATTTACTGTCTGTAATAAGTTTTACATTAGTTTTTTTTAATTAATATAGTTATGTCAAAGTCTTGGTTTATTTTTCCTCCAGACTTAGTGATTCCCTGGTCTTCAGGTCATCCTAGTTGTACTCAAAATTACTTGAAATTTTCTTGGTCATTTTTTAATTGATTTACATTTCAAATGTTGTTCACCTTCCCGGGAAAGCACCCTCATTCCCTTTTTTGTTTGTTTGTTTCTTGTCTCTAAAATTTTTAATTCCACAATAGCAGTCTTGCTTTGTTGTTCACTACTGTGTCCAGTGTTTAGAGAAAACAGCAGTTGGTACAGAGTGGATTCCTGGTGAATATTTCTGTTGCCAAGTAATCGGCAATTCTTGTTTCCTTTTCCTGTCATTATGTGCCCGTTTTTCTTCTGGAAAATTATATGGTGGCAAGATAGAATAGTGAAAATGGTTATGGTTGCTTTCTGTGTTATTTAACAGAATGAGTTATATTCTGACTTGAGTTTAAAGCAGGTAAATTCATTCATCAGCTGCTTCACCATTCCTGCCACTGTATGTACATACATGCATACACATGTGCACCCTTGTGTATGTGTTTATTAGTCATTTCTTTGATACATTGTCCTTTTTTTCTTTAAGTATCTTATGGTTCAATTAACTCATTGTATCTGCTATACTGCGTATGATGTCTCCCAAGATTGGCAAGCTTCCGCCTCAAACATCAAATTCTTCTAACAGGTCCACTACGAAAGTCTCAATGAAACCAATTATTTGTACAATTACTACACACACACACACACACACACACACACACACAAGGTATTCTTATTTTATCTTTTTATATGGCTGAAAAGATAGTGGACAAGTCCTTAAATATAGATTACCTATGCTTCTGTGAATCATAGTCATCCAGAATGGAAGTTCTTTTGTGTCTGGTGTTCACACTGTGAAACCTGTTATCTCATAAGTTCTGCTTCTAAATTTTTGATTCCTGAATTTGCCACTGGACTGTCCTTATGACCTCACAGGCTTTACTTTGATGTTTGATGTTGTCCCACAGAGCCTTACTCTGTCCCACTGTGATTGATGCTCTAGATGCTCATACTAGTAAGATAGTCCTTGGTATTGCCTACAGATTTGATTCTTTTCTTTCATATAGAAAATGCTGTGTTGCTTAAAAGTTTTCCTCAGACTTCTGCCTACATGTACACACAAAATGCATGTAAAAATGTCTTTTTAAAAATTAAAATTTGTTTCGAACATTAAAAAATATAAGATTCATGTGCTTAAAGGCTTTGTTAGTTAAACATTTAGCCAGTTTTCAAAGAGAGATCAAATCATGAGTTATGTGTATACAGTATCAATAGTAGGTGCAGGATGTTTGGTTAGCAAATGCTAAAGCTTCCAGAGATAAGTCCTTAGTGTAGGAAAGTCAAGCCTTCAAAAGCAACAGATTCCAAATAGATAATTATGCCAAAGTCCACTGTGATTAAACAACAAAGTATCAGTAAAGAAAATGTACAAATACAGATAAGTGTTGTTCTGAATGAACTTTAGAAAGAAAGAATGCAAGCTCTGAGTGCTAGTTTTCTGAAGCAGAGGTTCTCAACCTTCCTAACTCCTGAATACAGTGCTTCATGTTGTAGTGATGCCACCATAAAATTCTTTCATTGCTACTTCATAACTGTAATTTTGCTACTGTTACGAATCATAATGTAGGAAATGTATGACCCCTGTGAGACTCAAAGGATAGGCAGCCCCCAAAGGAGTTGTGACCTGTAGGTTGAGAACCACTGTCCTAAAGCTTTGGGCCGCTTTTATATGTACTACTAACAGATTGTAACTTTAGGAAGTGATCATTGGCTTGCTGGACACAGAATTTAGTTGTACACATTGGCCTGGGACTTTTATTTGCTTTTAACATAATTTTACCTTTGAACCTTGTTCCTTTGACTAACTTTTCTTCTTTGGTTTGCAAATTTGCAATGGCAAGCAAAACTCTCCAACCACAGAGGCTTGTAAACTATTTTCTAAGAGGAACTTTCCCAGTTTGATTTCTTTCAGGAATAAGGTGGTTTTCTCTTGGGCTGGGCACCATTTCAGTAAACATAGCTGTTTGTTCATCTTTGACTCTTGGTATGACAACAGACTGGGTAGTTTTGCCTGCCAGTGGGATCCTTGTGTAAGTCAGTGGGACTGTGTTACAATTGTTACTTAAAGAGAGTCATCCTAGGAGCTCTCCTTTAGAAGGCGGGCGTGGTTTAAGGGCTTCCCTTGTTGTTACCCTCTGTTTGGAGTTTTGTTATTCTTAGGTAAGTCTTCCCGTGAAGTCCAAACTGACCCTGAACTCCTCCCAGTCCTCCGGCTGTTATCTTCTTAGTGCTTAGATTAGATATGTGTATACTACCAGGCCTAGTTTGAATACTTATTTTTCATATATATTTTGGCTTTTCGCCTTTTTTTTTTTTTTTTAGGCTGTGCGTGTTACAAAACCCAAAATCCCAGAAGCCATAAGAAGAAATTTTGAGTTAATGTGAGTAACACTCATGGGGTCCTAATATTTCTATTTAGAACTGTTTACATATTGGTATAACAGTCTAGGGGAAAGATGGAAGATGCTTAATCTGGGATGGCTGTTTTCTGTACTTTAGTAATATTACCTTTTGTATCTTAATTTCCAGTAAATTCTTACTAGATTTCTCTTTATGTATGGACATTTCCAAAGCAGTGCTCAAAGATGCAGTTTGATGTGAAATGATTGTTGGAGATATAAGGAGCTATGACCTATGTATAGATAGAGCCTTGAATGAAATATTAATAAAGCAGAGAAGCCTGTTAATGTTGAAAAGAATGTCCTTTTTAATAAACCTTATTATAACAATAAGAATAGGTAAGTCCCAGGGAATTCAGTGCCCTCTTCTGGCCTCCATGGCCACTGCAAACACACTGCATAGACAAGCACTCAGGCAAAACACCCATATTAAAATTTTTTTAATTTTTAAAGGGGAAAAAATCTTTTTTTAATGAGTAGATATTTAGTTGCTATAAAGCTTAGGGACTCTTTTTATTATTTTGTGATAATTGTAGGGAGGTTTTGCCTGAGTTTGAGTTGACTCCTAAGTCTTTTTCTTTTAATATGTTCAGAACTGGAAAGAAAGAAGTTACCTGCCTGACATGGAATTAGTTTCTAAGTGTTTTAGAGGGTCTCTTTATGATGATACTTAAAATTTTGAAATAGCAATATTCATATAGAGTGCATATGAAAAGAATAAACAAGTTTAGAAATTTTGGCTGTTTGGAAGAAAATAAGAGATACTAAATGAAAAATAACTACAAAAATCAGGCTACAGTAGATGAAGGATGGGGATGTTACTCATGGCAGAGTGCTGATCCAATATACACAGGGCTGAGTGCACACACACACACACACACACACACACACACACACACACACACAGAAGGAGAGAGAGAGAATATGAATATAATATAGCAAGTGTATTGATTCAGTATCCAAGGGGATAATAATTCTGCTCTGTAATTATAATAACCCTTAGTCCTTTGTTTCTAGTCTGTCTTTGTTGTGCAGAGTTTTCTTTTCTGTTTGATTGTAGAGCTATTCTTTAGAACTATAAAACATGAAGTGTCAAGCTGAGAGGTAGATTATGAATCTGAGCTGCTAATAGACATAATTTTTTTAAGGATCAGGAAGGTTTCTTAAACTTTTGATATGATTGTTTCTGCTAATAGACAAGTCATGGGTTCTCTCCTTCCTCCCTCCATGTCTCACTGCCCCCTTATCCCTCCTTTCCCTCTTTATTCAGAAGAGACATGTACAGGATAAGCTTGAGTTACACTCCCAAACTGCATGTCACTGTATCCCAGGACCACAAAGCAGGGAAGAAGGGAAAGTCAGAACCTTTTCTGATTTGTATGTTTTACTTCACAGGGAGGCAGAGAAGACAAAACTTCTTATAGCTGCACAGAAACAAAAGGTTGTGGAGAAAGAAGCTGAGACAGAGAGGAAAAGGGCTGTCATAGGTACTTGGATTTATTTGTGAAATGAATGGCTCTGACTATAGGTATTGTGACTTTGTCCTGTTCATCATCAATTTCATGTTGAATAGAGAGGAGACATAAGACAGCATTATGTGTAGTGGAGAATTCTGGAACCTTTATTGTACATTCAAATGTCCTTAAACCTTTAAAGTAAGTGAAGCCAGTAGGTAATGAAATGTAGCCTAGCCCATTTTCAGTTTATGGTATAATTTCACTCTGAGCAGGAATCCATTCATCCGGTGAACTCCTGCTGGAGAGTTACTTTCTAGTGTGGTCTTACTACAGGACCACTGTGTGTTGACCACCTTTTCAGTGCTTCTGTGCACACGTGCAGGAGTTTACTAAAGCAGCATGACTCAGCGGAGGGGGTGGGACAGGCCTGTACCAGCTGTTTCCTAAGCCGTAATGAAACTGTCCAATTCCTGAGAGCATTTTCACACTGTTAATTTTTTATGTTTTACTTTATTAATTATTTTATTTACCTTTCAAATGTTATCCCCCTTCCCAGTTTCCTCTCCACAACATCTACCCCTTCCCCCCCTCCTTTGCCTCTGAGAGGGTACTCCCTGACTCAGTCACCCACTCTCACCTCATCTCTCTAGCATCTCCCTTCTCTGGCACATCAGAGTTTCATGGGACCAAGTGCACCCCCTCCCCTGAGGCCAGATAGGGCAGTCCTCTGCTACATATGTAGAGGGAGCCCATGTATGCTCTTTGGTTGGTAGCTTAGTCCCTGGGAGCTCTGAGAGGTCCAGTTCTAACAGTTTTTTTTAAAAAATATAGTTTGTAATCTGTTGGTTTTTAATAGATTGAAATTCAAGGAAAAGGTACTTTGGGGTAGGGTACTGAGAAGCGGTGTTGTAGAAAACACCCCTTGGGGCACAATTGCTGAGTCCAGTGTATGGGTGTGTTCATGTTTCTCCTGCTGCCTCCCTGGTTCTTCTTCCAACTCAGCTGTCTTCAGCAGAGTTTGAGTTCTGGGTTTTGTACTCCGTGATGAGTTCTCCTTTCTCTGTGTCCTTCTTACCCCTTGGAGTTGCCAGACTTCAAATGTGCATGCCAGTTGGTGATGGACAGAGGATCACATAGTTTCAACTTTAATATCCTAGATTACTGGTAATTGTTTATTGGATTTAAGGATTAAAGTAAACCCTTTAAGGTTTACTGCCTTTGAGTGCCTTATGCCAGTTCTCTGAAGGCTTTTGCAATGGTGTTCTTTGTATTTGCTGAGTGCTGACCCTTCCCAGAATGCTTTACAAATGATCTTTTCTTGATTAGTGACATGTCTTTGAATTGAGGTCTCTTCGAAATACAGATAATTGATTTTCACATAGTCTAGTTCATCACACATCTGGTGGTTTGTGCCTTATTTTGTTGACCAGTTTTTTGCCTCCACCAGTACCATGTATTCTAAATGTTTAAAGTTCTGGGTTGTATGTGTGTGTGTGTGGGGGGGGACTTTCATTCACAAGGACTTACATTAATATTAATGTGACAGAGATTTGGCTTTACTTCTTCCAAATGTCAACCCAGTTATCTCAGACTATTGAGTAGTTAGTTCATTGCTTTCTCTTTCTGAACGCCATTCATGTTATGTAGGGAAATATTGCATGTCATTTGTTCTGATGCTAAGATCTCTGTTTTGTTTTAACTCTGCTCTGTCTTCCCTGTTACTTCTTGCTGCTAGATTTTTTTCCTTGGCTGTTCTTCTTGGCTGTACTTGTTAACTATTCTTAATTATTCTGAAATTAGCCTGGACTAACTAGACCCTATATTCAGCCAGGGACTATAAGGACCAGCTCACTTCTGTAAAATATTGCCAGGATTTCTGTTGGAACTACATTGAATGTACAATGATTTGGAGAGAGTAGAAATATTTATGATACCAAGTCTTTCAAATCTCTTCTATTTATGAGAAATTTTAAGAAGTATTATTATTGAAGATTAAAGAGCTGATTCAGGGTGTAAAGTGTAAGCAGTTGTGTAAACCAGAAACACATAAAAACATGGGAGTGTGGGCTTGGTGACCCCCCCTGTATTTTCAGCCTCACTAGGCATAGATGGGCTCCCCAGAGCAAGCTGGCAGCAAGACTTCATAGACAAGCTCTGGTTTCATTGAGAAGACCTCACCTTAACAAATGAAATGGAAGAGTCAAAGGTGACACCTGGTGTCACCTCATCCTCGCTGTGCTGTACACCCGCATGCATGTGGTGTGTGCCCACACCCGCATGCATGTGGTCTGCACGTGTGTGCCCACACACACTTGAAAACTGGAAAAAAAAGTATTCTTAAGTCCCTGATATTTAATAGAAATCCATTCCATTAGTACCTGGTGTAGTGATGAACAGTTTTAGTCCTGATATTGGGGAGGCAAGGCCAGCCTGCTCTACAGAGTAAGTTCCAGAACAGACAAATCTACAGAAAAACTCTACCTCAAAAAGCAAAAAAAGAAAGCAGTTTATTCCTGTGTAGCTCTTTAAAAATTTTTTTGTTTCTGTAATAAGTACACTCTTCTACAAAGAAACTTTTTTTAGCTCACTATTGCTTTTGTATAGATATCCAATGGTTTTTAGTTAGCAATGGTACTGAAAATGCTAGTATCCAGAGTGGTGTTCTGGGTTTTTCTGAGAACCAGTCCTATTGTTTTTAGATATCAGTAAGTCTATTTTTTTCTGCATAAAAAATCACACCTTTCATTTCTTCCTGTCTCACACTCTAAGCTTGGCCTCCGAGAGGAGCAGAGTGGGCATTTTGCTGCTATAGTTCCAGTAACAACTGCTGTCTTAGTGTCTGCTGTTTAATGACGTCTCCTTCTGCCCTTTGCTTGCCAAGGGCCCTTAGTAAGAATGACTGAAACTAAACTGTCTTCTGTATATATGGAGCTGATTGTTAAGCTACTAATATGGTAGATTGTATTGTTAGATGTTATATTACTGGATTATCTTTGTGTTACTCTATTAAACCTACTTAGTCACTATGTAAAAGGTTCACATAATCTCTTGTAAGGCTTACTAAGAATTTTTTACTTTTGTATGAGATCAGCTGGTACAGTTTTCTTATAGAGACACTTACCATATTTTGCTTATTTGTATTTTGTTTGGTGTTGGGATTTACTGTCTGTTGTGTGCCATGTTTCTTCCAACCACAGAATGACCTGAGAGCGTTTATTTCCCAGAATGTTTGTGTATGATGCGTATTGTTTCCTTTCCATGGGTTTCATGGAACCCATAAAACATTGTGCTTTACTATGGTTTGTGCTGTTTCGTTTGCTTGTACGTTGGTAATGTCTGACCTGATTTTGTTTCTCTATTGCACATGTTTACTATTAAATTCTTTTTAAGACTTAGTAATTTTATTCTTGTTGAAAATTGTCTACTTTATATAACACCTCAAATGGGGACATGGATCTGTAGCCTTCACTGTAGCTTTGAAACATCTGCCGTCCCCACCCTTTCCTTACACTGCTGTTGTTGTTTGTACATTCTTTTTGTTGGATCAGTTTTGATTTTATTGATTATTTTTTGGAGAACAGTGTTTGATTTTGGCTTGCTTTTCAGTGTTATTTTAATGATTTTTTTTTCCTTCTTTCTGCACTGTGAATTTACTCAACAGTTTTTTTAAGAAACAAATTCTAGAATTAGATGTCTAAAAACATTGACATTAAGTTTTTCCTTTTTTCTTTTCTTTTTTTTTTTTTTTTTGTTTTGTTTTGTTTGGGGTTCTTTCATTTTGTTTTGCTCTGGTTTTTTAGTGGAAGCATATAGGAATATATATTTTCTCCTAAGTACTGTGTTGGTCTTGGGTAATTTGTTTAGTGGTTCTTCTTTTGCTTAAATGTATTTAGTTTTCTTTTAAAGATATTTCCATTATAATTTCATCATTAATCCATGAGTTATGTTTTTTTTTTTTCAGTTTTTGGCTCAGTGAGTTTTGAGAATCTACTTTTTTAAATTATTGACTCTTTTAAGTGTCAATTATAGTCAGAAGATAACATTTGTTGTATGGGTCATCAAGTTGTGTATTGAAATTTGCTCTGTAGTCCTCTTCTGTAAATGCCCCATGTGTATATATATTGTCTTTGTTGGATGCAGGTTTCTGTGCTGATTGATTGCATCTTCTGTGTTCTCATTTTGTCTTCTGGTACTATCAGTTTACTGAGAACATGGTGTTAAAGTTCTGTAGTACTCATAGAGTCTATATCATGAAGGATATTTATATTCAGGATTGTTAATTTCTCAGGAGATTAGTTACTGGTTTATAATAAATTCTTTACCCCTGAACATATTGTGTGGCATAAGATCCACGCTGTCTAATGACAGCTCTGTGGTTATGCCTCATAACGTAGCTGTGTTCTCTTGGCTGTTTTCTTGGTGTATCTTTTCATTCTTTTACTTTCAACTTTTCTATGTCATTATGTTTTAGGTGTGTCTCTTATAAACAGCATATAGCTGGATTTTGTTATCTTATCCAATGTGAGAATCTGTCTTTTAACTGGTGAGTTTTAGTCTTTTTATATTTATTGTAGTTGCTACTGTATTGAGATTTGTTGTCACTCAATTGTGTGCCATTTACCATGTATTTTTTCTCTACTTCTTTTTTCCATTGTGAATTATCTTTATTCATTTTATTTCTTTTACTTGACTGGAAGTTTTACATTCTGTGTCTGGAATGCACAACTAGTTATTACTTGTGAAATGTTGTGTATCTGACTCAGTAAAATCTAAAGTTAATCATTTTTTCTGTCCTTTTTTTGAATTATACTTTGAAAGCTTTAATTCTCACCCACCTTCTCCAGTGTCACATGCCATAGTTGCTTTGTCTTTGTCCCCATGTTCTCTTATCCTCTCGCCTGCCACTTATCCCATCATTGCTAAGGACTCCTGTAGTGAACATTTGCTTTCATTTAAAAGTGGTAAGTAATCTTTCCCTCTGCTTCAGACAGTTTACTTTTTTTCTGCTAATTGGTTGTGTTCTTGTTTTGTTTTTCTAGTATAGGCAAAGTTTTTTCAGTCTTCCTTGGTCAAAAGTGCTGTCATTTCATCCTCGGATGGTACTAGAGCTCACAGTTCCGCACCACACTGAATTTACATTGTTGTCTGGCCTCCTGAGCGTGGCTGTAAGCATGCGACTGCACTGGTTGTTTGTTCTCTTGGGTCCTTATTCTTCTGCTTTTGAAATGACTTGTTCTCCAGCTCTCGTCAGGCACCAGGTAGAGTTCTTTAGTCCAGGCTCTCTAGAGTTGTAGCCTCTGGAGGTCTTGATTTGATTCAGAAGTCACGTACAAAGCCTTCCCTGGGCCCGTTTGGAGCATTGCCCTCATGCCTCTCTTGTGAGATGAGCAGCCCAGAGCTGCTGCCATACAATCCTCCTCTTTCTCTTCTGTGCCTCCTGGGGGCTTTCATTCTTGCTTATGAACTCACTGTGCATTTTAAAGCAAATTGATTGTTTTACATGACAGCTTAGGGTATACCTTAAAGGAATGTTCTCATTTGTCTGCTCTCACTTGTCTGGAACCCCCAAGTCTGGTCATGCTGTTGTTCTTTAGTGTCTTCCTGTGAATTGCGGAGTGGGGGGAGTATCACAGTCTAGTCTTAAGCTAGTATAATACAGATTGATTTCACTCTTTTGAGTTCTGGGGTAATTTATAAAGGATATACTGCCTTCTGAAAAAAGAAAGTATTTGGAAAAATTCTCTTTTGCCCCAGAAGCCAGAGATAAATATGCTAAAGTATCTCTTAGAGCCTTGGGGGTTTCATACGGTGGTGGTTTAGTGCATTATAGAAAATGGCATGTGTCTCCTCTGACTTAGGTGTGCTCTCCCATACGGTCTACACCACCTCCAGGCCACGTTCTCATTAAATGAAAGTTCTTAGCAAACAGTTGTTATACTGTAGCGTTCAGGAGATTATGACAAGAAAAATATTTGGTTCAGTACACAGTTTACGGTTTCTGACTATTTTCTATCTGTATTTGGTTAAATCTTCAGATGAGAAACTTGTGACCATAGAGGCCCATAGCCCTCATAATCTTTGTCTGAAAAGGAAAATTAAGATGTTGTTTTAAGAATTATGGTGATAGAATTTCAAGTGTAATTAGAACCTTGCTTGTTTGGTCCAGGGACCTTTGGTTTGGACAGATGTTTACTAAAAGGTGTTTATTTTTTCCTGTGAGCACTTGGATGTGACAGCTACTGTGTTCACTATGAACATTTGATCCCATTTCCTTCTTTTTATTATTTTCCTTATATCATATTCTTGATGGCCCCTTAATAGTAGATCCTGAAGATATTAAAACTAAACAGTTTAGCCTGCCACTCAAATCACAGGTTCTTTACTGTCTTTTCTTGTTGACTGACTGTGCACTCTCTCTGTATAGGGTTTGTTTTTTTTTCTTTCTCATTTATCCCTATGTCATTTCCTGTATGCTTCATGGTATATCCCTACCAGATCATGTCCATTATTTCCTACAAAAATGTCTTTTTGGTTTAATTTCCCTTATTCTGTTTTTCTTTTGCCACTATATGCCATTGTCCTGTGTTGCCATGAGCTTGTATTGCTTCACTTTTGTACGGATCTTTACTGTTCGCCTGTGAACCATTGTTTGTAGTCTCATGAAAGACTGAAACTTAACCTTTTGTGACCTTCTTCCCACAAAGCTTGCACTACCAAAATAGGACAGTAAAGAAAGAAGGAAATTCCCTTCCTCTCGAGTTTTCTAGAACAGATAAAACCAGTTAGCCATAAAGCCACTTGTAATTAATGTTACACCATGTACTGATGACTCTAAGTGTGTTTCTCTCTGTTGTTTATTGTAGAAGCAGAGAAGATTGCACAAGTAGCAAAAATCCGGTTTCAACAGAAAGTGATGGAGAAAGAAACTGAAAAACGCATTTCTGAGATTGAAGGTACAACAGGGAAAGGTTGAACTTCTGAATGTCCTGACTGCCTCTCTGCTTCAGGACCAGTTCTAGATTGTCTTGTAGGGGAAAGCCATAGGACATGCTGGTCTGAAGGATGGTAGCTACCCTGATGCTCTAGACAAACAACAAGCAAGCAAGCAACAAAACCTATATGATCTAGTTCTCTTTAGTCTGTGACAGGTAGCTCAGCTTTTTGTTCCCTTTGCTACAATGGGTTGTTTTAGTTCTCACTTTATTTTCTGATAAAGTATAAGAATTCCTTAGAATCTTTTGTCAAAACAAAATAAGTGTCTAGAGAGATGGCTCAGTGACTAAGAACGCTGGCTACTCTTCCAGATCAGGTTCAGTCTGCAGACCCACGTGATAGTTCATAACTGTCTATAATTTCAGTCCCAGGGACCTAACATCCTCTCTATACACATGATGCACAGAGAGACCCATGGCAGGTAAAATACTCATATATACATGAAATAAAATGAAAGGAAAAGCTTTAGGCATGTACATGGTAAGGGCAGGGGAGATAACTCAGTGTTAGGAATACATACTGTTTTTATAGAGAATCTGACTTCGGTTCTAAGAACCCATGTTAGACAGTCCTCAACTGCCTCCAACGACAGCTCCAGATGATCAAATACCTTCTTCTTGTCTTTAGGGTCACTGTCTCTTGGGTATAATCAATCAATCAATCAGTCTCTTCTCTTCTCTTCTCTTCTCTTCTCTCCTCTTCTCTCTCTCTCTCTCTCTCTCTCTCTCTCTCTCTCTCTCTCTCTCTCTCTCTCTTCCCTTCTATTTCCCTCCCCTACTCTCTGTTTCTCTTTCTCACTCTCTCATACACACACAATTTAAGTATATAAATTAAACACACATAATTTTTAATGTTCAAAATAATAAACTTCACCACCACCAGTTTGTCACATGGAAACAGCAATACAACAAATTGACGGTCCAGTTGTAATGAAAAATCTAAAACTCTGTAATCACACAGTGATCCGTCTGTTATTGAGCCAGGGCCTAGCATATGCTAATGCAAATGTTTCTAGATCACAGTCTTTGTGCTTATATATAGCTTTTTCTTATCTCTGTGTTAATTGAGTCTAGATTATGCCTATGGTTGTTTTGCCTGACCCCTGCCTGGGTGGAGGGTAAGGCTGTAGGTGATGGGAAGTTGGAGGGAGGCAGAGGACTAAGAAACCACTTAGAGCAGAGAATGAGTCACTCGAAAAGCTGTTGTCTAACAGTGATGAATTTTAATCTCCTTTAAAAAGGAGCTGTCCTGAGGATTGAGTTTTTTTATAATTCTTAAAGTTGTAACTTAAATGAGGCAAACAATTGAACTATTGAGCAGTAAAAAGATGATCTTATCCAAATGAGGGGATAGAGCAGCCATGCTCTTTCATTTCAAACATGCTATTATGGTTTCATTTGCTAGATGCTGCATTCCTGGCCCGAGAGAAGGCGAAAGCAGATGCTGAGTATTATGCTGCACACAAATACGCCACCTCAAACAAGGTGACCGCTCTTCATCCCTTCCCTACTAACTGTTTCTGGTGTGCACTCCATTTCATGGGCTCTAGTGTGGTAGAAGTAGTTGTATTCAATGTCAGGGAAGAGTAGTAGCCGACCTGTCTTCAACCACTTATGTAGCAGGACATATTGATACCCATTGTTAGGGAGGGAACATTGTTTTCTTATAAAAGTAAGGAGTAGAGACCAGCAGATGCACGAGCACAGGTCAAATGCCATAAAACCATTCATTTGTCCTATAAGGAGGGGCTCTGAAAAGTTGAAGATCTCTTGAAAAGTGACAGGAAAAGAGGAAAACTGAGTTAGAACAGCTTCCAGATAGCTTTTCAGGATAGAGGCTGAACTTAAGAGTATTGTTTGCTTTCAGAGACAGTCTTGCAGTTTCTGGGGTGAGATACTTCTCTACCGTTGAAGGTTGTCCGTGTATTATGGTACATTTGTATCCCTGTTCGTTCCTGCTGCACGCCCGTACTACTTAATTTAATATCTTCTCACACACACATTTCCATACTATAAATTTAGAAACAAATTTGACTTCAGGAAAAGAGAGTGGAATTCTGTCAGGTGAAAGCAGCATGGGAACTGTTCATATCTACCGTACAAGTTGGTGGTCGGGAGTGCTTGCTGTGCTCTCGGGGTCAGAGTTCACTGACCAGCACCTACACTGGGTGGTTGAAAATGTTGACATAAAATACTGATAGAGAGGCTGATCGTATAGGTCAATTGATAGAGTGCATGGCTAGTCCTCAGTTTGGTCTCTAACACCACATAAACCTGGGTGTGGTGACAAATGTCTAGAATTCCAGTAATCTGGTGGTAAAAACAGGAATATTCCAAGTTCTAGCTCTGCTACATAGCAAGTTTGAGGCCAGCCTGATATATGTGGGGCCCTTTTTCAAACATTAGCTGTTGGCTGAAGTTCTGCTGGTTGACAGGCATCCATACTTTCACAGATGGTTTAAACAGCCAACTTCTGGGTAAAGGCAAGATGCCAGCTTAGGTGATTTCTACACATACTCTAATTTTCAAATTTGGTTGAAAAATTGTCACTAACACACCTGGTTAAACAGTTGTGAACCTAGGCTTTTCCTTGGAAACCCTAACACTAATTAGTTGAATTGTATACCTCTCTCAAGAGAATCAGAAATTCTGTGTCATTTCCTGGTTAAGTTGAGCTACATGAAATAGAAAATGCATGTAAACTACTTTGTAAGCTACAAAAGAATTACTATGTCATTTGATTGCTAATCTAATTTTTTAAAAATAGGGCTTATCCTACATTAAGACAGGAGTTTGGTAAAGAATTTTAGTCAAGAACTTAGTTGTTCATAGGATAGACACATTCCAAAATGAAATAGGGTCACTGGCAAATATTCCAAGTTGAGTCATGTTACTCAGGAGAGCAACTGGAGAAACAGACTTCGGGATAAAGAGATGACTGTTGCACCAAACGGTTCTAATTCTTATACTCTTGTTTGCCCTACACAGCACAAATTGACCCCAGAATATCTGGAGCTCAAGAAGTACCAGGCCATTGCTTCCAACAGTAAGATCTACTTTGGCAGCAACATCCCTAACATGTTTGTGGACTCCTCTTGTGCTTTGAAGTACTCTGATGTTAGGACTGGAAGAGAAGGCTCCCTTCCCCCCGAGGAGACTCTTGAACCCTCTGGAGAGAGCCCCATCCAAAACAAGGAGAACACAGGTTGATGCAAGAGGTGGAAATATTCTCCCATATCAAGATGCGACCCAAGGGACTAAGTGGGAACTGGTTATATGGACTCCTAAGATTCACAGGGAATTTGTGGTCTGTTGTGATTCTCTTGTCATAGTCCTGGTTTGCCAGATGACTACAGGATAGACCCAGCTGTCTGGCACTCAGATGGTCTCTGCAGCCACAGTTTTATCAAGTATCCTGTCTGATTTCTTTTGTAAACCGGTACTGATGAATGAGGGAAGTCTGATGCTAAGATACTGCCTGCACTGGAATGTCAAACACTATATAACAAGCTGTGTTTTTTAAAAGCTGAGGTCTATTGAATAATGTTTACATTGGTCCCTGGGGACATGTGTGCTCAGACATTCAAGAACTAGGAGGCCAGAGAGAGGACCTTCAAAAAAAGTAAAGTTAAAGAAGACAAGTGTCGTGAGATGCTTGGGACCCAGACTCTCTAAAGCCTAGTCCCAGCATTCCTCCTTGTCATTAACATCCAGACCTCTGGGTTCCTAGGAAATCATCTTCCAGTTGAACAACCATTTACTTGATACAATTGTACCTTTCTGTTTTTCTATAGTCAGGTTGGTGGCCTGCAGGGACACGCACTTTGCCACCCAACCAGAGGTTCCTTGCAGAGATTCCCAGTCACTCATATGTTGCATTAGTAGACTCTGAGATAGAGAAAGCAGCTGAAGTTGAAGGGAGATAAAGCCTGCACTGCACCAAAGCTGTGGGCCCGTGTTTCCTCTGTTTGTCATCAGCCTCACTGCCCCAGCCCATGTGTGAGTGTCAGGTTTTAGCTACAGACAACTGCTTAGATGTCACCTCTTGGCTGACCAAAGCTGGGACAAGGCTTTAACCAGACATAGGAGCAGTGTGCAATTCCTAATTCACTGCACAGTATTATATCATAATTGCAGGAAGTTTTTGTTTTTAAAACTGGATTTGGGGCCCATTCACTCACCCCAGCACTTCTGTCTAAAGGCCAAGGTTCTAGGACTGCCATGGTCACTAACACATTGATTCTCCTTAAAGTAGTTTCCAAAGTGCAGAACCAAGTGACCCAGACGGCATCCTTAGTCATCTTTATCTCCTCTTACCCTGGGATGCAGATATCAAAGTTGCTTTTCCAACTTTCACCTTATCTAGGAAACCAGAATTCTTTTGACGTCCTGGGCCACCATTGAATTTGTTTTCCATGAGAAGATGACTAAGTTAGCCTGTGGCTATAGATCTGCCTCATCCAGATCTTTTTGCCCATCACATTAACTTTCCTGGAATATCTGCTGCACAGGTAGACCTGAGTCTGACCGGCTTGTTGACAGCTCTTGTGTATACTGTGTGGAAGCCACACAAAGTTAATGGAGCCACTTCCTGAAACCTCTCAGCTGTTGATCTCACAGCAGCTAAAGGATTGTGCCAAACATTTTATTTAGAAAGGAGAGCCCAGATTTGAATGGGTTTTTTACCCTAGGTCTTACAGTGTAGAGGCATTTGTAATATGGAGAAAATCATTTTTCTCATTTAATTATAGAAATTACCTTTAAACAGATTTTGTGTTCTTTGGCCCTTATAAGAATTTTTGAACTATACAAATACTCCTGTTCTATTGTTGCTGCAGATAAATAATGATTGTTGTGGGATATCTGGATCATTGAGCTTTGTGCTTTCATTCCTAGAGATGTTTCTTACTCCCATGTAGTGAAATACTGTTGCCCCAAAGTGATGGTTGTGGGTTTTCTTACCAGACATAGGCCCTGGTAAGGGACAGGGAAGCGCCATGTGAAAGATTAAAGAAAGCACTTCCACTTGAGCTCCTTATGGAGTGAGCTTCCCTGTGCCCACTCAGTGAACTAAACCTGACCATCCTTCAGGGACGTTCCTTTTGGTAAATATACACTGTAATCTTTAAGTCTAAATTTATATGTGAAAGTTAACTTTTTTAAAAAACCTAAATAAAATTATTTTCCTATCAGTGATTGTGTATGTTTTGTTTTCTTCACATCTTACTTTTCTGTTGCTGTAATGTGCTCCAAGGCTGTCTTGCCCATTTCAACTAGAGGGCCAGTGTGTTTGCTAATTGAGCTTAGTAGAGGTTTGTACTTTTTCCAAAATAATGCCTATTAGGTATAATTTTTTCAAATTTATATTTGAAATTTTTCCACTTTCCCTAACTTTTAGAATTTGTTATCAAATTTGTTACTGTTTGTGGGATAAATCGGGAACAAGGATAGAAGAAGGAAGATGGGCATTGTGCCCCTTACAGTCTTCCTAGAAGGAAAACAGATTTACAGTAAAGAAGGCGTGAGGCAGCTTGTGTACATTGTGAGGGGCAGTATCATGGCATAACTAACTTCATTAATTCAGAGTCACCAGAGTCGGGATTGGACCTACATTCTCATGGGGAACATCTCGCAGGGAGACAGTTGCTACGGTGCTATTGAGCTCGCAGGAAGGAGTCCCCTTTAGTTGGCTTCTGGGACTCCACCATACTATCCCACATTAGCTGCCACAGACCAGGGAGCTGTAGCTACTAATTTGAACTCATCATCCTATAGGTTTTGGTAATAAGGTGCGTTCTGCCCACTCCTGTAAGAAAGTGTGAATTATCAGTTGTGGCTCCTACTTTAAAATGACTAATTCAGTATATGTGGCCCAGGAGCTTTATAATCTTCGGTCCCTTCCAGCTACTCTCCTCCAGGGTCTGTGAACGTGTCTTCTATTTCCCTTTGCAGTGTTCCGTCCTGGCCTACTTCTCCCCTCTCGTGGCAACAGCTCTCCTTTGCCAACTCCTAATAATCCTTGATCACTTCAGAGAGTTCACCCTGAACTGTGCTCAGACCTAGCATTTTCCATTTACCCTATGAATAGTCACCCTGCCTCAGGTTTATCATCACGTAAACTTAGGCTCTATAAAGGCAGTGACCATGGCTATCTTGTTGCCCGGGGACCATATGTAGTTCTAGCTGCTGAGATGGTGTTTGATCCTTGAGGCTTGATCAGTTTGTCTCATGAAAACAAAGAGATGAATATGAAGTGCAGGAAATAGAGTCTAACAAAGGGACTTCAAAGCTGAGTTTAAGTCCATATGAAGGAAGACTTAGAAAACCATCATGGAAAATTACCAGCCACTTCTAAATGGTCTACTCATTGTTGCAGGGCATCTGGAAATAAAACACACTGCTATTTGTCTTCAGGAGCCAAGGTGCAAGATAAGTAGATTTAAACATTGGCCACAACCTCAAGGGACCTTCCAGTAACCCAGGCTAGCATCTCAGTCTTCAGTCTTCTCCTGCTCTCTTGTCTTCGTGTAACCATTTAGAACAGTCAATTTCTCACTCCTGGTGTCCTTTAGTTACACATCATAACTCACAATGACACTTTTCTTGTTTTTACTGTGTGCTATGGTTTGAGTATGTTCTTCAAAAAGCATGTGTTACCAGCAGCCTCTAGGGGCTGGAGAGATGGCTCAGTGGTTAAGAGCACTGACTGCTCTTCCGGAGGTCCTGAGTTCAAATCCCAGCAACCACATGGTGGCTCACAACCATCTGTAATGAGATCTGATGCCCTCTTCTGGTGTGTCTGAATACAGCTACAGTGTACTTGTATATAATAAATAAATCATTTTTAAAATGATTTTTTAAAAAGAACAGCCTCTAGTCCAGCAGTATCTCTAAGAGCCCAGAGAAGAGACGAAGCATGGAGACAGCGCAGTGAATGGAAGAGTGAGTTCATTCTTTAGGGGGATTTCAGTTCTGTTTGTGTGCTTGCATTCCTTCCTCCTTCCCTTTTCCTCTTACTGTTTTTACATTCTGCTTTCTGCTGCGAGATGACAGCAAGAAACATGTTCTGGTGTTGTCCTCAATTTTGATTTCCAGCCTCCAGAATTGTGAGAGATTGCTGTTTTGCCATTAATTTCCCAGGTGACAGTGTTCTTTTGGAACAACTCAAGACAAACAAAGAGAAGGAACTGGTTGCAAAGGAGTTGGAGTGTTGCTGTAATAAACATCTTCAGACACGGACGTCGTTTTGGATTGAGTGAGTTGAGGCATTTGGAGAGGCGGCCTGGAGCAGCTCGGTTGCCGTGAACAGAACTCCAAGATTGTTCTTGCGAGAACTGTAGGGAAGTGGATTTCCGCACAGACAGGATGGCGGAGACTGCTCTGGGGAGGGGACGGTGCAGAAATAGGAACTAACTTCGGGGAGCTTGAGTGGAAGTTATCACTCTGAGCTGAAGAGAAAGCCACTGTGTGGCAGGCTGTTCTGGAAGAGAAGTCTTAAGGTCCTTCTCAAAGATGTAGGGAAGACATCACTTCCTTTCTTTGTCATGCAGGGGATTGAGCCCAGAGCCTAGCACATGCAGAGTAGGAACTCCAGCGATAACTACTCCCCAGCCTACTTGAGGACATTTCAGTGTGTGTTCTTGGAACAGCCACATTGCTCCTTCTAGCTGCAGAAGGCAAAACTCAAGGCAGGAAATGATATAAAGATGGAATTTTAAAAGAAAATAGCACTCAGAAATTTGAAGTATCCTTAGCCTAGCACATGCAAAGTGATGGGAGTTTGCTGACATACAGGTAGAAGTCAGCCAAGTGCTGTCCCCTCAGTCTTGGAACTCCCTAGTCCCTATTACCAAGAGCCAATTTATATCGATTATAAATTACCCAGTTTCAGATACTGTTATAGCACAGGAGGGACTGTGATAACCATGTTTCTTTGGAAATACTACCTGTCTCTTCTGTTATTTCTTTAAATATATTTTTTTCTAGTTTCTGTTTTTTTTTTTAACCTTCAAAAATGTAGTCACATGTAAGTATTTATTAGACACCTACTGTGTTGCTAAAGCAACAAAAACCGCATGCATCCATGGTGATGGGGTGAGATGGTTTATAAGAAAATAAGTACACATCTAACGGCGAGTCGCACAGCAGGCTCAGTGAACAGCGGTAGGATCTGGTGGCTTCTGGGAAGCGATGTGTGATCTGAGGCAAGTTTCAAAGAATGACTGGAAGGCAGCCAGATGAGAACAGTGATAATGTGACGTGTTTGAGACAATAGGAAAGTCATGTTACATTTAAAATGCAATGTCCTGGATCCCCTCACCTCTACAGTACCTGTAGACATGAGAGCCTTCTCACTGCGAGCCCCTATTGATAACTGTTTCTGCTTACTAGCACATGTCCTCATCTGCAGGCTTTCTCTCTGGAATCCTCACAGCCTTAGGAGGTTCTGCTGTCATCCTGCAGCTGGGGTTTGCAAACATCACTTGACCCCAAAATCACATAAATAACAAGGTGCAAGGCAACAATTGGAGCTATACCGTAGATCCAGGGTTGTTACCACGGCCCTTAACCTGGCTCACTGATTGGGTTAGGAGAGTAGGGGTGTTGCAGTAAATATTATAAATGGACTGCTTATCTCTGTATCTGCCCCCACCGTCTCACTTGGCGGGTGCTGCTCTATTTGGAGCTGAACACACACACTCTCACTGGGTCCACGAGCTACACTCTCCACGAGATTCCCTTCCCAGGCGATTCACTCTGCCCACCCTGGTGCTTCTGTCCTGGGTGATGGTTACCGCTCCGGTACTTTCTTCCCTCCACCGCTCATCACAAACATTACTCCGAGGTTCGATAGCTTTTCATATAGGTTTATATATTACAATCTCAATCCACAAACCTGCTATACCATGAGATTATATCCAAAAGACAAAGACACAAACTGCCCTTCTATATGAAATAAAATGACCTATAGAAACCCTTACAATACCTATGTCCGACTAAAGCCACCAGGATCTAAATCTGCTTTCTCCAGCTCCATCTTGATCTCCAATCTCTGTTCCTCTTCCGTTTTCCTACCTTTTCTCTGCCTACCTCTCCACTGTCCAATCACGCATCGACTAGGAAAGCTTTCAGAGGGCTGTGTAGTCTACATAAAGGACAGGAAAAGGGATGAGTGATTGATTAGCATGTTAAGTAGTGACCCATGGGTTGGCTTTCTCCGCCCTATGTAGGCCTAGGAAGAAGTGCTCTCTAGAAGAGTTAGTCAAAACAGCTGACTGCAGAAACGAGCCTTTTGGAGCCTGGAGAAGCAGCGCTCTTCCATTATATGAACCAAATGGAACTGAATAGCATAAAAATTGGTCATTGTAGATATAGTGTTCAGGTAAGAAGCCTTCCTGCTCTGGTAGTATAGTTACGTTGGCTGAAAAAGTCCCCTTCCGCAGATCACATGCCCTTCCTGGGGACAGTCTATACAAAATAAGTGTGTGGTGCATGAACAGAAAACAGAATTGTTTGACCTGGTTTTCCCTCGAAAATTTCTCCACTTACTGGTAAGCCAGGATTTGCATCTTAATAGCTCTATTAAACCGAATTGCAATTCAGGCATATAAGGGAAATTCAGAGAAACTGGGTATTTGATTCCCCAAGTTCTGTTTAGCCTTACCTCTTGAATTTGAGTTATGTCTTTGTTGGACAGTTCCACCAGATGTCACCTCATTTTCCCCTGGCTGCATCTCCACCTCTGGCAAGCGGTTTTCCCTCAAGACCATACAAAAGCTGTAGTCAGTCCACATGCTCAACCCAGCACAAGTGTTAGTACCCCAAGGGGCAGCCTTTAGTAAGAAATGAGCATAAATAATTACTGTGAGGTGACCCCCCAAAAAAACTTTTTAATGGAGACAGCAATCCTCCTTACACAACAGAAGAAACAGTTTGATCATGAAGTTAAATTTCAACAAACACTTAAAGAATAACCTGGTGTATGTCCGGAAAGCTAGATGTAAAGTTAATAGGCCAACGGTCAACCCAGCAAGACAATCTCTGCTCTCTTAGAACTCAGCAGTCTCATGGGAGAGTGAACTCTTTAAGGTAAAAACCAACTAAGCAGCAAGAACCTAGTGTTAGAAAGGTGAAAAACCAGTCCATGTACCGCAAGCTTATTGCATTGGGTTGACAAAACTATCTCAACCCATGGATCTCTAGGAACACAGAGAATGTGCACTAAGAGTGTGTAAGAGAATGTGCACTAAGAGTGTGTATCATGTTCAGTACTGGGGCTGGAGAAATGGCTCCGTGGTTAAGAGCTCTTCCAGAGGACTGGGGTTTGGTTCCTAACACTGACACAGCAGCTCACGACCCTTTGTAACTCCAGTTCCAGGGGACGTGTCACTCTGCTGGCCTTTGTGGACACTGTACAGGTGTGCACTTGCATGCCTATAGGCAAATGCTCATAAAGCCAACGTTTTAAGTGTTTTAGTGTCTGCACTGGCTATTTTTATGTGAACTTGATAAAATAATTTTGGAAAAAGGAAACTCAATTGTAAAAGTATCCCCAATAATTGGCCTGTGGTACATTTTGTTGATGGATGGTAGATGTGGGAGGGCCCAGTTCATTGGGCAGCTCTACCCCGGAGCTAGTGGTCCTGGATGCTATAAGAAAATGAGTTGAGCAAGCAAGGCAAGCAAGCCCACGGCAGCATTGCTCCATGGCTTCTCCAGGACATCAGCTCCTACCTCCAAGGTCCTGCCCTGAATTCCCTGGAAGATGGACTACAAGTCATAAGATGAAACAAACTTCCCTCCCCAAGTTGCCTTTGATCATGGCGTTTTATCCCAGCAACAGAAATACAGTAATACAGTGTGACTCATATTTAGAGAAGCATAGTAGGCTGCTGTATAATGACAATAAGAAACGATGGCAAGAAATTAGAATCCTTATACATCGCTGGCAGGTTGTAATTTACTTTGGAATACTTTTTGACGGTTCCTCAGAATGTTAAATATGACCCAGAGAGTCCGCTTCCAAATATCTATTCAAGATCCCATGATGGATGACCAGACAGACCATTGTCATGTCATGAAAAGGAATGGCACAGTGACATGCTGCAGCACGGATGGTTCTTGAAGGCATGCTGAGTGGAAGGCATGTACTGTAAGAGTCCCACTATATCAAATATTCAAGCAGGCTAATCTATACATATAAAAGTAGTTTATTGGTTGCCTTCATCGAGAGAAATGAGTGTGGCATTTCCTTTAAGAGTCACGAAAGCATTCTAAGTTTTAATGTAATGTCTATTTTAGATACTGCTAGTCATTATAAAAGAACAAAGTGTGTGATATTTAAGATATATCTCTGGCTGTAGTTTCTTTTGCATGAAGAAGGAGCAGATGCTATGAAAATCCTAGCACCAGCTCCTTTGATGAACAGAAAGCAATTCCATGGAAACACTCTGCAGGTCACTCATCTTAGGTGCCCCAAAGGCAGGGTCAGGAGGGAAGGGCAGCAGAGATCCCGGAGGGCCTCCTAAATCTTGTCACACCTTGCTGAGTTCCTCCAAAGGCTAGAAAGAAAATTCGGAAACAAAGCAAAGGCTCGATAGATTGTTAATTTTAAAGCGCCTTACCACTCTGTGGATTCACCTGTTTCAATAAAAAACAAAACCAAGATAAGTTCGTCCACAGGGCGGAAATAAGCATCTGCTTTGGGCAGTACAGAGCTGGCATGAGCCAAGATGAAACCATTTAACCGAGATTCGACTGCTGTCTGCATTTGCCTTCTATGTCTGCAGCGGACTTACCTTGAGATTTTTAAAATCAGTAGATTAGACCACGAAGCAACCGTCCACTGGAAGAAGCACCAGAGGATTTACTACTTTAAAGAGCTAAGCATAGTGTGCGGCATGCTTGCAATCCCAATGCTCAGAAGCCTACAACTGAGGGTGAGTTCAAGGCCAACCTGGCCCTCAACAGAGATTGACTGCTTTAGGTACAAATAAAAACAAAGTAACTTTTCAACTATTAACACTTTTTTAGTGTTGTAAAATTTAACATAAGTTTTGCCATTTTAGCCCGGTATGATGACATGTAGTGGTAGTCCCATTGTTCAGGAGTCTGAGGCAGGAGGATTACTACAAGTTCAAGCAGCCAAGTCCACATAGCAAAACCTCATCTAAAGAAAAAGGGACCATTTTTGCCATGTTTATAGTGTATAATTCAGTAGCATTATGTACACGAACTATCTATGAATCACTAATGGTATCAATATTTTCAGAAGCTTTCCAGCATCCAAACAGAAACTCTGTACCTATGACTCAATAGCTTGCCAGTCCCTCCTCCTCCCAACCCACAGTAACCTCTCGTATCCACTCCCCAAGCACAGTAGTTTGCCCATTCGAGATACCCCATACAAGTAGAATCACGCAAGAATCTTCCCTTTGTATCTCCCTCTACCCTGTAGCACAGGTCAGGATGTCATCTCTTCTTAAGGACAAATGGAATATTCCACATTTTGTTCAATTACATGGTAATGGAAGCAAAAGACCTGTTTGCCAAGGAGAACACTTCCACACCATCTCAGAGCACGCAGCTTAGCTTCTTATTTCTATGAATGTAATTACTTCATGGTCTTAGAAACCTATGACACATACATATTGTACAGCTTTGTGTGTAATGAGCTCTCAATGCTGAGAAGGATATGCAGTAGAGAGTCTTAGAAAATACAAGAGCTAGAGAGGTGGCTCAAGGGAGAAGCATTCCCTGCACAATCGGGACCCGAGTTTGAATCCCCGCAACTATGTAAAACTGGGTGTGGTGGTGTGCATCTGTGATCCTGGTGTTCAGTTAGCCAGATGGGAGGAGGAGGGCAGATGAATCACAAGTTCAAGTGCCAGATAGCTTAGCATATGCAAAGGCAAACAATAAAGAATGTAACTCAAGGTGGGAGCTAGAACCAACATCCAAGGATTATCCTCTGTCCTACACACACACACACACACACACACACACACACACACACACACAAAGTGCACATGTGCATATGTACACACACAAAGTGTACATCTGCATACATACACACACATACACACACATCCTATATATACAAAGAAAAAGAAGGTTTTCTGAGTAAAAGGAAAGGCAGTAGCCCTTCTTGATCTCAGGCTTTAGCAAACAAAACCAACCCCATTCTGTTTTGTTTTGATTTTTCCCTAAGTCCAAAACTCTGAGCAGCCTTTGCCCAGCAGGGAACGCCCACCTACCATCCCCCCCTCCACACTCCAGCCCTCCTCTTAAACTTTGCTTGCAACAGGCAACCATGATTAACGTCCCAGGGCTGCAATGGAGCTGCTGGGACTCACTACACTTGCTCTCCTGGTTTTTGTGACTTGCCTCAGCCTCCTTTCAGTGTGGACAAAAATGCGCCATGGGGGGAGACTGCCCCCGGGCCCAACCCCACTTCCCATTATTGGGAATATACTGCAACTGAATCTCAAGGACATCCCTGCATCCCTTTCCAAGGTAAGGCGCTTCTTTCCTAGGGCATTTGTTTTCAGGTTAAGCATTCATCTCTCGGTTCTGCTCAGACTGGCTTTCCCACTGCCTGCTCACATAGGCTTATCACACAGTCTCTCTGGAGGAGTTCTTTTTTTTTTTTTTTTTTTTTTTTTTGGTATTATAGAAATGCAAATAGTCCCATCTTTTTAGAGCGGGATCCCTTCAGAACATATAGTGAGGGACCTCCGCCTACCTGGAGATAATTAGTTAGCTTCTAAGCAAGAAGATTCTGGATCAGAACATATTTGAAATGAAAGGCCAGCCCCATTAGTATGTAACACCAAAAGGCAAGCTCGGCAAACGTAAATATGTACATTAGTATTTTATACTAAACTCTCCTTCTAAAGAGGTTCTCTTCCCTTTCCCTCTCCCCTCTCCCCTCCCTAACACTCTCCTGGAACAGCACAGCTTGGCTGCCCTGGCTGTAGTTGTAGTGATAACCTTTCTCCATAAGTTCACTGTGTGACAATACATTCTTCAAGATGGAGAAACTGCATAAAAATTTCTCTGATTATAAACCTTTGAACTCAAGAATTTATTAGATGAACAGATTAGTCCATATTTTATGACAAGATGCTTTTCTGATCCTGAGAATATTAATGCCCAATGATATAAAAATCCCCCCCCTTTGACTGGATTGTTTTAATAAGGGCGACTGAGACCGAATGAAACCACGTTTGCTATAGCCAACAGCAGTGCAGAGAAAGGAAGAAGCAAACCTTTGATATCCTTTACTTTTAAAACTATATTTTATTACATTCACTTAGTTTCTGAGTCCATGGATGTGTGTTTCTGGGCTTGAGAGCACATGCCAAGGACTCGTGTGGAAGCTAGGATGTACCTTGAAGGCCTTGTTTCTTCTTTCCACCAAAGATCTAACACAGTCATCATACTGGCCCAACTTTACCCCTCCCCTCAGAGATTGGTAGATGACTTTTTTCATTCATTAATTAATTTCCTTCACAATCCAATGGCAACTGCCCCTCCCCCTCCTAGCCCCTCCCTCCAGCCTCCCCTCTCTTTCTCCTCAGAGAAGGGGAGACCACCCATGGATAGCAACCTGCCCTGGCAGATCAAGTTACAGTAGGACTAGGGAGAGCCCATCCCTGGCTCTATCAGTCCTACTCTGCTACAGTTGCAGACAGAAGCCTGATGTAACTGTCACCTAAGGGGCTTCACCCAGCAGCTGATGCGGAGACCCACAGACAAACATTGGGTGGAGCTTGGAGAATCTTGTGGAAGAGGGGGAGGAAGGATTGAAGGAGCCAGAGAGGTCAAGAACACCACAAAACAAACCAACCAAACGAAAAAAAAAAAAAAAAAAACCAAAAACTTACAGAATCAATTTATCTGGGTCCCTAGGGCCTCACTGAGACTGAACCACCAACCAGTGTGTTCCCTGCACACATGTAACAGACTTACCAGCAGGAGCTGTGTCTGGCTCTGTTCCCTGCCTTCCGATTGCTTTGCCTTAACTGAGCTGCCTTCTCTAGCCTCAACAGAGAATGCACCTAGTCCCACTCTAACAGTGAGTTGTATGATGTCATTGAACCCTAGATACAAAGACTGTCCCCGCTCCTGCCCATGCACAGAATCGCCTGTTTACAGCCCACACAGGTGGAATGTGCTTGTTTGTTTTTATAAATGAGGAATCAATTAATCATTATCATCCAGAGTTCAAAGTTTACATTTGAGTGCTGACCGTTTGCTCTCTCTGGACTTGGACACATGTATAGCAGTATGTGTCTGCCCGTAAAATGTCAGAATAGTTTCACTGTCCTAGAACTCCCTGTGTTGCCTTGGCAACCACGGCTCTCCTACTGTCTCCAGTTGTGCATTTTCTAAAATGTCATATAGATGAGTCACACACCAGGAAACCTTTTCCAGTTGTTTTCTTCTGCTTAATAATAAGCATCTAAGACGTCCTCCTTGTCTGCCATGGCTTAGCAATTATTTCTGTCTGACTCATCACAGTCTGTGTATTCATTCACCCTTGGCAACTACACATAGAACGGCTATAAACATCCATGTGTGGGTTTTTGTGTTGTCCTAAGTTACCAGCACTTTGGAGGTACCAGGGACACACGATTGCTGGATCATATGCCTAGCTGTGTAAGAAATTGCCAAATAGGGCAGTTAAAGCCATAAAGTTAACCCGAGAAAAGTGTATTCTGCACGAAATGAACAAAGTCCAGTACTCCGTAACAAAGGGTGCTTAGCAGAGTCCAGGCGTATTAAGGAGGTAAGTGCAGAAAACGAGCAGGAGTCAGCCATAGTGCTAAAGTCAGAAAAGTGGGTGTCGTGATTTTGTGAGGGCTGTTGGAAGAATGTTAGGACATCAGAGGCTTTAGATGGAGTGCTGTAATACATCCTATGTTTTAACTACAGAGCTCTGTGGACTTGTAGGTAGGGGTAGATTGTAAATATGCTTAAAAAGAGGCAGGGTACCTGTGTAGCAGTAATCTAGGGGAGATGGCGGTGTCTTGAGCTAACAGAGGATGTTAGGAGAGGTGGCTAGATCCAACTATATCTGGGAGACAGCAACAGGGTCTGTTCACAGGCTTGTTGAGAGGTCCAAGATAAAATACTAAGAATGGTTGCTAAGTTTCAGCTCTGCAGGTTGCTACAAAATAAGATGGACCATGAGATCAGGCGTTTGGTTTGTTTGTTTGTTTGTTTGTTTGATATTAGGAAGGTAGAAAATATGAAAAGCTCAGTCTTAGTGATGCTTTTCAAAAGCCTACTAGTGATTGTAGTCAATATGATTGGCAGACAATTTAATATATATGAAACTTAAATGTTGTGGGATGAGCCCAAATTTACATTTTTAAAATTCGGGAGACAGAATGTACTTAAAGCCATGAATTTGGATAAGATCATATGGGAATGGGGAGACTGGAGCATAATCTCTACAATAGGGTCAGCCAGACAGAAGTCTCAGGAGAACTAAACAGGAGGAGCCAGCGAGGTAAAATATCCACCAAGGAGTGGGGTGTCCTGAAACCCAAAGGAAGGATACAATAATGAACTATGTTTAACCATGTCAACACCAGTGGCTGGCCCAATCAAATGAGACAGTGAAATAAAACTCTTAAGGGAGCTTTAGGAAAGATGTTTTCAGTACAGTAGTGTAAGGGTTTGTGTTGAGGTTACAGGAAGGAATGGAGGGGGGGTCAAGATAGCAGATTTGACAACTTTTTATAGCTTTGCTGTGAGACACTGTATTTTGCACTATTGCTTCAAAAATGAGAACCCAGTGCACATGTTGGGAAGTTGCCTGTCCTCAGCATGGTGAGTTGTTTATAGAAAACTATGCACATGGGCACAGGTTCAGGTGAGTCAGCAGCCGCTGATGTGGGTGCAGATGGAAACTTTCCATCCCCTCCATAATCTCTGGAAGCTACAAAGAAGAGTCATCACCTCAAAGAGGGGTTAGGAGAGGAAGGCTAGACAGGCTGGCCCTCTACAGTACAGCAGGACTCTCTACAGCAGGTAAACTTCATCTTTGGGAATACAAAGGAATGCTATAAGATGTCAGAACACCGTTTGAAAGGAAGCTGGGAGGTGAGTGGAGTTATGGGTAAAGGAGAACAGAAAGGAAAAGAACAAAAGAGAAATCCCAGGGAGCCAGAGGAGAACAATGAAGGAGTTGTAACTCCTGTGAGCCTCTTAGAAACAAGAATCACAAACAACAATGCAACTGTCTTAGTTAGGATTTTATTGATGCAAAGAGATACCATGACCAAGGCAACTCTTAAAAAAGGCATTTCATTGGGGTTGGCTTACAGTTTCAGAAGTCAAGTCCATTATCATCAAAGCAGAAAGCATGGCAGCTTGCAGGCCGTCATGGTGCTGGAGGAGCCACGAGTTCTATCTTGACACAAAGGCAGCCAGAAGGAGACTGTCTTCCACAGGCAGCCAGGAGGGGGTGTGCTCCAGCATTGGGCAGAGCCTGAGCATAGGAGACTTCAAAGCCAGCCTACACAGTGACACTCTTCCTTCAATAAGGACACACCTCCTAATAGTGCCACTTTCCCATGGGCCAAGCACATTCAAACCACCACAAAAACCAACCAACCAACCAACCAGCCAACAAAACTGTTTTACTATACTGGGTCATAGGAGGTCATTTCTATGCAGGTATATAATACACTTTGAACACACTCCTCCCATACCTCACTGTTCTCTTTCTCTCTCCTCCCCAGCCCACTAATCCCCCTTATCTCCGTGAGCAGTTTCATTTCTTTAATGTCATCTGCACACATAAGATTTTATGTGTCTGTATAAATGCGGAGCTCACCAATGAAAGAAAGCAGGCTCAAGCTTTTAAACGAATTTTTGAAACACAAATGCACATTTAAATATCTGCTTGTTGGGGCCGAGGAAAAGCTTTTGTGGTGAAGGGCTTGCAAAGCAAACTTGAGGACCAGAGTTCAGATGCTTAGAACCACTTATACGGAGCACAGTGGTGTGCGTCTGTAACCGCCATATTCCTACAGTGAGATGGAGGGTGGAAAGGTGACTCCCCAGAAGCTTGTGGTTTAGATAGCCTGGCAGATACAGTACTGTGGCAAATGACAAAGAGACTCTGCCTCAAACAAGACTGTCCTCTGACCTCCACACATATGCTCTGGAATATGCAGTCCCCCACATATTTGTACACAGATCATACATATATCATATATATAATAAATAGATATATGTATATATGCACACGAGCTTTCTATAAGTTTGTTGGGGGGATAGAAATGTAGGTCAGAGCCACAGACATGGTTTCCAGCCTCAATTAACTTTACTATGACTATTTCCAGTTGCATTAGTTTTCCTACAATGACATAGCTCCATTCTTCTTTCTGACCGAGAAAAAAAAAATGTTTTCTTCCGTGTGTATACTACATTTTTCATTTAATATAAGTGGTGCCACCTTTTAGATCTTTCACTATGTTGTTTTATTAAGCTCTTCTTTGGTGTCCAATACCACATTCTTTATCAATACCATAGAACTGGCTATCATTTGGCTGTTCCTTTTTTAAAAAAAAACAATTCACTGTGTACAGTCATTGCACATCCGCCATGTCCACATGTCCTGTACTACATAAGGACATTTTCATTCATGGATAGAGTGTGTGTTGGATATAGACTACCCCAAATGTGACTGTTTCTTTCCTCTCCCTTCTAATAGATTTCAAATTCTACAGTGGCTCCTAGGGTGCCTGGTGTCTGCAGCAGCCCTTGCTCACTAAAACCTGACCAAGGTTGCGTGTACAAATGAAGAAATAGAGTAGACAGGATACTTAGGGTTAAATTCCTAAAATGTGACTCATGGAGCAAAGGCCAAGGCCTGTGCAAAACTCAGTTACAAGCTTCCAATACAGAGATTTCACAACACCATTTACACAAGTGCTTCTGTCTCCTTCCAGCTGGCCAAAGAGTATGGGCCTGTTTACACTCTGTACTTTGGATCCTGGCCTACTGTGGTCCTACATGGCTATGATGTGGTGAAGGAAGCGCTACTCAATCAAGGAGATGAGTTCCTTGGGAGAGGACCTCTGCCCATTGTCGACGATAGCCAGAAGGGACATGGTATGTTTCAAACCAAAACTCAGGTTAGCTTCCATTGATGCCTGGATATTTAGGGGAAAGACATCTGATCACTAACTTGTTCCATGTCTGGTTTGCACATAGCAACTAACCACATGCTTGCAACGCTGGGATGGGATTCCAACGCAAGTGACCCAGAGTCATTACAGATACCTCAGGTGACAGGCATAGTTCCCAACAAGACTGACCTCGCTACAAATGCCAGACAGACCCTTAGAAGTGTCAGGTTACTGGTACTTCCTATCAACTAGCTAAACCATGACTGCTTTTGGTTTAATTGTTTGTACAATAGTTCATAGAACTTAGAAAGGTGCTAGGCATGGTTTCGTTACATAGTGAGAAGACTTCTCAGAAGGATCTTAGAGGATCACAAATGCAGAGAGTTTAAAAAACGAAGCACATTGGGAAGCTCACGGTAGCCTTGGTGTCCAGACTGTAGCCTGAAATTTCATTACATGAGTTGTGTGTGTGCGTGCATGTGTGTGTACGTATGTGTTTGTGTGTGTTTTCATGTGTTGGTGTTTTTGTTTGTGTTTGTATGTATGTGTATGTCTGTGTTTATGTGTGTATGTGTTTGTGTGTATGTATGTGTCTGTGTGTATGTGTCTGTGTGTATGTGTTTGTGTGTGTATGTGTTTATGTGTATGTATGTGTTTGTGTGTATGTGTTTGTGTGTGTGTATGTGTCTGTGTGTATGTGTTTGTGTGCATGTGTTTGTGTGTGTGTGTATGTGTGTGTGTGTGTGTTTGTGTGTCTGTGTATGTGTGTGTGTAGCAGTCCTCTGTCATCCTTGCTTTTTACTTTATATTTTGAGACGGCATCTTTCGTTGAACCTGGCGCTTGCTAATTGGCTAGATGAGACCAGTCTGCAAGCCCCAGGAATCCTCCTGTCTCTGCCTCCTCCCACTCCTGTGCTGGAATCAGAGGTGTGCATTGCTGCTGGGATGTACTGGGACTAGTTCAGGGTCCCGATTCTCATGCTTGTGGGGTAAGCACGTCAATAACTGAGCCGGCTTTCCAGCTCATGAGTCTCCGGTCTTAACTCTATCCCCAGAGCTTCCTCTATCCCCTGCATCCTCCCAAGGTCAAAACCAAGTGACATAACCTTTTCAACTCCCTCATCTTGGAACTATTCAGGGCTCACACTGAATTAGTTCATTAGCATAAACTAGGGCATGATCTAGAATATCTACAGTGAGTAAAACAAAGGCTTCTTATACCCAGAAAACACATGGGATTCAGAAACTCCTAAAAGAAAAAAAAAAGTGTAAGATTGATGTTAAGGTGATACATGATTGGACAGTGGAGAGGTAGGTGGAGAAAAGGTAGGAAAACGGAAGAGGGGGTGGAGAGAAAAAAGAGAAATCAAGATGGAGCTGGAGAAGGATGAGCTGGATCCTGGTGGACTTAATTGGTGTTAGGTAGCTATGAATATTTTAAAGGGATTTTATTGGTCTTTTAATCTCATGTAGAAGGGCAGTTTGTATCTTTGCCCATTGGATATAATCATATTGTGTAGAGCATTTGTGGACCAAGAATTTAGTACATAAAACAACCATAAAAAGCTATCAGGTTTGAGAGTAATGTTTGTGCTGGGCGGCAGTGGAAAGGACCAGGCCGGGGCAGTTGCATCCACCCAGGACAGAAGCAGCAGGGTGGGCGGAACGAACCTCCTGGGAAAGGAATCGTGGGGAGAGTACAGCTTGCGAACTGTCTGATGGAGTCCGTGTGGTCGGCTCCACACTAGAGCGGCGTCCTCGGATTGAGACTGCGGGGGCGATAAGACCATACGGCCTCCTTTTTATTATTTACTTCAACAGACAAGGATGAAGACCAGGACATAATTTTATTTACTACATATTTGTACAGTGCCTCTGAGATGAACATCAAGTCAGCCTAAGTTACCTGTAAATTAATTCTGTGAACATGGCTGAGCTAAAACCCATATGAGGCGCTTTTATAGCAGGAGCTGTTACTCAGGGATCTGGAACTGGAGAGAAGCAGTACTTGGAGTGTCACTTCCCATGGGGAGGGGGGAGTGGTAGCGGCAGCTAACAAGGTCTAGAACGGGCAGGTACCATGAGCTAAGCAACAACGTGGACAGTGGAGAAGAAGGGAGGATGGAGATCAGCCTGTGAGTCGCCATGACAATCCCAGTCACATTCGAAGTCTCAGAGAGTTTATCTCAGTGTATTTCAAGACTTAGGCATGTGCTACACAAAGCTTTATATGGACTGAGTGTTGTACAATAAAAGAAGAGCCAAGAGTCTCTCTTGAGTCATTTAAAATGATAAACTTCGAGTCCCAGATAAAGAGCAATGATTCTTTTCAAAGTGTATTACGATTCCCTAGCGACATATAATGATACTGGATGGTGGTTGTACGAAGGGATTGAGTTTTGGGCCACCCTCTCTCAAGATCAAAGTACATCCGTCCAAATAAAGCAGCAGCCAAGCCACCCTTTGGACAAAACAAGTTGATTGCATTGGCTGTTTGTGTCCGTCTCTGTTAATATTCTTCATTTTCTTTGAGACTATAATAAAACTACATCATTTCTCCCTTCCCTTCCTCCCTCCGAAGTCTGCCATATACGTCTTACTCTCTTAAAAATTCATGGACCCTTTTCTCATTAATTGTTACAGTCATTTGTTGTGTGTGTGTGCGCGCATGTGTATTTGTGTGTGCGTGTGTATGTGTTCCTAAATAAATATAACCCCCTCAGTCTGAATAATGTTATTTGTTAATATCCATTTTCCAGGCTGACCACTTGATACTGGATAACCCAAAATGTTTTTTGAGGGGAAGATTATTTCTTCTGTTTTCTGCATTCCTTAGTTGCCTGTAGTTCTTTATGCAGTCTTGAGGCCTCGTGGTCCCCATGCCCACCCCCGACCCCCCCATCCATGTTAGCATGTTCACTGATGCTATCACAGGGACACCTGTTCTGGTTGTGTTTCTCAGCCACATTGCTAAAACGTTGTGAGTGTGACTTCTGACATTCCTGGAGACACAATCTCACAGAAAACTCCTGGTTCCACCCACTCTTTGAAATCATCCCTGAGGTTTAGGTTCAGAATTGTGTTGTGGGTACATCAGGTAGGACTGGGCTTCACAACTCTATACTTAATTGGTTGTGGCTCTGTAATGGTCTCTGTCTGGTGCGAAGAAGTGTCCTTGATGAGGGTTGATAACTACACTTATCCGTGGGTTTCAGCACAAATGTTGAGATTGCTTTTTAGGGATTATGATGATTTAGCAAAATGCCAGGTGTAGGTTCTCCCCCAACAGCCATGATTTCTCCAGCCCTGGGGAGTAGGTAGCTTTCTGGTACCACTCATGAGCTCCCTCTTGCTGAAGAGGTAGGTCTTAGTCCAATTAGAGAGCTGTTGGCCACTATACAGTTATGTATGCCGCTACCGCATCCTTAGGGGTATCATTCCATGTTCGCTGTGATGGTTCCCACATAGACGGGTATACTGTTGATTGTCTCCCTTCTTTGGAAGGTGCCTTCAGGTACCATGAAAGCCAGTCCTCCAGGGAAGAAACTCAAATCAGTTCCAGCTCAGGAGCTTCTGGGCTTCTCTGTTAAGTTTCGACTGGAGGTGGGAGCAGGTGGCTGGATTGAGCTGAGGCAGGGGAAAGGCACTGACCTAAAATGTGCAGGTTTTGCAAGTCTGAGAAAAATCAGCTTGCAGTTTTTCTATAAACTTCCCGACTGCCCCTTACCTGTGTGCAGCGGGAAGAAAACGGTGAGCTCTTCCTTCTCCTACCTTCGGTATTCTGAAGACAAACCTGACAAACCTGCCATTAGTTAGTGCTTTTCTTTCCCTTGTGTCTCAGTTCCCTACTTCTGCCATAACGAAGCACCAATAATTTGGATGGTTTAAAACAAAACAACCTTGTCCCATAGTAGAGATTAGGAGCGTGGAAGAGCATCCATTTCATCCCTGCCCCCAGCTCCTGCTGATTTTTCTGGCAATCTTTGATACACTTTGGCTTGTAGCTACGTCACCTGTGTTCTCTGTGTTCTTTACGTCACCTAGGTTACTCTGTGTTCATGTTCATGTGACATGGTGTGTGTGTGTGTGTGTGTCACATTGGGTTAGGGACTATCCAGTGACCTCATTTTATCTTGATTAGCTCTGTAAAGACCCTGTCCAAGTCAGGTCACATTCACTGATACTGGGGGTTAGCTTACCAAAGTATTTTAAGGGAAGGGAGCAATTCAGTGAATTATATTTTGCTCAGTGGAGTATCTGCTGAAATTCTAACTGGCTTTCTGTTGCCTTTGAACAAATATAGTACTGCTGCAGGTTGCTACAGTGTATCTATAACTTATCAAACTGTCGAAGTATTTCCTGGTAATTACCACCTCAATGTTTTCCTTACCCCTTTGCCCTTTAAACATTTATATCGTTGCTAGAAGCAAACGCTCAGATCTTTTAGTTTACTCTTTTGATCAACAGAATTAGTTGCCATTAGTTGGCTGAGGAATCAGCTGTGGTTAACAAGATCCCAGAACTTCGAAAGTGAAGCCTTTGTGTTACTAGAACAGTTGGTGCCGGTTAGCTGGAGCTAAGAAATTAGCAGTGATTGGGACCCTGGCACACATATAACAGAGGACTGCTTGGTCTGCACCAGAGGCCCCAGGAAAGGGGGAGGCCTTGGGGGGGGAGGAATGGAATGAGGAACTGTGGGAGGGGAAACTAGGAAGAGGGGACAATAGCTGGAATTGTAAAATAAAAACAAAACAATAACTTAAAAAGTGATGAAGAAAAGAAGAGGAGGAGGAAGAGGAGGAGACCAGCATCACTGAGGTGAAATCTTCTGGGAAGCTCTGTGAGAGCACAGAGAAGCTATGATCCAGAGGCAGCCATGGTTGTACCTCATGTTGGGAGCTGGATTTAGTCATGTGCAAGAGTCACCCAGGGGGGTGCTGGTTTGGAAGGTATGAAGAGAGCAGCAGAGGCCTGAGAGGAGCCTCACAGGCAGGAGTCCAGACACAGTCAGGCCAGGCGAGAGAAGGCCATTTGGAGGTTGGTTTCTGTGATACAAGACACGAGCTGTTCTGGTTTTTTTTTTTTTTTTTTTTTTTCTGCTCAGGGATTGTTTTTAGTAACGGAGAGAGGTGGAAACTCATGCGACGCTTCTCCCTCATGACACTGAAGAACTTTGGGATGGGGAAGAGAAGCATTGAGGAGAGGGTTCAGGAGGAAGCCCTCTGCCTCGTGGAGGAGTTACACAGAACAGAAGGTAAGACCTACAGCCTGGCCCTGATCCTTGCTCCTCCCTGAGGTGGGGGGGGTCCCTTGGCCCAAGGCCTACCATCCAGAACAGGAACATCGTCCCCAAGGCTGTGGGTTGGGGTTCTGCAGTACCTCAGGTGGAGCCACATTCCAACCCAAGGTACTTCACTAGGTGTACATCTGGACAAATCAGTACATTTTTTGAAGCTGCATTTTCATTATTAAAAAAAAAATCAGGCTGCGAATCAAACCCAATAGAAAGATTTTAATGGCTCCAGTTGCATATGTAGCTAAAGATAGCCGTGTCTGGCATCAATGTGAGAAGAGGCCTTGGGTCCAGGGAGGGCATGTTTTCCCAATGTAGGGGAATGCCAAGGCACTGAGGTGGAGAGGGAGATCAGAATAGAGTGCACCTTTGTGAAGACAAGTGGAGGAAGGGGGGGTGGGAGCTGGGTGGGAGAAGGGGATAACATTTCAAATGTAAATACAGGGAATACCTAATTTAAAAAATGAAAAAATAAAATAAAATTACATAGCATCACAAAAAAGATTTTAATGACACAGGAGAAATCTGTGATTTGCACAGATCAATGGAACATACTAACAGCATATGCACTGTATATGATAATATATGTGTGTTAATTAAGATGACTAGAAGATGCTTACATCCCAATAAAGGAAGTTTAGAGGAATAAGCTATACGTAAATACTTGAAAAGAGGTCAGTTCTTGAAATCCTAATTTAGGATCACTAGAATGCTTGTTGTTAAGGCGCTGGAACTGTAGCTCAGTGACAGAGACCTGACTGGCATGAGCAAGGCCCTGAGTTCAATCCTTAGCACTGCCGTCAAGTGTCAGCGTTGAAATTCTTTCCCCCACCAGCTCAGCCCTTTGACCCCACCTTCATCCTGGCCTGTGCTCCCTGCAATGTGATCTGCTCCGTCCTTTTCAACGAGCGATTCCAATACAACGACAAGACATTCCTCAAGCTCATGGATCTTTTAAATAAAAATTTCCACCAAGTGAACTCCATATGGTGTCAGGTAAGACCTGGGTTCTACCTGTGTTTGTCACGGTCCTCACTGGTCTCCCGGACGCCTCCTGTGCAGTCACAGGCTCTGGGTTCCCTTAACCTATGAACAATAGCATCCTTCCATCCACATTTGCAGGGTAAATGAGTAGCATCTAGCGAGCCACTGGGGAAGTTTGCCCTCTCTGCTTGCTCCAGCTGGTCTGTTGGGAATGTGGCTCAGTCGTGGATTCTTGCCTAATGTTTGTAAGGCCACGGATTTGATGCCCTGAGCTGCAAACTAAAGACAGAAAGGAGGGAGGGATCCCAGAAGGGCTTTCTCAGTCTCTTCCATCGACAGCCACTCGGTACGTTTCCACTCCCCAACTCTGAGGTGGAGCAGAGGTCGGACAAGGCACAGATGAGAAAGACAGTCCTCTTTGCATGTTGCTTACCCTCCTCTCCTATTTTCTAGCCACAACACCCCTCATACGTGAATTACTGACAACTTTTTTTTTTGTGTTTGCTTGCTTTCGTTTTTAGATGTACAACCTATGGCCAACCTTCATGAGGTATATTCCTGGAAAGCATAAAGAATTCACAAAAAGACTTGATGATGTTAAAAATTTCATTCTAGAGAAAGTGAAGGAGCACCAGGAGTCCCTGGACCCTGCCAACCCTCGGGACTACATCGACTGTTTCCTCAGCAAGATTGAGGAGGTACAGGGTCCCGGGAGGTGGGGATGGGAGGAGAGACCTCTTTATGTATTTTAGCTCTCGTGAATATGCAAGAAAGTAGTCACACATGAAGGCAGTTGTGATTCTGGTACTGTATGGATCGCTAGATAAAGGACTTGAAACAAAATCACTCTAAATAAACCATAAGTGATGTCAGGAATACCCAATAATGGCTGTTTGGTAGCATTTGTACTTGGACCGCTACTGAACCGGAAACAATGGGACTGGAGAGAACAGTATGGTCCCATAGTCACATCTAGAGCTCCAGATCTCTGAAAACCAGAGCTCTGAAACTTAGCACTGTCCACGTTAAGAGTCCCTCAGCTAAGCCAAACAGTTGGGAGGCAGAGGCAGGTGAATCTCTGAGTTAGAGGCCAAGCCTGGTCTACAAAGTAAGTTCCCGGGGCTGCCAAGACTATACAGGGAAACCCCCGACTCAAAGAAAAACAAATAGAGTCCCCTAGCCAGCTACATGGGTAAGAGGAAAACACCAGTTGACTCTATCCTGAGAGCACATATTTCCACAATAAGTTCTACTTCCCGGGAGGGATGACATGTCTAACCAGGTTCCCTAGAAAAAATGTCTGAGGAGAGGATGCTGTACTTCCATTCCCCTGAGTCCCCTGACCTAGTCAAGGTATTTATGCTTATTTCAGTTACTAGGGTCCCCACAAGGGCCTAGTCATTCCGATGAACGTTAGGGGACCATAATCTCTGGGAAAAAGAAAACCGTCAAGGTGTGGCGTACACACCTTTAATCTCAGCACCCACCAGGCAAAGGTGGGTAAATCTCAGGGTTTGAGGCCAGCCTCAGAGCAAAGACGCGCTACTAACAATGGCGGGTGTTACAGAAGAGCCGCGGAGCTGGGCAGAAGGGAAGCCGGCCAGTCACGTGCCAGGGACCTCCCTGCGCTAGGCTCAGAGCTTATCAAACTAGTCTCTTTCATTAAATACTGCACCGGAGTTTATCATTCACCAAGTGTTTGCGTATGTGGGGCATTGTTCTGAGAACTTCCTGCCCATTGACTCTCCAACCTCTGCCTTAGCCTTAGGAGGCTAAGGGGAGAGATGCCAAGTAACAGGGCCTGGCCACAGGACTGTGTCTTGGCTAACCTGAGATTCGAGCCCAGAAGATCCAGCTTCAGGACTTACCGCTCTATTCCAATAGCACAGGATCTGAAAGGGACCGTGTAAGGAGTGGCCTCTTGTGTGGGGTTTGAGGAATCGGTTGCCTCCTCTTTAGCTCACGGAGCCCATAATCCCATGCGCCTGCAGGAGAAGCACAATCTCAAGTCTGACTTCGATCTGGAGAACTTGGCTATCTGTGGGTCTAACTTGTTCACGGCCGGCACCGAGACAACCAGCACCACCCTGAGATTCGGGCTTCTGCTCCTTGTGAAGCATCCTGAGGTGCAAGGTACCCTGGGAGGGGAAGGGGGTGAGGGCTGCCCTGCCTCCTGAGAAGGGCCTTGCCTTTGAGGAACAGAAGTATGTCCCGTGGTGCTGCTAAGGAAGAGAGGCGTTTAGGAATGAAAAGACTCTCATTAAAATTCAAAAATAGAACTTATGATTCTCAACCTCACCTGTCAGAAAAAGAGGCAAAAATGGAGCTGTAACTGAGCAAAAGATGTCACATGTTCCGTGCTGAAGCCACTCTCGGACCTGCCCAACACTGGGCTGTGTGATTGCACACGACTTCTCTCATCTTCTGGGCTTCTATTTCGAAACTTGAAAATGCACCAAACCCCTCATGGGGGATTCTTAGCTCTGATGGAATTCTTCTTTTTCTTTTTCTTTTTCTTAGCATATACTAATTACATATAATGATGGATTTCATTATGCCTTTACATGCATGTATACAATGTATATCGATCCTGTTTATTTTACATGCATGTATACAATGTATATCGATCCTGTTTATTTTACATGCATGTATACAATATACGTAGATCCGATTTACTTCTCCCGCTTCCCACTCCTTTGATCCGGGAACAGGCGAGGGAACAGGAGACTGGGTGGCCTACCAGCCGCTACACTGCTGAAGGAAATTCTCCCTCCTACAGCAACCACTCACTTATAGATCATCAGTTGGGTCTTAATCATGAATTTAAAGTAAAATTCAAAGGATACCACCCTCAAGCCATTTCTGAGAGTGCAAGCGGTAGGAAGTCAGTATTTACTTCCCAATGAGATACAGTTGCCGTCCCCACAGCAGGTATGGGAAAGTGAGAGATGGTGATAAAGCCCCGCCCAGCAGCATAAGGATCAAACATCTCCCCTCTGTGGCTGAGTTGCTGGGAATCACGTGATCAGTGAGGACCACAATGACAGTAGTGCACATTCCTGCCCCAGCCTTTGTTTCCACAGCCACATCTTTGGGATTTGCAGGAAAACAGGGCTGCCTAGCAGTACCCCTTTGAACTCCCCAAACCCTTTCACCCCCTACCAAAGCCTTCTCTGGGCCACTTTCCATCACTCCTTGCAAGTATTCCCAGGTCTCCCGAGGATATAGGCCTGAGGAGCCCACACCATGTCTCTGCAGCCAAAGTTCATGAAGAACTTGATCGTGTGATTGGACGCCACCAACCCCCCAGCATGAAGGACAAGGTGAAGCTGCCCTACACTGATGCTGTGTTACATGAGATTCAGAGATACATCACTCTTCTTCCTTCCAGTCTGCCCCATGCCGTGGTCCAGGACACAAAATTCAGACAGTACGTCATCCCCAAGGTTAGTTGTGTTTGGAAAGGTGATGGGCAGGGAGGGGATACCATGGTACCTGCAGAGAGTTGAGCAATGGCTCTCAGTTCTGGGGCTGGAAGAGAAACAGGTTAGAGTCACCAAAAGAACACAAAGAGCCACGGATACTCTGTTACTTCTGGGCCTTGTCAAGGGCCTTGTAGAATGTGGGAAGCCTGAAGCTCTCCAGGCCCCTTCCTGCATTCATGTCACACGCGTTAAATGAGCAGAGCCTGCAGCGTAGAAGCTCGCCTGAGTTTTCAAGGTGAGTTTTAAAAAGGGCCTCACTGTGAAGGTGCCATGGCTCCAAGTTGAGCAAATCATCGCCTTTAATCCCAGTTTTCAGTTGCTGCCAAGCGATTGCTGTCCTCAGTCAGGGATGCAGTAAGCCTTCTGCGTTTACATCTAAAGGGTTCAGTGGACCATAAGGCATAGAAAAGATACCAAATGTGACAAAAGACACTGCCAAACTCGAACCCTTCCTGTCTAGTCAGCTGACATGCGACTGGACCTTGAGCAGGAACACTTCGGTAGTTAAAACCAGGATATACATCACAGGAAAAACTAAGGGGCTCAGTGGGTGAGGGAGGGCACTTGGTGTGCAAGCGCAAGGACCTGAGTTCAAATCCCGACAGCCATGTTTAAAGCCAGGCACAGCACACATGTGTAACCCAGCACTAGTGGGCAAAGGCAGGAGGGCACTGGGTCTTTCCTTATGTTTTAATAGAACGAGTCCTCACTACACTGCCTAACCTGTTGCCATCTTTCAATCCTTCGGCCTTAATCCTTGGTGTGCTGCGAAGACAGGTGTTCACTGCAAGTCTAGCTAAGAAAACCTTCATTAAAAAAAAAAAAAAAGAAAAGAAAAGTTACAAGGTGAAAGTACTCAGGGGTAAGCAGAAAGCTTGCAAAAGTTTAAAGACTTAAAGGTATTTTCAAGTATAGAATGCTAAACTATACAATTTTTAGTCAAAACACTTATTCTGCATTAGACTAGGAAAATAAGTTATCTACAAATAAAATTACATGTTTATATTACATGCATGAGATGTATTTATATTAACACCTAAAAATAACCATATATTCCCTTGGATCCAAACTAAGAGAATTCAATTCTGATATGAAAAAATTTTTAAATATTTAAAATAAATTATAGGAGCTAGGCGGTGGTGGCCACACCTTTAGTCGCGGATCTCTGAGTTTGAGCCCAGCCTGATCTACACAGTGAGTTCCAGAACAGCCAGGGCTACACAGAGAAAAACCTGTTTGAGCAATAAATAAATAATAAATAAAACACAAATCCACAGTTTAAAAATTTATTTGTATACTTTATTTATTTTTATGTACGATTATTAGGGTGAATAGCATATAGAATACACCCACAGAATGGAATAGACTAAAAATTAAAATGATAAGGATTCATGTTTTAACTTATTGTAGTATGCTGATGGGATGTTTCTTTGGAGACAAGGTTTCACTACGTAGCCTTGGCTGACCTTGAACTCACTGTGTAGTCCAGACTGTGGAGGAACTGCCAGAGGCATTCTTGCTGGTACAGTACCGAAGGAAACCTCTGAAGAAGGCTGGGTGACCGCAGCGCCAAAGGTCACTGCTCCAGAACAGCATCCTTACTGCTAAGACCTTTGATTTGTTTAGATTTTCCTGAAAATAAGAATTTCTTATATAATTTTTAATAAACCAAAAGACTTATTCAGTATTAGGCTTGAAAAATTTACCTTACAAATAAAGTTACATGCTTAGATTATTATTTTAATATATTTATACTAATATAATAAAATAGATATAATATAATATATTAATAAAAATAACAATAGATTTTCCGGAACCAACTAACAGATTCCAATTTTGATATGAATTAGTTATTAATAATTATTATTTTATATAATAGATTAAGATAAATGTATATATTTAAAAGCAAGATGTTGAGGCAGACACTTATAGCCCCAGTATTTGGCAGACAGAGACAGGAGGATCAGGAGTTCAAGGCCAGCCTTAGTTACATACTTAGTTTGAGACTTTTTAAAGATGCTCACTAACCATGGACATTTAAAATCTGCTGTTTCTATAAAGTAGAATATTGCACAAGCTACAGAATACCACAGGTTCTCTGTGGAAACAGTGGGCCAAGCCCATTTCCATTTCATAAGGTGTCTCCCAGAGGATGACTATAATCTGGTAACAGTGACCATATCAAGCTAGAAGCCAGTGAAGAATCCGTACAGGAGGTGGGGAGGGACCAGTGGGATGGCTCAGCAGGTAAAGATGCTTGCCGCCAAGTGATGACCTGAGTTCGGTCCTGGAACACACACGGTGGAAGGAAAGAGCTACCCTCTGACCACCATGTGCACACTACAGCAGGAGGATGGAAACAAACAGATACACTGTCGAGGAATTTTAACCCAGCAACATGGCTGCTCTGATCATACCCATGGACCTTCTAGGTCTGTGATCTGGCAGGAAGGCAGACTGGCCCTAAGTTCAGTCCCAAAATATGAGTCTAAGGGGCAAAGTGACAAATCAGAGAAAAGTTTGACAAAATGAGTCAGAGATAGGGCACGCCCAACTCTGGGGAGAAAAGCTATTTAAGATCAACACTGGGAGAATAAAGGGAGGCTGTGCAAAGCAATTCAGTGAGAAGCTGAGAGGAGCCAAACTGAGTCAGTGAGCTTGGAGAGGAGTTTGAGCCAGAACAGCAGAGTTGAACCAGCCAACCCGAGCTCAGAAAAAGCTAGAAAGGGTGAGCTTCTTCAGCAGTAAGCCTCCGAGATGACAATTACATCAGGCAGAAAAAAAAAGCTACCTTTACAGTAAATGTCAATAATAATTTAAGGGAACAAGAGAGAAACATTTTTACTTTACAGTCTTCTGCTCAGTTTCGCACTGCAACGTCATTTCCAATTCTTGCACAAACGCTGAAGGAAACTGGAGGTAAAAGTAGAAAGAGCTAGATTTTGGCCAAGCTGGGTGCTCCAGACAGAGCCTGATCCAGGTTCCAGCTGCGCTGCTTGCCACAAGCAAGCATGTCTCCTTTCTGATCCTCAGCTTCCCTGTTTAGATAACGTGAGCCAAAAAACCATCCTCGGCGCTCCGTTGGCATGAAAGTTAAATGAGGTTTATAAATAGCTCAGCACAGTGCAGGGCAGATTCGAGGCTTCCAGTATAAACAGTGGCCACCATTAGCATTTTGCCCTCTAGCTGCAGTTGCTTGAACATTCCCCACTCACACCCCTTCTCTACCAAGGGAACCTTTGACCTTTGCTAAGATAAGTATACACATGGAAACATTTTCGGGTGATAAATCACACATGTACTTAAAACCATTTTGCTATACGTATAATTTTACAATGTATTAAAGACGGCCACATTTGGCCACTAGTGAGCTCGGCGTACTTTTTAGTCTTACATGAAAAATGAGATGTGAGTTGTGTATTTGGTCCTGTAGGTGGGAGAGCATCTCTGGTGACTTTCAGAGTTCACTGGTATTTTGATCTTCTAACTGTCAATGCTGAGCGTACCACTTCGCATCAATGTTCAGCACAAAGAAGCAGGAGAATGTTTACTGCTACTTCAGAAGTTATTAAAAATCCTTCCCTAATTTGAAACCAAAACCGCTTTAGCAGTTTCCTAATGGCACCCAAGTCGGTGACTCAAACAGCAATTTTTAAAACCAGCCATCCTTTCTAACACAATTTAAGGATACATTAATTTTAGACTTGCAGGCGGAAGGAAAACAAGGCAGAAACCTGAAAAGTCTTTGTTTTCCATAGTTAAAACATCGTTTCTAAGAGCGCAGGAAAGCTGTGTGTGCGGAAGGACTGCAGGCCGTAGCATGCAGCGATCTTGCATCTCAGCTGAGGTGTTTCAGGACGTGTTCTCTGGAGTTGTGTGGTGTGACAGTGTGGGGCACACGTGATGTTCAGAACAAGACTGCAGTGAAGCCACAGGATGCCACCCATGCAGGGAGCACCAGAAATACCCCAGATTCCTTACGTGTTGGATTCTGATTACATTTTTTGGTCCTTGTGTGTTCAGAAACTCGATACTGTTGCTAGCTCCTGTACATTCGCCACCCTGGCAGCTTGCTTTATATTGCTTCGGTAACACTGTGACCGAAAGGAATTAGGGGAGGAAAGAGTTTATTGACAGTTAGCTTACATATCCCAGGTCACACTCCATTGAGGGAAGCTAAGGCAGGAACTCGAGGCAGAGACTGAAACCATGAAGGAACACTGCTTACTGGCTTGCTCCTCATGGCTTGTCCAGTTTACTTTCTTACACACGCCAGGACCACCTGTCCAAGGGCGGAGCTTCCACAGTGGGCTGAGCCTCTCCACATCAATCATTATTCAAGAAAATGCCCCATAGACTTGCTTACAGGCCAGTCTGACTGGAGTACTTTCTCAGCCGAGCTCTATTCAGGTGACAAGTTGACAAAAAACTAACTAGGACACTCACGCTCATGACTCTCTGTGGCTCTGAAACCCACAGTCTAAGAGGCTAGAATCTAAGCATCACAAAAATCCTACAAGGCCTGTTTTTATTACCCCATTGTGATGGTTTGTATACGCTGGGCACAGGGTCTGGCACTATTAGAAGGTGTGGCCCTGTTGGAGTAGGTGTGGTACTGTGGGGTGGACTTTAAGATCCTCTTTCTAGCTGCTTGAGAGAGGGCGAGAGAGGGAGAAGGAGAGGGAGAGAGAGGGGGAGAAGGGGGGAGGGGGAGAAGCCTGGGGGCGGGAGGAAAGCAAACAAGCCAATTGAGGCTAAAGCTCCAATGTGTGTTCACTGTGAGCCTCTGCCTCCGATTTTCAGCAGCTGCCACTCTAACCAAAAAGAACCGTCATGATAGGTAAGTGTGTAGCAGTTGTAACCCGAGACAGTCGTCCGGGAAGCACATGAGTACTTTCTGCTAAATCCGAGTTACTCAGATTTAACAGCTAACTCGACGCAGAGCACCTCTGGTTCTCCATCTCTTGGTTCCAGGGCACTGCTGTATTCCCGTTACTGTCCTCCATCTTGTTGGATCAAAAGGAGTTTCCCAACCCAGAGAAGTTTGACCCAGGACATTTTCTGGATAAAAATGGCTGCTTCAAGAAAACAGACTACTTTGTTCCTTTCTCCCTTGGTAAATATGCACGTTTCAGGCTTCATTGAATTAGGTCTTAAGTGACCCACTGATGATCAAACTGTCCTAACTTCCCAAGTCTAGAGACATTTAAGTCTATATACCAGTCACATCAGCTAAGTCACCCAAAAGCTATTTTGTGGCCAAGAATGCAAATTTTTACAGAAAACAGACATTAATTAAATTCCGATGTCACCTATAGCCTGGCAATGAAGAAACTCACTGCTGCAAATCTTGTCTGCTGATTTTCCTTTGTAATATTAACTTTTCTAAAATATCCCAAGATAAAAATGTCTTCATTTAACTGTTATTATTACTAATAATATTAATTTTATGATTCTCAGAGCCAGAGTCCATCAAAAAAAAGTCATCATCTTCTCCAAATTTGGCCTCCAGCCATGTTTACTGGAAAGTCATAAAAACCACTTGGCCTTATCAGCCTTCATTCCTTCTCAATGTGGGTCTGTGTGTTTATGTGATTATCATAAGCAGTTTGAGGAGCTGTAGTGATAAACCAGTTGTCTTTAGTTTGTAAGACCCCAGGTTTGATCTGTAGGCCTGCAAGAATAAATCAATACACAACAAATCAGCAAGTTTAATATGCGTGGTTTCCAACTACAATAATAATAAATATCCAAAATAAAAATTCCATAAACTAGAAGAAGAAAGGGAAGTAAAACTACCTGCAATTTCCCATTATCGAGATAATCACCCACTCTTACCACAGATACCTCAAACAGTACCATGCTATATGTAATGCACAGGTTGAGGGTTTTTATTATTACAAAACGTGGCTTATTCTGTAATAATCTGCTTTTGCACAGTATGCTGCGATAAAAGACAGTAAATAATCTTCCACGAAAACCTTCCAGTTGCATTGCGTAATAGACTCATAGAATTTGCTTAACCAGGTCTTTATAGAGCCAGGTCTAGGTGTCACTCAGTCCCACACTATCATGAAAAAGACACAAGTGCCAGCTTCACCGCCTTGCTAACTCCTTCAGATAACCCCAGGGAAGTGCACTGAAGATGAATATTTCTTCAGTGTTTAAAAAAGTTTTCAATTTTTTTTCATTTTGTGTATATGGGTATATATGTGCATGCAGGGGCCAGAAGAAAGCATCAGGTCCCCTTCAACAGGAGTTGGGGCTGTTTGTGAGCCACCATGTTGGTGCTGGGAACCTGGGTCCTCAAGAACAACCAGTGATCGTTACCGCTGGCCCATCTCTGGCCCCTTGAGTGCTCCCAGGGGTTCTGATGAGTATTTTCTGTGGTGTTCAGGTTTCATTTGCACATAAAGAGAGCTAATGCGGTGTGTTCTCCTTCCAGGGAAGCGGTCCTGTGTGGGCGAGAGTCTGGCCCGTATGGAGCTGTTCCTGTTCTTCACCACCATTCTGCAGAAGTTTTCCCTAAAGACTCTGGTGGAGCCAAAGGACCTTGATATCAAGCCTGTTGCCACCGGGCTTTTCAATTTGCCACCACCTTACAAGCTGTGCCTCATTCCTAGATAAGAGTTTACCCTTTTAATCACGCAAATCAAAGTAATCGTTTCCTTTTTCTAGAAACACTCTCTTTATGTTAGGTGTGCCTAGGCCAGAAGCATCATTCACTAAAAGCACTGGGCATTTGTTTCAGTTTAAACATCTAGATCTTCAAAGCGTTCGGGACACAGGCGGCATGTCTATGTTCCTCACCTGCTCTATAAGCCAGGCCCCAAGAACAACTGACATCAGACGCACGGGGCCCTCATCGGACATCGCCTACAAGTAGCCGCGCAAGCTCTTCTGTGGCTTTGGAAATAGAAACAGAATAGTTTCTGTCGTTGTTTCAACAGAGAAGTTAATCTAATGGCCTACACACATTGTCCTGGTCTCACTTAGAAGCATTTGTGTGGTTTGTGTCACATTCACAAAATAAATTCTCACCCCAACAATAGTTTTTTTTTGTATGTTTGACTTTATCTCAAGTCTCAAAAAAAAAAAAAAATTCCTTTCTTTGGCCTGTAATCTACAAGAAGATAAATAGCAGACTCCAGTGGTAATCCCCTGGCCCAGAGCTCACCCTGCTCCTCCATCTGTCTGCAGCCATTGTGGCCCAAAAGAACGTTCTTAGAAGTTAAACTACATCTAGGACTAAGGCGCAGACGTTCGTGACTGGGCCCTCTTGACAGACACAGGGGTGGAACCGGGGGCAAGAGACAAACGCCGGCACCTTGCCGAGAGAACAGCGACCACGCAGGAGAACAGCAATGGTGGCTGAGATGAGGTCAGTGCAGCAGCTGCCACCAACTGGGTCAAAATCCAACAGGCAGACCTGACCACTCCGGCAGCACTGGAAACGAGAGGCCCTGTAAAGACGGAGCTAAGGCAGGAGAATGAAAGGACAAGCCACCGACTGGAGAAAATGTTCTCCGAGGACACGTCTCATAAAGAATGATCACCTCAAACATTCAACTCTTGAAACTCAATTTGAAATTGAAACGGAGATGGGTAGTGGTGGCTCATGCCTTTAATCCTAGCACTCCGGGAGGCAGAGGCAGGTGGATCTCTGAGTTCGAGGCCAGCCTGGTCTTCAGAGTGAGTTCCAGGGCAGCCAGAGAAACTTTGTCTCAAAAATTAAAAAAAAAAAAAAAGAAAGAAAGAAAGAAAGGAAACAAATTAAAATGGATGTTAAATATGGGGCTTAAGAGCTAAACAGAGATCTCAACCCCCAAAGACACACAGCATGCAAAGCACTGAGAAGGTGTTTCATATCACAACTCATCAAAGAAATATGAGCTAGGATTAGGTGAGTTGTGGCAAGGACTAATCACTGGGTGGTACGTGGGACTTCCAGGTCAGAAGAGGTAAGAGAGGAGGGAAAAGAGACTTGTGGCTTTGGAGACAGAGAGAGAGCCTGAGGTAACAGATGTAAATGAACTAGAGCCCCCCCCGCCCCCCCCGTTAGATCCACCATCAGAGAATTTAATTTAGTATGGCTTACTGATTAGGAGGTCAGTAGTTGTGCCCAGCAATTGAGTTACCCACTGATTCTAAACGAAGTTTGTATCATGTTTTCCTTCACGAGGTGACTCATCTGAGTTCCAGAGAAAGGTACAGTGGCTGACACACCAAGGCTGCCTCAGAATTGGGATGCGTGGGGCTGGCATGGCAGGGCTCACCACGGGAACTTAGCAAGTCAGGTGGAGAGATTTTAGAGCAAAGGGTCAGAGAGTCTACAGATGTGAGAATAGCCTGCTGGTACCATGTGGTATGGAACCATTTCCTTTAAAAAAATGATGATGATGATGATGATGATGATGATGATTTAACGCAACAGTGAGTTCTGGCTCACAGGTTAGAAACAAGGAAATCTGGAACACACACACCAAGGGAGATGCAGACAGAATCAATCATACAGCCACCCTAGAGACAGCTTAACAGTTTCTTACAACGCACCATCATACAACTGAGCATTGCTGACCTTGCCTTTACTCAAGAAATTTGAAGCTATAGCTAGACCAAAACCACACATGCACACAAGGCCAGAGGATGTCTCGGTGAAAAGCACACACAGTTCTTTCAGAGAACCTCAGTTCTGTTCCCAGCACCCCAACAGTTGTACCTCCAGCTTCGGGGAGTCTGATGCCTTCTCTGGCCTCCATGGGCATGCCTGCACTTACAGGACCATACCCCCACCCCAACAAACAAACAACATGTGTACACTTATAGCAACTCCAGTATATAACTGTGAAAATGTAAGAGCAGCCAAGCTGTTCTCTAGTATATGAGTGGACATCCCAAGAACCGGATACTATTTGGTACTGACAAGAAATAACAATGCCCTGGAGACAGAGAAAAGGTCCTTGGCTGTGGCTAGAGGAAAGACGGGACTTTTAGGATAGTGAGAATGTTCTATATGGTACCCACATTACCCAGAACCATGGAATGCGCCACACCCACAGAGAGCCCTAATGAAAGTTACTGGTTCCGGATGATGATGCTATGTCAGTGAAGGAGCATCTGATGTGCTGTTGGTGGGGTCGGGGTGAGGGACTATGTGTGTACGGGAGCAGAAAGATAGTAGAGCGGAATGTCCACAAATGTCCCAGAAATGGTGCGTCTCAGTGTGTGTAAAGTGTGGACCTGAGGCACGTTAGCTTTAGCGGTGATTTCAGAACAGCTCCCTCGGGAGCGGATGCTCACTGTGGCTTGGCATGTATTTGTTGTGATAGGTTCTCACACCGCTCACTAGGCTTCAAACTGGTGAGTGAGGTGGAAAACAATGACCTTGAACTCCTGATCCTCCCGTCCCCACCCTTCCTACTCCACTCCCCTCTGAATGCTGGGATTTGGGATTATCCCAAAAGTACCATGCCAGGCTAGATTGTGCCTGATATTAAGTAACTCTTACCTTCCTCCTACCCTCCTTGTTTTTTTTTTGCAGCTCCTGGGAATTTTGCCTCTTTTCACAAAGATTCTTCTCTTCCCATGTACTTGGACATTTGGAATCAGCCTACTGGGTTTCCTGAGACCAAGTGCTTTATTTGTTTTAACTAGACCTCACCATTGATATGCAAACAAAATACTTATTCATCGGGGTATGGTGGCTCACACCTTTAATCCCAGCACCCAGGAGGCAGAAGCAGGTGGATCTCTGAGTTCTAGGCCAGCCTGGTCTACAGAGTGAGTTCTAGGACAGTCAGGGCTTTATTAGAGAGACCCCATCTCAGAAAAAAAAAATGAACAGGCACAAAGCCTTTCTCTTTTTTGCTAATCAATCTTTAAATTAAAGTTTTCTTTAATCACATTTATTTTGTGGTATATACATGATTTTGATACATTTTTTTTCCCTTAAAGCACAAAATGTGCTTCAAAGTATCAAAAAGTAGATAGCCCAATTGGTAAAATGCTCCTAATGCAAGCGTAGGGACCTGAGTTTGAACTCAAAAACCCATATTATGAAACCAGTTGTATTAAAGAGAGAGGGGAAGGGAGAGGGAGAGAGTGAGAGACCAAATCAAAGGTCACCATAGAGTCTTCATAGGGTCCCTCTTGGACATCAGGGAACCCCGTAGAAAGGAAAGGACTGTAAGAGCTGGAGGGTTTGAAGACACAAGGAGAACATGGCCCGCAGGACTCATAGGGGTTCACAGACGTGACAGTCATGAACCAGCAAGGCTCTGCACCGGATCCTCTGCAAACATCTTATGGTTGTTAGCTTGGTGTTTTTGGAGAACTCAGAAGAGTGGGGACGGGGTGTCTCTGACTCTTGCACGTGCTCTTGGGACCCTTTTCCTCCTCCTGGGTTGCCTCGCCCAGCCTTGATATAGGTGTTGGGGACTAGTCTTATTACAGCCTGTCATGCCATGTTCCCTTGATGTCCCTGGAAGGACTGCTCTTTTCTGAAAGGAAATGGAGGAGGAGTGAATTTGGGAGAGAGGGGGGACTGGATAAGTTGGGAGGGATAACTGTGGTCAGGTTGCATTGTTTAAAAAAAAAAAGCCAGATGTAGTGATAGGATTGTAATAGCAATTCTGGGGAGGCAGAATCATGTAGATTCCTCAAACTAGCTGGCCAGCCAGTCTAACCTAAGTTACTGAGTTTTAGGCCAGTGGGAGACCTTATTTCAAAAAACAAGTTGAATAGAACCCAAGAAATATACCTAAGAAAGACCTCTAGTCTCCCATGTGCAAGCATGTGGTGTGTGTGTGTGTGTGTGTGTGTGTGTGTGTGTGTGTGTGCTCGTACATGCGTGCAGTAGAGATTTTCACTGAAGATCCTTGAGCATATGGAAAGGAAGAACAACCACGCATATTGCAAAACTAAACTTCTATAAAACTCCCGGTGGACATCTCTCATGGCCCAGAACTTTACCTCCCTCCTGCCTTGAACTCTCGTCTTTCTCTGACTTGAGTTCCATCCCTCGCACTCTGCTGTCCTGAGCTGACTCTCTCCTGTTGTCCTTTCTCCTTTCGTTCAGGAGCCTTGGCTTCTTAGTTTCTGTCTACCCTGATTGCTCATGAAAAAGCATCGCAACAGAACAAAGAAGCAATGGCAGAGCAGTTCGACAACAGGCTCTCTGACTGTGAGTCAGGGATAACTATGAAGTTATATATAGTTACTTTTATTATATAATTTTACAGCATCTCTTAGCTGCAAAGAACATCCTGTGACACATCATGATACCTTCAAGAGATTCTGAAAGTATTCTCCCACAGGGAGGTGTGGGTCTATCACAAGGAGCTGATCCCGTTTACCCAGATCTCGGGCTTAAACCCAGCCTCTGACAAGAAAGCCTGCGGGCTTCTCACTCTACCATCCAGCCCACTAGAGAGGAAACCATTTTATCCACACAGCCAAGAGGACTGGTCCCAATCTATCAAATGAACTTCCAGAGATCCATCCATGGACCTTCTCAAACAAGTCAGGAGACACTGGTCTTCTCTGTTGTAGAAACTTTTAATCCCAGTCTGGGGTTTCTACCCCACCTTGATCCTTCTGTTCCCAGATAAAACACACACACACTCTTTATTTTTTACAATAAGTCTTAATCAGCACCACAGCTGGGAAGATATCTACCCTCTGTGTTATTAGAATCCGCTTTCCTATTGACAACCCCAAATTATCCTATCAATAACCCCAAATTATTATTTACCAAGTTCATCTGAGCTGCTCTTAACTCCAATTGGCCAGCCCCCTAAGGCTACATTTGCATGACCGCCCTATCCCATGGCAGCTTCTCCTTCCTCCTCCACCTCTTCTCCCTCCCTCATGGTTCTCTTCCAACCCCCAAGCCCAAAAACCCTACCACCCCCCCCCCCCCCGTCTATGTCTTGTCTGTCCAGCTATTGGCTGTTGGCATCTTCATTCACCAATCAAAAATAACTTGGAGATAAGGTCACACAGTGTCACCTGGGTCTCTCCATCCCCACCCCGGTGTGTGTACTTGCATGCATGTGTGTGTGTATTAACATAAAGTCCAGGCTTGTCCCAAATATATGATTCTTCTGCCTCAGCTTTCCGGGTGTTGGGATTAAAGATGCATGCTACCACATTCAGCTGACGTTAGTTATCTTATTTTAAAGAATTGAATATCATCAATATGAGGCCTGAACCAGCTCTGCTGTGTTCAGTCAGATGGAAGGGACATGTCCCCTCCAAGTCTCCTTTGGAGATGTCCGGCGCTGCTGTGTGCTGCTCCTGAGTCCTTAGTTTCCTTGGGATCCACACACTCTCAGATACTCTAAGCTTATAAACCAAATCCAATATGACTTGTAGGGATCGCCCCGCCTTAGAGGCCAGGACGCTTTAGAAACTGCTAGTGGTCTATACTGATGACCCTCATGGCTCTTTAATCCATCCCCTAACCACAGAGGGTTCTAGACAATTTGGATCTCTGTTTTATACATTCTTACTAGAAAACTGCATTTCTCTGAGCAGAGGCAGGCAACTATTGAAAAACACATCTCTGCTCCAGAGACATTAAAATACCCAATAAACATCATCTTAGAACCAAAAAGATCCATTTACCTGCTTTAGTTAACAGGACAGCTCAGAGTCTGGCAGACAATGGCCCCTACCCGCTCAAAGGGCCAGATCATTGAGAGCCGTGGTCCTGGTTTCCCATTAACCTTCTGCCTGGTACCCTGAGAGCTTCTGTGAGTCAAATCGGCAAACACACATCACGTTCCTTACCCCAAAGTCAGAAAGAAGCACTCTATTCCTGGCAGAGAAGATTACCGCAGTACAGACTATTTGCAAATTAGGCAAGCCTGGTACACAGATTCAGAGTCCACAGCCCACAAGCTGTCTATTGGCTAGACAGCAGTCTGAGGCCACATGCCACCAATCCAAAGGCCACAACCTTGGAAGGAGGGTTAGTGGAGGCATGTGGAAGAACCTCGGATTCTAAATCCTGCATGGCCATTTCCCATTCTACTCTAAAGCCAACAGAACTTGACGTAAGGCAAGAAGAAGCTCCTTCTTTTTATTGATTTTCTTTTCTTTTTTTTAATTAATCATTCCATTCGTTTACATTTCAAATGAGACCCCACTTCCCAGTTACTTCCTCCACAAACCCCCAACCCATAATACCCCACTTCCTGGTTACCCCTCCACCAGCTCCACAGCCCCCCTCCCCCTCGCCTATATGAGAGTGTTCCCCCACCCACACTCCCCCACCCCACAGCTCCATCATCCCCCTATGCTGGGGCATCAAGTCTCCCCAGTACCAAGGGCCTCCCCTCCCATTGCTGTTGGGCAAGGCCATCCTCTGCTACATATGTGTTTGGAGCCATGAATTCCTCCAGGTACTCTCCTTGGTTGGTGGTCTAGACTCAGGGAAAACTGGGTGGTCAGGCCAGCCGATGTTCTTCCAGTAGGGTTGCAACAAGCCTCTGCTCCTCCAAGTCCTTCCGCCAGCCCTCCATCAGGTTCCCTGAGCTCCATCTGAGGGCTGGCTCCAAGCATCCACATCTGCATTGCTCAGTTGCTGGCCAGACTTCCTTAGGACCCACCACACTAGGTTCCTGTGAGCAAGCACCCCTTGACCAAAGCAATAGTGTCAGGTTGCATGTCGGCAGACTTGATGGATCCCCAGGTGGGACAGTTCCTTCAGTCTCTGTTCCTTTTTTTTTTTTTTTTTTTCTGTTCTTCCTTGGGACAGGAACATTTCTGGGTTAAAAACTTTGAGATGGGTGGGTGTCCACACCCCTCAACCCGGGGGCCATGCCTATCTGCTGGAGGAGGTCTCTGTGGGATCTATCTCCCCTTCTCTGCGCATGGGTCCTGGGAGCCTCAGGTTTTCTTGGTGTCTGGGACCCTCTGGTGGCTATCCTCAGTTCCTCCTCTCGCCTGCTACATATCTTTGTTCAATTTCTTGACCCTCTGTACCTCTTTCGCATCTCCTCCAGATCCTGATGCTGCCACTCCTATTTCCCCCTCCTTCCTTCCTCCCTGCCCCCCCTATCCCTCCACCTCCCACAGGCGTCCTGTTCCCCCCTCGATGCAGGGATGACGCATCCACACGCTACTCTTCCTTCTATACTCCATATTTTCTGTGGTTTGTATTATGAGCATTGTGGGCTTTGGGGCTAATTATACTTATTAGTACTTATTAGTGAGTACAAACCATGTGTGTTATTTTATGCCTGTGTTACCTCACTCAGGATGATATTTTCTAGTGCCTGCAAATTTCATTAAGTCATCGTTTCTAATCACTGCATAGTACTCCATTGTGTATATGTACCACATTTTCTGTATTCAGAATTTTTCTGTTGAGGGACATCTGGGTTGTTTCCAGCTTCTGGTTATTATAAATAAGGCTGCTATGTAGATAGTGCAGCATGTATCCTTGTTATATGTTGAAGCATCTTTTGGTTATCTGCCCAGGAGTGGTATAGCTGGGTCCTCAGGTAGAACTATTTCCAATTTTCTCAGAAACCGCCAGACTGATTTCCAGAGTGGTTGTACCAGCTTACAACCCCACAAACAGTAGAGGAGTGTTCCTCTTTCTCCACATCTTTGCCAGCATCTGCTGTCACCTGAGTTTTTGATCTTAAGCCATTCTGGCTGGTGTGAGATGGAATCTCAGGGTCGTTTTGATTTGCATTTCCCTGATGACTAAGGATGTTGAACATTTTTTAAAGTGCTTTCTAGCCATTTGAGATTCCTCTGTTGAGAATTCTCTATTTGGCTCTATGGCTTCATCTCAGGAATGCAGGTATGGTTCAATATATGAAAATCCATCAATGTCATCCACTATATAAGCAAACTCAAAGGAAAAAAAACACATAATCATCTCATCAAATACTGAAAAAGCCTTTGACAAAATACAACACCCATTCATGTTAAAAGTATTGGAGAGATCAGGAATGCAAGGTGCATCCCTAAATATAATAAAAAGCAATATATAGCATTAGACAACAAAAAGAAATCAAAGGGACAAAATTGGGAGGGAGGAAGTCAAAATATCACTGTTTTAATTGCTTTCAACACCAGCATTTGTCACATGCCTAGCTGGGAGCTAGGAATGCAGAAACAATGTCCTGAAGCACCTTACATCATAATTGAGGGAGTCGGATAAAGCAGTGACAACAGCAGTGGCTGGGATCTGTGGACTATGCCCAAGAGTGCCGTGGACATGACAGGCAAGGACAGTGACCAGAAAAGTGATAGGGCAAGTTTTCAGAAAATAGTACTTGAGTTTTTTTTTTTTTTACATATATAGGTGTCTGGAGAGGGACGAGCAATCTGAACTCACACAAGGATTTTAGAGGCTTGCGAGAGGTATGGCTATTGCAGGGGAGTCTGGTCTGATGGTAAAAAGGCAGCACAGTTCAGGCCCTGGAAGGCCCCTGCCAGGTTAAGGATTCTGGACTTGGGAGGGTGAAGAGGTAAGGGTCTGCACTGTGGAAAGATGTTCAGGGAACGTGGTACAGCAGATGGGAGTGGAACCCTGGACACAAGACAGGTGGGAGGCTGTTGCCATGGTCTAGGCAAGGCTGATTCAGAACAAGTCAGTAGTCTTGACGGGTAGGGTAAGGGACACCAGCGGATACCTCCAGACAGAATACACAGAGGGTTTGGGGACTGGAATGGTGCCAAGTGGTTTTGACTGGCAACAGCTGGTGCCATTTTCCCGGAGAAGCTGCTATAGAGGGCAAGATGGCACCTTCAAATTTCAACAGATCCAACTGACATCCCGGAAGAACAAGAGAAAACATCTCGCCCCCACATTAAGAAGACGCAAAGCTGCCACACACAGCATTCCACAGTTTATACAAAGCCACTGTGGAAACAGAGATAGTCTGACACAGGCGGTGTGGGGGTGGAGTGTTGGGGACTGCTATCTGGAGAGGAGCAAGCTGTTTAGAGAGAGTCTTGAAAGCCATGGAGCTCGAGCTGGATGGAAAAACAAAACAGAAAACCAGGATGTCACACACGGAGCACATTGAGACTAGTGAACATGGAGTGTGTAGAGGAAAAGGTGTGTAAGAATATTTTAAAGAATTAGTGTTAAGGGTAATATACATATTTACATATTAAGTTCACTGGTTTTTACTGCTTTCAACATATTTGTAACATGTTACGCATAGGCTGGGAGCTAGGAATCCAGATACAAAGTCCTGAAGAACCTCCTTATATCATAACTGAGGGACACAAACAGGCCAGCAGTAACGGCAGATGCCAGCCTGCGACAAGCATTTCAGATTCACCTTTAGTTCTTGAAACCAATCAGAAGCAAAACAGAAGTGCAGAAGGAAAAAAAAAGAAAGAAAGAAAAGAAGTTTCTGCCTTCTATAAAAACAAAACAAAACAAAAAGCATAGAATTAAAAACAGGAAAATGACTTCCAAATGAAGTGGATACTTGGACGTACAGAGCTGGTTCGTCCAAGTACAGATGCTGAGGCAGGCCATCTTCCCTAATGCCAAGTGTCCTGTTCCTGACAACTTGATGGAGTGGTCCTCTGTGGGTAGAAGTATATATGGGCATGGTATCAGATCTGACCAAGGATGAAAGGAGATGGGGAATGTTTTGCAATATCTGCTCCCTCCCTCATGATAGAATCTCTGACTTTTAGCCTGTACCATATAGTACCATGACTGTATTTATCTGCTTTCCTTGCATGTAGGCATGGCCATGTGACCAAACTCAAGCCCATGGGTTATAGGTGGAAACTGTGAGATTTATTCTTCTAAGAAGTTCATTGAAATAGAATTCCCATACAATTCAGCCACTTAAACAAACGTGATTGTAGAAAGGCATACCAGGCATGGTAGCACATGCCTAAAATCCTAGCCCTTGGGAAGATTAGGCAGGAGGATTACAGGTCAGAGAATGTCTCAAAACAAATTATGCTTTTATCATAGTCAGAGAGTTAGATAACTATCAGCACAATCCTAGACCATTTCTATCACCTACAGAAGAAGTGCTGGATCCTATATCTATCATTCTCCAGTCCCCAACACCCCAAGTCCTAGATAACACTAGTCCACATTCTGGCTTTACAGACTTGCTTATATTGAGTACTTCTGGTAAATAAAGTCATGCACTAAGCCTTCCCCTGTCTGACTCCTTTTCTCACTATGTCTTTCAGGATCACCCACATTGTTGCCTGCAGTTAATTTCTTTGTTGTTACTCATTGTCTTAATCTGGGTTTCTATTGTTGCAATGAAACTCCGTGACCGAAAAGCAAGTTGGGGAGAAACGGGTTTATTTGGCTCACACTTCCACATTGCTGTTCATTATTGAAGGAAGTCAGGACAGAAATTCAAACAGGGCAGGATCCTGGAGGCAGGAGCTGATGCAGAGGCCATGGAGAAGTGTTGCTTAGTGACTTGCTTCCCGTGGTTTTCTTAGCCTTTCTTATAGAACCCAGGATCACCAACTCAGGGATGGCACCACCCACAATGGGCTGGGCCCTCCCCCACTGATCACTAATTAAGAAAATGCCTTACAGCTGAACCTCATGGAGGCCTTTTCTTGACTGAGGCTCGTTTCCTCTCTGATGATTCTAGCTTGTGTCTAGTTAACACACAAAACTAGCCAGTACACAAAGGAGGCACTGTTTGCATAGGAAACATTCTATTTATTCATGCATCAGTGGACAGACATTTATCTTAACCGTTCTTGGGTAGTGTTTTGGATAATTCTGCTTTATTCATGTACAAGTCCTTGGGGGTTGGGGGTCACATTCCTATGAGTCTTGGGTAAATACCCCAGAAGAAAATGGCTAGTTGGTGGGCTATGATATGTTCTGTGGTGAGGCCTTAGGAATTCTCAGACCTTTGCTCCACACCTGCTGCTCCGTTTCTTCCCCTGCACTAACTGTGCAAGAGAAGGTATTTCCTTCTTAAAGAGAGAGCATATCCTTCTTCCTGGTGGCAGAGCATGCCAGAACATAAGACTTACGTGAACACAAGACAAGTCTGGAACTGTCTTGAGCAAGGAGGGAAAATGCACGTTAAGGACCAGCAAGTCAGCTGGAGCCTGGGCAACAGAGGCTCCAAAGGTCACAAGTCTCCTGTCACTTGCAACTGAATCTAATTCTGATGTATATGGTTGTTGTGGGTTTTGGTGACAGCTCTGCAGAACCGAAGAATGTAGAGAAAGCCGCGTAGAAAGACAGAGCCAATAGAGAGGCTGTTAGAGGAAGAGAGAGAGTCCATGTGGGCTAGGCCTAGTGTGTTGAAATGTGAGCAATAACCAGGAGGGGTGCGTGTGGAGATTATCAGAGAAACATACAGCACAAGAGAAACTATTCCAGACAACCGAGAGGCGTTTAGACAGACAGCATCCGAAGCAGGTGAGGCTGAATCTGAACTGCTTAGCCAGAAAGTAGAGAAAAATAAAACCATTACAAAGGATGTCGGCCAGCCTTGAAGCAGCAGGAGGGCATGGATTTCATGCAGAAAAATCTCATTGACAAGTAATGATTCTGTACGTTTAGAGGCACGATGTGACCTTTGAGTCAGTATCCTGGGAAGACAACAGAAAGCTCCCAGACTTGGAGTCTGAAAGCCAACTATTTCCAGACTTGCCAAATAAAAGCCTATGATCTAGGTAAATCATTTAAACTTCAGTGGTAGGGCCAGTGAGAGGACTCGGGGTAAAAGCACTTGCCACCAAGATGAATAACCTGACTTCAATCCTGGGAGCCCACATGATAGGACAGAAACTACGCACACTAGTCTTTTCACACACACTCACTCTCTCTCTCTCTCTCTCTCTCTCTCTCTCACACACACACACACACACACACAGTAATAAAATGCCTTAACAAAAGCAACTTGGAGAGGGAAAGGTGTAGTTGGACTAACATGTCAGGTTATAGTCTGTCACAGCATCAGGAACTTCAGACAGCAACTGACATCACAGCCACAGTCAAGAACAGAGACACGAACACACAACTGTTTGCCACGCTCAGCTCACTTTCGATTTTATATACAGCTTAGAGCACAAACCCAGGGAATTATACCGTCCAGTTTGGGGATGGATCCTCTCACATTAATTAATATAATCAAGACAGCATCCCTACCCCAGCTATCACACCCCACAGAGCCATACCCACAGGCCAAACTCATCTAGGCATCCCTCACTGAGACTCTCTTTCCAGGTGATTCTGGATTGTTTCAAGTTGACAACTAAAGCTATACACAGAGAGAGGAATGGGATTTAATGGTCACCCAAGAGATCCTGGCACACTTTATGTCGGGGCACTGGAGTTGGGGTGGCAATTAGGCATGGCGCCATTTGCAAACCCTAGTGGTGATGAGTAAGGAGGTGACATGCAACTCTGAGTTCAGGGAAGAAGTAAGCAAGAAAAGCCAGCAGTTGTCAGAGTGATAATAAAGAACCAATAATCCCCTCCTACTTGCAAGTCCACCCCAGCGTCCATCTCCTCTGTCCGGTTAGCATCTACCTATTCCACCACGGAGCCAGTAGCATATGACTTGATTTATTCAGTCTGCACTGAATTTCACATGTTTTAAAATATATCTAGCACATTGTACCAGGATTAAATGATAAGCTCTAAAAAACTGTTAAGTTGGTTTTGTCCTTTATTAAACTTATCTTCTCCTGGTAAAGACAGTCAACAAACATGTAAGTAAGGAAAGTAATGAACTAGTAAATGTCAAACACTGACAGAAACATCTAGGCGAAGAGGCTTTCTTAGGGAGGATGAGGCCCGCACTGGGTAGCTAGCGGTGGCAGGTGGCATTAACATCAGAAGGGTGAGACACAGTTAAAGATGGATGTCCGGGAGAAAGTGACTTGGAAGGGTTTGACCCATCTCCATGTCTCTTCAGGGTCCCCCAGCTCTGCACTCTCACCACACTCAAACCCCAGATACGTCTCAAAAGAGTGAATGGGGAATTAGCTAGAAAGAAAAACCCTCCTTTTTGGTGGAGAGGGGAGAATCTTTTACTAACCACAGCAGTGAATGGCTCTTATGACTTCCAGTGTACTCAAAGAAGATCTGCAACATACCAGCCTGCACGTGCCAGTGTGGAATAAGATTTTTGGTTTGGGGGTTATTTTGTGGGTTTTCTCCTGATTATTTGGGACTCTCACATCATGCACTTTGATCAAACTCATCTCTCAGTCTTTCCATGTCTGTCTCCTTCCCCTATGGCCATCTTTACCCCCTGCAAAAAAGAAGAGGAGGAGGAAGAAGAGGAAAAAGAGGAAGAGGAGGAGGAGAAAGGAGAAGAAAAAGAAGAAAAGGAGGAGGAGGAGGAAGGAAAGGAGGAGGAGGAGGAAGGAAAGGAGGAGGAGGAGGAAGGAAAGGAGGAGGAGGAGGAAGGAAAGGAGGAGGAGGAGGAAGGAAAGGAGGAGGAGGAAGAGAAAGAATAGGAATAAGAGGAAGAGGATGAATAATAATAAAAAGGAGAAGAAGAAGAAGAAGAAGAAGAAGAAGAAGAAGAAGAAGAAGAAGAAGAAGAAGAAGAAGAAAAAGAAAAAGAAAAAGAATTAGAAAACAAATCCATCACGAGCATTGTCAAATTCCCAGTGGCCAGCCCCTCAAAGGAAGATGAGTCCTTCAGTTCCTGTATCCCTGCTTTCAGTTTCTTTCTTGGCTTCCCTTGACGATGGACTGTCAACCGTAAGCTAAATAACCCACCCTTTGACCCAGGCTGCTTTTGGTCATGGTCTTTATCATAACAGAAAACAAACTAGGACAGTTGATTCAATTGCCTACACCACTCCCTCCCCCACCTCCTGTCTTTTCCTAGACTCTAGGAAGGATAACAGAGTGAGCTAACTCCTCTGGCCTCGCCCCTTGTGGGTAGGTGCTCTCTCTACTTTCTGCAGTTTGAGCATCCTCCCCTTGCTCTGGTTTGTCCGGTGGCCTGCTGACTGCTCCACACAGCTGTTCATGGGATCAGCTGAGTTAGGATATTACTTTTCTGTGCTAGAGGGCATGAGGGGTCTCAGCCCTAAGTCTAGCATCCGCTACTATGTAACTCTGAGCAAATTCTTCCTCTAAAGTGGGGAATGCAATGTCTTCTTTGCTGGGCTGTTGTGAGGAATATAAGTGAAAGGTTTAGTAACCTGTAAGGCAGCAGGCAAAGTGTGTCTAAGGTTGGCTGGAGAGTCAGTGGTCTAGATAGGGACAGCCTTGCGGACACGCAGAACCTGGGAAGGGGGCTATGCCTTCACTTAGGGTGAAGAGAAGAGAGAAGTCTGAAAAAGATGCTATTTAGTTTTAAAAGCTTGCGTCCCACAATTTTTCGAGTTCTTTTAAATGTGGATATTAATCCTCTATGGGATGAATATCTGGCGGACGTTTTCTCCTGTTTTGTAGGCTGTACTCGGCTGTGCAGAGACGTCCTAGTTCCTCCGGTCACAACTGCGAAGTCTCACCGGAACTGCCTACTCAAAAAGCCGTTTTCTTACACCTCGTGCTGGAATAGGAACCGTCTTCCTATCATTTGTCATAGATTATTTATTATTGACAGACACATTATCAAATATGTGATTTCTGATTGTTTGCTCCAAGCAGGTGCTTTGCTCTCTCAATTTGTTTTGTTAATCTTTAAGATCTTTGAACTCGGAAGACAAAGGTGCTTCCCAGCGGGGCGGCGGGGGTGGCGGCGGGGGACAGAGTTAAAGGGGGCAGACAGATCCTTTTGTAAGTTGTAACAAGCACATGCCAAGGCTCTTAAAAGCCCCTGGGAATCAAAGAGTTAGAAGCAGCTGTTTCTTGAGGCCTGTTTACTGTCCAGTTAATCAGTAAGCCAGAATCAAGAGAGCCTCCCAAAGTGGGGATGCGCAGAACCCTTCCAAAAGGTCTTCCAGGTTTAGGCGGGGGAAGAGAAATGAGCCCGGAGCGCACCGTGGCTATCCTGGGGCCATAGAAATCATTCCCAGCGTAGCGGAGGCCGGTCCCCAGCCTCTGCAGGTGTGGCGGGTGCGAGGCGGCTACTCTGGATCCTGACCGGCAAAGGATTGCTTGGAGAGCCGGAAGGCACTTTTCAGAGCCGCTTAGAAGCTCCGCGAGATGCCAGACCTGCCCTCAGCCTTCCTGCCCCTCCTCCTCCTCTCCAAGTTTGTCACCCCGGTGACCTTTCGTCACCACCGCTACGACGACCTCGTGCGGACGCTGTACAAGGTGCACAACCAATGCCCGGACATCACGCGGCTCTACAACATCGGGCGCAGCGTGAAGGGGAGGTACCTCTACGTGCTGGAGTTCAGCGACTATCCTGGGATCCACGAACCCTGTAAGTTCTGGGGTGTGTTGGGCAAAGAACCCCCTTCCTCTACAAATCCAGAGGAATTTGTCGCTGCATCAGCGGAGAACTCCATATTCAATGCGTTCATTGCCTCTTCCTCCACCTGAGAAGGCTGGTGGCTCCACTTGGTTCCCAAGCTTCCCTAAGGCCCTGGGGACCTGCGACCCCAGTTCAGGCTCCAGCGCATTGCTCTTTTTTTGAGTTCTGTTTGCTCAGAACCCCATTGGTAAACAGTGTCTTCCTCCTGTTCCCTCCACCCTCCCCTCCTTTCCCTCACATCCCAGTCTTTTTCTCCCACTATCAAAAAACCCAGTGACCTGGGAGCTTGGCAGATATGGATGGCTTCCTAGTTCTCCCGAGGGACCAAGTGGATCCCTTCTAGGAACAACGTGGTAGTCTAGAGAGAGTTTGGGGGTTGGGCTATTAGCTTGCTTTGTTTTATTTTATTTTTTGTTAGTTTGCTTCTGTTATCAAAGCAATCTATGTTCCCTTCAAAAATTAGCTCATGACCAGCCTCAAACATCTTTTTAAAAAAATCTCAAAATAACCAACCAGCTGGAAAAAAAAAATTCCCTAAAAACTAGAAACCAGAAGAGGCAAAACTAGAAACCGGAAGCACTCTCGAATACCTAGTGTTTACACAGGCTGACATGTGTCATTTCCAGACACCTTATGCAATCCTGCATCTCAGACGTAAAATGGAATTGCCACTGTTTCCTTCAGTCCCTGGTCTGTGTTGTCAACACAGCTCTTGGCGTCATTCTTGGTTGTGCAATGTGCAGTTGCCTTGTCTCATCAGCTGTTCACATATCGATGAACACGGACACACTCGTTGCTTTGTGTGGTGACAAAGTTAAGTCACAGGACTTATTTTCGTTCCTCCTTTCAGAGGGTCAGTGGCAAATCTCTCTCCCTCCCACATCCCAGGTGCACTCCATCTTCCACTATAATCCATTTAAACCACTGCACGAAGCTCCCAATGGGTCTCCCGTGCTAATGCCACCATCGAAACCCGCCTCCTCCCAACTTGCCCAGGAGAGGCCAAAATCATTTCTCTCTAATACAGTCTTCTCGATCTCTTGCTTAAGGGCTCAATGGGTATTGACCACAAGAGCTTCCAAATTTTATAGAGAAGGCTCAAGAAGAGCCACGGAGAGCCACGGGATTCCCCCAGAGTTAGAGGCTTGCAGTAACAGCACCTGCTTTTACTCGGCTCACACGCTCTCTGTGAAAGCTTAAGGCCGTTGAAAGGACTGTGTGAGGCTGCACTCTAGTCCACGCCCCTTCTTGGTGCCCCTGTACTTGCAGCACGCAGGGCAGGCTGACGTTGATCCCTCTTTTCCCCCTGAGTTAGCAGCTCTTCCATTTGCTCTTCACATTCCTTCACTCTACAAATATTTACCCATTGCCTACTAGGACTTTTGATGGAGCTGTAGAGATGGCTCAGCAGTTGCTCAGAGGCCCCTGAGTTTGGCTCCAAGCACCCAGCAGCTCACAAACATCCGAAACTCCAGTTCAAGGGAACCTGGTACCCTCTGCAGGGCTCCATGGACCATACAGACACGTGTACCTCTAACTAAATGATAAACCAGAGGGGGGAAAAGAGAGCAAAAGATCCTCATACAGAAAGAACTTCCAGGCAGGTGTGCTAACGCTTCCATAGGCTTTGAAAGGACCACAAAGAATAATACAGACTGGGTAATAATAGGGCTGAATTATATAGCAGAGTGAGACCAGCTATAGATGGGGCACTGGGCATGTCGTGTGGAGTAAATGCTATATATATAGCAAGAGCTTAAACAGTAAAGAGAGATGGGCATCCTGCGTGACAATCCACGAGGAAACAGAGGAGGTTACTGTATTCCAAAGGCTCCTCTGCCTGAGGTGGTGTTGAGCGTCGATCTGAAGGGTCTCTGGGGCGGCGGGGGTGGGGTGGGGGGGGAGCATGGCAGGCTAGGGGGGGGGGAAAGAATGCAGTCTCCCGGGAGGTAGAGGTCGATTTATCTGTGCTGGCTTCTACCAAAAGAACTGAAGGGCTGGGGCAGAAATAACACTGCCCACAAAGCTTAAAGTCTCTATGCCGGGCCCTTCCTTGCCCTTTACAGAAAAGTTTTATCAACACCCTACTGGGGCGCATGGACGCTAATGATCCACTTGGATGCAGGGAGACGTCATGGGAGCGTAGGTGTGGGGGTTCAGGGATCTCGAGCCATGAGAACCGCCAGCAATGCTTTATTACAAGATAGCTGTCTTCTGTCTCTATTGGACTTAGAAGCAGAGGGTTTGCTAGCGGGTGCTCCTAGAACACACAGTGCAACGCTGCGTGAAACAGACCAGCAACCCCTGTGCCCTCAGCGTTGCCCATTGCATTGGACAGCTAAGAGAACAGAGGGAACTAAACAGATTCTCCAGGTTTTATTTTATCAAAGACAAATTACCGAGTTACTGTCGCCAACCTTTCCTTAAAAAGAAAGCTGAGAAAGTAGAAGCAGAAGGGTCTCTGGGAGACCACACCGGTTTATACATGTTCCAGAAGTCTGGAGCAATTGAGAGAGACCCTATCTCAGGCAAAACAAACAAAACAAAAGCATAAAGAAATAGAATATGTATTAAGTGATACTTTTCTTTTTGGAGACAGGTCTCTCTATGTAGCCCTTGTTGGCCCATAACTTGCTAGGTAGACCAGGCTAGCCTTAGGCTCACAGGAATCTACCTATGTGACACTCAAAATGTTGAGATCAAAGGCAAGTGCCACTACACCAGGCCTGCATGATATTTCCTAAAACGTGATCCTTGTGGGTTGAAAGCATTCATTACAGGGGCTTGTTACAGGAATACTAAGATAAACAATCACGAGCTGGTTTTCTTTTTTTTTTTTCTAAAAATATAGTAAGGTTATCTCCTCAGCTAATGCTAGGTTCTGTGGAGAAAATAAGATCTGAGCACACATCGGTAGAGCCCAGAACAGTAAGTGCCATAAAAGGAAAGCGGCGGAGGACTCACTTCTAACAAGAAGAGCTCAAGGTGTCGACAGGGACTTAGTCTGAACTGGACCCTTGAGGATGGCAAGAAAATAGGGAGGCGAAGAGGAAGAGAATCAACAACCGGAGAAGCAGAGACAGGTTCTGTAGGAAAGAGGGCAGCGCTGGAGGAGCTTTTGTTGAAAGGGGAGCACAGCTGTCTCACACTTACCAACCCTAGAGCAGCAGTGGTGAAGGACCTCTTTGGGGTCGCGTATCAGACATTCTGCATATCAGACATCTTTGCATTAGGATTCATAACAGTAGCAACATTGGAGCTATGAAGGAGCAATGAAATAAGGGTCAAGGCATTAGGAAGGCTAAGAACCACCGAGCTAGAGGCTTTTACAGAGACTCACTTCTGATGTCTGTTAACAGTTAGTGTGGCCAAGACCCAGGCGGAAGTAGATTCCTTCCTCTCTCATGCCTCAGGACCTACCTTTCCAATGATAGAGAGATTCCGGAGCCCTAGATGCCAAACAACTTACATCTTCAACTGGAAAGATGTTACCAGGACCAAGAGCACTTTATGAGAGAGGTTTTGGGGAAAAGCCATCGTTCAGAAAGATTGGTGTGATGGGTGTATCTTTGTGTATGTGCTCTTCTGGATGGTACCGAGTACTCGCTGGGCTTTGATCTCTGTCACATACACTGCCATGCAGCCTCGGACAAGTTACTTAGCATCTGCCCCTCACCTCTTCACTGGGAGGCTATGGGACCTACTCCACAAGTTTTCTCTTAAAATTAGCCATGGTTCTTCTGCTTGCCCCTTCAAGAGCTGGGTTTTGTATCTGTTCCAGTGGAACCGGAAGTCAAGTACGTGGGGAACATGCACGGGAACGAGGTGCTGGGCCGTGAGCTGCTGCTGCAGCTGTCGGAGTTCCTCTGCGAGGAGTATCGGAACCGGAACCAGCGCATCCTGCGCCTCATCCAGGACACGCGCATTCACATCCTTCCATCCATGAACCCCGACGGCTACGAGGTGGCTGCTGCCCAGGTACGCAGTCCAAGGGAGATTTGTGAAAAAACCTAAAGCCATCTTGTGAAATGAGTGCCAGCAGACAGTGTGTCCCTATGTTCCATTGTAAATGTCAGTTTAAGGGAAAAAAAAAAAAAAAAGGTAAAACTGCTGGTGTGTAGGAAGGGGCGGAGGCAAAGGGTTAAGACTGGAGAAGCCTGAAGTGCTCTAGCTCTGTATGCAGTTCAAGTGCGCACGCGCTGCCTGGGAGCTGTCTGAACCTCTCTGATTCCTACACCGGCCCAGCTAACCTCAAAGAGAACAGATATGGAAATTCCTTGGCAACATCCTGTAAATGGAAAAATATACCCACGCCAAAGAGCATAGACTTTCCCCAGATCTTAGGGTGGGAAATTAATTCTAGATGATTTTTTTTTTTTTTGGTCTATTGAGACTTCTTTTTTATTACATATAACTACACTGTAGCTGTCTTCAGACACACCAGAAGAGGGTATTAGATCTCATTACAGATGATTGTGAACCACCATGTGGTTTCTGGAATTTGAACTCAGGACCTCTGGAAGAGCCTTAACCACCGAACCATCTCTCCAGCCCCTATTGAGACTTTAAACATGCTAGTCTGTGCTCCACCACTGAACTATATTGCCCAGTCATATTTTTTTATATATTTTTAAAATTCTGAGACAGGAGCTTGAAATTTTGCCTAGGCTAGAACTCACAGAGCAGGTCTCAAGTTAGGATTTTCCTGACTCAAGCTTCAAGGTGGCTGGGTTGACAGCCGTGCCACTAGACTAGCATCTGTGTCTCCAGAGAAACATAAACCTGGGAGTGTGGATGGTTTCTAGAAGCCATGGAAGTCAGAGAAAGATTCCCTTAAGTTTTGCTGGTGACACCCATTTTATTCCTCTGAACAACAGATAAAATGTCGCCATTGTTTTAAACAAACAAGCTTGTGGTAATTTGTTACAGCAGCAGTCGGGATCTGTTATACCATTTGCTCTGCTTAAGGGAACCTCGGAACCTTCCTTTAGGTGATGTTCTTCCTCCTCTTCTTCTTCCTCCTCCTCCCCTGCTTTCTTCCTTCCCTCCTCCCCTTCCTCCCCTCCCTTCTCTTCCCCTATTTCCTCCTCTCCCTCCTCTTTATCATCTTCCTCTTCCCCTTCCTCCTCTTCTTCCTCCCTTCCCTCCTTTTCCTCCTCTTCTCACTCCTCCTGTTCTCTCCCCACTCTGCTTTCTTTTTTCTTCTCCTTCCTCTTTCTTGGCTCGCGGCAGATGAAATCCAGAAGCCTTACACTTTCTAAGCAAACCCCCTGACACCGAGCCACAGCCCCAATCGCTTCCTTACCAGCCTAACTAATGGTCAGCTGTGTACAAAACCAACGGGTAAAGCCTGCTGCCATTAAGATTAACAGTGGAGAACTACACAGCTCAGGACAAACAGTGAGAAAGCCCCTGCCACGGAGGGGCACACCAAACTCAAAGTCGGCTAAAATGTTTGCACTGGAGCAGAAATTATGGAGGTACCTTAAGAGCACTTTTTAAAAATGTCATGTTCCCTGTGCAATCTAAGAATAGACTATGAGTAGGATGCCAAGTAAAAGGGGAAACTCTGAGAATAATAAAGATTCTTAGAAAAAAAAATTGAATTGCAGTCCATCTGAGTTTCCAATAGGAAATGAGGTTTATTTACATCACTTCCGGGAATAGCCAAAAATTTGAGCTGTACCCACTCGGTCCACAGGGCTGTAGTGGACACTAGTCCCCTTCGCCAGTGACACAGAAAGGAATTCTAATGACCCCCTCCCCCCAAAAAACATACACTTCAGTCTGAACCAGGATTTCTTGGAGCCCAGCCTGGCCTTGAACTTTCGATGTGGCAAAGCATGACTTTGAACTTCTGAACTGTATGCCAGCTTGCTGTTTTTCTGCAGTGCTGGGGACTGGACGGAGAGAGGGCTTGTTAGGCAAACACTTTTAGTAATGGAGCTAAGCCCCAGCCCTGATGGGAATCTTAACACAACTTTTTATACCACTCTGTATGTATTCATGGGTGTGTCTAGCTCTCCATGTGTATATATGAATTCCTACGGGGCTAGAAGAGTATCTCACTTAGCTCTTTTCCTAGTGTCTGAGAGCTTCAGATAGACAAAGCGTAAGTGAATGGGTTTTGGCTGGAAGGGTGAATGAATGGATATGTGAACAAAAGGAGATAAAACCGGGACTGAGAACAAAGAGATAAGGCATCCAGAACCTAAATACTCAGAAGATAAAGCTCCCAGTGTTTCCTAATTTGGTCTTATTAGCGTTTGTTACTTATACATAAGGGTTTCTTGATGTAGTTTTGTACATGTATATTAAATATTGTCCTCTCTAACTCCTGAAGTTCCTCATCCTCCCGCATCTAGTCACCCCTCAACTTTCGTGTCTCTTGCTTGTGTGTATGTGACCCAGTGAGTGTGACTAGCGTGATGAAGGTCCAATTATTGGAGCATGGACATTTTATTTGTGCTACACCACTGAATAAAGTCCTCTCCACCATTAACTGCCAATAGCTCTTTAGGGGGTGGAGCCTTATAAGCCCCTCCTCCCTAGCCACTATTACCTGCTTATAAATCCTCCAAGAGGGGCGGGGTCTAGGGAATTCTGAGAAGCCCAGCTTTGTGCAGGTCTCACCTAGATAACCACAGCTGCTGTGAGCTCAGTGATTCAGCAGCCATGGTGTGTCCTGGAGAGAGCATCGCACAGCACTTCTACATTCCACCGCTGCCCTCCTTCCATGGCGTCCCTGGAGCTTCAGGGGTGACATAGTTGTCTGACCAAAGGCTAGGCAGTCAACAGTCCCTTATTCTTCGCACTTTGAAATTATGAGCTTCTGTATTATGAACTGCAGACATGTATATGAATCTGTAGACAATCATAATCAAAAACCACCATTATTGATGTCCTTATAAGAACAAAATCAGGCATAGCGGTGCACACCTGTGACCCCACCACCCAGGAAACGGAGGCAGGAAGATCAGAAGCTTATAGTTATCCTTAGCTATGTAAGCCAGTTTAAGTCCAGCCTGGGGTACATAAGACTTTATCTCATAAAGGAGGGAGAGAGGGCAGGATTTCGGATAGATATATTAGTTGTGGTTAGTAGCAGCCTTTTCTGTTACTGTGAGCAAACACCAGGACCAAGGCAGCTTACAGAAGAAAACATTCATTTGACCCTACAGTTTCAGAGCCTTACTGTCCACGATGCTAGAGAAAAGGCGTCTTAGCAGGAGTAGCTGAGAGCTCACACCTTGGTCTAAGAGCAGAAGGCAGAGAGCACCCTGGGAATGGCATGGGTCTTTTGGAACCTCAGATCCCCCACTCCCGGTGACATACTTTCTCCTGCAAGGCCACATCTTCCCAAACTCCCCAAACAGCCACCAACTAGGAATTAAGTATTCAAATACCAGAGACTTAAGGAGAGTGCTGAAGAGGGAAGAGAGAAGAGAAAAATACCCAGAGACACAGGCACATTAGGGAGGTTAGAAAAGCTGGTGGTTTGAATAGGAATGGCCCCAGTGCATTCTTGTGTTTGAATGCTTGACCATAGGGAATGGCACTGTTAGGAGGTGTGGCCTTACTAGGAAGTGTAGTCTTGTTAGAGAAAGTGTGTCCCTGTGGAGGCAGGGTTTTGAGGTCTTCAATGCTCAAGCTACACCCAGTGTGAAACACATCCAGTCTCCTCCTGGCTGCCTTCGGATCAAGATGTAAAACTCTCAGCTCCTCCAGCACCATGTCTGCCTGCACGCTGCCATGCTTCCCACCATAATGACAATGGACTGAACCTCTGAAACTGCAACCCCAATGAAATGTTTGCCTTTATAAGAATAACAATGGAACCCTAACTAAGACAGCTGGAAACAAAAACTTCATGGTGTACAATGTGCATCTGAAAGCTAAGGACAGGGCCAGCAAATTGGTTCAGCAGGTAAGGCCACTTGTCCTGAAAGAATGGGACCTGACTTCAGTCTTTGGGGCCAGCATAATGTGGGAAGTAAGAACCAACTCCACAAAGCTATCTTCTGACCTCCCCAAACTCTACGCCATGCATGTCCCCCCAATAATAAATAAATTTAAAGCCAAGGATTGCCTAGGACCACCAGAAGCTAAACCACACAAAGCCTTCAGAGAGCATGGCCATGATGCCTGGACTAACCCTTCAGGTCTGGGAGAGAATTCATGTAACCTCCCAGCTCGTGGTAATTTGTTATACCAGCCCTAAAACCTGACATATACCATCAGCTGGTGGATAGATAAACGAAGTGTGACGAATCCACACCATGGAGAAAGGAAAAGGGGGAAGTACCGGACATGTTATGTGGGTGAATCTCATGTGCAGAACATATGACGTATGATCCCACTTACATATAACACATACAGAGAAGACGGAATGTGGTCACTCGGCACCGGGGAGAAAACAAGTGACTGTGTGAGTGAGAGTGAGCTTTATTTAGGGGACAGAAGTGCTCTACAGTTACAGCTCCATGACTGTTAGAATAATTGTGAGGGTGACGGCGTTGGTCTCACTCTGTGGGCATGCTAAAACTCACTGACTTGTAGTCTTAAAGCAAGCAATTCTAAGCAGCTATCTTTAAAAATCTAGGAGTCGGGCTGGAGAGATGGCTCAGCAGTTAAGAGCACTGACTGTTCTTCCAGAGGTCCTGAGTTCAATCCCAGTACCACATGGTGGCTCACGACCATCTGTAATGGGATTCGATGCCCTCTACTGGTGTGTCTGAAGACAGCGACAGTGTACTCATAATATAAATAAATCTTAAAAAAATAATAAGTAAATCTAGCAGTCACTCCTGCTAGAACTTTTCCTGGGATCACCTAGAACTTTGACCCACCCAACTAGGACTGGAAACCTTAAGGAGATATTGCCAAACCATTCCATAAATAAAGCTAGTGTGTTTGGTTTGAATGAGAAATAGCCCCCACAGGCTCATGTGTGTCAACACTTGGTTCTCCATTTTGGTGCTTTGGTGGGGGGGCGAAGTTATAGAACTTTTAGGAGCTTGCTGGAAGAAGTACCGCTTCCTGTGTGTATTAAATGTGATTAGCTAGCCTGCTATAATCTATCACCATGCCCTGCCTTGTGGGCCATTATGACTTCTTTCCTCCTTCCATCCGTCTGTCTGTTCAGCCATCCGTCCCTCCCACTTTGGGAACATAAACTAAAATAAACCATTTTTTCGTAAGTTGATTCTGGTCATGGTATTTTATCACAGAAATAGGAAAGCACCTAATGCGGCTAGTGGTTTTTAAACTTACACCCTACTCTTGAAATATAGGACTCTGTCTTAAACATGCATCTTTCCTCTCTCCATTTCTCTCAGGGCCCAAACACATCTGGGTATCTGGTTGGTAGGAACAATGCAAATGGGGTGGACCTGAACCGAAACTTCCCGGATCTCAACACCTATTTCTACTACAACTCCAAGTATGGCGGCCCCAACCACCACCTGCCCCTCCCCGACAACTGGAAAAGTCAGGTAGGAGATGAAAACGGTAACAGGAGCCAATAAATCATCAGCTGGAGCCGCTTGCCACATGCTAAGCATTCTTCACAGGAACAGAACTATCAAGAATTAAGCATCTGCCACTCCTGGCCCCACACGCCCCCTTTCTGACATCATTCTCCAAGGAGCCACGTGGCAACTCAGCCACACCTGAGCTGTCACCCTCTCACCTCTTCACAGGTGGAACCCGAGACCCGGGCGGTGATTCAGTGGATTCGGTCCTTAAACTTCGTTCTCTCGGCCAACATGCACGGCGGGGCTGTGGTGGCCAATTACCCGTATGACAAGTCACTTGAGCACAGGTTCCGAAGTCCTCATCGCACCTCCAATTCCCCTACGCCTGATGATGAGCTCTTCCAGACGGTAGGTAGAACTGCACCTCGTCCCAGTGGGGAAACGTGAGGCTCAGAGATGAAATTCATGTCAGAGACTCGGGACCCCATAGCAACCAGTCTACAGACAGTTACAGAAAACAAGGGTCTGCTTGGGAGGAGCTGTCTAGCAAGTTACATTTTATTTCTGGGGATGAGCCACAAATCTAGGAATGATTAGCTAAAAAACATTTTATAATTGCTACGGTGATGAGAACCCTAACGCTGGTGAAAAATGAGAACTCTGAAAGCTAATCACACTGTCCAAGAGTCAATGTAGTGACCTGTGGTCGTGTAGTGAATCCAATTCACAGTTTTATAATGATATGTCTATTTAAATGAGAAAGAGACTATGCAAATTAAGATCTAAATAATAATACGAAACAACGGAGCAGGGGCTGGAGAGATGGCTCAGCAGCTAAGAGATCTTGCTGCTCTCACTGAAGACCCCACCTCTGTTCTTAGCATTCATGTTTGTCAGCTCAAGACCACCAAAAAAGGAGAGCTCCAGGGGGTCTGACAATTCTGGTCTCTGGGGACAGCTGCACCCACAGGACAGACACACAGGAACACACACATCAATCTTCTTTAAAAGATGAATATAGAGCCGGGCAGTGTTGATGCATTCCTTTAATCCCAGCACTTGGGAGGCAGAGGCAGGTGGTTCTCTGTGAATCTGAGGCCAACCGGTTCTACAGAATGAGTTCCAGGACAGCCAGGGCAAGATGTCTCAAAATAGGTTTTTTATTAATTTCAAAAGCAATAGGGTTTATAGTTATAGAGAGTCTAAGCAAGCGCCTCTCTTTCCAACACACTTCCTTCGTCTGTCAGAACATACATGTTTTCGATTTTACTAAGTCTTTGATTTCCTTCATTAAATTCAGCTAGAAAATGGTTCAAGGACCCCGTGTGACAGTCCGCTGTCATCCCTCCCCTTGCAACATGACAGATTTATCCTGAAAAAGTGGGAACACCAGAATACAGGGTTCCCAGGAGCAACTTTAGAATCTGGAAAGCGGAGACAGGAGGATTGAGCTCAAAACCAGCCTGAACAGCATGAGACCCTGTCTCAAAATAGCCAACAGAGAGAGGGAGGGAGGCAGAGTACAAGAATGGATCCAGAACTTTCCACCTGTAAAGTGGATTCAGGCACATACATGCATACATACACACACACACACCATCATCACCATCACCACCACCACCACTTCAGCTCCTCCTTCTCCATCTCTGACACTCCCTCGAATTGAAGCATAGAATATACTGTGTGTGACCTTGTGGCCGCTTGGTTTCCCCTGGCTGGGCACCTGAGCCACTGCTGGGGGTCAAGATTGCTCTCAGGCATTTTCTGCTTTTTCTCTAGCTGGCCAAGGTCTACTCCTACGCTCATGGATGGATGCACCAAGGTTGGAACTGTGGGGACTACTTTCCAGATGGCATCACCAATGGGGCGTCTTGGTATTCTCTCAGCAAGGGTGAGCAGTCCTGGGAATGGCCCAGCTGAGGGGGAGACTGCTTCTCAGGGAATTAGAGAAACAGCCTCCAAGCTGTCATTTTAATATCTATCGGGAAGGGGATAGTATGTGGTTTTATAAAACTAGTGTTTTATGCCCCAATCTGCTGGAGCATAGGTTAGCAGAGGGGCAGGTCTGTGATGGCTCTGTACCCTGACTACCAACTTACCACAGCAGGGCTTGCCATGGGCATTGGCCATTCATAATTAAAACTCAGGGAGCTCTAGCAATGGGTGAACCCATGCCCTGTTTTTCTGTGCACACACATGCATGTGCACACACACACACACACACACACACACACATACAGACAGATACATTATGAGTACACTGTAGCTGTTTTCAAACAGACCAGAAGAGGGCATCAGACCCACCATGTGGTTGCTGGGAATTGAACTCAGGACCTCTGGAAGAGCAGCCAGTGTTCTTAACTGCTGAGCCGTCTCTCCAGCCTCACACACAAACTTCTTGATGTAAGGAGAGAGAAGGGGCTAAAGCAGGGAACAGGCTCTTTCACGTCTATCTTTCACACTTTCACATCTGAGCCACCCATATTGATAAGGGCTGAATTGATGTTTGGTCCTGGGGAGAGTGGAGGAGAGAAGCCAAGAAGTCACTGTGTACTGAGAAGTTAGGCTTGTGCCCCAAACCTACTTGAACACACAAGAATATCCCAGTAGATTCTCATTTCTTTACCTTTGTGCTAAGAAGCCAACCTCCTCATCTTCTGGATTGGAAGCATCAGACATGCTTTTTCAAACCATGCTTTTCTCTCCCTTCCTCCCTCCTTTCCTCCCTCCCTCTCTCCCTCTCTCCCTCCCTCCCTCCCTTCCCCCCTCTCTCTTTCTCTCTCCCTCCCATCATCTGAGAAATCATGGTCCCTGCTTCCTCAGAGAATCTCCACCCTAAACCAAACCGGCACATCCCAAGATTAACATCAATTAATTAGGTCAATCACAGTGATTGTCTCAGCAGTGAGGCCTCCGGCTACAGTATCCTGAGAAGTTCTTAGACATAAAAACTTGGAGCCCTTGCTCTGTGCCTCCTGAGTCAAAAACTCTACTAGCAAGGCCTAGTGATCTGTATGTAGTTGGATGGCCCGCCCTCCAGGGGTCCTTTAGTGCATGGGAGAAAACCAGTAGTTTAGTTATGGTTGTTGGCCTCTGCATTGGTCAAGGCTCTCTAGACGAACAGAGCCCATAGAATAATCATTATGTGTTAAAAGGGAATTTATTAGAATCGCTTAAAGGATAGAGTCTGGGTAGTCCAACAGTGGCTGTCTTCACAGCTAAGACACGGAGGGCCTGGTATGGCCTGCTCAGCCCACAAAGCTGTATGGCTCCGCACTTCTAGTGTGGTGCTGTAGGCCCAAAGGATTCCTCGAAAGCCAGTTTTAACCCATGTTGTAAGACCAAAGAAGCTGTGCTCTAGGGCCAGGGGTCCCCAGCAGCCGCGGTGACAGTGGTAGCAACAGAGTAGATGAACTCAAGAGCGAACACGCCCGCAAGACACAAAGGCAAGCAGGCAGCATGCAACAATTTCCCTCGAAGCTCTTTTTATCTGGGTCTCTGCTGGAGGATGTCGCCGGCACTTAGGTTAGGCTTTCCCACATTGGATGACTGAGTCCACATAGATGTGCCCAGCAACTTATCTCTAGCTGAGTCCAGGTCTAGTTGAGCCCTCAACCAACATTAACTAGCTACCAGTTTCTAGCCTTGTCTAGTCTTTCTTTGTGTTGGTGTTTTGCCTCCATGTGTGTCTGTGCACCCTTAAGAGCCTGGTACCCAAGGAGGTTAGAAGAGGGCGTCAGATCCCCTAGAACTGGAGACACAGAAGGCTGGGAGGCACCGTCTAGGCTGTGTGCTGAGTCTAACCTGGGACCTCTGGAGGAACAGCCATTGCTTTTAACTGTTGAGCCATCTCTCCAGCCCCCTGCATTCTTTGTTGTTGCCATTCTTGGTTGTTGTTGTTTTGTTGTTGCCTTTTGAAACAGGGATTCTCTGTGTATCCCCGGCTGTCCTGGAACTCTCGCTGTAGACCAGGCTGGCCTCACATTTATAGAGAGCTGCCTGTCTTTGCCTCCCAAGTGCTGGGATTAAAGGCATAGGTCACCAAGCCTGGCGTCCTTTGTTTATCTTGTGGTAAGATTTCACTGCTGCCCCATCTGATATTGAACCCTTGGGCTCAAGATATCCTTTTACCTCAGCAACTGGGTCTCCGGAAGCATCCTACCCAGCCCCATCTTAATCCTTACAATATTATTTATTTAGTGTGTGTGTGCGTGTGTTACACATATTATTTTATAGTCTTATCAACAGTGCACAGGCTCCAATTTCTCTACACCTTTATCAACTCCCATTGTTTTCTCTCCTATCCCTCATTCTGTAGTAGTGGGTGCAAGCTGGTATCATAAGGTGTTGCGGTAAATGAGGTAACCTTTTATTCCACGCTAGTGCCAGTACCATTAGAGCCACATGATTCATTCGAACCCGGCTGTTACTCTGCCACGTGGTCCGCAGACTGCCCTCTCTACTCAGTCCCCTAGGCAGTAGTTACCATGCCCGGCACACACACATCTCGTTCCCTGGGCCCCGTGTGTTCTTACTCTGAGCAGGCAACAGAGCAGGATCTGCATGCTCCAGCTAACTCCCAGCCATTGCTTTCACACACTGTCTTCCATAGCCTGGTAAAATTATGACTCAACAAATCAATAATTTATCAATCAGTTTTATATGTTAAATTCTCAATCCACAATATTTCCAAACAATAAATTTACTGCCAGTTAACAAAGATATAAACCGCCCACCTAGACAAGATAAAAACGAACTAGTTCACCTTGATCTAGTGCACCATCCTCCTCTGCAGTCTCCATTTTGATTCTTCTCTGTCCTCTTCTCTCCCGCCTTACAAAAACTTTGTCCCTGCCCTACTCTCTACTGTCCAATCATGTATTGCCTTGATCTAACTAGTGTTAGCCCTCACCTGTATATAGACATCAACCTACAGTAAGGCAGCTTGGTTTGATTTCTCTAGAGATTAGTGATTTCAGCACCTTTTTTATATCAGCCATTTGCATCTCTTCTACTGAAGTCTTTCCTTCTCAGTCTTTCTTTCATGTATGTATTTATTTTGAGACAAAGCTTCACTATGTAACCCAGGCAGGCCTGGGACTTGCTATGTAGACCAGGCTAACCTTGAGCCCATAGAGATCCTCCTGCCTCTGCCTCCCAAGTGCTGTGCTTAAAGGGACATACCACTGTGCTAGATGCTCATTTTTATTTTTTTATACAGAGTCCTGCTCTGTAGCTCAGGCTGACCTGGAACTTGGCCCTCCTGCTGTGTTCTTCGGCCTCTTGAGGGCTGGGATCACAGCTGTGAACACCCATGGACATCTTTGTGTGTGATATTGCACATGGAACTAACTTTATTTTTAGTTAGTTTTTTTGGGGGGGGGGGCGATTATACAAGTTTTACTAGCGCCAATTGCTAAATATTTTCCACCCTTATCAAAAATGTGATATATACAAGAATTTCCGGGCTCTGCCTTCTACCTTTTGGCCTAACTCTGACTTTATAGCAGTACTGTATTGTTTTGGTTAGTGAGCCTTTGATATCAGAAGTGAAGTCTCCAGCTTCTCCCATCCCCCCACCGCACAAGCACAGGGACCCGAGTTCAAACTCCCCTCAACCTTGGCACTTGAGAGAAGACAGGAGACTTATTGTACTTGCTACAGGGGAGCTTAGCACCAGGTTCAGGTGAAAGAGCCTCTCTCAAGGGAGGAAGGCAGAGACGGATAGAGCAGGGCACCGGATAGTTCCTTGAGCAGCCACACATGCGCACACACTTGGACCAGGAATTAGATCACGAGATGGAAGAAGCATAAAGGATTCGGATGAGCATTAACCAGAGAGAGAGAAAAGCACCCAGCCTGAGACCCGGGAACAACTCTGTGTGTAGAGTAAAAGTTGACAGAAGTCAAGGGGTTGAAGAGAGGCTGATAAAGACAGTGGTGACAATGGAGGGTCTGGCGACACAAAGACCGGTCGCTGTCTCTTTCCCTAGGAATGCAAGACTTCAATTACCTCCACACCAACTGCTTTGAGATCACGCTAGAGCTGAGTTGCAACAAGTTTCCCCGGCAAGAGGAGCTGCAAAGGGAGTGGCTGGGTAACCGGGAAGCCTTAATCCAGTTCTTGGAACAGGTAAGACCTCACTGTTTGACTCTCCTGGTTGCAGGAGAGATGCTTCCAGTGGTGGCTGGGGTTGCCACAGGCTCAGGCCCAGCCCCAGCTCTGACTCCACTCAACCAGCACTCAATTCCTGTGATTTTTTTTTCCCTTCAATGTCCTGGAGCACAACTGTCTGTCCAAAACTTGACTATAAGCCGAGGACTCTGGGTAAACAAGCCTATAACCCTGTCTACATGGAATTGACATTCTAGCCAGGACAGACAGTAAACAAAATAAGGAAGTAAATTCTGTGACTCGTTAAAAAGAGAAGTGCTATGAAGAAAGTCTCCCAGAGAGAGCGACTTCCAAATGGAGTCTGAGGAGCAGAGGGGCTCAGGTAAATGGATATCTAGAACAGGGGCAGGGCACCTCCGGAATGGGTCCCCTGGAAACAAGCCAAGCTCCACATCTGAAATGTGCTCAGCATCAGCAACTGCAGGGAGCTGCTGCCTCAAGTGCTCGGCTTCCCGCTTCCGGCTTCTGGCTTCCGGCTTCCGGCAGAGACAGGAAAGACAAGGCTTCAGAGGAGGTGCAGAAACAGGGCTCCTTAAGTGCTGTGAATGGAAAGTGATGTCGCTTCTAAGCCAAGCGGTGTGACAGAACTTCCGGAAAAATAAAAATCAGACTCAAGTTTAACTCAGGGATAAAGCTCTGGCTTTATCCAGACCCACAAAAGCAACCACAATTAAAACAAAATTGTTATATTATTCAGCTAAATCCCAAAGAAGTGAAGTCAGACAGACAGACAGAGAGAAAGGAAGGAAGGGAAATTATTCAGCCTTCAGAACAAATTAAATTCTGACACACACCTTAGCAAGGCTGGGCCCTGAGGACGTTATGCTAAGTGCAATAAGCCGTGACTCCATTTGTTTAGATAGAGTTCATACAGCCGTGCAGACAGAATGCAGAATGGTGGCTGGGGCTGTAGAGCAGGAAGTGGGGTAGAGAATGGGAGGGATGGAGACTTCGAATTTAAGGAGAGCAGTTTCAGTGTCATCAGAAGAAGAGAGTTCTAGAAGAGAGCCATTATGCTAGGCACATATTACAAATGTGCGTGATAAACTGGGCTGAACAATTCACAGGGTTAGTATTTTGTCAAATTTATTTTAAGTGTGTATGTGTGTGTGCGTTCATTCATGCCATGGTGTTTGTATGGAAATCAAAAAGTAAGTTGTGGAAGGGACTCTGTTCTCTCCTTCCACCATTTGGGTCCTGAGATCAAACTCAGGTTGTCAGGCTCAGTAGCAAATGCCTTTAACCACTGAGCCATCTCGATAGATCACAATCTAAAGTTTCTTTTCTTTCTTTCTTTCTTTCTTTCTTTCTTTCCTTCTTTTTCTTTTTCTCTTTCTTTCTTTCAAAATTCATTTATTGGGCTGGAGAGGTGGCTCAGTGGTTAAGAGCACTGACTGCTCTTCCAGAGGTCCTGAGTTCAATTCCCAGCAACCACATAGTGGCTCACAACCAACTGTAATGGGATTTGAGGCCCTCTTCAGGTGTGTCTGAAGATAGCAACAGTGTACCTATATACATAAAATAAATAAATGAATCTTTTAATGAAAGAGTATATATGTAAGTTTAAATATATTATATATAACTACACTGTAGTTATATGTGAACTCAGGACCTCTGGAGGAGCAGTCAGTGTTCTTAACCACTGAACCATCTCTCCAGCCCCTAAAGTTTCTTAATTAAAACAAAACTCAAGATTAGACCATCAGGAGCTAGAAAGATATTGGCAGTTGAGAGCAATGGCTCCTCTTTCAGACCTGAGTTTGATTTCCAGTATCCTCATGGTGGCTCACAAACATTTGTGACATTAGTCCCAGGGGTCTGAGGCCCTCTGCTGGCCTCTCCCAGCAACAGAAAGGTACATGGTGCAAAGAGGAAGGTGCAGGCAAAATACCCAGATGCACACATTTGAGGCTGGGCTGCTAATGGGAACTGTGGCCTCACAAGCCCACCTGCACATCACAAGCCCACCTGCACATCACAAGCCCACCTGCACACCACAAGCCCACCTGCACATCACAAGCCCAACTGCACACCACAAGCCCACCTGCACATCACAAGCCCACCTGTACATCACAAGCCCACCTGCACATCACAAGCCCACCTGCACATCACAAGCCCACCTGTACATCAAAGCCCACCTGCTCATCACAAGCCCACCTGCTCATCACAAGACCACCTGCTCATCACAAGACCACCTGCTCATCACAAGACCACCTGCACAGGAACTTTGAGAAGAAAGGCAGCGTGATGTGACTGAGTAGCAGGATTACTCTGTCTACTGAAGAGGCATTATGGGGTTGGAGAAGCCGTGAAGAGCTAGTTTTCAGGGTGTTGCCACAGTGTTAATGACCCATAGAGAAGGAGAAAGGCCAGAGCCTCCCCCATTGTACACCTGCTCTGTTTCTAACTCTCAGCGGCTGCTCTCTCCTGCAGGTTCACCAGGGCATCAAAGGAATGGTACTGGATGAAAACTATAACAACCTCACAGGGGCTGTCATTTCTGTCACCGGCATCAACCACGATGTAACTTCAGGTAGGAAGGGAGTTTCTGCCCTTTGTGTCCTTCAGTAGAACTGGGGACCAGTTTGTGAGCTGGAAATACCAGCTTGTAAGCCATTAAGGACACTGAGAGGAGGGTGGGAACCGGGTATGGGAGCAAAAAGGATAAAATACTCTGAAGAAAGCAACTTAGGGAAGAAAGGGCTCGTTGTGGCTCACAGCTCCAGGGTCTAGCCCATCACAGTTGGGGGGTGAGGGTGGCAAGAGCTTGAAGCTAATCGTGAGCTCACATCAAAATCAGGAGGCAGAGCTATGAGCGTCCACGTGCCAGGACTCCTACTCACACAGACCGGGGTCCCAGCTGGCAGGCGCCGTCACCTCAGCTAACGTGGTCAGGACACCTCACAGGCATGCCCGCTCTTCAGCCTCTCGGGCGTGCCTGGCTTGTTCCCTTGCTGACCGTCCCAGCTGAACTGGCCACCTGCCAGTCTTCCGAGTTTCTCTGGGTTGATTTTTCATGGGTGGCAGTCCCTACTCACCCCCCAAAGCATTGTTGTTTGCTACCAAGTAGGCATGTCACAGTTCACGCTGTCCGTTCAGGCTGGAAGAGATCTCAGCTTCGAGTCCTTAGAGGTGTTCCCAGAGCTCTTCGGAGACAGGCTTGTTTAAGGAAAAGGCAGAGTTCTAAAAGAATTCTGTCACCCCAGTCTGGCAGGATTCTTCCAACCCAGCAGCTGCACCCAGGAGCGTGGAGGGGTCAAACTTCAGCACCATTCCTGAGAATACCGGCTGCTGGTCCTGGTTCTTCCTCATTTAAGCACGGGTGGCGAAGGTCTCTGAAATGTCAGAGCCAGAGCCACTGAGGAGGAATTCCACAGTTAGGCCCCGTTTTCAGGATCCGTTATGAGGATTAGAAATCTCTGCTCTAGTGACATTGACTGAGCTTAACGAAGCACCTGGTGCTGGTTACAGGTGGAGACAGCCAAAGCCCTCTCTGAAGAAACATCTAGAAGTGGAGCTTTTGTTACACAATAGCTAATCACCCCCTGAGCCAGAGCCCCCAATTACAACAATAACAGTTTCTGGATGCAACCTAAACTGTCCAATAAGTACATAATAACACCTTGCATTGCTGAAGTATTTGAAAGTGAGTTACAGGACTGAGGGTGTGGCTTGGTAAAGCGCTTGCTTAATGTGCAAGAAGCTCTGAGTCTATCCTCACACTGAATCAGCTCCGCATGGTGGCTCACACCTGTAAGGTCATCCTTGGGACTCCTGAGACTGGCAAGTGGTTACATTGTGAGGCTGAGACCAGACTGGAACACATGAGATCCTGTCAAAAAAAAGAGAAGGAGAAGAAGAAGAAGGAGGAGGAGGAGGAGGATAATAATAATAATAATAATGATAATAATAATAATAATAATAATAATAATAAGAAGAAGAAGAAGAAGAAGAAGAAGAAGAAGAAGGAAGAAAGAAAGAAAGAAAGAAAGAAAGAAAGAAAGAAAAATGAAGGAAGGAAGGAGAGAGAGAGATAAATTTCAGACATTTAATAGTATCAGGGGGGAAAATGTCCTCACTACTGCCCGTATCATTCTTTGTTTCATTTTCTCACTATGTAGTTCCTGACTGGCCTGGACCTCACAATGAGGACCAGGCTGGCCTTGAACTCACAGAGATCCTAGCCTTAGTTTCAGAGGTGAAGGGTCAGTATTAAAGGTGCGCACCGTCACACCCGGTTGTCAGCATCATTCCTCATTGGATTTATTTATTTCTAGCATTCATTACTTTTTCATTACCTTATTTATTTTTGGCATGGGTCTGTATGGGCACACCTGTGGTACAGTGAGTGAGTTCCAGGAATCCAACTCACACCCTCAGCTTGGTGGCAAGTACCTTTACCCACTGAGCCAACCAGATTGCCTTTGTTGTGTTGTTCCTTCCACCCTGCCCCTGAGACAGCTTCTGACTGAGGCTGGCCTTGAACTCCTGATTCCCCTGATGGGTCCAACATGCTCAGCTTTTACTTATCTATTTTTAAAGATTTGATTTATGTTTTGGTCCGTGTGTAAGAAGAGTATCTTACCTGCAGGCATGTAATTGTACCATGTATGTGCAGTACCCAAGGAGGCCAGAAGGGGGCATCATAACCCTTAGAACTGGCGTTACCTACAGTTGTGAGCCACCATGTGGTAGCTGGAAACCAAATCCAGGTCCTCTGCAAGAGAAGCCAGTGCTCTTAATTGCTGAGCCATCTCTCCAGACACACTCCCGATTGATTCTCAGGGGTAAAGGATCATTAGCCAAAATTGTACAACCCTGCTCTAAAATAACAGGCTTCTTTGAATTGTTGTTTGCTCTTTAACTTTCTTCTGAAGGTGATGGAAGAAATTATCATCAGCAAGGTCTAGAAATGTGACCGTTGATAGTGGGTTTACCTGGGTTACAGGCTCAGTTCCAGAACCACAGAAATTGGGCTTGTAGTCCATATAATCCCAGAACTTCGAGGGTGGGCTAAGGCACAAAGATGATACATTTGAGGCCATGTTCAGGCAAAATAACTAGTTCGGGGCTAAATAAGACCCTGTCTGGCATGGTAGCACGCACTGTAATCCCAAGGCAAGGTAGGAAGATCATGAATTTGAGGGGCCAGCCTGCACAATGACTTCAACACTAGCTTGGGTCACATGAGACGGGAGAGAAGACGGGGGTGGGGTGAGACCCTCAGTGATCATTTGCTCTGAGTCTTCATGTATCGCACCCCTGGGTGGTGGGTGTCCAGCCCAGATGCCGGGGGTTAGTATAGATTGTGCAGGGTTCTGCTGTGTGGCTTTGCCAGGGTCTTGATTCAGCTGCCGAGTCCACGGTCATCTATCCAGGAGCTGGGTTTCTCCCATAGATAGCTATTTATCTCGTAGTTTCTGCTTCTCTCTGGCAAAACCTGCCTCCACAGAACTCGAGACTAGGCTACTCCTCTCTATTTCTCCAAACGTCCTTTCCTTCTAACTGGCTTCTCAATTGTCAGCGGCCTCGCCATTTTCTTATTAGGCACAATAATAAGGTTTCCCACCTTTTCTCTTTCCTAGCGACTTTTTCCTGGGCCCGAGTCTGTATTAGACCCAGGATCTGGAACAGACTGTAGTGTGAGGCACAGCACTGTGAAACCTTCCCAGGAGTGACTCCTCCTGAGAAACGTTCTTCTGAACGGTTACGCTGTCATACAGAGAGAAAACAAACAAACAAAAAAAAAAAAAAAAAAAAAAAAAAAACAGGCTGTGGGTCAGCCCAAACTTTCATGGACAGGTTTGGTCTGAAGCATGTTTGAAGTCAGCTGACTGAGTTCCATCCTTCTGATGTTTAGGTGAACACGGGGATTATTTCCGGCTGCTGCTTCCGGGTACTTACACTGTCACTGCCAAGGCGCCAGGGTATGACCCCAAGACAGTGACTGTGACCGTGGGGCCTGCGGGACCAACCGTGGTAAGGCTTAACCTGTTCTGTAAGTGACACGCTTCATCTTAAACAGCCCTTTGCTGGGCCGTTCCCTCCTGTTACTTCCTGGCTCGCCTCATTGGTACCGCCTGCCTCTCTCATCTTCCTCCTTCCTCCGTACATTGGTGCTAACACTTCGTCTTAGTCAGGGTTTCTATTGCTGTGATGGAAAGCTGGGACCAAAAAGAAAGTTGGGGAGAAAAAGGTTCTGTAATTGAAGGAAGTCAAGACACGAACTCAAACAGGGCAGGATCCTGGAGGCAGAAGCTGATGCAGAAGCCACGGAGGGTGCTGCTTACTGACTGGCCAGCCTGCTCTCTTATAGAATCTAGGACCGCCAGCCCATGAATGGCCCCACTCACCATGAGCTGGGTCCTCCCCCTTGATCATTAATAGAGAAAATGCCTTACAGCTGGATCTCATGTTCCCAACTGGGGCTCCTTCCTCTCTGATGACTCTAGCGTGTGTCAAGTTGATACACAAAACCAGCCAGTACACACTTCCTCCTCAGGGATTGCAAAGACAAAGCAGGAGTAACACAGGCTCATTAGAAAGCCCGGGAGATTGCCCCGACCTCACTGGTCCTGTTATTCAAGGCCATAAACAGGAACCACCACGAGGTGGCGCTCTACAAGCCAACAGTGCCCTATGGTCTCAGGCTCTTTCCCATGGCTGCCACCAAGGTCCAGCCACCTCCAGTCCTCACCTCTCCACAATTCTCCTTTGTAGATTGGAGAAAGAGCAAAGAACAAATTAATTTACAGTCCGGAACTTTTCACTCTAGACCATACTAGGTTAGAACCTCAGAGTGTAAAGGGGCTTGGATTTCCTCCATGAGCTCAAACCGTGCGCCTTTTTACGTGCAGTACGCGTACGTGTTGAGTAGCTGCTGGGTATCAGGTACTGCAGATTTACAGAATTACCTATCTTAACCTTCACAACCACCCGTAGGTATCACACAATGGGGGAGTGGGATTCACCACCTAATGTGTGTCAGGGACTCAACACCGTGCTCTCGGCCTGTTCCCAGAACCCTGTACAGCCAAAGAGAGCTTCGGGAAACTTAGAGGTCATCGCCACCCCACACTCCTGCCTCTCTGTCTCTGTCTCTGTGTCTCTGTGATATGCGTATGCGTGCGCCTGCGTGCGTGCGTGCGTGCGTGCGTGCGTGCGTGCGTGCGTGCGTGTGTGTGATGTGTGAACGTGTGCTGTGGGAGAATAGGGCATGGACATACCACATCGGAGGTCAAAGGACAGTTTCAGGTGTCAGTCCTTGCCTGCCACCTTATTTGAGGCAGTGTTCCTTTGCTGTCTGCCGCTGCGCCCTCTCTGTGCTCTAGGCCAGCTGGCCTGGGAGCCGCCAGGGATTCTTCATCTCTGCCTCCCGGCTCCATGGAGGGTCACTGGATTTACAGAAGCACCCTGTGGTGCCTTGCTTTAAGGGGTTTTGGGGACTCGAACTCAGGTCTTCACACTTGTATGACAAGTGCTTTATATGACGGACCAGGGGGAGAAAAGACACCCCTCCATTACGCAGAACCCTATTTCCCAGCCAGCCGATCCTCTTTCTTCCCTAAAATCAAATGCTCAGCCGCAGCCACGTATGTCAGTAGTGTACTGTGGGCAAGCCTGGCCGCTGCCAACTGTAAACGGCCCCACAGCACAGCGAGTTATGCCTATTCATTCGAAGCAGCTCACACACCTCACCCCCGCCCCCCACATATCCTTTAAATAAACTAGCATAACCACTCACTGTGTCAAGTATAACCCAGAGGCACAATCTGTCATTTGGATGTAGCAGTCCAAGACAGTAATAGCTACCAGTCTGTTTATTGATTGCACGATCTGCTTCCCTTCCATGTTAATTTTAGAGTGATTAGCTAGGGGAAGAAAGATGTTTACTAACAGGTTTTTCTTCTGTTGTTGTTGTTACAGTTGAGAGGATTAAAATGTCTTCCAGAGCCTGGCTCTGCTGTCCCCACCCTCCTCCCGGTGTTGGGGCCTTTCTTTCTCCTCTGCCCTTTGCTCCTCTTCTTGCCCACCCCCCTCTCTTTTGTTCCTTTCCTAGGCTTAGGCTTTTACTAACTGGGAGGTAGGAAATGGCCTCCTACAATTGGCTTCGACTCCCCTTCCCTTTATAGAACTAGCAGAAGATCTGGCCATGGATTTTCACAGAAGAAGCAGGACACTCAGCGGGTGTTTTTTAAACTCCCCCATGCTTCCCTGATTCAGGCCATTACAGGGTGGGGGTTGCCAGGGAGGCCCCAGGGAGTCCCCAGGGGAGTGTACTTAGGACTTGGTGTCACTCCCTCCTCTTTTGCTGTTTATGGCAGCTCTACACCCAGAGTGGCACACCCAATTCACACCCAGAGTCCCACACCCAATTCACAACATCTTTCCACTTGCGTTCCATGGCCAGAGGACAGATGTACACAGCCCTCGGAAGATCACACGACGCCCCTGAAATCTTAAGCTGTCAGAATTTAGGGAGAATGCGGTGGCACACACCTTTAATCCTAGCATTCTGGAGACGGAGGCAGGTAGATCTCTGTGAGTTCAAGACCAGCCTGGTCTACAGAGCAACTTCGAAGTAGCAAGGCTACATAGCGAGACCCCATCTCAGAAAGAAAAAGAAAAGATGGAACCAGACAATTTCTGTCATCTCTGTTCACCATGCCCTGTGGCAGGAAGCTGAGACCATCATTAGCATGAACGGTGACTCACACAGTCAGCAGGAGGGAAAAAGATTAAGTCCCCTTTACCCTCAGTCAGCACTCTTGCCCTAAGCAGGGTATAAGTGGAAATGAGATTAGAGATGTAAATAGAATTGTATGCTAATATACGTATTAAAAAACATACATGGGACTGAAGAGATGGCTCAGCCGTTAAGTGCAATGGCTGCTCTTCCAGAGGTCCTGAGTTTGATTCCCAGCAACCACATGGTGGTTCACAACCATCTGTAATGGGATCTGATGTCTTTCCTGGTGTGCCTGAAGAGAGTGTACTTACATACATACAATAAATACATTTATAAAAAGTTTTTTTTAAACCCATACATTTAGCCCATCAGCCACCACACACTTCATGTCACCATTAATTCTGTGCCACTATTTTGGGAAACAATTGCCAAGTGTGCAGCCCTATTAGAACCTGGGCAGTCGGGGGAAAGTCCGAACAGGAGCTTAGCTTCTGCCTTGCCTTTGCAGGTTGACTTCCAACTCAAGCGAAGCACATCTCAGGTGCAGAGATCTCCCGGCCGAGGACAGGGGAGCAGGGTAAAGCAGTCCCGGGCATCCAGAAAGAAAGACCTGGCAACCAAGCGGCACAGGGGCCCTGCATGAAGTCCAACACCCAGGGCCACACACAGCGAGGCAGTCCCTGCCCTCAAACCCCACGGCCACACTTCTATTTTATTATCTGGGACATATTTAGACACAGGTACATGCCGAACAGTTCTGAGTGTTTCCATCTGTCCCGGGATCAAGCTTTCCTTGGGCCAGCACTGAAGGAGTTCGAACCTTCCAGAAACTGGTGCAAGCATACATGCCTGCAGCAGGAATCTGGAGACCTTCCTTCTGAAAGTCTGGTTTGGGTCACTGCATGCAGAGGATAGGTTCCGGCTCGTTGTCTGTCCAGAGTCTCCAGAGTCTGGCATGGAGCTGGTGACAACTCGGTGTAGCTGTTCAAATGTCTGCAGTGCTAAGGTGATCCAGAATTGTTCAGGACTGTTTCCATGGTGACCAGGAGAAGATATGACCCTTGGGGGGGGGCCAGTTCCTGCCCCTGGCCTATGAGCACTGCCAACAATTGAGACCTTTTGAAATGTTTTCTGTGTATGTAGGAGACATGGCATCTCTCTAGCCTGGTGGGTATTAGGAATGTGTCCATCGGGGGCAACGTTCGGGTCCTCTCAGAGTCCCAGCTGAACCCACTGGTCCTGAAGGTATCATTGAGCAAATTACATGTTTCTGAATACACTGCGTCGTCTTCCGTCTCCTGCCTAGAGCATACAGGTTCATCAGGCCTCTGTCCTAAGTCCTTTGTCCCCAGTGCTGGCTGTTAGGGATCAGCCTGAGTTTCCACTGCCGCTCCCCGATCAAGGCTTGGGACACAGCCTCACAAACAGCTGCTGCTGTGAGGATATGTCCTCTTCAGTGAATTAGCACATTCATTCTTGATCTACCCTTGAGCCGTCTCCATCCATGGCCAGAAGGAAAAGGGATGAAGATGAATCCTCTCCCTACTAAGAGCTGTCTCCTCTTAGGCAACAAGGTTAATGCTTGCTTTGCATTTTCCCGGGTTGAACTCCTTGGGTGCCTTCTTCTAGGGATGCAGCTTTGAGAGAGCACAGCTGTGCCCAGTGACCCACGATGCCTGTACCTGTCATGCATGTCACATATTTCTAAATTGTTTGAATATCACATACTAAGTCATTTGACAAACTGTTGTCTACAAAAGAGAGAGAGAGAGAGAGAGAGAGAGAGAGAGAGAGAGAGCGCTTGCTGGCAGGACTACAGACTTTCCTTCCTTCTGCTAAGGGATCTTTATTGAATCCCTGCTCACAAGAATGCAAAGAATACAAAGAGGAAAGAAACATGGCCCATGGATACCGGAATCCATTGTCATAATTGCTGTGACCCTGGAATTCTGAGGTGGGGCCAGGGGGTCCACTGAGGGCTGGGCAGAACTTGATTGGCTGCCAGTCATGGGCTGCTGCCCAAAGAGCTGAGCAGACAGGCCGCCACAAGGAGCCAGCTGGGAAGGTGGCCTCAGCCTTGGAGGGACGGTGGCTCAGAGGGGTTCCCAGCAGCTCCTTGTGACTTTCCTACCTTCCTGAAGACTTCCATTTCTTCATTCCGGTCTCCTCTGCTTGCCACCGTGGGGCAGAAACACTAAGACTGTTAGAGGGTTCCACCCCAACCGAAAGGCCCATCCTAAGTAAGTCCAAAGTAGTGAGATTAAACAAACTTCATACAGAATAGCCAGGCCATGTCACAAAAACTCCACATATCCTGAAGAAAAGCTGTGGTTTGTTACAGTTGAATGGACTCTCCTGCAGGTCTGTGCAATGGAAGCTTTGTCCCCAGGGTTATGGTGGCATTGGGGTGACAGAAACTGTAGGGGTTGGGGTCTCATGCAAAAATTGAGGTCATGAGCTTCTGTCCTCCAAATAAATCAGTGCTGGTCTCCTGGAGAAATTAGCTTTGGTGAGTCACTGCCAAGCAAAGCCACCCTGTGGTCTAGCCCCTTTCTGTTTCTCCATGATAGGAGCAGACACTAGGCCTTTGTCAGAATGCAGGGAGCATGTTGTTAGGACTCTCCAGCCCCTGGAATCCTAAGTCAAACCTTTCTACTTTGTAGGTTATCTGGCCCCAGGAACTGTGTTATAACAACGTGAGACAGAGAAGGGCTGATTTGAAGTCGTTAGGGTAGGAGAGGTGGGCAGAGTTGGAACAATAAGAAAAAGGCCCTTTGACTTCGGCCTGGCGTTTTCCTGACTGGTTTTATGATCTGGAGTTTTAGAGAGGAAATCTACTGTATAGGATGCC